>NW_028270148.1:53416693-54041376 GCF_037043375.1 Chiloscyllium plagiosum | reverse complement strand
AGTTCTGCAATGAGTCATAGAGACATAGAGATGTACAGCATCGAAACAGACTCTTCAGCCCAACTCATCCATACTGACCAGATATCCTAAATTAACCTAGTCCCATTTGCAACATTTGGCTCATATCCCTCTAAACCGTTGCTATTCATATACCCATCCAGATGTCATTTAAATGCTGTAATTGTACCAGTCTCTTCAACTTCTCTGGCAGCTCATTCAATACATGCACCACCCTCTGCATGAAAAAGTTGCCCCTTAGATCCCTTTTAAATCTTTTCCTTCTCACCTTAACCTATGTCCACTAGTTTGGGACTCGCCCAGCCCAGGGAGAAATTTTGTCTATTTACCCAATCCATACCCCTCATGATTTTATAAACCTCCAAAACGTCATTCCTCAGCCTTTAACTCTAAAGAGAAAATGCCCCCAGCCTACTCAACTCTTCCTATAGCTCAGACCCTCCAACCTCCTCTTGTAGCAGAGAAACTAGAATTGCACACAGTCTTCCAATAATGGCCAAACCAATGTCCTACACAGCCTCAGCATGACCTCCCAACTCATATACTCAATGCACTGACCAATAAAGGCAAGCGCACCGAATGCCTTCTTTACTATCCTATCGACGTGTGACTTCACGTTCAAGGAACAATGAACCTGCACTCCAAGGTCTCTTTGCTCAGCAGCACTTCCCAGGACTTTACTATTAAGTGTATAAGTCCTAGCCTGATTTACCTTTCCAAAATATAGCACTTCACATTTATTTAAATTAACTCCATCTGCCACTCCTCAGCCCATTGACCCATCTGATCAAGATCCCATTGTACTCTGAGGTAACCTTCTTCACTGTCCGCTATATCTTCAATTTTGGTGTCATCTGCATACCTCCAAAGTTCACATCCAAATCACTTACTTAAATGTCAAAAAGCAGTGGACTCAGCACTGATCCTTGTGGCACACCACTAGTCATGAAAAACAATGCTCCACCACCTAGGAGCCAGTACTGTATCCAAATAGCTAGCTCCCCCTCTATTCCATGTGATCTAACCTTTCTAGGAGAAAGTGAGGTCTGCAGGTCATTCCTGAAGAAGGGCCTGTGCCCGAAACGTCGAATCTCCTGTTCCCTGGATGCTGCCTGACCTGCTGTGCTGTTCCAGCAATAAAGTTTCAAATCTAACCTTTCTAACCAGTCTACTATGAGGAATGTTATCGAATGCCTTAATGAAGTCGATGTAGATCACATCCACCATGTTGCCCTCATCAATCCTCATTGTTATTTCTTCAAAAAATTCAATCAAATTAGTGAGGCATGACTTCCCACGCACAAAGCCATGTTGACTATCCCTAACCAGTCCTTTCCTTTCCAAATATATGTAACTCCTGTCCCTCAGGATTGCCTCCAAAAACCTGCCCACCACCAATGTCAGGCTCACCGGTCCTATGTTTCCTAGTTTTTCCTTACCATCTTTCTTAAATTGTGGCACCACATTAGCCAACCTCCAGTCTTCCAGCACCTTGCCTGTAGCTAACAATGATACAAACATCTCAACAAGAGGCTCAGCAATCTCTTCCATAGCTTCCCACAGAGTTCTAGGGTACACCTGATCAGGTCCCAGGGATTTATCCACTTTTAAGATGTCTAGCATTTCCTCCTCAGTAATATGAGAGTCTAGGAAGTCCAGTGAAATATTCCACCAGTTACTGCTTATCATAGAATCCCTAAAGTGTGGAAGCAGGCCATTTGGTCCATTGAGTCCACATCAACCTTCTGAAGAGCATCACATTCAGACACGCCTCCCTTTCCCTATCGCTGTAACCGTGCATTTCCCATCCTATTTGACTGGTCATTCAACAAATGTTTATTCCTGGATTATAAGAGACAGAATTGTTTTTGAATCTTTTTCAGATTTATTACAATCTAAAGAAGAGTGAGCTTTTGTGAAAGCAATTCAAGTTGTATTGAAAGCAGAAAGCAATAAGAATCACAAAGACTTCCTATGGGGAGGAAGATAGCATTACCACAGCCATTCTATAAAGTACTAAAAGCTCTAAAGATACATGACATAAGTGACTATTCATATAAAGATGTTAATGTGGCAGACATTAGGTGAACATCATCAGCTGGTAAACACTCATGTTTTTACTCGTTCAATTTGGGATTTAGTTTCTAGTTTGGAAACTATTCTATATCTTACAAACTATTTCTCCAAAATAATGCAATCCTGTTTTCTATTTGACCTACCCCTGATATTAAATTTTCCAAACAATATTATTTCTTCCATCATTTCTTCTTAACATGGTTACTTACTCTTATACAGTCACAGTGTCATAGAGACATACAGCACAGAAACAAACACTTGGATCCAATTTGTCCATGCTGACCAGAAATCCTAAATTAATCTAGTCCCATTTGCCAGCATTTGATGTATATCCCTCCAAACTCTTCCTATTGATGTATCCAACCAGATGTCTTTTAGCCGTGCCTCCATCACTTCCTCTGGCAGCTCATTCCATACACGCACCACCCTCTGCGTGAAAAAGTTGCTCCTTAGGTCCCTTTTAAATCTTTCCCCTCTCACTGTATACCTATGCCCTCTAGTTTTGGACTCCCCTACCCTGGGAAAAAGGCCTTGGCTATTTACCCTATCTATGCCCCTCATGATTTTATAAACGTCTATAAGATCACCTCTCAGCTCCAAGGAAAATAGGCCCAAGCCTATTCAGCGTCTCCCTTCCTATTTTAAAATTCTTAATTCTCTAGTACCTCAATGTTGATTTTATTTATTAACTTTAAAAGCTTTTAATCTTGTAGCATGTCAAAACTGCTTAAATTCTTTCCCAGATAGATTCTTACTTCTTCAATACAGCAAGGCTGTTTTATTTTCCCTGTTTTAAAAGTTTTAGAACTCTGTAATATATCAGCGCCTCTGTGTGGCTTACTGGTGGTTTTTCTGGATTTTTGTGGTCGAATGGACATTTTCCACCTTCTGCAGCCAAAGTAGAGGTTTGCCACCTTTTGCGGGCAAAATGAAGTTTTCCTGCTTTTTTGGGGATAAAATCAATGAATTTGCACAGCCTAAAAATACAATGCTTGTCCTTATTTGGGCTTTTCTCAAATAAAGCAGTTGACTGTGGCTTTAATAAATTCTTTCTGCCAAAACCACAGTTTAAATTATGGACTCCCACTTTTACTATGGGCTCAATAATCTTTTTACTGCATTCCTCAATCAGAATCTGTCTGTTCATGCTTTAAAAATATCCATTTGACACCTTAATTCAGGATTCACTATGTCACTAGTACTGTGATCTTGGTTTAATTTACTTTTATGGTTCTTGTATTCCCTAATATATTATCATGGTAACACGCTATGGTGGTAATGCTTATATACTGTCAATAAAGTGTTTTTTTTTACTTCAAGGCTTTTTAGTCCATCCTTAACAATTAATTCAAAGCTTTCCTTTGCTAAGCAAGTACTGTGGAGATTCAATGTCTGTTTGCTTCTGAGGTGGACCTCGAATTGGGACTACATTTACAGATTCACATTTTCCAGTGAAATCGCTAACTGCCACATGCAACTATCTGCTGGATCACATTTGTTTCTGCACATTTTTAATCAGATCTGAAGTAAAAATAATTCTATTAAGAATACTTTTTCGTCCCTTGTTGATCTTTTCCAAGAATTTGAATGCAGGTTATATGATTGTTCAGTTCCTTGTACTGCTGACTATCTGCCAGAGTTGCTCTTAAAGCCGTAACTGGAATTTTCTTCTGGGTATGCTGGAATTCAGCTACATAGCATAATCAAATTTTATTCTGCACCACCACATACTATGTTGCATCTGTGGTGATCCCAACAACCATCAGCTTGGTTTTGGAGTAGTTTTCTGCCACCAACCCTTTCCAGTCAGTCTTAGCAAGAAGATGGTCTAAAACAAAACTGCATGATAGCTATAAATTACAAGCCACATTAGGAGGTCAGACGTTGCTACAAAGGTTATGAGGAGACTTTGGATAACAGGTCTGTCCATTTTGAAATCATAAGATGTTCTAATTTTTCCCCATCTAAGTCCTTATGACATTATCCAATTCCTTCAGAACCATTACTTTATAAAAATCCCATTTTAATCATAAATAGTTTTGTAGCAGTTTGATTCAAAGAACAGCTTCCAGGCCCTTTCAGACAGCAGTTCAGTATTTATTTATATCCACTGTGCATCCATGCCCTTTGCATAGTGAATAATACAGAAAATGGTTTAGCACATCCACAATGCCACAATATTATCCATCCCTCCAGAAATGAAATGTCATCTGAAACACTGTAATCATGAATTATACAATTACAGACAAAAACAAAAGGAACATCAGTATGGAATGGTTTCTATTTTTCCATAAACATGACATTTCCTTATATCAACTTGCAATTAAGACTATCCAAATCATTTAATTTAAAATCGTAGCTGATATAAGTGTCATTGATGCTTCTTTCTTATGAACTATGGACTGAACATTAACTGGGCTGATTACAAAGGCAAGTTGAACATGCTGTCAGATGGGACGTTTGGGTTTCCCTGTAAGTATCTCCTATCAGTGACAGGAACCTGTCCAGAAGGCATCCTGATTGATAGGTTTAGCTTCCAGTTGAACAGGGAGGTCCAGAGCAGTCATACATTGATCAAATCTACAACCTGCGTGGGAGAGCAATCTGACCCACAACCTAGGTGGGGTTTTCCCAGGAAGGGAAAGGTTGCATGTGGGTCCAGGGAAGAACTGATCTTTGGATCCTGGATACTTGTTAGGTTATTTCTGAGATCATTTAATATCAATCACATATCTGTGATTCTTCGAACCAGACATTACAAGGTCAGCAGATTTCCTTCCTTCAAGTTCATTAATGAGCAAAATAGATTTCTTTACGATAATCCAGGAGTTTCATGTTCACCATTATGGATATCAATTTTTTCCAGATTTATTTAATTAACCGAATTTGTATTTCTCAGTTGTCAGGGTGGGATTGGAACTATGTTTATAGGCCATTAGCCCAAGTATTGGAATTTTCTAGTCCTGCCCCATATTCTTTGCTTGGTGAGGAACAAAATAACATGTTGTTTGGCAGGAGAACTTGAGGATCAATTGGGATACATTTCTGCACTTCCTGGTCCACAAGCAATATTGCAAAGGCACTGACATTCTCTTTGAAATTGTCCTCCTGTCTCTTGAGCTGTTAGTTTTCCCAATTGGAAATTGGCCAGCCACTTAAAGACTGATAAAATAAGCCAAAATTGAGGTTTTCAGCCTCATTACAAAACTTAACTGCCAATCTTTGTCTGTTCGTGGGTTTACACCCAATACTTTATTCTATCTCCATTAGAACCAAATTTAAGTCTCAAATTCAATTCTACGTTTGGCAATTAAATTCATCCCCATGTCACAAAGGCTCTTAAGATGTTAAGAATATATGAAATTTCATTGGAAATGATGCAAAGAGAAACAAAGAGAAACAAGAATGATTCTGAGTGAAAATCAATGAGCTATCAGAAAACATGGCAGCCAAGTTGCATCATCTACAAAGAAGACAGTTAATCGGAACTTCAGTGAGATGTATAAAGTATTAAATGCTGTAAAGTCTAAATATTAGCCAGAAGACAGAAACTTAATGTAAATTTTAAATAACTTGAGAAAGAAATTCTTTAGTAAAAAGGATAATCAATGTTTTGGAATATTCTCCAGACAGATAGGAAAGACAAAAAAAGTACAAGCATACAAAGTTCAGCTGGATGATTTTATTGGAAAATTGTAGGACTGGAGGGACAAATCTAAGAGGTCAGTTGGCTGTTAGCATTTCAAATATTCTCACATTTAAGACCCGACTGTAGAATTTCAAGAGTATTAGCAAAACAAGATATTGTCTAATGTCTTTTGGTAACACACATTTCCCATTTAAATACATTCAACAGTTCATCAAAGCACCTCTAGTCATGTTATGTACTTCTCCCTCCAACTTTATTTCTTATTTAAAACAAAGAAAATTATCCAACAAGACCCCAAGTTTGTGTTCCAAAGTTTTTACATTTTTATTCTTTACATTGGGTCTTTCTGCAATCAAGGCATCCTTCTTTACTGCCTTCCACATTTCAGCCAGTATCCTATTATAAATCTTCATTCTCCCTAGTGTGGCCTTGTAATTCTTTCCAGGTGAGCCGCTCCATAAATACAGTCATCTATTGTCGGAAATTTGGCGCATCTAAATTTTCCAGGACAGAGTAGAGAGTTTTGCCAATTGAATGACTAGAAAGATCAGATGTTTTGAATTTTTTCCACAATATGTTCCTTTGGGCCATAAAACGTATCTTGACTGCTCTTTCATTAACCTTTCCATTCTGGACACCCCCATATCTCATGATGATAGTACCTTCAGCATCTAGCTTTGTATATTGAAGCTCCTTCTGTCCAAAGTCACATGTGGTATATAAACTATTTTTACTCTGTCAAAGGCAGCAGAAAAGAAAAAAAAATTTGCAAGTTATTTACTCTACTGTATCCACGTTTTCCAAGAACATGATCGCGGATACTCTCAGACCATAACCACCTCAGACAAGTATTAAATTTTAAAAATCCAATCTCCAAATGTAATTATGAGGCAATCCAGGGTTTTTATTATCCAAGCTGCCTTCAGCATTCTGGCCTTCTGTAGGAACAATTGTGATCTGAGTAATATTTAGTTATCTCCATCTATGCTTATCCCCCCAATAATTCTAATTCCAAGTGTAAATTTGTAATCCCCTAGAACTACATTGAGATTTCACTCTTTCTATGTGTGGATCACATGTAACACAGAAAACACACTCCTCCTATCTTTCAGCATTCAGATGGGATCATTCCCTCTTCAAAATCACAGTCCAACCCTTACTGCAAAATCTGCCTATATAAAAGGACAAGACACATTTATCCTTCTTACCTCCTCCCTTTTCTTCAGCCAGTGTCTTCCAGGTGAGAAAGCTACTTATTGGTACTTCTTTCAAAATGGCATGTATTCACTGCTCTTGGTGTGGTGTCTTCTACACTGGGAAGGACCTAACTCACTGTATTGTGGAACACGAACATTCAGTCTGCACAGCTCTGAGCTTCTCATCCCTTGTCATTTTATTTCCCTATACATCTCTCTGTCCTCAACTTCCTACACTGTTCCAATGAGATTAGCACTAAAAGGATAGCACCTCAACTTTTGATTCACCCTTTAAAGTCTTCCAAACTTAATATTGCATTTAACAAAGCAGATCTTAACCACTGACCTTTTATTATTTTCAGTTGATATTAATCCTTTAATTCCCACTTACACTCCTCCATGCCTAACTTTTGCCTCTTCATTTGCTGCTCAATGCCATCATCTCTTTTGGCATTTAATCTCTAACAAAATCCATTCTATAACTGACCTTTCCTCTGTCATTTCCAACAATTTTCTGTCCTTAGATTACAACGGGAGTTTGATCAGATGGGCCAAGGGGCTGAGAAGTGGCAGATGGAGTTTAATTTAGATAAATGCGAGATGCTGCATTTTGGGAAAGCAAATCTTAGCAGGACTTATACACTTAATGGTAAGGTCCTAGGGAGTGTTGCTGAACAAAGAGACCTTGGAGTACAGGTTCACAGCTCCTTGAAAGTGGAGTCACAGGTAGATAGAATTGTGATGAACAAAGAAAAAAGAAAATTTACAGCCCAGGAACAGGCCCTTCGGCCCTTAAAGCCTGAGCAGATCCAAATGTACTGTCTAAACCTGTCGGTCAATTCCTAAGCATTTGTATCCCTCTGCTCCCCATCTACTCTTGCATCTGTCCAGACGCATCTTAAATGAATCTACCATGCCTGCCTCTAGCACCTCTGCTGGCAACGCGTTCCAAATGCCCACCACCCTCTGTGTGAAGTACTTGCCACTTGTATTCCCCTTAAACTTTCCACCTCTCTCCTTGAAAGCATGACCTCTCGTTATTGAATCCTTCACCCTGGGAAAAAGCTTGTCTCTATCCACCCTGTCTATACCCTTCATGATTTTGTAAACCTCTCAGGTCCCCTCGCAATCTCGTTTTTTCTAATGAAAATAAACCTAACCTACTCAACCTCTCTTCATTTGCTAGTACCTTCCATACGAGGCAACATCCTCATAAACCTTCTCTGCACTCTCTCCAAAGTGTCCTCATCCTTTTGGTAATGTGGTGACCAGAACTGTACACAGTATTCTAAATGCAGCCGAACCAATGTCTTGTATAATCTTAACATGACTTGCCAGCTCTTATACTCAATGCCCCATCCAATGAAGGCAAGCATACTATATGTCTTCTTGACCACTCTATCCACCTGTGCAGCAACCTTCAGAGTACAAGGGACCTGCACTCCCAGATCTCACTGCCCATCAACTTTTTCCAAAGCTCTTCCGTTCATTGTATAATTTGCTCTAGAATTAGTCTTGCCAAAATGCATCACCTTACATTTGTCTGGATTGAAAGCCATCTGCCACTTTTCTGCCCAACTCTCGAGTCTATCTATATCCTCCTGTATTCTCTGACAGTCCTTTGTGCTTTCTGCTACTCCACCAATCTTTGTGTCATCTGCAAACTTGCTGATCATATCAACAGTGCCCTCTTCTAGATCATTTATGTATATTACAAACAACAGTGGCCCCAACACTGACCCCTGTGGAACACCACTGGTCACCTTTCTCCATTTCGAGAAATTCCCTTCAACTGCTACTCTCTGTCTCCTATTGCTCAATCAGTTCTTTATCCACCTAGCTAGAGCACCCTGCACGCCATGTGACTTCAATTTCTCCATTAATCTACAATGGGGAACCTTATCAAATGCCTTACTAAAGTCCATCTATATGACATCAACAGCCCTTTCTTCATCTAACAACTTGGTCACTTCCTCAAAGAACTCTATTAAGTTGGTAAAGTACGATCTCCCCTGTACAAAACCAAGTTGCCTATCACTGATAAGCTCATTATTTTCTAAATATAAATAGATCCTATCTCTCAGTACCCTCTCCAGCAACTTCCCCACCACCGACGTCAGGCTCACTGGTCTGTTGTTACCCGGAATATCCCTACTACCCTTCTTGTACAGGGGGACAACATGAGCAACCTTCCAGTCCTCCGACACCTCACCTGTATTTAAGGATGCCACAAAGAAATCTGTCAGGGCCCCAGCTATTTTCTCTCTTGCCTCCCTCAGCAACCTGGGATAAATCCCATCCAGTCCTGGGGATTTGTCCACCTTAATAACTTCTAGCATACCCAACACATCTTCCCTACGTATGCCAATGTGATCCAGACTAATCAAACTTCTATCTCTAATCTAAACATTCATCATGTTCCTCTCCTCAGTGAACACTGATGCAAAGTAATATTCACAATCTCACCCATTCTCTCAGGTTCGGCACACAGCCTTCCTTCATTATCTTTTAGTGGACCAATCCTTTCTCTAGTTACCCGCTTGCTTCTTATATAAGAATAAAATGCTTTGTGATTTTCCTTAATTCTGCTTGCTAAAGCTATTTCATGACCCCTCTTAGCCCACTTGATTCCTTGCTTAAGACTTGTCCTACTCTTCTGTGGTGAAAGGGTTAAAATTGTGTTCCAATACATGTGTGAATCTAACCGAAAATGGAAGGTGTCGCTTAGTCCCGTGTGAATCTTATTACACACCTTCCCGTGTGAATCTTCTTATCTGTATGTGACCAGAATGGAATGTGTTTTTCAGCCTTGCTCTGCTGTTCACATGAATGTTTAGATCTCGAAAAGAGTATATCAGCTGGAAAAGTCTCCAGTTCGGTAGAGTCTGCTCCGGGGTTGCGTTTAACCGCCGAGCGTGGGTTGTTGGCAACCGCTCTACGAGAACTGACGGCTCCCAGTTTCGGTAACACGTAGAGTGAGTATAAACCAGACCCGTTGTAAGTACGAGACCTGGTTGTGGCGACGCTGCGGGGAATAAAACACTTATATTCTAGCAGACTCGCCTCTTGGCTGTTTGTTCTGTGTCAGACTACTTTCCTGCGAGCCTGGTCCTTGACCTTGAGAATTTTTTAAAACATTTTGGCGTAGTCGGCAGGATCAATCGCAATTGAGGAAAGATTTTGATACAGAACAATGTTTTGGAAAAAGGCTAAGAAACCAGAGGAACAAACTGTGGAGGTCCCGACCGTCCCGGGATGGCATGGACCGTGGCATGGCGTGGCAGTTTGTTTGAGAAATGGTGGGGGGCGACCGGAGAACTGGGAGGCCGAGGGCGTAGGAACCCCAGGGTCGCTGCTGTCCACCCTTGAGAGGATCCCAGTCCTGCCGAAGAACCCCTTGCCTGGGGTACAGCGGAGGATGTGGGCCTGTGCGGCGGCTTGTAGACAACAGTCAGACAAGCGCCAAAAAGCTGAAGCAGAATTAGCCCTCCTGAAACATGAGCAGGGACTCAGTTCGGGAGATGCCTCTATGTTGAGGCAGGAAATTATGAAGTTAAAAGCTGAATTGACAGCATTAACTGAACTAGCAGGACGAACTATTATGTATCTGTCTGCTAAGAAACGGAAAGAGAAAAGGAAGGTCCCTCGAACCCCGGACCCAGTACAAGTACGGGCGTTTGTAGCCCAGTTAAATAACGGGGATCGGTGGGATATCGATCATTGAGATGGGAACATTTGGGGAGATTCAGATGATCAGTACGAAGAGGACCCACCCGTACTCCAAGCTAAACCAGTGGTTAGGAGAAAGCAGGTTCAGAGACGTCTCCCAGTGCAACGGGAGGTAATGTTAGATGAGGAAGGAAACCCTATACGGAATGAACAAGGGGAGGCAATTATGCATGAATTACCGCGGGCTCAGCCTCCTGCAGAATTCTCTGAATTAACGGAAGACTTCACTACCGATGAGGTGCTGTTTATCACCCAGAAAACCCGACGTAATCCTGGGGAGCCGTTAGAGCTATGGCTAATTCGGCTCCTCGAGGAAGGGGGGCAACAAGTGCAGGTAGACTATCAGGATGCTCCCAAGTTTGGTGGATTAGCAAAGGATGCTGCCATAGACCTGGGGTACCGCAGACAAGCCAAGGATATGGTAATAGATCGCAGTATGGGGACCTTATTTGGGATGTATGCCAGGGCAGTGGCCGAACAGTATCCCTTCCCGTCCGATTGGCCCCCCTTGGAAGGAACTTGGACAACAATTAAGGAAGGGGTTCAGAGGCTAACCCGTTTGTGTGTGCGGGATGCCCTGTTGCTGGGAGTGCTGGACGAGGTAGATAACACAAATGTTAGTAGACAGACTAGAGACCACCTAGTGAAGACTGCCCCCCCCCATTATAAACCACTGTTATTAACCATAATGTTGAGTGGACGGGGAGAAACCCTAGGAGATGCCCGTAGTATGATGAGGGAGATGGGTGGTTTGGGGGATTGGGGACCCACAACCCGTGCTTCTCAGGGGGGCACGGAGGGGCGTCGCCCTGAGGCTCGGGCAGGGGGAAAAGTAAACCCTAATCAAGGAAGTAACCAAGGCCCCTCACGGCGTGCTTTGTGGCAAGCTTTGATACGGGCGCAGGTCCCAGCATCGGAGATTGATGGCCTACCTACACTGGAATTAAAAGACTTATGCAGACGAAAGGGACTGAAGGTGTCCCGGGTAGAGACGGAGTCCCGACCCACTATGGAAGACCTAGTGGAATTACTAACACAAAAATGTCAGACACGGGGTCCGGTTGTTAATGAGCCTCGAAGGGGTAGAACTTCCACTTCCCAGCGGTGGGAATCCTCGGAGGACGAGGAGGAGGAGGAGGTATGGCCTCCCCTCCGAGAGTGTTATAAAGTGGATAGGCGTGGCCGGAAACCTAGTAAGAAAGGCAAGAACAAAGAAGGGCGAGGCAAACGTCTTTACCCAGTGCTGTCTGGGGAAGATGAATGGGAGGAACAATAGGAATCGGGCCAAGCCCCAAGGGTTTGCCCACGAACGAGCCAATGGTCAGCAGACGACATTCGACCTCATGTATCATTGACTATCTATTGGCGCAAATCCGTCCAAACCGTTATGGCTCTAGTGGACACAGGGGCGGAGGCCACCTTAATCTATGGGACGCCCCATAAGTTTAACGGAACCCCAGTCACGCTGGTTGGGCTGGGAGGTAATCTGATTGAAGGAAAAACAGTACAATTGCCCCTAAAGATAGGTACAATGCCCATTAAAACTTATTCAATTATCATTACACCAGTTAGAGAATGGATCCTGGGAATGGACATTCTGGCCGGTTTAGCACTTCACCTCCAACAAGGGAAGTTTGAATTTGGAATCACGAAAATGGCTTTGCGCTGTAGGACGGTGTTAGTGGGAAAGGTTAAAATGGACCCCTTCCCCATCCCGATCGCCGATCGCGTAATAAGTCTTAGACAGTATAGGATTCCCGGTGGACATAAAGAAATATCCGCCACAATTAAGGATTATTTGGAAGCGGGAGTGCTTAGGACATGCACCACGGCGTGGAATAACCCCTTATGGCCCGTACATAAAGCCGATGGGTCATGGCGGATGACGGTAGATTATCGGCAACTAAACTGTCACACTCCGGCCTTGACGGCAGCGGTCCCGGATGCCGTCACTATTATAGGACGAATCCAACATCATCCAGGGGTGTGGTACGGAGTAATTGATTTGGCTAATGCCTTCTTCACAATTCCTATTCCCGAAGATAGGCAGGAACAGTTCGCATTCACTTGGGAGGGTAGACAATTCACGTTCACGCGATTGCCCCAAGGATATCTGCATAGCCCTACTATCTGCCACCGGATAGTTGCAGAACACTTGGCTGCCTTTAAAGTGCCTGACGAAGTGATGATCTCGCACTATATTGACGATATGATGATACAGGGGACAAGTCAGAAGCAGGTTCAGGAATTGCTGGACCAACTGGTTCAACATATGCGAGGATATGGGTGGGAGATCAACCCAGCCAAAATCCAGGGTCCCTCACAAACGGTAAAATTCTTAGGAATCGTGTGGAACAAGGGGGAAAGGGAAATCACTGCGAAAGCTAAAAATAAGATTCAGGTCTTTGCCGTCCCTCACACCCAGAAGGACGTGCAGCAATTTATTGGGTTATTCGGATTCTGGAGACAGCATATTCCCCATTTAGGACAAATTTTAAAACCTTTGTATCGAGTTACGAGGAAAAAGGCAGCGTTCGAATGGACGGAGGTCCATCAAACTGCATTTGAAATGGCCAAGCAAGCGATACAGCAAGCTGTATCCTTGGGAAAGATACAGTCAGAACCTGTAGAACTGCAAGTCTCAGCACAGGGGGAACGGTATACCCCCTTTGAGAAACAGTTATTAGCATGCTACTGGGGCTTGGTGGAAACCGAAGCCCTGACCATTGGACATGAAGTGATCATGAGAACAGCTATCCCTATTCTTCCGTGGGTACTTAGTGACCCCACTACCCACCGAATAGGAACTGCCCAAGAGAGCAGCATCATTAAATGGAAATGGTATGTGTCGGAGAGAGTGCGGACTGGACAGAAAGGAGTGTCAGTCCTACATGAGCAAGTGGCGGAGGCCCCTGAGGAAGGGGAAAAACGGTTTGAGGTGATTGAATACAAGGAATCACCCGTTAAGATGGGAAAACGGTATGATGAACTGACCCCGGATGAACAAGCCACGGCTTGGTTCGTAGATGGGTCAGCCCAATGGAAAGCGGGACAGCGTAGATGGAAAGCTGCCGCCTTTAACCCAAAACAAGGCACTACCCTAGAAGAATTAGGGGAGGGAAAAAGTAGTCAGTGGGCAGAATTAAAAGCAGTGCATATGGTAGTCATGCAAGCAGGGGTCATGGGAGTTTGTTTGTTCTCTGACTCGTGGTCAGTGGTTAACGGCATGACACAATGGATGCCAACTTGGCAGGCCAATCAGTGGATGATCCAGAATAGGGAAGTATGGGGTAAACAGTTATGGGAAGATATATGGGAGAAAGCTCAATACCTGGTCATATACATCACCCACGTAGATGCCCATACATCTCGAAATGATGTGGAAGCTCTACATAACCGATATGTGGATGCTATCGTCCGAACCATGATTGTGCAAAGGGGCACCTCAGTGGACCTAGCTAGATGGGCACACCTTAAGGCTGGGCACTGGGGAGTGCAAGGAACCTTGCAATGGGCTCGAGACCGAGGAATAGATCTTATGGTAGATGATGTTAAGACTGCAGTAAACCAGTGTGAGCAGTGTCAACATCAGCGGCAGGGAGTGCCCCAACACATGATGGGACATATCCATCGGGGGGATGGTCCGGGACAGAGCTGGCAAATGGACTTTGTGGGTCCCTTACCCTCCTCACAAGGATGTAACCACATATGTACAGCTGTGGATACTATGTCTGGGGTTTTGGTAGCCCATCCCTGTCGTCACAACAATCAACAGGCTACCTTGCGATGTTTAGATTTGATTGAACAATTTTATGGATTGCCCATACAGGTCCAGAGTGACAATGGCTCCCATTTCACAGGAAGGGTGGTAAAGCAGTGGTGTCACGATAACCACGTGGAATGGGTTTATCATGTACCCTATCACCCACAAGCTGCGGGACTTATAGAACGAATGAATGGGCTTCTGAAGTCCTCACTACGAAAAGCAGGAGGTTGCAATGACTTAACAGGTTGGAAGAAGCAACTAATTCGGGTGGTGAAACAAATTAATAACCGCCCATTAGGAAATGGGGTAACACCCTTGAATAGGATGATACGAGTATGTGATACCCCAAAGACTCAGCCTATTAAAATGTGGAAATTCGCTGAGGAAGCTGATATTCCCGTAAGGGCCACGCCGGCTTCGGCTGGACTGGACCTACGAGCACTAACTGCCCAGACTTTGATCCAACAGAAACCTACGGTGATTAAGACCGGATTAGGATTGATTTGTCCCCCTGGAACCTATGGGCATATCCTCCCGCGGTCGGGACTGTCACTAAAGGGGATTGATGTGATGGCAGGCGTAATTGACGCGGACTACCAAGGGGAGTTGGGGGTGGTCCTGGTCAACATCACTGCTGAACCTTACGTGATACAGAAGGGGGACAGAATAGCGCAATTGGTCATTAAGCCATGTAACCTTACAACGGTGGAAGAGACGGGAGCTCCCGTTATGGTTACTGAGCGTGGGACGGGGGGATTTGGGTCTACTGACACTAAGGGGGCCAAGGTATGGGTGCGCCAGACGACCGGCCCCCCCAGGCCGGCCGAAATCATAGCACAGGGGAAGGACAGTCTGGTCACCATTATGTACCCCGGGGACCCGACCTGGGCAAACGTCCCGGCGAACCAGTGCTACTTACGTGAGACCTAAATAATGTTGTAATTGCTATGCACCCGCAGGCTGGCCCTCCGCCTTGAACATGGGGTGGTCATGGGGATTGCGACTCCTATTGGCGATGTTCGCGATCGGATGGCCACTCCAGGGCATCGGTATCACGGCCTGGACGCTGGTACCGGTCGCCCGCCATGAGGTGCGGTGGGAGGCCAGTAACCAGCGACGGACGCAGGACAATTTTACATGTGAACCCGGTCAGCAGTGCGTTGTTCTGACTCTCACCAGCGACTGTCAATTGTACACGTGTGCACAGTGCTACATGCGCCGGGATGGGGAAAAATATGACATATCGTTCATACCGCCTAATTGCACCCTGGTGGTAAATGCCCAAGTCAAGACGTGTTTGTGGGACCGACGCACCCAGACATGCGGGACAACGGGGACTCATTGGAGCGTCACAGCTCGGGGGGAAGATCTGTGGCTGCGCAATGCCACCGATATTCGGAATCGTCATCGATTCATGTGGTTAATAATGGTACTGCCCTCGACGAACGCCCCGTCTGAGGCGTTATTAAACCCCACGCGGGGCGGGCCAGCACCGAAGAGGGGTGCCACGGGGGGCGTGCGGTCGCATCGAACACAGTTGGCCCCTATTATGTCGACTTGTCAACAGATGGCCCGGGCGGTACTGCACACTGATGTTCATTGGCGGGTACAGTTGCCCCTCATACCCGAGTGTCATACCAAGAGGCGGCGACGAGCGTGGTACGACACCCTGCTGGGAGGCGCAGGAACTGTTATGGGTATCTCGAATGCCATTGACTCTGAGGTAACCCGTACTAAATTATCTAACACGGGACAGGCCACCTCACAAGGACTACATACTATTGGAAGGTGGATGCCATCCGTAATGATGACTCAAGGAGAGACAGCTGAAATAATGATACGATCTCTGCAATGGGAACTGGATGTCTGGGGTGCCACTCAGGAACTGTTTGAGAACATTACGGCTCAGTTAAATTGGACTGCCTGTCATATTCAAATGTTGCATGCTCAAATACAGAAAGAACGCTTTTTGCGTGTGGTAACATCCCCCAATGTACAAGCGTGGAGGGGAATATGGAATGTATCTGAGAAATTGTGGATGATAACCCATCCAGAACGAACATGGTGTAACGCAACTATGTGTAACGGATACTTTGTTACCATGAATGTAACCCACACTGTTACGGTCTGTCGATATTATGTATTACCAGTGATTACATCTTCTGGATATTATTTTCTGAAGACAAGGGGACAGTGGTTTAGCCCAGATACCAATATTACCTATGATCTGTCCGCTTGTGAACAGACTGATCAGGGGAAAACTTGCCTACTGATGGACAGGTATCGGGACCCTTGCTTGACTAAGGGAACGGCCCTGTGCGAATGGACTGTTGAAACTCCAAGGGACATGATGTGGCAGATTGGGCCACACACGCTCTGTGTGGCTACCAATAATCCACATCCTATGCTTCCCTCAGCACCGTTCTCGGGATGCCTCTCAAATGTCTATCAGTGGCACTGGCAGAATCAGACCTATCTGTTGACCACTTATAGCAGTGCTCGCCACTTTACCAAGGTGCAGTGGAAAGTGCTGATGAATCCTTGGAACATTTCCCTGGATCGGTTTAAGCGAGCATTGGACCGATCCGAGGAGCTTAAGCAGATATTACGAAAGCATCAAACCAATGTCACCAAGGTTACGGTGTCTACCTTTATACATGGACAGGAGGTAGTACATGCTGCCCGTGTAGTGGACGTGGAGTCAGCTCATCATTGGTGGGACATATTGAGTGGTATGTCCTCCACTGCGGGGACATTCCTGTTCCCACCCTTGTCGATCCTGGTAGCGGTCCTGGTGATTTTAACATGCTGTAATGTCCTGACTTGCTTGTATATTTGGCGTGTACGTAGGCGCTTGTTAGAAAGAATACATATGGGCATAATGTAACACATGTATTGGGCCAAGCAGTGGAATGTGGTGTGTCCCAATACATGTGTGCTCATAATGTAACACATGTATTGGGCCAAGCAGTGGAATGTGGTGTAAAATTATGTCCCAATACATGTGTGAATCATAATGTAACACATGTATTGGGCCAAGCAGTGGAATATGGTGAAAGGGTTAAAATTGTGTTCCAATACATGTGTGAATCTAACCGAAAATGGAAGGTGTCGCTTAGTCCCGTGTGAATCTTATTACACACCTTCCCGTGTGAATCTTCTTATCTGTATGTGACCAGAATGGAATGTGTTTTTCAGCCTTGCTCTGCTGTTCACATGAATGTTTAGATCTCGAAAAGAGTATATCAGCTGGAAAAGTCTCCAGTTCGGTAGAGTCTGCTCCGGGGTTGCGTTTAACCGCCGAGCGTGGGTTGTTGGCAACCGCTCTACGAGAACTGACGGCTCCCAGTTCCGGTAACACGTAGAGTGAGTATAAACCAGACCCGTTGTAAGTACGAGACCTGGTTGTGGCGACGCTGCGGGGAATAAAACACTTATATTCTAGCAGACTCGCCTCTTGGCTGTTTGTTCTGTGTCAGACTACTTTCCTGCGAGCCTGGTCCTTGACCTTGAGAATTTTTTAAAACATCTTCCAATATTCCTCCAGGGCCCATTCTGTTCTTAGCTGCCTAGACCTTATGTATGCTTCCCTTTTCCTCTTGGCTAGTCGTACAATTTCTCCTGTCATCCACGGTTCACGAATCTTGCCTTTCCTATCCTTTGCCTTCAATGGGACATGCCTATCCTGCACTACCGTTAACCTGTCTTTGAAAGCCTCCCACATCTCAAATGTAGACTTCCCTTCAAATAGCTGTGTCCAAACCACATTTCCCAGCTCCTACCTAATTTTGATATAATTGGCCTTGGCCCAGTTTAGTACTCTTCTCTTAAGAAGGCATTTGGTATGCTTTCCTTTATTGGTCAGAGTATTGAGTACAGCAGTTGGGAGGTCATGTTGCAGCTGTACAGGACATTGGTTAGGCCACTTTTAGACTATTCTGTGCAATTCTGGTCTCCTTCCTATCGGAAAGATGTTGTGAAACTTGAAAGGGTTCAGAAAAGATTTCCAAGCATGTTGCCAGGGTTGGTAGGTTTGAGCTATAGGGAGAGGCTGAACAGATTAGGGCTGTTTTCTCTTAAGATTTGGAGGCTGAGGTGTGACCTTATAGAGGTTTACAAAATCATGAGGGGCATGGATGGGATAAATAGACAAAGTCTTTTTCTTGGGGTTGGGGAGTCCAGAACTAGAGGGCATAAGGTTTAGGGTGAGAGGGGAAAGATATAAAAGAGGACTAAGATGCAACTTTTTCACTCAGAGGGTGGTACGTGTATGGAATGTGTTGCCAGAGGAAGTGGTGGAGGTTAGTACAATTGCACCATTTAAAAGGCATTTGGATGGGTATATGAATAGAAAGGGTTTGGAGGGATATGGGCCGGATGCTGGCAGGTGGGACTTGATTGGGTTGGGATATCTGGTCGGCATGGACGGGTTGGACCGAAGGGTCTGTTTCCATGCTGTACATCTCTATGAATATATGACTCTATGTACACATTTAAATTTCTTGCCATGATGCGAGTTCTGAAGGAAGATATAATTACTGAAATGTTAACTATGTTTTCTCTCCACAGATGATACCTGACCTGTTAAGTATTTGTAGTGTTCTTTTTGCAGATTTCTAACTTGGTTTTATAGATATTTACTTAGTTAATTTTATTTAATGAAGGAATTGATCACTTCTGCCCCAACTACTTTGGAGAGAAGAAAGTATTTGCGAATAATCATTCCCTAACTGTAGCTGCATGGTACATATCTCTTGTTGATGGTGCTGATAAAAGTGCCATATCGAAAAGATGCTCAAACCACCAGGCTTCCTGGCAACTGGTATCTGTGCTTTTACCAAAATATGGCCTCCAGTTCCAAATAAGGCCAACTGTTCTTTGCTACCTCTCCTGTGCAATGCATCTTGCACCTTAACAGAAAAGAATTATTGTACCCACATGTTACAAATTGATCATTACACTCAATTACTTAATTTTTTGATTCATAATAACTTGATCTTTAGCTGCTCTCCACCAGCTATGGTCAAACTTCTGGAAAAGTCTTTCCTGTACTTTTGAAACATCCAAATTAGAGAAAAGTTTAGCCCAGATTAACTTTCTGTCCTACAGAACACTATAATGCCCTGTTCATCATCTTAGGAAAATTGGAGTTCTAGTTTCTGCATCAGTGGTGCTGCTAAGTAAGTTATTTCACATGTTTCCATTTCACTTTGGCTTAAGCAGTACTGTCCAAATGCTTACTCCCAACTTGCCAAATTTCAAGATGAATAACTGAGTATAGAAAACTAACTGAAATGTATTGAGACATTTTAAAACTTACTTGCTTTTTGTGGTATTTAAATGATTATAGGCAGTGATAAACCACGAGTAGCTGAATACCAAAAGTATGGAACTTCCCCTGTTGGTTTCTCATTGAGGTCAGCAATCTTGGATATATAGAGGTTATTTCCAATTTCTAAAGAACTAATCTTCTCAGTATTGCTACTCCTTCTATAAATATATAGTAATGGCATTGTGGTTATCTCTTGGAGAACAGCCACTCTTGTGACTCTCTTCATCTCCAGCTCTTTCCAGGGAGCCAAGGATTACATCTGCAGGATGTCCCATTTGTTGCTCATAAGCTCCCTGGCATCTGATACCAAGTCAACATCATCCAATTTTCTACTGATGAGGACAGACAGAAAGTGAGAATTTTTGGATTTCTTTTTTCTGGCTGGATTCCTACAGATGCAGGGAGTCAAAGATTGCACATATGTGGCATTTAAAAAGTTCTCAGATCAACCAGCAGAATTTGTCAATTTTCAGCTTGAATGTAACCATCACTATCCATACCTGTGAAAGACAAGTGCAAAACTGCAATGCTGTCTTCATTCTGAGGCAATGAAGTGTCCCACAGATTTTCTAAGTTCCAAGTAGAGACAATGGTGGGTTCCTTTGTGACATGGACACGGCTGATGGCCCTTGCACTGATGCTCAGGAAAGGTACAACTGAAGCCAAGTGAGCAGAAAGGTGATCATTCAGCAGGCTTTTGGGATGCTGATGATGCACTTCAGATAAATGGACTGTTCAGAGTGTGCCCTACCACATGCACTAGGTAGAGTTTGCAGAATGATAATAGTCTTCTGCTCTGCAATTGGAATAATGTACTGCAGCCGAGGGTTGAAGCTGTAGTGAGGAAGGTTATGATAGCTCTGATCTTTGGAAGAGGAGGAGGAAGAGGTAGATAAGAACAAGGAGATGGAGGAGGCCATTATCCCTGCAGTCACTCACTTAGCTAAAAATCACAGAACACCAAATTATAGTCCAACAGATTGTGTGGTTTTTAACTTTGTCCATGACAGTCCAATACAGGCACGTCCAAATCATGACTCACTGAGCTGACACACATGCCTAGGAAAGTTGTGCAGCACAATCCAGCTAATGTAAATTGACTAGACATATGAAAAATTAATACTGACCATTCTTTTGCAACCAACACAAAGCATCCCCGAAATCAAGGATAATCCCTTTCACTGACACCACTTGTGTTCTACTGTTGTCATTCCATTTAACTCAAGACTGAAGGTCACTCAATAGGCAAGGGGCTCCATGGAGATTACTGGGTAAAGGAGATTTGAAATAATTTTATGGTGCATAAGCATTGACAATAAAAGTGATAATCCAACAGATTTCAACCACTGAAGTGATTTTCCTATTACAGGGTGCTGCTCCCGTGGTTACAGCTGAACTAGAGATATATTGCTTATTCCTTTGACCAGACTATTATTGAGACACAGTTGGCTGTTTCCTCTGGGTTTCAGAGCCTGGGAGGGCATTATATAAGACATCACATGCCACAACCACACAGGGACCAATTTTGCTATCAAAGCAAAACTCAGCATAATCACACAACACCAAATTATAGTCCAACAGGTTGTGTGGTTTTTAACTTTGTCCATGCCAGTCTAATATAGGCACCTCCAAATCATGACCCACTGAACTGATGCACATGCCTGAGAGGGAGGGATAGAGGAATTGGAGCATCTTTTGCAGAGCTCCCATTTCCCTGTGTTATTTTCCATCTTCACTAATGTGCTCCACTTTTCTTGGTCTCATATTCTCGTTTGGGGTGAAAGTTAAGTATACTAACAAAGGCATCTGATTTTCTAATTCCAGTATTGGAGGTCCTACTATAAACAGCAGGAGCAGAAAATTCTCTTTGCCGATTATAAAAAGGTGAGATTAAAAAAAAGAGCTGATAGGGTTAGCTTCCACCAAATGCAGAAGATTAGATTGCAGGAAGGTAGTTAGCAGCAATTTAAATACTACAACAATGCCTTTTCTTTATTTTGAATTCATTCATGGGATGTAGGCATAGCTTTCTTAGCCGACATTTATTGCTCACTTCTACTAACCCTGGAGAAATTAGTACTGAGTTGCCTATTTGAACTGCTACACTCCTTGGGGTGTAAGAACACCTACAGTGCTGTTAGGAAGCCAGTTGCAGGACGTTGACCCAGTGACAGTGAAGGAACAATGATATAGTTGAAGTCAGGGTGGTGTGTGACTTGGCTGGGAGTGTGATGGTACTTCTATTCCCATGTATATGGAAGAGGAGGAGGAAGAAGAGGATAAATTCAAGGAGGTGGAGGAGGCCAGTGTCCCTGCAGTCACTCACTTAGCTGACACACATGCCTGGGAATGTCATACAGCACAATCCAGCTAATGTACATTGTCCAGACATACGGAAAATCAATACTGAACATTCTTTTGCAACCAACCATGAAGCATCCCCAAAGCTAATTTTCCCTCTCGTTGACACTGCTTGTGTTATACTCTTGTCATTCCATTTAACTCTTTTAGATGGTGGAGGTTGTGAGTTTGGAAGGTGGTGAGGGAAAGGCCGTTTTTCTAGATGGTTCACAATGATGACACCACATGTCAGTGAAGAAGGAATTGAATGTCAAAAGTCTTGGATGAGGTGCCAATCAAGCAGATTGCTTTGTTCTGGATTATGTCAAATTCTTTAGTGCTGTTGAATCTATACTGATCCAAACAGGTGGACAGCATTCCATCACAGTCCTGACTTGTGTCTTGTAGATAGTGCACAGGTTTTGGAGAGTCATGAGTTGACTTATTTGCAGCAGACTTACTAACCTCTGACCTGCTCTTGTGATTACAGTTTCTGGTTCAGTGGTAACTCCCCAGGATGTTGACAATGTGGGTTTCTACATTGGTAATGCTATTGAACCTCAACAGGAGATAGTTCACTCTGTCTTGTTGAAGATGGACATTGCCTGGCACATGTGTAGTTCGAAAAGTGTGGCACTGGAAAAGCACAGCAGGTCAGGTAGCATCCGAGGAACATAAGAATCGATGTTTTGGGTATAAGCCCTTCATCAGGATTGTGGGGGTAAGGATGCTGAGAGATAAATAGGAGGGTGGGGTGGGGCTGGGGCAAGGTAGCTGGGAAGGCAATAGATAGAAGCAGGTGGGAAGTGATTGTGCTAGGTCAATGGGGAGGGTGGAGCAGATAGGTGGGAAGCAAGATGGATGGGTAGGATAGGTCAAGAGGGCAGTGCAGAGTTGGAAGGTTGGAGCTGGGATGAGGTGGAGGGAGAGATTTGGAAAATGGTGAAGTCAATGTTGATGCCATGTGATTAAAGGATACCAAGGCAGAGGTAAGGAGTTCTTCCTCCAGTCATCCAGCGGCTTGGATTTGGCAGTGGAGAAGGCCCAAGACTTCCTTGGGGGCATGGGAGGGGTAGTTGAAGTGGTCGGTCACAGGGCGTTGGGATTGTTTGCTGCATATGTCCCAGAGTAGTTCCCTCAAATGGTCCATGAGTTAGCATTCTGTCTCCCACATGTAGAGGAGACCCATTGAGAGCAACGAATATAGTAGATGATATGGGTGGATGTGCAGAAAGATCTCTGTCAGATGTGAAAAGATCCTTTGGGGCCTTGGACGGTGGTGAGGGGGGACAAGTTGACATTTTATTTAACAGGCCAAGCTTAGATGTTATCCAGATCACAGGCAGCTTCAGCACCTGAGGAGTTATGAATGGTGCTGAACTTCCATTGAGCATTCACAATCATTAGCGTACATCCCACGCCTAACCTTACGACAGAGGGAAAGTTATTGATGAAGCAGCTGAAGATGGTTAGGCCAAGGACACTACCCTGAGGAACTCCTACAGACGTGTCCTGGAGCTGAGATGATTAACTTTCAGCAACCACAACCATCTCACTGAGTTGTAGGTATGACCCCAACCAGCAGATTCCATTGACGCCAGTTGCAATTGGGCTCCTTGATGTCACATTCCGTCAAATGCTGTCTTGATGTCAAGGGCTGTTAATTTCACCTCACCTCTGGAATTCAGCTTTTATCTTTGCTGCACCAAAGATGTAATGAGATCAGAACTGAGTGTACCGAAGGGAAACCAAAAATGAGTGCCAGTGAACAAGTTATCGCTTTGCATGCATGGCTTGATAGCATTATTGATGGCCTCTTCCATCATATTGCTGATGACTGAGAGTAGACTAAAATGACAATAATTCACTGGGTTGGATTAATCCTACTTTTTGTGTACAGGACATGCCTGGACAATTTTTCACATTGTTGGGTAGATGCCAGTGTTGTCGCTGTACTGGAAGAGCTTGGCTAGGGGAGCAGCAGGCTTTGGACCATGAGTCTTTATTGAACACCATTTGGAGGAATCACTGAAAATTGCCAAGGCACAAATTTAATCTGTATGGGCGATTTCAAATCCCATCACAAAGATCGGCTTGGCAGCACCACTATTGACTAAGCAGGCTAATTCCTAAAGGACATTACTGCTAGACTGGGTTTGCGGCAGCTTGTGAGGAAACCAACAGGAGGGAAAAATATATGTGATCTCATACTTACCTACCTTCTACTAGACATGATGGAAGACTTCCACTGTGCAGTCTTTATGTAGATGAAGTCCCATTTACACATTGAAGGTACTCTCCACCGTATTGTGTGGCACTGCATTCATTGGTAAATGGAGCAGACTTCAAATAGACCTAGTCACTCTAAATTAGGCATCTACGAGGCACTGTGGGACATCAACATCAGCAGAATTGTATTCAACCATAATCTGTATGTCCTAGCAAATAACCACTACCATCAAGAAAGAAGCAGCATCATGTAGAGTCATAGAGTCATAGGGATGTACAGCATGGAAACAGACCCTTCGGTCTAACCCGTCCATGCTGACCAGATATCCCAACCCAATCTAGTTCCACATGCCAGCACCTGGCTCATATCCCTCCAAACCCTTCCTATTCATATACCCATCCAAATGCCTCTTAAATGTTGCAATTGTACCAGCCCCTACCACTTCCTCTGGCTACTCATTCTATACACGTACCACCCTCTGCGTGAAAAAATTGCCCCTTAGGTCTCTTTTATATCTTTTCCCTCTCACCCTAAACCTATGCCCTCTAGTGTCTGGACTCCCCCACTCCAGGGAAAAGGCTTTGTCTATTTATCCTATCCATGCCCCTCATAATTTTGTAAACCTCTATAAGGTCATGCCTCAGCCTCCAACACTCCAGGGAAAACAGCCCTAGCCTGTTCAGTCTCTCCCTATAGCTCAAATCCTCCAACCCTGGCAACATCTTTGTAAATCTTTTCTGAACATCTTTCTGATAGGAAGGAGACCAGAATTGCACACAATATTCCAACAGTGGCCTAACCAATGTCCTGTACAACCGCAAATTGACCTCCCAACTCCGGTACTCAATACTCTGACCAATAAAGGAAAGCATACCAAACGCCTTCTTCACTATTCTTTCTACCTGCAACTCCACTCTCAAGGAGCTATGAACCTGCAGTCCAAGGTCTCTTTGTTCAGCAACACTCCCTCGGACCTTACCATTAAGTGTATAAGTCCTGCTAAGATTTGCTTTCCCAAAATGCAGCACCTCGCATTTATCTGAAATAAACTCCAACTGCCACTTCTCAGCCCATTGGCCCATCTGGTCCAGATCCTGTTGTAATCTGAGGTAACCCTCTTCGCTGTCCACTACACCTCCAATTTTGGTGTCATCTGTAAACTTACTAACTGTACCTCTTATGCTCGCATCCAAATCATTTATGTAAATGACAAAAAGTAGAGGGCCCAGCACCGATCCTTGTGGCACTCCACTGGTCACAGGCCTCCAGTCTGAAAAACAACCCTCCACCACCACCCTCTGTCTTCTACCCTTGAGCCAGTTCTGTATCCAAATGGCTAATTCTCCTTGTATTCCATGAGATCTAACTTTGCTAACCAGTCTCCCATGAGGAACTTTGTCGAACGCCTTACTGAAGTCCATATAGATCACGTCTACCACTCTGCCATCATCAATCCTCTTTGTCACTTCTTCAAAAAACTCAAACAAGTTTGTGAGACCTGATTTCCCACGCACAAAGCCATGTTAACTATCCCTAATCAGTCCTTGCCTTTCCAAATACATGTACATCTTGTCCCTCAGGATTCCCTCCAACAACTTGCCCACCACTGATGTCAGGATGACTGGTCTATAGTTCCCTGGCTTGTCCTTACCACCCTTCTTCAACGGTGGCACCACGCTAGACAACCTCCAATCTTCCAGCACCTCACCTGTGACTATCAATGATACAAGTATCTCAGCAAGAGGCCTAGCAAGTACTTCTCTAGCTTCCCACAGAGTTCTAGGGTACACCTGGGGATTTATCCACCTTTATGCATTTCAAGACATCCAGCACTTCCTCCTCGGTAATATACCTGAAAATAATAAATAGAACAAAGGGATTCTGGAAATCTGAAAGAAAAACAGAAATTGCTGGCGAAATTTGGCAGGCCCAGAAGCATACATGGAGAGAAAGCCGAGTTAATGTTTGAGGCCCAGTGACCATTCTTCAGAACTGCGAGTAGCTAGGAAAAGATGGCAAATATACTAGAGGGAGGGCATGGGATGGGGGTTTAAAGGAGTAAGTGATGGCTGGTGAAGGAACCCAGAGGGACAGAAAGAAAGCTAGGCTGACATAGGGATGGATATTAGTAAACTGGGGAGACAGTGAAGCTGATAATGGGGACCAGAATTTGATGAAAATGGATTTGCTGTGCTGAAAACAGTCAATGTCATGAAAGGGCCTGGGGTGTGAGGGTGGGTAAACGGCATGGAAGAAGGTGCTATTGAACTTGGTATTGAGTCCTGTAAGCTGCAGGGTCCCCAAATGGAAAATGAGATGCTATTCTTCCAGCTTGACCTGAGTCTTGGTGATGCACTTCAGCAAGTCTGGGACAGAAATGTTGGTCAGGAAATACAGTGGTGTGTTGAAGTAGAAAGCAACAGGAAGTTTAGCGTTATTTTTGAGGACAGAACATAGATGTTTTACAAATCAGCTGTTTTGCACCTATTTTCAACCAGAAGTGCTGAGTGGATGATAATCACAGTATCTTAATCTCAGTTTCTTTCCTGAATCGCCAGCATCCCAAATGTCAGTATTCAACTAATTCGAATCATTCCACATGACATTGGGAAATGGTTGGAGGCACTGGATACTGCAAAGGCTATGGATCTTGGCAACATTCTGGCAATAGTACTGATTCATGACCTAAAGGTGGGGATGGGGAGTGGTAAGTGATTGTTAGCCAGATGTTTCCCTATCTATGTTTGGTCTGATGTTATGAGCTTTCTTAGGATTCAGAGGTAATGTTGAGGATGCCCAAGACAATGTCTTCCCAAAAATAGATCATGGTGCCACCACTCTGGTGGGTCTGTTCTGCTGGTAGGACGGGATATACCCAGGGAATGGCGATAGTGGTGTCTGGGGCATTGTTAGTAAGATTCTGTAAGTATGACTATGTCAAACCATTGCTTGACTACTACGTGGGACAACTCTCTCAATTTTGGCACAAGCCCCAATTGTTAGTCAGGAGAACTTTACAGGATTGACTGGGCTGTGCTTGCTGCTGTCATTTCTGGTGCCTAGGTTGGTGCATGGTGGCAGAATCATTTGATGTCCTTGCTTTAGGCTTTGTACCTATTTGACATCCAGTAGGTAATATGCCTTTTCAGAAGGCAATTAAGAATTCATAAGATCATAATGTGTAGGATCAATAGTAGGTCATTCAGCCCACCAAGAGTGTTCCACCATTCAATGAGATCATGGCTTATCTGATTACCCTCAACTCCACTTTCCTGCCCTTTCCCCTTAACCCTTGATTCCCTTACTGATTAAACATCTGTTTATCTCAGCCTTGAAGATACTTAACAACCCAGCCTTAAGACAATCACATTACTGTAGTTCATGACAAACCAAATAAGGTTGGCAAGATACTTTTCCTAAAGGACATTAGTAAACAAGTTTTTTTTAACAATATCTGACAATGGTAACATGGTTGCCATTAGGGTAGCTTTTTAATATCACATTTTTAAAAAATCAGTTCAAATTTCACCATCATGGTAGGATTCTTGTATGTGAATCAGAGACTTATATGTGAATCAGCAGCTTATGTGTTATATCTTGTTCCAAGATATGAGCTCAGATATCTAAGTTAACACATAGTAGTATTGGAATCAGGTGGATCTCATTGAAAATGAGATCCTTGATTGGGGTTATTAACCAATCATGAAGTCCTGGCTGACCAAAATAAACAAGGGGTGGTGCAGTGGTAGTGTCCTTGCCCTGGACAAGGGAAGCCCAGGTTCAAGTTCCAGCTGCTCCAGAGGTATGTAATGACATCTCTGAATAGGCTGATTCGAAAAACAGGTTAATTAAAAATATTGCAGGTTGCATTCTCATTTTAAAATATATAACAAGGTATTTAGAATCTCCTCACTTAAGCGACTGACTCCGAGCTGGCTGGCCACTGCCAGTGTACTGTGCACACGTGAATAACGGGTGGTTTAGTGATAGGATACCAGCCTCTGTACGGTTATTTCACACACCATAGCAATATTGAGGGAATGCTGCATTGTTTGTGTTGCTGATATTTGGATGAGGCATTAAACTGAGATCCATCCTGCCTTCTCAAGGGAACATAAAAACATCATGAATGGAAATTAGTCCAGACAATCAAGACAGAAAAGATAGCAGCTGAAGACACAAAATTGTCCAAGAAATCAGATCTTAGTTACTTCCTACAATGATAAGTCAGTGTCGGGAAAATGCCAACATTCAAAAGTTGATGGTTCATTGTGGATAGGCAATTACAGTCATTCATGAACCTGTTAAAGTCTTTTAAAGATGAATTCACATGACCCAGTGTTGCCTGCCAAATTAAAATGGAAGCCACATGGATTTCCCATTGCTGTTGAAACCTGCCCAGTTAAACCTGACGACTCATAAAGGGATCTTTCTGAGCTGGTGTCATTTGGAAGCTGACCGACATTGAAGTTGAATCATTTGTTGTGTTTAGATCCAGTGAGAATCATTTGGAGCCAGCGAATGCATGACTATCAGGTGATGTAGGCTTTCTGACATCAGAGATCTCAGTCACCTGATCCAGCTGCAAGCCCACAGCACCTTCACTAATTTGCAGCTGCTACGTTATCGGTTCTATTCACTGTTTGAAATAGATTCCACATTCTCAATGACTTCCTGTCTGTCAGTGAGACCTGCTTCAAGAATATTTACCTCGGCCCTCCAAGGCATTATTTCAAAAAAGAGAAGACATGTTATCCTTGGCTTACTAATATTTATCCTTCAATCAACAATACTCATAATTACTTTGTTGTTCATATGGACTTGTTGTGGACAAATTGGTTTCCACACATCCTGCATTATAATAGCACTTCAAAAATATTTCATTGGCTGTAATAGGTTTTTGCACATCCTGCGCTCATGAAAGATAATTTATTAAAGCAACTTTTATGCTCGTTAATTTCTCCAGTACATTTTCTTACTACTTTTTGTTTTTCATTCTCATAGACCATTGGTTCCAACTTGTTCTTTGACTCGTTTATTGCTAAAATATCTATGTAACCTCTTTGCTGTTTCGGTAATTCCCATTTTAATTTCTCCTTTTGTCTGCCTCTAAAGAGGATTACGTTTTATAGACTTTTTCCTTTAACAAATTTGCAGTTCTAACAATCTGTTTTTATTCTCAATTTCTCCTTCATTATTATTTTCTTGGTCATCATTTGGTGATTTTTCAAACCTCTAAGGTGTTTTAACAACACTGGATTCTCTTCTTTTAATTTGATACTAGCTGTAACATCTCCAGGTAACCATGGTCTATCACTTTACCAGGCTCTTTGTTTTCCCAAAAAGAAATATATATTCATTGAGAATTACAAATTAGTATTTAAAAATTTGCCACTTGCTTATCTACTGCTAAAACCTTTAACCTAACTTCCTAATCTAGCCTAGCCAACTCTCCTGTACAACTGTACTTGGCTCAGCTTAAAATTAAGATTTCAGGTTTGACATTTAATCAGATCAATCTCAAAGCCAATTTGAAATTCCATCAATATTATCACTCTTCAGCAGATAATCCTTTACTACCAGATTACTGATTAATCCTGCCTCATTATGCTTTACTAGGTCCTAAACATTGCTAAAAAGAGTTGTAAAATCAAACTTTTTCTCATCAAAACTGACACATAAAACCAAACCTGGAAAGGCAAAACCAAGAGTAGGAGACAGTAAGGTCTGCAGATGCTGGAGATCAGAGTTGAGAGTGTGTTGCTGGAAAAGCACAGCAGGTCAGGCAGCATCCGAGGAGCAGGAAAATCGACGTTTCAGGTCGGAGCCCTTCATCAGGGAGTGGAGAGATAAATGGGAGGGGGCGGGGATGGGGAGTGAGGCTGGGGAGAAGGTAGCTGAGAGTGCAATAGGTGAATCGAGGTGGGGATAAAGGTGATAGGTCGGAGAGGAGGGTGGAACGGATAGGTGGGAAGGAAGACTGACAGTTGGGACAGGTCATGAGGACGGTTCTGAGCTGGAAGGTTGGAACTGGAGTAAGGTGGGGGAAGGGGAAATGAGGAAACTGGTGAAGTCCATATTGATGCCCTGGGATTGAAGAGTTCCAAAGCGGAAGATAAGGCATTCTTCCTCCAGGCATCGGGTGGTGAAGGATTGGCGATGGAGGTGATAGATGAAAGAGTGTTGATCAGTTGGACAAGGTTGACATGGAGATGCGGCATGAAATATAAACTGTCAATGTTAATTAGGTGAAAAAAACAATTATTTACAATACTAGATCTAAAATAATGTGGTCCTTAGTTGGCATCTGACATATTGTTATAAAAAAAGCTGCCTTGAATGCATACAATGAGCAAGACCTCCAAGACAAAACATCTTGGCAAAATTGGCACGTCATATTGAAGACTAAAGTCCCTATGACTACTGCATTATCCTTGTAACATACTCCTCTCAGTTCCCAATACTCTATACTCTGTCTATAGTATGACCAATGTAGGGAACCTATACTTTACTCAGACCAGTGTTTTCTGCCACTCATTATTTCTTAGGTCCACCCATATAAATTTTATATCTTGACTTTCTGGGTTAGGATCCTTTCTTGCAACTGCCTTTTTCCTGTTCTGTATGATTAGGATTACCACACCTCCTTTCACTTTTTGCCTATCTTTTCTAAAGTCAAATACCTTGAATATTTCATTTCCTACATTAGTCACCACGCAACCACATTTCAGACCAAACACTATCTCTATTTGTGCCATTAATTAATCTACCTTATTACAAATGCTTTGTGTGTTCATATGTAGCATTTTAATTTTAACTTTCCACTGTTTTTCCTTGATGGGAGTTGATGTTGCTAATTTGTTACAATAGTTGATAAACTCTCTCACCCTTCCTCTTGCAGTTTATTTGATTTTATTCAAATCCCTGTACTACTCTTGACATGTTTTTCATCAGACATATACATTTTTCCATGCCCTGAACGTTGCAGGAATGAAATGGAAATTGTTTCTTATGTATAACCAAAGCAAGAGGAGCAAATGTCCAAATCCATCTTACATTATTTGCTGTCAATGTATTGAAAAAACAACTTTCCATAGGCATCCTTAGCAACGCTTGAAACAAATGTTCGGTCTATTGCATATATTAATGAAGATCCTAATACCAGCTTAAGGACCACTCAGCAAAATTTGCTAGCATTGAAACTTCCATGTGCTTGCTGCTGCATAACCAATTCCAAAAATAAAGGTGAGTTTTTGAAATAAATCCCCCTAAATATGAAGTCAAGAAAGGCAGGCTTGATCATTCCAGCCTTGGACAGCAATGGAATAATTTAATATCACATTGCTTGCTGTCTAGCTTTCATTTGAGAAATGAGAGAACAGTTGGAAAACTTTCACCCACATCCTTGACTCTACCACTCTGTGGAGTTATATTTAATAGCCTTAGCTGCCAATAATGACAAATAGAATTAACTTCATTGAAAATTTTGACATAACCATAAGCTTTTTCCACCTCATCAAAATTAAGATGTGATTATCTAGCCAAGGTGATGATATTTGCAGAGGAAAGCCAGAGACTGAATCCACCACTGTAAAATCCATCCTTTATGACATCTTGAACTTCCTCAGCACTGAGTTAAGAGAAAGTCATTGGTGCACCATCTCAGCTATATCAGTGCATGGTCTGGAGAGTCCAGTTGACAGGGGAGACAGCAAACACTTTAAAGGCAAACAAAAACAATGTCCATATTACAGAGGAGGAAGTGCTGGATGTCTTGAAATGCATAAAAGTGAATACATCCCTAGGATCCGATCAGTATACCCTAGAGCTCTTTGGGAAGCTAGGGAAGCAATTGCTGGACACCTTGCTGAGATATTTGAATCAGCGATAGTCACAGGTGAGGTGCTGGAAGACTGGAGGTTGGCTAACGTGGTGCCACTGTTTAAGAAAGGTGGTAAGGACAAGCCAGGGAACTATAGACCAGTGAGTCTGATGTCGGTGTTGGGCAAGTTGTTGGAGGGAATCCTGAGGGACAGGATGTACATGTATTTGGAAAGGCAAGGACTGATTAGGGATAGTTAACATGGCTTTGTGCATGGGAAATCATGTCTCACAAACTTGATTGAGTTTTCTGAAGAAGTAGCAAAGAGGGCATGATGTAATCTATATGGACTTCAGTAAGGCGTTCGACAAGGTTCCCCATGGGAGACTGGTGAGCAAAGTTAGATCTCATGGAATACAAGGAGAATTAGCTATTTGGATACAGAACTGGCTCAAAGGTAGAAGACAGAGGGTGGTGGTGGAGGGTTGATTTTCAGACTGAAGGCCTGTGACCAGTGGAGTGCCACAAGGATCAGTGCTGGGTCCACTATTTTTCATTATTTTTCTAAATAATTTGGATGTGAGCTTAAGTGGTATAGTTAGTAAGTTTGCAGATGACACCAAAATTGGAGGTGTAGTGGACAGCGAAGAAGGTTACCTCAGATTGCAATGGCATCTTGATCAGATGGGCCAATGGGCTGAGAAGTGGCAAATGGAGTTTAATTTAGATAAATGTGAGGTGCTGCATTTTGGGAAAGGAAATCTTAGCAGAACTTATACACTTAATGGTAAGGTCCTAGGGAGTGTTGCTGAACAAAGAGATCTTGGAGTACAGGTTTATAGCTCCTTGAAAGTGGAGTTGCAGGTAGATAGGATAGTGAAGAGGGTGGTTGGTATGCTTTCCTTTATTGGTCAGAGTATTGGGTACAGGAATTGGGAGGTCATGTTGCGGCTGTACAAGACATTGGTTAGGCCACTGTTGGAACATTGCGTGCAATTCTGGTCTCCTTCCTATCGGAAAGATATTGTGAAACTTAAATGGGTTCAAGAACGATTTACAAGGGTGTTGCAAGGGTTGGAGGATTTGAGCTTAGAGAGAGGTTGAATAGGCTAGGGCTGTTTTCCCTGGAGTGTCGGAGGCTGAGACATGACCTTATAGAGGTTTACAAAATTATGAGGGGCATGGATAGAATAAATAGACAAAGTCCTTTCCCTGGGGTGGGAGAGTCCAGAGCTAGAGAGCATAGGTTTAGGTTGAGAGGGGAAAGATATAAAAGGGACCTAAGGGGCAACGTTTTCACATAGAGGGTGGTACATGTATGGATTGAGCTGCCAGAGGAAGTGGTGGAGGCTGGTACAATTGCAACATTTAAAAGGCATCTGGATGGGTATATGAATAGGAAGGGTTTGGAGGGATATGGGCCAGATTCTGGCAGGTGGGACTAGATCGGTTTGAGATATCTGGTTGGCATGGACGAGTTGGACCGAAGGTTTTGTTCCGTGCTTTACATCTCTATGACTCAACGACTCTAAATAGTAGCTACAGTGGGATGAATGACAAAGACATTTGAAGTGAAGAACTTGACTTGAATTTAAATTCTAGTTTTGGATGTTAGACAATCTAGAGGTTTCTTGAAAAGAGAATTGATAGATTTTATATAATAGAAAATTTGAAGTTTTATAATTTGTTTTGTATTCAAAGGGTGAAAATAACTTTAGAAATTGCAGATGAGAATGGTAATGAAATTATTACAGCTTGTTCTCTTTTTTTTAACAGTATACTGTATTAACTTATCTCTATTCACAATGATTTCATAAATCTATACTTTTACGCGTCTGTATTAAAATTAAAGAAAATGTTCCCACCACTTGCGCTTGACCCTTTGTGGGTGGCAAGAGGTTAATGCATCAAACTTGTTGAAACTGCTTTTTCTATCATTGTCTTTCTTCTGTTTGTTTAGGCTGGTGCTGATAAGACCTCCAGTGAATAGAATGCTTCAGCATTTTAGTGCCTTTAAAGATCTGCAGTTATCATTGAGCAATTTTACAAATCTTTACCACAATATGGAATACCTAGTCCAAAACAAAAATCTTAATGGCATGGTGAGATGTGAAAGCCGAAACAGTAAGCTTGATTACATTAGGGTAGAACAGTGAAAGGGCAACTCCTGTTAATAATGGATGGGGTGCGTCTGCAGCCCTGGCTGTTCCAAAGATAATCTGAATTTGAAATGATGAAATTTTGATTCATTGGAGAGGGGAGGAGTTGTAATTTTCACTTTCATTATCTGGGAAGTAATCTGGTGAAATCAACGGGATGATATCAAGTGTCTTGCAAAATGGCATAAAATCAACAATGCAGGATTACTACCCAGCTGGTAAAAGTAAAAATGGTTTTAAAGTGATTTACTTATCCAATATGCCCTGAGAATAGTTATTTTAGCTCATTTGTCCACATTTCTGTTTATGTTTCTATATTTCCTCCTTTTACAGCTTTCCTGAGTCCTGCAGAAGTACGGCTGCTCAGACTGAAGCAGCTGCTGCTGATACTGCACACAAAGAGTAAATCCCTGGACATAAATCTAACCTGTGTCATATCCCATTCATCCATCCATCCCCTGGCAACTGACCGACACTGGCTCCTAGTCTTGCAAGACCTTGATTTTAAAATGATCATCCTTTTTTATATCTTACCCATGGTCATTCCTACCTTTATAAACTCCTCCAATGTGACAACCCCCTGAGGTGTCTGTACTACCCCAGTTCTGCTCTTCTGTGCATTTCCCGATTCTTTTTCACTCTTTCCCAGTTTTGAACATGGAGCAATGAAAGAGAAGCACAATTGGTGCCCGAGAAGGATCAGTGTTGCCTTGCCCAGTCAATTTGGCTGAGGGCAGCTCCATAAAATGCAGTTGATAACATTGGATCGTTATCATCACCTGGACTGGAGTTAATGAAGTGTTATATTTTCTGCTTTATCTTTGCTCTGCTTAACATATTACATGGCTGTGACTTGCTGGAAATGGAGAAATTGTGATCAGGGGTAGCAAGTATCTGGGTCGAGAGTGTGGTGCTGGAAAAGCACTGCAGGTCAGACAGCATCTGAGGAGCAGGTCATGGTGTTCAAGCCATCATGAGATGTGGGACAGGCTAAATAGATCTTTTTTTTTATGAGAGGATGCAACAGTTGTGTATGGTTAGAGGTAAGTCATGAATATATCTGTGACAAAGACAGAAATTGCTGGAAAAACTCAGCAGCTCTGGCAGCATTTGCAGAGAGAAATCAGAGTTAATATTTTGGATGCAGTGACCCTTTTTCAGAACTGATTGAAGCAAGGAAAAGGTTGGTGTATGTACTAAGGATGGAGGGGGTCAGATGGGGAATAAATGATAGGTGGAGATGGAGCCAAGAGAGAGATAACAGATGGGGAGACAAAGGAATGCGTAAAGGTCAGCCTGGGAGAAACAGTAGCCGCTATTGGGGATCTTTAGTGGCTGGCAATGGATTGTTTGAGGTAGCAACCCATACGATGATAAGGCCTTGTATGTGGAGGTTGGAGTAAGGGCATAGGTGCTCAGGCCCTAAACTGTGGAACTTGACATTGAGTCCAGAAGGCTGCAGAGTTCCCAAGTGAAAATGAGGTGCTGTTCTTCCAATCTGCGCTGAGCTTCACTGGAACACTGCAGCAAGCCTGAGATAGAGATGTTGGCCAGGGAACAAGGTGGTGTTAAACTGGAAGGCAACTGGAAGCTCAGGGTCATTTTTTCAGACAGAATGTTGGTGTTCTGCAAAGCAGTCACCCAGTCTACACTTTGATTCCCCATTGTAGAGCAGACCACATCGTGAGCAGTGAATACAATAGATTAGATTGAGTAAAATGCAGATAAAGTGCTGGTTCACATGAAGGTATATCTGGGACTTTGAATAGTGAGGAGGGAAAAAATAAACAGCCAGACGTTGCACCTTCTGTGATTGCATAGGATGGTGCCATAGGGGTGTGGTGAGACATTGAGGGTGGAGTAGGAGTGAACCCAGGTGGAAGGCTGTCAAGTGAAGAGAGGGGAATGTGCGTCTGGTGGTGGTATCTCATTGGAAGTGGTGGAAATGGTGGCTAATGATCCTTTGGATGTAGATGCTGGTAGGATGGTAAGTGAGAATGAGGGAAACCATATCGCTGTTGTGGGAGGGAAGAGAGGGAGCTGAGGGCTGAAGTGTGGGAGATGTGTTGGACATGGCTGAGGGCCTTGTCAACTCCAGTGCTGGGGATTCCTCAGTTGAGGAAGAAGGTGGAATTTTTGGAGGCCCCCTTTCAAAGTTGGCATCATCAGAACAGATGCAAAGGAACCTGAGGAACTGAGATAATGGTATACAGTCTTTACAGGAAGTAGGGTGTGAAAATGTATAGTCAATATAACTGTGGGAGTCCGTGAGTTTATAATGGATATTGGTGGCCAGTCTATTCCTGGAATTGGAAACAGAGATGTCGTGGAAGGGAAGGAAGGAGTCAGAAATGAGCCACGTGTAGGTGACAGCAAGGTGGAAACTGGAATCAAAATTGATAAGCTTCTCCAATTCCAGAAGAGAGGGAAACGGAACCAATGATATCACCAATGTACTGTAGAAAGTCATGTGAAAGGGATGTTCCATGTATGCCACAAAGAGACAGACATAATTGGCACCCATGCAGGTATCCCTGGCCATGTCTTTAATCTGAAGAAAATGAAATGCGTTAAAGGAGAAGTTATTCAAAGTGAGAATAGATGAATAGATCTGTGACACCTGATGTTGAGATACTTTACCTTTGACACAAAAGCCTCCTAACCTGGCCTTCAACTGAGTTTGTGCTTTTCAATATTGTTTCCGTTACTAAAAAGGCCACTGATACAGGAGACTGAACTGATAGAAAGCAGCTGTGATAGAGGTATAATGGATGGAGTGAAATCCTGTGGCAGAACACTGGCACTCTGATGGTGAAGTTAGTCAAACCTGATGGAAGTATAACATGCACTTTCCAGAGGTAGAGCTTTTAAACAATATGTTACTGTCGTTATAATGAAAAAACAGAATCAGAGCCATAGACTTTTCTTGAGAAGGAGTTGAGTCTGAAATGAGAGATTATCTGGGGAGCATCTGCTACCTCCTGTTGGCTGCAGGGATATTGGTAGTGACCTAGTAGAACATGGGAACGCTTTCACCACAGGCATCAAGCCAACGATGGTGAAAATGTGACATAACAACAAAACAAAGGAGAAAAATTTACCCAAATACCTCAACGACATCAAGTTAGAAACTGATATTTTCTAAATATGTTTGGTTTTAACGAAAACCATCTGAAGAAAGGAATAAGGAGAGACAGTTATCATTTCTCCACAGGTCCAGACATTCTTGAAAAATAATTAACTGAAAGAAACCTTGTCGGAAAGCTGCACTCCATTAATGGGCCAGTGTGTACATTTTTTAAAATACTTTTGACATAAGGTCTGGTCTACATAGACTGTGCATGGCATCCCCTTTCTTTAAAACACATTAATAATAATGGATTTGTGGGTTATAAAGCATAAAACATCCCTTCACTACCTTTCAAACATTGCACCAAGTCAAAAGACAACAAAAAGAAGTTAACATTTCCAGGTCACACATGTGTCATCTTGTATATATCTTTATATTTTATCTCATTCTCTGGCTCCTTTCGGATCAGTGTCTATTCAGGCACTGTGTTTGTTTTAATAAACACAAAAGTCAGGGACAAAAGAATTCTGATATTCCAAACCATATCTTGCAATAAATAAGAAATCAGCAGTGCTCACGTTGAGCAACTAAGTGAATTAGCAAGGAATCTTCCATCACCAGGGTCAAGTAACAGTGTATTTTTAGTTTAATTTATGAGGAGATTGTCACTGCAGTGTAAACACTCAGCGGAGTCAGCCTGTGGAGGAGTGCTCAATAACATCAGGGACTCAATCTGAGTCCTTACTGAAATACTGTCCCTATCAAGATTGAAATTTACCAGGTTTTACCAACTAATGAAAATATCCTAAAGTCATCTCGCTTTTGTCGCATGCCCAATAATTAGCAATAATTTTAAGTTAGAAAAACAAGCAAGTTAATACACTAAATAATGAAACTGCATTGACTCAGATTCCATTCTCAGGTTTGTGCTGAGTTAACTTTCAAAGAACAGGAGGGATGATCCAGTTACTTTCAATGCCCTTTGATCAGGGTAGTGAAATCTGAATAGCTTCACTCCGATCTGCTATTCAGCAGGAATCGTGGATCCAGACTTTCCGATGTCATGCCAGCAGATCCATCAGTATTTGCCATCAATATTCTGTGAAACTGACAGCCACACCTGCACTTGCTCAGGTGAATGTCAAAATCCTGAATTTCCTGTCAGTCATTTCCTGCTCCTCCCCAGGAAACCCTAATAAAGCTCACTCATACAGAAATCACAGAATGGATGTGAACTTCCACTGTTTATATTATTATTCACATATTAATACTCTTTACAAGTTATATGTTGTTGTAATAGGTATCATCAAACTTAATAACATAGAAAATAGGAGCAGGATTAGGCTACTCAGACCTTTCACCCTTCAAGGTTCTTCTGTTCCAGCATTCAATATGATCATATTTGATCATGTTACTAACGACTCCTTTCTCCCATACCCTTTGAGCCCTTCAACCCTAAGAACTGTATCTATCTCCTTCTTGAAAATATTCAATGTTTTGGCCTTAATTGTTTTCTGTGATACAGAATTTCACAGGATCATGAAGAAATTTCTCCTCATCTCTGCCCTAAATGGCCTACCCTGGACTGCTGAGCCATGATCCCTCATTCTGGAATCTCCAGTGAACAGGAACATCCTTCCTGCATTCACCCTTACCAGTCCTATTAAGTTTCTATGAGATCCCTCTCATTGCTCTAAACTCCAGTGAATATGGTCCTAACTGATCCAATCTTTCTTTATATGTCAATGCTGCCATGCCAGGAATCAGTTGGATAAACCTTGGTTGCACACCCTCCATTGCAGGAACATCCTTCCTCAGGTAAGGGAACCAAAACTGCACATAATACTCTAGGTGTGATGTCACCAAGACCCGTACAATTGCAGCAAGACATCTCTGCTCCTGTACTCAAATCCTCTGACTATGAAGACTAATATGTCATTTGCCTTCTTTACTGCCTGCTGCACCAGCATGCCCACTTTCAATGACTGGTATACAATAACATCTTGGTCTCATTACACCTCCCTCTGTCCAAAACTATTGCCATTTGGATAATAATCTGCTTCCCGTTTTGCTACCAAAGTGGATAAACATACGTTTATCTACATTATACAGCATCTGCCATGAATTAGCCCGCTCAGTCAACTTGTCCAAGTCATTCTGAAGCATCACTCAAGCATCCTTCTCATAGCTCACCCTCCCACCTGGCTTTGTGTCATCTGAAAATGTGAAAATATTACATTTAGTTCCATAAGTCTCATTCATAGACCAAGATATGTCCATTGCCAGTAAGTTTGGAGGTAGGAAAGGGAACACAGAAAATTGCTCATCTGGCTTCACACTTGCATTAACCTCTCAGCAATTTCACATTGTGACAGGCAACTCTTACGTCAGCCCACCCATTCTTAGCCCAATGATGGGAGTTATATGGCTAATTTAAGGATAATTTCTTGTCGGGTCTCACAGTTCAGTGGCTGGGGTGTCGATGGGGGGTGATGAGGCCTAGAAAATCACACGGTTCATGCTGCCTGTGAAAAGGGAGGGAGTCTTCCATCAACAGTCTCCTTTAATGTTCCCAGTAAGCTGTATGGCTGTGCATACTCATATTCACACCAAAGTTCTACATATGATGATTGGTTTTGGCACACTCATCGCAGCATTGATTTTCAGATCTGGAAGTTGCTGCTCAGATAGGCCTCATAAGCCTGTGCAATCATGATGGAAATTAGAAGGAATGATGATCTCATAGAACAAAGAACATAGAACTGTACAGCATAGTAATGGGCCCGTTGGCCCATGATGTTGTGCTAAACATGATGTCAAATTAATCCCTTCTGCCTGCCCTTGGTCCATACCCCTCCATCCCTTGCAAGTCTCCTTCCAATAACTGGCACACACACCACTGGTCCCACAATAAGATCTGGCCCCTGTGGGTGTTCCCTCATCCCTGTTTCTCCATCAACATCTACAAGCTCTTCTGCCTATCACCCAGCTCCCATTTCTACTCTAAGATTCCACCATGCACCAGATCCTGGAGTTCCAGGTTGAAGATGATATTAATTCCCAGCCACTGCAGCTTTTGACCCTGCCAGCCAATCAGATGGACATGACTTTCACCCGAGTGAAAAGTGAAATCCCACCTCCATCCAATTAATGCTTTTTGGAGTCTTAAATATCTATGGAGTACAATCATCACCACCTCTTCAACTAACACAAAGAGGTAAGCTGCTATCCTAAAATTCCTGGACATAGTTACTCTTAAACAGTCTCTTCAGCACTAAAAAACAATCTTATGTTTATGAATTGTCAAATTATTCCATTCAGAGCAGCATAAGAATAGGGAATAGAACTTTAGCCTCTGGAGTCAGTTCTTCCATTCAATTCAATCATGGCTGACCTCAATCTAATTCAATATTCTATTGGTTGTTGCCCCATTAATCCTGATAGCTTTGTCTAACAGAATGAAGACGGAGGTGTAGCAATTTGTTTGTGCAAATGAGCAGTGTGGTAGTGACTGAAAGAAAATAAAGACTGCAATTATATTACACTTTTCATAAACAACATTCAATTCAAAGCACTTTACAGCCAATGAAGTCCTTTTGAAAAAGTATTCACTATTTTGACCCACAGCAGTCAATTTGTCTACAGCAATTTCCCAGCAACATACTGATAACTATATAATTTGTTTTAATGTTGATTATATGTCCATGTGAGAAAGTGGAGTTTTACATCTCATCAGAAATACAACAATTCCAAAAGTACAATAATGTTAATATTAATACTCTTGCTGATAGAAATTCCTTTCACTCAAAGTGTAAATTATGTGTGTACCCATCTAAGTGCATACAGAAATTTACACAGAAAGGTTTCTGATTATTAAGTATCCAATCATTTAAATATTAAAAACAATTATAATTTACAAAGTGTCTGGGAGATTCAATGGATTTACTGAGCCCTTTTTAAATAATTTGGCACCACCTAGTACTCCACATAGTGTGAAGTTCAATACACGCAAGGAGTACTGTGGAGTTATACAGTCGTTTTTGTTTTGCTGCATGGCAGCAACCCATTTAGGAATTTGCATTTACCAGCCAGTTCCATGTAAAGAATCTGGAATGAAGCCAACTCACTTTGGGGAGTTTGCTGGAGAAGTTGTGAAACACAGCTTCCGTTTATTTAACAGAAACCTTTACAGAGTCACTAAAGGCTAGGGATAAAAATAAGCAAAATAAACCAAAGAACACTGTTTCACACCTCACAAAGTTGGACTTTCATGCGCTATCCTTGCATCAAATATGCATAAAATTGATCAGTTAGAACTGAACCCAGCAGTAAGGTTAACACTTTATATTTTTAAGCAAGTAAAGATCAATCTCCAGAAATTAACTATTTGTAACAAGATAATTCCAATCTGTTATTTAACACAGAAAAGGCAAAAACGAGCTACTGAAAGAACCAAGAATATTGGTGGTTTACACCCAAATGTAGAATCTTACCAAGTTCTGAATAATGTGCACTATAGGGAGATGAGTGGGCAAGGTGGTCATCTCAATGTCGAGATTATCTCAACACAACTTTCTCGTTTTGATCAAGCAATGTGATGAATATCTCACCAGGGAGCGGAGAATTCCAAACTGATGCTATTTAGTGCTTGTTAAACAGTTTGTTAAACATCTTGTTAATGGCCCAACTATGCACGGGTTGCAAACACATTGTACAAGCGAGCCATCGGGAAAACCCGACATAGAAATCAGAGTGGTTTCTAACGTCTTGGGCACACTCTATGTTCTCCAACCACATGTACCTGAGTGAAGGTTATCCATTTTGATTTGGCTGAGGCTAAATCAAGATGGATAGCCTTCACTCAGAGGATCCTAGCACACTCTCAGAGGTAGCCTCTAATAGTAGAAGAGTCAGGATCAGGATCCTCTGCTCTTAAGAGGTGAGCAGCTGAATGACAGGCTGCACATCACTTGTATTAACTCTTTCATACCTTTTGTAGGCTGGTTTGCTCCCGGGAGAGGAATGAGAGAAAGGCAGGTTTTATGAAAGGCAAAAGTGGGTGGCCCAGGTATTACTATTGGTGTAGAAAAGGAGGTTTCCAGAGTGAATGTGTTGGTGATGCAGAGAGCATGAAGGGGTAGTGGTGTCACGGCCTAGGGTAGGTGAAGGTGAATGAGGAAAATGTCGATGCATTAGTGAGGGTGGTAGAATATGAACCTTGGCGAGAGTTGGGTACATTAGCAAGACACAGTGAGTGCAGAGAATTGCAAAGAGGATGTTGACACTCATACTAGCAGAGTGGAGAAGGTAACTGGCCTTCATCCGACAGTGCTGGACACTCCCCCAGATAGCTGAGACTGCTTTAATCCTGTCAGCAACCTTGGACCAAGTTGGTCTGGTGTTGTGGACTTATGGCTGGACTTGGGGGATGAGAAATTCCAGCCTGTGCACTACCCCATCCAGCCAGAGCTCAAGGTTAATGTCCACAAAGAGGGGCATCTATCTCCCCCCCAATCTGACTACCTGGGAAAAAATCAGGAACCATACAGAGCAGCTCTGTACTGACAGTGCTTGTTCCACTGCCCAGTGGCGTTTTACATATGGTACCAGCACTAGGGATGACATTACTCACCAGAAATCCTGGAATTGGCTAAGTTTTTTGGGAATGGTAGGTAGTGGGATGGGTGGGGTGGAGGGCATCGTTGACCACGTCTGGGGGGAAATTGCGGTATCATTCGCCGTCATTTCCGCCACCTCCACACGGACCCCACCACCAGGGATATATTTCCCTCCCCTCCCCTATCAGCGTTCCGAAAAGACCAGTCCCTCCGTGACTCCCTCGTCAGGTCCACACCCCCCACCAACCCAACCTCCACTCCCGGCACCTTCCCCTGCAACCGCAAGAAATGCAAAACTTGCGCCCACACCTCCCCCCTTACTTCCCTCCAAGGCCCCAAGGGATACTTCCATATCCGCCACAAATTCACCTGCACCTCCACACACATCATCTATTGCATCCGCTGCACCCGATGTGGCCTCCTCTATATTGGGGAGACAGGCTGCCTACTTGCGGAACATTTCAGAGAATACCTCTGGGACACCCGGACCAACCAACCCAACCACCCTGTGGCTCAACACTTCAACTCCCCCTCCACCAAGGACATGCAGGTCCTTGGACTCCTCCATCGCCAGACCATAGCAACACGACGGTTGGAGGAAGAGCGCCTCATCTTCCGCCTAGGAACCCTCCAACCACAAGGGATGAACTCAGATTTCTCCAATTTCCTCAATTCCCCTCCCCCCACCTTGTCTCAGTCAAATCCCTCGAACTCAGCACCGCCTTCCTAACCTGCAATCTTCTTCCTGACCTCTCCGCCCCCACCCCACTCCGGCCTATCACCCTCACCTTGACCTCCTTCCACCTATCGCATTTCCAACGCCCCTCCCCCAAGTCCCTCCTCCCTATCTTTTATCTTAGCCTGCTGGACACACTTTCCTCATTCCTGAAGAAGGGCTTATGCCGGAAACGCGATTCTCCTGTTCCTTGGATGCTGCCTGACCTGCTGGGCTTTTCCAGCAACACATTTTCAGCTCTGATCTCCAGCATCTGCAGTCCTCACTTTCTCCTCAAAAATACTCATAACTCAACATTAACTGGCAATTGCATTTTGAAACAATGATGATGACTGATTTAGGAAATAGAAAAGTTCACACTGGTAATGTTACAACTGTTCCAAGGCAGAGGTTAAGGCTCATTTTTTGGAAAGTACTGTACAGGGAATTGTATACTTTTTGTGGCCATGACCAGAGAACTTTCATAAAGGTGCCTAAAATGCTTTATTTCTCACTGTTCATACTCCAGGCTGCTGAGCACAATAACTTTATCTGATGTTTCAACTCTACATTCATCCAATTTATTCAGACAGCTTTAAAAAGTCTCCCATCACTGACAAATCTCAAGACAGGTAGATTATGAAATATTCATCATTTGACTAAATGGGTGCATTTGCAACAAGGCCCAGAGAAGATCAAACCATCTAGTTCAGACAACTGGATGAGTTGGCAGCACTGTCACAGGTTCAATATCAAGCCCTACTGCCACCAGTGTGCTGCAGCTGTCGTATGTATCTTCCAACATTCCCTTTCAGCTGAAATAATGTGCAGCCGTGTAACACCAGGATGTAAGGCAAGCAAGCTGTGTTTAAGACAACTCATGAGGAGCCAGGCAATGATCTTAAAGGGATCACACAGTGCAACAAACAGGTCACACAAAACAATATTTGTACTATCTATAAGATACATTGCAACAACCTACTGACAGCTCTTCTCTCCCCTGTGACTTCTCACATCAAGGAAGTCAAGTATAGCAATCTTTCAGACACACCATCAGCTGCAAGGGCATATCCATTCACACAAAATATTGACATGAACATATGTAACTGTGCATATATCTTTGTTGCATTATTATGTCATTCCATGGGTAATGTCATTGTGGGAGTGTGGGGATCAGAAATTTGAATGAAACACAACTTACTTTTAGTTGCACAGTATGCACATCAAAACACTAATCTCTACCTTGCCCAAAATTCAGTCTGATTGATAGCTGAAGACCCCACCCAGGGTCATAACCCACAGTTTGGGAAGCACTGGAAAAATGCTAGAATATTCAGAATGTAGCAGCAGGGCATTCAACAAATCATAATGCAACCAAGCAGAGGTATTTTGGAATATAGGAAGCAGAGTGGATAACAGAGAAATGGTAAATCTAGTATATTTGGATTTCCAAAGGGCATTCAATAAAGTGCCTCCTAAAATCTTAGCACAGGAAAAGAACTCATGGGAGTGATACGTAAGATTGATAGAGGAATGACCAACTATGTGCATTATCGCCAAATTTGTTGACAGTACCAAGATAGATAGGAAAGCAAGTTATGAAGATACAAAAAGTTTGCAAAGTAATAACAATAGTTTAGGACAGTGGATAAATAAGGAAACATGTGAGGTTGCCCACTTTGGCAGAAAGAAGAGAAAAACAATATTAATTAAAAGGTGAGAGACTGCAGAATGAACAGGGATTTAGGAGTCCTTGTATATGAATTATGAAAAGATAGCAGACAGCACATCAAGTAATGAGGAAGGCAAATTGACTGTTGGCCTTCATTGCAAATGAGATTGAGCATAAAAGTAGAAAAGTCTAGTTACGACTGCAAGGTACATTGCTAAGACCACACCGAGAGTACTATGTCCAATTATAGTCTTCTTACTGAATATAGGATGTAGCTGCATTGGAAGTAGTGCAGTGACTTTTCAGCAGGCTGATTCCTGGGATGATGAGTTTTTTTTATGAGGATGAATTGAGCAGATTGTGTCGGTATGCATTGGAGTTGAGAAGTGTGAGAGGTGATCTTGTGGAAACACATCAAACTCTGAGGGGGCATGATACAATATATGCTGATAACCTAAGACCATAAGACATGGGAGCAGAAGTTGGCCATTCAGCCATCAAGTCTCCATCTTCAATGAGGTCATGGCTGATCTGATAATCCTCAACTCCATTTCCTTGCCTTTTCCCTGTTATTGTATTCCCTGTATTATCCTCAGCACTTGCTTTCCCACTTATTTTTGTGTCATCCCCAAATTCAGCTATAGTAAATTCACTTTCCTGGTCCAGGACATTAATATATGTTGTAAATAATTGTGGCACCAGCACTGGTGTCTATAATACTCCACTAGTTACAAGTTGCCTTCATGAAAATGCTTCCTTTATTCCAACTCTTTGTCTTCTATTAATTAGCCAATTCTCTATCCATGCTAATATGCCACCTCCATGGCTATGATCTAATTAAGTAAAAATTATTATGTGATATCTTATCAAGCACCTTCTGAAAATCCAAATGTATTGCTTCCCTTATACTTAAGCTAATTGTTACCTCCTCAAAGATTTCTAGCAAATTTATTAGGCATGATTTCTTCTCATGAAGCTATGCTGACTCTGCTTGATGATATGTAGGAACTGAGGATATGCAGAATGGTTGGAAATTCAGTAACCTGAGGAGTGGGTTCGATGCCTCAGAGAGAGGAGCAGCACTGAGTTTGAGAATCAAAGACCTAGGTGGAGGATGCACAGTCTGCAGAGTGGGAGCAGGAGGGTGACAAGGAGGCTGGGGGTAGGATTGGAGTACATTTGAGCCCTTGGTGGAAGTCAGGGCCTTGAGGGTGGAAATAGAAGTCTGAAGGGTATGGTCAGGCTCCTGCCTGTGGATTATAGATCAGTCCTGGTTTGGAATTTGGCCACTGGGGATGGATCAGAGGCCTAGTGGTGATGGGAAATTGTGGGCTTGGTACCAGGGGACATGGGGTATATTAAGGACCTTTGGATATTATGAGGAGAGAGACAGAGGTCTTGGAGCAGAATTAGGCCATTCAGCCCATGGAGTCTGCAAAAAGCAGTAAAGGAAAGCATACCAAATGCCTTCTTCACTATCCTATCTAACTGCAATTCCACTTTCACGGGACTATGACCCTGCACTCCAAGGTCCCTTTGTTCAGAAACACTGCCTAGGACCTTATCATTAAGTGTATAAGTCCTGCCCTGATTTGCCTTTCCAAAATGTAGCACCTCATATTTATCTAAATTAAACTCTATCAGCCACTCCTCAGCCCATTGGCCCATCTGATCAGGATCCTGTTGTACTTTGAGGTAACCTTCTTCACTGTCCATTACACATCCAATTTCAGTATCATCTGCAAACTTACTATCCATACCTCTTATATTCACATCAAAATCATTTATATAGATGACAAAAAGCAGTGGACCTAGCACCGATCCTTGCAACACACTGCTAGCCACAGGCCTCCAGTCTGAAATGCAACCCTCCACCAGCAGCCTCTATCTTCTACCTTTGAGCCAATTCTGTATCCAAATAGCTAGTTTTCCCTCTATTCTGTGTGATTTAACCCTGATAACCAGTCTACCATGAGTAATCTTATCAAATGCCTTACTGAAGTCCATACAGATCACATCCACTGCTCCGCCCTCATCAATCCTCTTTGTTACTTCTTCAAAAACTCAATCAAGTTAGAGAGACATGATTTCCCACACACAAAGCTATGTTAACTATCCCTAATTAGTCCTTGCTTTTCCAAATACATGTAAATCCTGTCCCTCAGGATTCCCTCCAACAACTTGCCCACCACTGGTGTCAGACACCGGTCTATAATTCTCTGGTTTTTCCTTACCAACTTTCTTAAAGAGTGGCACAACATTAGCCAATCTCCAGTCTTCCGGCACTTCACCTGTGGTTATCGATGATACAAATATCTCAGCAAGGGGATGTTGCCAGGGTTAAAGATTTGAGCTACAGGGAGAGGCTGAATAGGTTGGGGCTATTTTCTTTGGACCGTCAGAGGCATGACCTTCTAGAAGTTCATGAAATCATGAGGGGCATGGATAGGGTGAATAATCAAGGTCTTCTCTCCAAGGTAGGGCAGTCCAAAACTAGAAAGCATAGGTTTAAGGTGAGAGGGGAAAGATTTAAAAGGAACTTAACATTTTTCAGCAGAGGGTGGTGCATATTTGGAATGAACTGCCAGGAGATGTTGTGGACGCTGGTACAATTGCAACATTTAAAAGGCATCTGAATGGGTATATGATTACGAAGGGTTTTGAGGGATATGGGCCAAATGCTGTCAACTGGGAGCAGATCAATTTCAGATATCTGGTCAGCATGGACAAGTTTGACTGAAGGGTCTGTTTCTGTGCTCTACATCTCTATTACTCTATCTTTCCTATAGCAGGAGACCAGAATTGGGGCAGCATGGTGGCATGGTGATTAGCACTGCTGCCTCACAGCACCTAGACCCGGGTTTGATTCCAGTCTCAGGCAACTGTGTGGAGTTTGCACATTTTCCCATGTCTCCGTGGGTTTCCTCTGGGTGCTCCGGTTTCCTCCCACAATCCAAAGATGTGCATATTAGGTGAATTGACCATGCTAAATTGCCCATTGTGTTTAGGGGTGTGTAGGTTAAGTGCATTAGTCAGGGGTTAATGTAGAGTAATAGGGTAAGGGGATGGCTCTGGGTGGGTTACTCTTCAGAGGTTCGGGGTGGACTTATTGGGCCGAAGGACCTGTTTCCACACTATAGGGATTCTATGAATTGAATGGAGTATTCCAGAAGTAGCCTAACCAGCCACAACATGGCTTCCCAACTCCTTTACTCAATGCACTGACCAAAATATGCCACTCTGAAAAACACTTCACTCTGGTTTGAGGAAGGTGCAAGAGGTTAGTCGGAAACTCTGCAGATAGCATTCTGCCTCTATGATTGTGAATGAACTTATCCAGATGGTCAAACCCAATGTGACCTCTTCTTAGGATCACGTCTGGTGGCAGTATAGTACTTTCTTCTGCAACATTTCCTTTTAAAGAAATGCAGTACAATGTAATGAGGAAAAGGTTGGCAATCCGCCAATTTAAATGCAATATAGAACTGTTATACTGTACCTCGACATTGTTTATTAAGCATCAGTGCTCTCAACAGGAATTGAAAACTTGTGGGCAAATCTATTGGAATAAACAGACAGCTTCATATCCAAGTGAACTGTAAAGATGTTTGACAAATTACATGTTTATGGATGTAGTACAGCTTTATTTTAGTTTCATTTTTGTCACTGAGGTAATGGAATAATGTATTTCAACACAATTTACATTCTCCTGATGTGTATTTTCAGATGACCGTTTTCATGAACAGCATGGCCATTTAAAGAGTACCAAAGTAACCTGGGCAGGATTTATGAGACAAGTGGAGGTGCATCCAGACAGACATAGGGTTGAGGAATATGACAAAAAGGCTGTTACTATAAATGATGATGGGTTTTAACGACCTCTGGAAAAGAAATACTCAGCTCCTGTTTTTTTCTTTAAATAGTAATTAAACTAAATTCATGCAATTCAAATCAGCTGGAGGATTTCTATTACCATAACTTAAATAGTGTAAAACATTCTTTTTCCAATTTTTGTCGACTTCTCTCCTCGAACAGTTTAATTGGAACATTCTTGCTCTTCTCTTCCATGCTTAAAAAAACATGCATTCGTTTTAAGAAAACATTTAAAAAATACATTATCCCCAATGGCTAACTTTCTTCTCCCACCAACTAAGATGTCTGAGTACACAAGGATCTCACACAATTCTTTGAACAAATTTACAATACAGACTGAAGCCAGCACTTGTACTGTTTCTGTGGAAAATTCAGCTCGAGTTGAGCAGAACAAGAGAACCCAAGATTAACAAATCATAACTGCATTAGTCTTGGCAGTTAAAGCCCTGCTATCTCCACAGCAGAATCTGTTAGACCAATAATCATTTTTCCTGTGTTATGGCATTGAGCTGACAGGAGTTGTTCACAAATGAGTCCTTGTGGATGAGAAACGCAGTAGCCATGTGACTGCAGGGTGATCGATTGGTGGTTTGTTTACTGAAACATATCCTCATTGATGTTAGCCAGAACTTTTGAAATGAGCAGAAAGGAGGACTGCAGCTGTCACACTGTCCCATGAGTCTCTAAGCTCAAGTTCTAATAGGCACATAGTAATCTGGTATTACCTTGACATAAACAATGTGGTCCAATTAACACACTGTGACTGAGGCCTAGCAGGTGTACAACTGTAAGATGAGCACATCAACAATGCCAAAGCACAACAGAGAAAAATACTGCTCCAAATCCTGTTCATACCTTTATAAAGATGACATTTTCACACTCTCCAATTTTCCATGAAGGCACTCCATTACGATATATGATTCCATGGCACCAGCCATTTTGAACTAGCTCAGTGAGTGTCTGCAGAGATTTTAACCATGAGACATATTGCAACCAAAACTGTTCTATTTGTAGCTAATGTCCACACATACTTTTGCCAGCTGGATTCACTGCAAAATTATCCAAGATTCCCACTACCTAGAGTTACAACAGATAATTCAGGTAATTATGCTTAAGTTAATGGTAATAACCTGGTAACAGTGTTAAGACATGGAGTGTTTCACAGACTTTTTAATTATCAATTCAATAGAATGTTTAAAGGATCACTGTTTGGATTCAGTTTCTAAAATTTGAACAACTGTATAATTCCTTGAGGACATTCTTAAAATATATTTGTAACACTGTGCGGCTGAATGTACTCTTGTAGGTAAACATTTTTATTTTAAGCACAATCTGGGAAAATTCTTACACACATCGTCGAATGAGCTTTCTTGGCATCAGAATGTTACACGAATCAAAACGGACAAGTGATCCTTTTGTAACCAGATGTTTATATAATTTGGTCAATACATACAGGTCATTTTACAATATCAGAATCCTGACATGGACCCAAAACCATTGGGAGAACATATCAAAAATTTGGATGTTCAACAACACTCCCACTCTGCCTATAACTTTTTGTGCAGGAAAACAATCTCGTTAAATTTTTATTAGAAATTGTCAAAACAGCCTTCTTTCTCTCCAGCATTCAGTTCTAGCACTTTAAAGGTCAAATGTAGTGCTATGAAAAAAGGCTGAATGAAAATGAAAGACTTTTGAGGTAACTTCGAGTTTTCAAGCCAGTTCACTTTGCAATGGAGTTCAAATATCAGAATATTAAAAAATAAAAGTGTTAGGACTGAATGGCAGAGTCAGGTGGAATGATTTTACATCAATGGGAATAGAGTAAATTACCAAAAGAGCATGGGAACCACAAAAGAAAATATGGAAGGGTTCACGAGACAAGTGGAAATGCATTCAGACAGAGGGACCCATGGTTGAGAGACATGTTAAAACATAATTACATTGGTGAGATTGAGCTGATGTGACCTCTTTCTATGCCTAATATCTTAATTTTTAAATAATTCTGGCTTTCACTATCTTAGTTCAAGAACAAATAGGTATACAGTATACATTTTCATGATTTTGTGACCCCCACAATACATATTTAAGTACACTGAAGTGCTTTCTTCCTCTATGTAATATCAAAAATACACATGACACACACCTCTAACTTTACTACATTTATAATATTTAAATACTGAAAAAATAACATTATCAGTGAGGAATAGATCTGCACAGTGAAACACGTGAATAGACCTGAGCATTAATATTTTAACTTGGGACCCAATGTTTATTGATGGAAGTTATTTATGAAATTTGATTAAAATTTCATGAAGTCTTTTTGAAACAAGTTACAGCTTTACAGAGATAGTTAACAATAGATTGGGTCATCTCAAAATAATCTCTCATTCCTTGTTTATAGATGAGGAAAAATCATTAATAGATAATGAATAAAGTTGGAGTTTTCCAGTTTTACCCTTGCTTTATGATAGTTTTCTGCCAAACAATTTTAAATGATGGAAAATTGTTGGTTGGATATCGTTTTTTAAATAATAAGGAATTATCACACGATTTATAAGGAGATACTTACAGGTCCAACAGTTCAACTGATACTAAAATTAATTCTATAAAGGCGATTAATTCATCAACATGCACTTTGCTTTCTGATACTAGAACATGCTGTCTCAAGAGTGCATATCTATCAGTGAGCTTCTACAAAAACTCTACCACAAGCCAATAGAATGAATAGGTCATTTTCTGAGTGGTAGCCAGTGAATAATGGGGTATCATTTGGACCCCAGCTATTCACACCATATATTAATGACTTAGATGAGGGAACAAAATGTACTATCTTCAGATTTGCAGATGACACAAAGATGGTTGGGAGAGTGAGTTGTGAGCAGGATTTGGAGATGCTTCAGTGTGACTTGGACAAGTTGAGTAAGTGGGTAAATATATGGCAGATGTGAGGTCATCCATTTTGATAACAAACTAGGATGCAGATTATTATCTGAATGGTGATAGACTGGGAAGAGGGGAGATCAAATGTGACCTGGATATCATTGTACGACCATTGATGAAATTAAGCATGCAGATGCAGCAGGCAGTGAAGACGGCAAGTGGTATGCTTGTCTTTATCGTGTGAGGATTGAGTACAGAAACAGTGATGCCTTGCTGCAATTGTACAGGTCCTTGGTGAGGAGCGATTAGCTGGCGATGGAGAGAGTGCAACAAAGGTTTACCAGGTTGATTCCTAGGATGGAGACAAAGAAACTACAGATGCTGGAATCCAAAGTAGACATGCAGGAGGCAGAAAGAACACAGAAAGCCAGGCAGCATCAGGAGGTGGACAGTCGACGTTTTGGATGTAATCCTTCTTCAGGATTTCTGTGATGCCAGGACTGCGATACGAAGCAAGACAGGACCAGTTAAAATTATATTCACTGACGTTTAGGAGAACGAGGGGGTATATTATCAAACTTATAAAATTCTAACAGGGCTAGATAGTGTAAACACAGGAAGGATCTTTCGATGACTGGGGAGTTCAGAACTAAGGGTCACAGTCTAAGGATAAAGGATAAGTCATTTAGAACGAAGTTGAAGGGAAATTTCTTCACCTAGTGAGTGCTTAACCTGAGCCTCCACTCAGCAGAAAGTAGCCGAGACCAACATATTGAATATTTTCAAGGGGATAGATATAGTTCTTAGCAGTTAAGATATCAAAGGATATTTGGGGAATGCAGTAACAGAGTTCTGAATATGCTACTGATCAGCTTATTTTAAGCCGATCAGCAGCAAATCTGGAGAGGAACAACCTAAGATTGGGGGAGCAGGATGAGAATGAAAGGAAAGTCCGTAAGCAAGGGATGTGAGGAGAAGCAAACTTTCACCATCGGGGTAGTGGGAGATGGGGATGCTGTCTGTCAGGAATTCCACCTTTTAGGAGATGTGGGGGAGAAAGAGGCTGCAAGTGGTTGTGGAGAAGAAAGACGGTGCAAGGTGGGAGATGGGGAAGCTGCAAGGGGTGTGAATGGGAGACTTTTGGGGGGGGAGAGGGAGGCTGCAAACTATGCTGAGGAAGGCAGGCTGGAAGATGTGAGGGGATGATGGGAAGCCGAAAAACGGAGACAACTTTTGTAAATCTATCAACAAAGTATACTCTGCTAACTAAACTTGAATTATTTAAGGAAAATAATTCCTTGCAAATGAAAATGGAATCTCTTGGTTCAGTCTGCATATGTTCAGGGGCTCCTGTAGGGGAGTGAATTAAAGTTCTGAACAAGTGTCGCCATCAGACTCGAAACATTAATGCTGTTTTTCTCTCTCTACAGATGCTGTCTGGCGATTGAAATATGTATGGTTCTTGAGGCATGTCTTAGAATAAGCAAGTCATGGGAGCCTTGTATATACATGAAGAAACACATTATTCTGGTTGAGTGAAACGATTTCTCTGTTCAAAAGCTGTCTGTATTCTGCGATGAGACCTTTAATGCAGCAGGGGTGAAATAACTCCACAGAGGCTGGTAATCCATCACCACATCACCCTTTATTTAATCATGAACATTAACTCATTCAGAGTCAGGTACCAGAGTGTCAGTCTATCCGACACTCCTGTTTATATCTGTCAGCCAGGGCTCACTATTTGGACCAGATTAACAGCTCCAATCAGGGAATTCATTCAATGAGGTCCAACTGGCTGACCACATTATAATCACCACAATGGGTACAATCTATAACACTGTGTGCTGTGGGATGTCAGAATTTTGGGATATAGCTCTCTGTGCTTGAGATACCACACCCAAAGGGAAATGAATGTGCTCTTCCATATGAGTGAACAGAATATTTGTTAAATCCATGATGCAGCTATGTGCTGCTGACTGGGAAATACCAGCCAGGTCATCTTAGAAAGTACCTACGGTTCAGAAATTCATTGCAACCATCACCATCATAGCTACTGGCAGGTGATGTGGATCAGGAGATTGTGGCTCCTAAACGCTGAAACAGGTGACAGATCCCTGTCCCACAGCCTTCTGGCTCAACTGGAGTCTCCTCTGGCAACAATGTTTAGTCAAATTAAGGTAAGGCATCCTCGGTCTGTACACTGTCTGCAAAAGGTAGAACCTGTACTTTTCCCTCTCCAGCTCCTTTCTCAGCCTTGTGGCACATCCTCTTGTTCTAACTCTCTGAACTCTAGATGCTCACATTGATTGATTTCGGTAGCTTTCATAATGTGAGAGGGTTGGCAGAATGTTACCTCAGATTACAATGGGATCCTGAACAGATGGGCCAATGGGCTGAGAAGTGGCAGATGGAGTTTAATTTAGATAAATGCGAGGTGCTACATTTTGGGAAAGCAAATCATAGCAGGACATAGACACTTCATTGTAAGGTCCTAGGAAATGTTGCTGAACAAAGAGACTTTGGAGTGCAGGTTCATAGCTCCTTGAAGGTAGAGTCACACGTAGATAGGATAGTGAAGAAGGCGTTTGGGATGCTTTCCTTTATTGGTCAGAGTATTGAGTACAGGAATTGGGAGGTCATATTGCAGCTGTACAGGACATTGATTAGGCCACTTTTGGAATATTGCGTGCAATTCTGGTCTCCTTCCTATCGGAGGGATGTTGTGAAACTTGAAAAGATTCAGAAAAGACTTACAAGGGGTTGCCAGGGTTGAAGGATTTGAGCTATTGGGAGAGGTTGAACAGGCTGGGGCTGTTTTCCCTGGAGCGTCGGAGACTGAGGGATGACCTTATAGAGGTTTATAAAATCTTGAGGGGCATGGATAGTATAAATAGACAAAGTATCTCCCCTGGGGTGGGGGAGTCCAGAACTAGAGGGCATAGGTTTAGAGTGAGAGGGGAAAGTTATAAAAGGGACCTAAGGGGCAACTTTTTCACGCAGAGGGTGGTATGTGTATGGAATGAGCTGCCAGAGGAAGTGGTGGAGGCTAGTACAATTGCAACATTTAAAAGGCATCTGGGTGGGTGTACGAATAGGAAGGGTTTGGAGGGATATGGGCTGGGTGCTGGCAGGTAGGAATAGATTGGGTTGGGATATCTGGTCGGCATGGACGAGTTGGACCGAAAGGTTTGTTTCCGTGCTGTACGTCTCTATGACTCTATAACTGTTAAATTTAAATCTGAGATTGAAATTTGAGATACAGTAAAAAGAGCAGTAACTGTTTGGTTAAAACTTTCAGCTTTATGCATATTCAAAGGAAATGCATTCGCCATGATGTTACCAGTCTGTTGAATGTGTATTTCAGATGAAGGCTTTTTGTGCAGTCACTTGTAGCAATTGTTTTTATTGCTAATTTATGCCTGTACACTTGTGCTAATTTAAATACTGTTATGCCTAAGAAATGAATGTTTTCCTTCTGTCTGATTGCTTTCAGATTAGTGGACTGTTGATAACTATTAAGGATATTGATAAAATTTCTAGTTCTGCTTCCATATGAATCAAAACCCTTTATATACCAACAGAAATACAGAAGCAATCTTCACCATAAGTGGCAGTGAAAAAGTTGCCCTTAAAACCAAAATGTAGCCTTTGAAAATCAAAACGTAACCCCCAAGGAAGTCTGAAGAAGAGCCCCCAACAAAAAAAAAGTTCACACTGCTGTCAACTATCAAAATAACCCCATTTCCCGTTAAAGTGCGAAGCCTCTGAAAACATCATATTCAGATAACAATTAAGTATAGAGAACATAGCAATGTTTCCAGGTCACATTAATGCACAAAATCAACTTTCTTCTTTTGTGTATTGTGAGCATCACAGCAAGGTCAGCACTTACTGGCCATCCTTAATCACCTTTGAAATGAGTGGCTTGTCGGCCACATTACAGGGCAATCAAGCATCAACCACATTACTCTGTCTGGAGTATAGGCCAGACCGAGTAAGGATGGAAAAGGTTGTGGGGACTTTATGCCCTTTGCTTGAGGGAAAATATGAGAAAACAAAGAACTTAAAAAAATTCATAGGAATTGTGTATATTATTTTAAGTTCATTCCCGATTTAGCTAATATATTCATTCCTTTCTATCAATTCTTAAAGGTGGAATAGTTTGGGAGTGGTCTGCAGAGTGTCAGAAAGGATTTGAAGAAGTGAGAAAAGTCCTGGCAAGTAACGCTGTTTTGGCCTTTTAGGATCGCAAGAAAAGAATTGGTTTTGGCTTGAGTTGCCTCACCACAGGGATTAGATGTAAAGCTATCTTACATCACGGCAAGAAGGTATAGAGAAGACAGGAGCATTCACTTCATTTACTTTAACAAAGTCAAAGCAAAATTACTCAAGTTGAGACAATGAAGTAAATTTTCCATTCTTCTCCACACCTTCTTCCCTGATGTAAGAAGAATTGTCATCCTCTGTGTAGTTCATTGCCATCGAAAGGAAATTACTGAGATCTGTCCTGATTGCATTTGCCTTTGCATGTGTGCTGTGGGGTATTTGATCACGGTATATCATCCGTGGATCATGTATTAATTTTGGATATTAGAAATAAATTGTAAATGTATTCTAGTTTGTATTGTTGTCCAGATTGCATGGTAAAGTATTTTTGTTTGCTGAAAACTATGGGGTCTTGTGGCTTTTTCTCATATTAAATCCCCCTGGAATTCACCTTTTGTCTTTTTTCAAGATGAAGACTATTGATCCCCAACCAGATAATAATATAAATTTGTGACTGTGTCTGGGTTCATTACATAAACTAGGCAGTCCCTAACCAGATCATGATATAATTTTGTGATTGTGCATAGATCATTACATAAAATAGACAGTTTGGTTTGGATCATAACAATGTAAAGTACTCTGGTAATATTGGTCATATATGTTTTGGTTGTAATTTCATAGAATGGAATCATAGAATCCCTACAGTGTGGAAACAGGCCATTTGAGTATCCCACCCAGATCTATTAGGGACTAGGCCAAACCACTCAAAACATTCTTAAGCAGGCAGCCCAGACCATAACTTTGCAATTTGTTTCGGTAAGTGTACACTGAAAATTACCCAGAGTAAGATAGGTAGGTTGACTACCAGGGTTTAAAACAGACAAAACTTTATTCACAAAATTATGTAATGAAACACAAAGAACAGAATGAAGAATACCTCCAGAACTCAGTCTATCCAAACTAGACATAATTATGCTGTTCCGAATATACAGTCCCAATAAACAAACCCCTTAAACACAGAGCAAAAATGAAAGAAAGGCTTACAGGTCAAAGTTAAAAGGGCAGAAGGAAAGAGAGTCTAGCAGCCTGTTTCCACACAGCTCGCCAGCTGAACTCCTCACTAAAGTCCTGCACTGAATTGCTCAGCTAGAGAGCTGGCTACTTCCCTTGACTTATTCAGGTTACTGCTGAAGACAGAAACATTTTGGCCTAGAGTCACATCTGTTAATGTATAAACAAAAAGGTGTCCAATACCCTTTTATTTCTGTACCAAACCCAGCCATTTCGGAGCCTGAAGTGCTTTATGACCCCTCAGAAAAAAAATCAAGGACACAGTATCCTTGAGAAAAGGGATAGCTTTGTGACAGACCTATTCCCCCACATTTCCCCTGACTAATGCACCTATCCTACACATCCCTGAACACTACGGGCAATTTAGCATGGCTAATTCACCTAACTTACACATCCTTGGACTATGGGAGGAAGCCAGAGCACCCAGCCACAGGAAAAATGTTACAAACTCCACACAGCCAGTTACCCTAGGCTGGAATTGAACCCAGGTTCCTGGTGCTAAGAGGCAGCAGTGCTGACCACTGAGCCACTGTGCCACCCCAAATTATAAAGAACAAATAAGCAACCCACTAAAGTCATCGAGTTTTACAGCACAAAAAGAGGTCTTTTGACCCATCATGACTACCCTAGTTATCAAATATCCATCTGTTCTAATTTATTTTTCCAGAATTTGGCCCGTAGCCTTGGATATAATGGCATTTCAAGTCCTCATCCAAATAGTTCTTAAATGTCTCGAAGATTCCTGCCTCTATCCCCCACTCAGGCAATGAGTTCAGAATGACTTGCACTCCAAACCTTCTTTTCCTTACCTTAAAACTGTTCCTGTTGATTATTGACCCCTTTACTAAGGCAAAGCATTTCACTTTATCTGCCCTGCCAATGTCCCTCACAGCTTCATACACCTCATGATTTGGAGATGCTGGTGTTGGACTGGGGTGTACAAAGTTAAAAATCACACAACACCGGGTTACAGTCCAACAGGTTTAATTGGAAGCATAGTAGCTTTTGGAGCGACGCTCCTTCATCAGGTGGTAGTGGAGGGCTCAATCCTAACACACAGAATTTATAGCAAAAATTTACAGTGTGATGGAACTGAAATTATACATTGAAAAATTGATTGTCTGTTAAGCCTTTCATCTGTTAGAATACCGTGATAGATACCATAGGGTCCCATAGGCAGGGCCTCAACCGGGACCTTGGGTTCATGTCACATTACAGGTGACCACCATTGCACTATACACACACACAAATACTCCTACACACACACACTTTCACACACACACAGGTACTCCTATACACACATACACACGGACGCACATACACACAGATGCGCACACAGACACTCACACACACTCTTACAGACGCAGACACTCCCACACTCACACATGCACCCCCTCACAGACTTAAGACACTCTGCACTCACTACACACACACATACACTTTCTCACACTCACAACCCCCAACCCAGACAGACACACACACACACAAAGACCCACATGCACACATTTATTTTGTGGGGTGATTTTGTACTTTCAGGGTTACATTGTATTTTGCTCAAAAACTGCATGCCTTCATGTAGACTTCTGAGCTCAAAAACTGCATGAATTCATGTAAAACTCTGTTATCTCACTTTTTAGATTAGAATCAATCTAAACATCATGGCATAGACAGAGAACACAGGGGGCCAACACCTTCAACATATTGTCTAGCTATCACCATTGTTAACAGCTAACCCAAGAATGCAACTTTTTTAAAAAAAGGTTTTGTGATTTACACGTGAAAGAAGTGAAACTATCACTGTATTCTAACAGATGAAAGGCTTAACTGACAATCAATTTTTCAATGTATAATTTCAGTTACATCACACTGTAAATTTTTGCCATAAATTCTGTGTGTTAGGATTGAGCCTTCCACTACCACCTGATGAAGGAGCATCGCTCCGAAAACTAGTGTGCTTCCAATTAAACCTGTTGGACTATAACCTGGCGTTGTGTGATTTTTAACTTCATACATCTCAATTAGCTAATTTCATCTGTTAAATTTCAAGCATTTTTAATGTTAGTTTAATCACATTTATTCTGGAAAATTGGGTGCTTGCACAATTTTATATTTTAATATACAGGATGTTTATTTTCTGTGGCATGGAAAATAATATATATATATATAGAGAGAGAGAGAGAGAGTAAAGTTGCCCTCTCTGGTTCCATCCTGTTAATGTTGAGGAAGTGTGAATAAAGCTAGTTCAATAATTGCTGCTTGCAGTGAGAGCACATGGAGAATCCTTTTTCTTAGTGCAATATATAACTGCTCAAAGTTGACTGTGTTCTGGCACCAACACATTCTGGCATGTTCTTCTCTTTCGTGCTGTCATGTGTTTTCAGGTCATTTAAGCAGGTGTCTAACTTATACACTAAAACTGACAGAAAATTGTCCAGTGTTATTCATCTGAGATCTGTGACAAATGTGTGCCAAGTCTCAGAGAACTGCTTTACACTGATGATGCTGCATTAACATTCCAAACTGAAAAACAGTGCAGTCCAAATGGATAGAACCTCTGAGGACTAAAAAGTGAACCTGCAAGGAGTCTGGTTTGACTATCAGCATCAAGAAGAGAAATCTCATAGTCTAGAATTTTGAAATACTGCCATCTATCAGCATTAACAATGCAATGATAGAGGTTGTTAATAATTTCAAATATATACACTCCATAATAACTTGTCATTTGATGATGAAATCAACACACACATCAGTCACAATTGGCATGTCCAAGCTGTGTAAGAACGTATGGAACAGTAACCTGACTGACAGCATCAAGCTCTGAGGCTGCCAAGCCTGTATCATCAATGCATCCCCTGAGATCTGGATGATTTATGCTCAGCAGAAGAAAAGATTGAACAGTTTCCATCTTCACTGTCTCAGACATATCCTCAGCATCCCTTGGCAGGACAAAGTCTGAAGACCTGGAGCAAGCTAATTGCATTTGCTTAACCTCATTGATAAGCCCTTCATGTTCATCAGCTGGATGATGGCCAGATACGCAAAGATTTCTGTATGGTGAAGCTGCCAATGAACCCAAGTATGAAGGTGGAAAGTCCTGATACTATGGAGACATTTTTGAACAGCTGTGACCTCTGAAAACTGACTGTTTGAGAGGGAATAGGAAGAGGCAACCAGAAATAAGACAGCTCAGCTGGCCAAAAGGAGGCCCAATGAAAACAGAACCAGGTATCTTCACAGCCCACTGTCTTGCTCTGGTCGATTGGGGCTCCTGAGCTATACTAGGTGTTGCTGGCTGCCGTAGTCAAAGCACTGTCTCAGGAGATGATCCGCTGGGGCTATGCAGCTCCTGACTTTATGACAACTTTGTTCCAAACATTGATAAAAGAACTGGAGTAAAGAAGTGAGACATGAGTGACTAACATTGACATCAAGTCAAAATTTGTCTGAGTGTGGCAGCAAGGAGATTTAGCTCATCAATAACCTCCATCAAAAGGTCAAAAGTATTGATTTTAGCAATACTCAGCTCCATTCGCAGTGTCTCAGATACTGACGCAGTCCATGTCCATATGTAGCATGACCTGGATTACATTCACGTTTGGGCTGATAACTGGCAAATAATATCCATACCATACAATTACCAGGCAATAAACATCGCCAACAAAAAAGAACTTGAACATTCCCCCTTGACACAAAGTGGTTAATAACATCACTAAATACCATACTATCAATGAGATGGTTACCATTGACCAGAACCTGAACCAGATTAGTCATATAAATATCGTGGTCAAAACAATGACTGCAGATGCTGGTAACCAGATTCTGGATTCGTGGTGCTGGAAGAGCACAGCAGTTCAGGCATCATCCGAGTAGCAGTAAAATCGATGTTTCGGGCAAAAGCCCTTCATCAGGAATACAGGCAGAGAGCCTGAAGGGTGGAGAAATAAGTGAGAGGAGGGTGGGGGTGGGGAGAAAGTAGCATAGAGTACAATAGGTGAGTGGCGGAGGGGATGAAGGTGATAGGTCGGGGGGGGGAGGATGGAGTGGATAGGTGGAAAAGAAGATAGGCAGGTAGGACAAGTCATGGGGACAGTGCTGAGCTGGAAGTTTGGAACTGGGGGAAGGGGAAATGAGGAAACTGTCGAAGTCCACATTGATGCCCTGGGGTTGAAGTGTTCCGAGGCGGAGGATGAGGTATTCTTCCTCCAGGCGTCTGGTGGTGAGGAAGCGGTGGTAAAGGAGGCCCAGGACCTCCATGTCCTCGGCAGAGTGGGAGGGGGAGTTGAAATGTTGGGCCACAGGGCAATGGAGTTGATTGGTGCGGGTGTCCCATAGATGTTTCCTAAAGTGCTCTGCTAGGAGGCGTCCAGTGTCCCCAATGTAGAGGAGACCGCATCGAGAGCAACGGATACAATAAATGATATTGGTGGATGTGCAGGTAAAACTTTGATGGATGTGGAAGGCTCCTTTAGGGCCTTGGATGGAGGTGAGGGAGGAGGTGTGGGCGCAGGTTTTGCAATTCCTGCGGTGGCAGGGGAAGGTGTCAGGACGGGAGGGTGCGTTGTAGGGGGGCGTGGACCTGACCGGGTAGTCACGGAGGGAATGGTCTTTGCGGAAGGTGGAAAGGGGTGGGGAGGGAAATCTATCCCTGGTGGTGGGGTCTGTTTGGAGGTGGCGGAAATGTCGGCGGATGATTTGGTTTATGCGAAGGTTGGTAGGGTGGAAGGTGAGCACCAGGGGCATTCTGTCCTTGTTACGGTTGGAGGGGTGGGGCCTGAGGGCGGAGGTGCAGGATGTGGACAAGATGCGTTGGAGGGTACCTTTAACCACGTGGGAAGGGAAATTGCGGTCTCTAAAGAAGGAGGCCATCTGGTGTGTTCTGTGGTGGAACTGGTGCTCCTGGGAGCAGATACGGCGGAGGCGGAGGAATTGGGAATACGGGATGACATTTTTGCAGGAGGTAGGGTGGGAAGAGATGTAATCCAGGTAGCTGTGGGAGTCAGTGGGTTTGTAAAAAATGTCAGTGCCAAGTCGGTTGTTATTAATGGAGATGGAGAGGTCCAGAAAGGGGAGGGAGGTGTCAGAGATGGTCCAGGTAAATTTAAGGTCAGGGTGGAATGTGTTGGTGAAGTTAATGAATTGCTCAACCTCCTCGCGGGAGCACGAGGTGGCGCCAATACAGTTATCAGTGTAGCGGAGGAAGAGGTGGGGAGCAGTGCCGGTGTAATTACAGAAGATCGACTGTACTACGTAGCCAACAAAGAGATAGGCATAGCTGGACCCCATACGAGTGCCCATGGCTACCCCTTTGGTCTGGAGGAAGTGGGAGGATTCGAAGGAGAAATTGTTAAGGGTAAGGACCAGTTCAGCCAAACGAATGAGAGTGTCGATGGAAGGGTACTGTTGGGGACGTCGGGAGAGGAAGAAACAGAGGGCTTGGAAGCCCTGGTCATGGTGGATGGAGGTGTAGAGGGGTTGGATAGCCATGGTGAAGATGAGGCGTTGGGGGCCGGGGAAACGGAAGTCTTGGAGGAGGTGGAGGGCGTGGGTAGTGTCTCGAACGTATGTGGGGAGTTCCTGGACTAGGGGGGATAGGACAGTGTTGAGGTAGGTAGAAATGAGTTCAGTGGGGCAGGAGCATGCTGAGATAATGGGTCGGCCAGGGTGGTCAGGCTTGTGGATCTTGGGAAGGAGGTAGAACCGGGCAGTGCAGGGTTCCCGGACTATGAGGTTGGAAGCTGTGGGTGGTAGATCTCCTGAGGTGATGAGGTTCTGTATGGTCTTGGAGATGATGGTTTAGTGTTGGGGGGGTGGGGTCATGGTCGAGGGGGCAGTAGGAAGAGGTGTCCTCGAGTTGGCGTTTGGCTTCAGCGGTGTAGAGGTCAGTGAGCCAGACTACCACTGCGCCCCTTTTATCTGCTGGCTTGGAGCAGAGGGATTGGAGGGCTGCACGTTGTGAGGGTAAGAGGTTGGAGTGGGGGAGGGGGTAGACAGGTTGAGGCTGTTAATGTCCCGGCGGCAGTTGGAGATGAAGAGGTTGAGGGCGGGTAATAGGCGGATAATAAATATTGTGACTACCAGAACAGTTTAGAGGCTGGGGATTCTGCATCATGTAATTCACCGCCTTACACCCCAGTGACTGTCTTCCATCTACATGGCATATATCAAGAAGGTGATGGAGTACTCTCCTCTTGACTGGATGACTGGAGCTGCAAAAAACACACAAGAAGCTCAATGCCACTGCATCCCTTCACCAGCAGCAGTGTGGAGCAACTACAAGATGCACTGGCATAATTCACTCATTAAACAGCAGCTTACCAAGTCAACTTCTATCAACTGGAATGACAGGGATGGGACAGCCTATGCACTAGAGCATCACCAGCTAAAGAGTCTCCTTCAAGCATACATCATCCTGACTTGAAAAAATATTGACGTTCCTTTACTGTAGTTGGATCCAAATTTTGGAAATCATCACAACAAATGGACTATAATGGTTCAAGAAGATGGCACACCACCACCTTCTGGAGTACAATAGAGAGGGTCAATAAATGTTGGATTAGCCAGTGACAGCCAAAACCTGTGAAAAAATACATTTTAAAAAAGGAAGGCTATCACCATGACTAAACAGTTTTCTTTCAGCCTGTTTTCAAATACTGTTAGAGTCCAATTTCACTCCCATTAATGTTGAAGCAGAATTGCACTTAGAACCATTATTAGCGGACTCTGAGGGAATTCAATGTTCCTGAAAATATTTTTTAACGGCGTTGCAGAAAAACTATTTGAAGGTAATGATGATGGAAGGAGAGTAAGAGTGCTCTCAGGAGATGTTTCCACATTATATGAGCCTTTTGTCCCAGAAATTAATTGAGTGAAGAACTCGAAAGAAAATCTGACATGAATGAAAGGTACATTAAGTGGAGGCATGAAAGACAATATTATTTATACGTATACTGACTGAAAACAGGATTGAGAGATCTCAAAAATCAAGCAGATCAGTGCCTGGAACAAATGAACCATAAAAGGAATATAATAGAAAATAATACATTTTCTTTAAACCAATAAGACGCTTGAAGAAACAGAGTATGAAAATATTAAACATTGGTTCAGCCTCAGCATAGAGACATTAAAACAGGATTAAGTTATTCAGTCCATTGAGCCTTCTGTGCCATTAAATTCGATCCTGGCTGATCATCAACCTGAATGCTACTTCCCTGCACCATCCTGACATCCCTTGGTATCATCTGTCTCCAGAAATTTATCAATTTGAGCATGCTCAATGATTGAGTTCCATGTTTTTCTGGGGTAGAGGATTCCAAAATTTCACTAAAGTGAATGATGACATTTCTCCTCATATCAGTATTAAATGACCCATTCCTTATCCCAAGACTATATCCCTTGTTTTTAGACTCAAAAGCTGGGGGGTATGTTATATCTACAACCAGCTTGACATGCCCTGTAACAATATTGTAATTTTCAATTAGGTCAAACCTCATTCTTCAAAAGTCTAAGGAGTACAGACCCAGTCTCCTCAAATTTTCCTCATTAGACAATCCTACAGTTCGGGGATTAAACTGGTGAACTGCCATTGCACTCTCTCTATGGCAATTGTATCACACCTTAGGCTGTCAGACTAAAACTACATAACATTCCAAGTGTCTGTATATCTCCAGCGAGTCACCCTTAGTCCAGTAGTCAAATACCCTTGTGTTGAAGGCCAATGTGTCATTTGCCTATCTAGTTGCTTGCTGCATTGGATGCTATTAATGACTCATGATCAAGGACATTCAGGTCCATTTAGATACACATTTTTTCACCAATGAAAGGAGTATTCTGCTTCTTTTTTCCGTGTAAGATGAGTAATTTCACTCATATTCACATTATGTTCCACTTATCATGTTCTAGCCCATTCATATTGCCTGTACAAATCGTCATAACTTTTCTTACATTCTCACCCAGTTTGGTGCCATCAGCAAATTTGGCTGATCAATGCTACAAATAATATACTCAAAATATTTTAAAACATTTGTCAAAAATAATTTTCTTTTCACAACTCTACCCAATTCTATCAATCATCTTTAAATACTGTATTTATTTGTATATAGGTAAATCTTAAGTATAAGTGATCCCTTACTTTGGCCAAAGTATCTTACATTTTCCATATATTTCGTGTATAAGTTAACCCTAGTTCTTCACAGTTACAGATCAACATTTATGAATCACGGTACCTGCTCCTTGCACTCCGCTCCAGCTTTCCTGTCTGTTGGCTGTACCACTCCATTCTGGGTCTTCCAGTCTGCCAGCTGTCACGCTTCACTCCAGGTTTTCAGAATTACTATAATGGTACGACAGTATGGGGTGACTGCTGTATCCATGAAGTTGGATTCGGTTACCTGCGGTTTACCATGCCCAAACATGTTACAGGGAATGTTCCAGAACCAGGGACCAGGGAGCTGCCGGGAAGGTAAATTTCCCATTTTATGTATTTTGTGGATAAATATTCATCCCCTTGAAAACAATACCTCATGTATAAGCTGACCTACTAATTTCAGATTTAAAAAACCATCTTCAAATTTTGACATATACACAAGTATATACAGTATCAAGTTATGACATCCATTATAATAAATGCTAATATTTCCCTCCACTTGGCATTAACCTAACAGGTATGTAGTTATCCATTCTCCTTCCTTCTCCTCTTGGAGGTTCTGGGTTGGACTGGGGTGGACAAAATCAGAATTCTCATGACACCAGGTGATAGTCCAACAGATTTATTTGAAATCACAAGCTTTCAGAGCACTGCTCCTTCCTCAGGTAAAGTGGAGGGAATCTTGACGAAGGAGCTTGTGATTTCAAATAACCTGGTGTGGTGTGACTTCTGACTTTCTCTCTCTACTTAAAGAGTGAAGTTATATTTACTACTTTTCAGTCAGCTGAAATCTATCCAGAATCTATAGAATTTTGAAAGGTTGAATACTCTGGAATGAAGCTCATCTAGTGAAGCTGCACCTGGAGTACTGAGTACAGTTATGGTCCCTAAATTTTAGAAAGGGGATACTGGCATTGGAGGCAATTCAAAAGAGATTTAATCAGCAAAATTTGGGGAAGAAGTTACAGAGTCATTCAACATAGAGACAGCCCAGCTGTTATGAAGGTGTAAGGGCTATTGAGCCTTTAAAAGAGTTGAAAAGCTAGCAGAACTACCTGTTACGGCACCAAGTGTTCTGAACAAAGTAACAATGTAACATTTGGTCGAACAGCTAGATTAGCTGGGTTGGCTGGATACAAAAGCAAATTCGAATTTGGCCAATCAGTTTAAATTATACCCCAAGATACCCAACTCTAATTCAGTTTGAATTTAGTATTTTGACAATATTAAAAACCAAATTAGGGTATAAAACCAAAAAGAATTGAACAGTTGGGGGAGAACTGCCAAAAGACCAACAGAGGTAGGCCGTTAGTGAGAACTCTCTGAGAGGTACCCATCTAGAGAAGGTGGTTGCACGGAAAAAAACATTGACACTGACTGGGAGAACAAATCTACAAAGCGAAGATTCGATAGCTGGCTGATTTTGAAATTAGAATTTTTCAGTAAATCTTAATCAGGGATTTTATCGGACCAATATTGCAGAAGGGAAAGTAAAAGATAAGTTAGAGAAAGTAATTGGTAATAGTTGTTGGTTAATATTCTATGTTAGACGTAAAGCAGAAAGTTCTTAAATTTTTTGTACTTTAACTTTTATACTTTTGGGATAGTTCTTGGCGTCTACAGATTACTGTGAAATTTTTTCTTTGTTGCTGGTTTAAATTACCGAGGTCGGGGGGGTTACCTGTGTCATAATAGATTTGGGGATCGTCCAGGATTTGAACTGGTTTAGACAGATTTGAATAGATTTGGGGTATGAGGAATCACAGCAGCTTTAAACACTTGCAGGTTAGTGTCCTAGATCTGTAAATAAAACGTAAGTGAGACAATGTGTTTAATTTCAGTGACTTGTAGTTAATTAAATTAAAAGTGAGAGAAATGGCTCTTAAAACTGCTAAAGAGGTTCTGGGATTTGAAGATGATTCTCAAATTTTCCAAGAAAGCTTAGAAGGAAAGAAAAAGGCCATACTTTTAGAATTTGCAAAGAAATTAGAGTTAGGTTTAACCAGGGGCAGACATAAAGCTGAAATTGTAAAAGAGTTACTCAAACGCTTAGGTGTGTCAGAGAAACACACTTGTAGTAGAGATGTAAAAACTTAAATTACAGTTGAGGAAAATGGAGTTAGAAGATAAACAGAGAGAGGAAGGAGAGAGGGAGAGAGAAAGAGGAAGAGAGAGAGAAGAGAGAGACAGGAAAAAGAGAGATAGAGGAAAGAGAGAGAAAGAAGGTACTTAGCTGAGCAAAGAGACAGAGAAGAAAGGGAGAGACAAAGAGAGAGAATTTGAACTTGAGAATTTGTGACATAGCAAAGTCAAGTCAACAGGATGGAAGTTAAAAGAGAAGGTAGTGATATACACATTTTGATGAGAAAGGTGTTGAAGCCTTCTTTATTTCATTTGAAATATTGGCTAGGCAGATGGAGTGATTCGAGGAATTATGGGTAATGCTAGTTCAGACTAAACTGGTAGACAGAGCTAATGAGGTATTTTCCACCCTGTCAGATGAGGGGTCAAGAGATTATGAAGAGATCAAACAGGCTATTTTAAGGGCTTATGAATTGGTACCAGAAGCATATAAACAGCAGTTCAGAAACACAAAGAAAAAACCAGAACAGACTTATGCTGAGTTCGAAAGAATTAAACAGTCATTTTGATAGCTGGATGCGTGCTTTAAAAATAGGTAGGACCTTTGAGGCTCTAACAGTGATCATCCTGCTGGAAGAGTTTAAAAACTCACTTCCAGAGATGGTAAGAATTCATGTGGAGGAACAGAAAGTTCAGGAAATGAGAAGGGCAGCAGAATTAGCAGATGAGTACATGTTGGGGCATAAGATAAGCTTCCAGCCAAAACTTCATTCTGTGAGGGATAGAAGTTGGGAGAAGGGGAGATCCTGTACTACGAAACAAGGAGTAGAGAACACTGATAGGAATTTATCACAAGTTAAAGAAGCCCATGAGGGTGAAAAAGAGGGGAACGGCCTCAGGTGTTTTCACTGTAATGGACTGGGTCACAGAACATTACAGTGCCGGTGGTCTCAGATGGGCTCTGAGAAAAGGTGTTTTCGCTGCCAGAATGACCACAGTGCTGGTCATTAAATAAAGGCACTGTGGGAACAGATGTGGTAAAAGAAGCTAAGCCAGTTGCATGAGTGAAGGTAGCAAAGGAGACCCCAAGAAGAGCTGAGGAGCTGCAGGAGAGTGCAGGAGAGTGGGAACGGGCTGGGTATGGAGTTAGTACCTGATCTCTGCAAAGAATTCATCTCTGTGGGTAATGTTTATTAAAAACCAATGAAATGTTCCGATGCTTTGGGGTATAAAACCCAAAAAAAAATGAACAGTTGGGGGAGAACTGCCAAAAGACCAACAGAGGTAGGCTGCTAGTGAGAACTCTCTGAGAGGTACCCATTTAGAGAAGATGTTTGCACAGAAAAAAACATTGACACTGACCGGGAGAGCAAATCTACAAAGGGAAGATTTGATAGCTGGCTGATTTTGAAATTAGAATTTTTCAGTAAATCTTAATCAGGATTTTATCGGGCCAGTATTGCAGATTGGAAAGTAAAAGGTATGCTAGAGAAAGGATTTGTAAATAGTTGTTGATTAATATTCTATGATAGACGTAAAGAATAAAATTCTTAAATTTTTGTACTTTAAATAGTGGCTTTTTGGGATAGTTCTTGACCTCTTGAATTTTCACAGATTACCACACAGGGTAATTTTTTTCTGTATTGCTGGTTTAAATTACCAGGGGTGGGTTTACCCTATGTCATAACATAACAAACATTAAACCACAGTAATCCCATTAATTTGCACTTGGTCGATACCCTATTATGCCCTGGCATTTAGTGCCCATCCAGATGCTTCTTAAATGTTGTGAGAGTACTTGCCTCCACCACCCTCTCAGGCAGCATGTATCATACTTCTATACTCTCTGGGTAAAAAAAAATATTTCATATCTCCTTTAAACCACTTACATCTCACTTTAAACTCATGCACTTCGGCAAGTCTGCCATGGGGAGACTCATGATGTACCCTGTCAATGCTTCTCATAATTTTGCATATCTCAATCAGATCCCTGCTCGATTTCTCCTCCAAGGATAACAAACCCAACCTATCCAGTCTCTCCTCATAACTGAGTTTTTCATCCCAGGCAACATCCTGGTGAATCTTCTCTGCACTCTCTCCAATGCAATCACGTCCTTCCAATAATGTGGTGACCCCCCCAGAACTGCACACAGTATTCCAGCTGTTGCCTAAGCAATGCTTTATAAAGTTGTGACTTGTTCCGATAGTCTACATCCTGGCTAATAAAGGCAAGCATCTCCTATGCCTTCTTCATCACCCGGTCTACCTAAGCTGACACCTTCAAGGATATATGGATTTGTACATCAAGGCCCCTTTGTTCCTCAATACTCCCCAAGGACCTACCATTCATTATAAATATCTTTCTCTTGTTAGATCTCCCAAAATGTATCAGATCAAACTTATCAGGATTAATTTCTATCTGTAATTGCTTTGTTCAATTTCCCAGCTGATCAATATTAAAGTGTAGCCTTGGATCATCCTCCTCATAATCAACAACACCACCAATTTATGGGTCATCTACAAACTTACTAACTAAACTTTTTACATTCACGTCCAAGTCATTAATGTACATAAAAGGCAAAAGTCCATGCACCAATCCCTGTAGTACACTGCTGGTCACAGCTTCCAATTACAAAACAACACTCCATCATCACTCTGCTTTCTATTTGCAAGCTAATTTTGGATCCAACCTGCCTTGAATCCCATGGGCTCTTGCTTTTTGGACCAGCTTTCCATGTGGGACCTCATCAAAGGCCTGACTGAAGTCGATGTAAACCACATTAACTGCGCTACCTTCATTGATATATTTCATCACCTTTTCAAAAAGCTCAACTAAATTTTCGTCAGACAGGATCCACTCTAATCAGTGCTGACTATCACTGACCAATCACTGCCTTTCCAAATGTTAAAAATCACACAACACCAGGTTGTAGTCCAACAGGTTTAATTGGAAGCACACTAGCTTTCGGAGCGACGCTCCTTCATCAGGTGATAGTGGAAGGCTCGATCGTAACACAGAATCGAGCCCTCCACTATCACCTGATGAAGGAGCGTCGCTCCGAAAGCTAGTGTGCTTCCAATTAAACCTGTTGGACTATAACCTGGTGTTTTGTGATTTCTAACTTTGTACACCCAAGTCCAACACTGGCATCTCCAAATAATGACTACTATTGTTTCTAAATGTTGTTTAGTTCTTTCCTATCGCACTTTTCCCAATACTTTCCCAACCACTGACATCAGCCTAACTGGCCTGTAACTATCTGGTTTGCTGCCCTTCTTGTAATGGGTCCAAATTTGTTTGAGATAATATTTTTCATTTCACTTACCTAAAGAAGCTTTTGTAGTCCATTGTTATGTTCCTTACTAGGTTGGATATTTATCCTATTTTTCCTTTGTTAGTCAGTTTGTTGATCCTCTTTTGCTGGGTTCGAAATTGTTCACAAGGCAGAGCTCATCCACTACAAATGCTTTTCTTTTCTTTTCTCTTTTCTTGTTTTCTTTGATATCTTCTATTTTCATTACTCACCTCTTGAGCTCAGATGATATTGACGGCAGACCTCGCAGACTTGAGGGAGCCCAGTCCGGACCTCGGGGAGCTCAGTGAGGACCTAGACGAAGCCTAGCCTGGACCTCGAGGGAGCTCGGTGTGGAACTCGAGGGAGTCCTGTGTGGACCTAGAGGGAACCCAGCGCAGACCTCAAGGGAGCTCAGTGTGGACCTACAGTGAGCCCAGCATGGACCTGGAGCAATCGTAAAACTGGGGCCATAGAGGCAGCCGCAGTGATGGAGCATGGCAGTAACTGGAGCCCAGTGCAAGCCCAGATGGCGGCAGCAGCAAAGCAGTGATCAGCAGTGACAGCGAAGTATGATGGCAAAAGTGATCAGCAATGAGGCAGCGGCAGCGATGGATGGTGGCAGCCACGGTAAAAGATGATATGCTAGTCTAGGCTGAAGCCTTGTGAGAGGTGACAAAGCCTGGTGTGTCCAGGTGGGTCTTAGCCCAGCGCAGATGAAAGCATACCCAGCACACAGGACAGCCAACCCTTTGGGGAAGCCCAGCTTAGGCCAATGGCTCAAGAATGGACTGTAATGTTTGACATTTTAACTTTATTTCTTTATTTTTCAACTTTTATGCTAAGAAAGCTGTAGTGCTGAACTTTAAATTTTTTTTTTAACTTCTCCATTTCTGGTAGCCAAGATTTTGTACCTAAGATGGAGCCATGTGTGGCAACATTGTACACTTCTCACTGGATTCTTGTACGCCATTACTTGAGCACACATGACAATTAAACCTAAACCTACAACCCAAACCTCTCACTAGAGTCTGGTGATTTACAAACATTTCTACCAGTGTTTGTTGCCCTTGCTGTTTCTTAACTCTGTGCAAACTGATTCTACATCTTGATTCTTTGATCAAAGGTTCTTTATACCAATGTACACTGTCCTTTATTAGGAATTCTTTTGTATCTCCTTCTCCCTTTTTGTCTAGCCCTCCTAAATGTGATGAAGAGCTCTTGCCCGAAACGTCAACTCTCCTGTTCCTCGGATGCTGCCTGACCTGCTGTGCTTTTCCAGTGCCACACTCTTGACTCTGATTTCCAGCATCTGCAGTCCTCACTTTCTCCTAGCCCTCCCAAATGCCTATCCTTGGATATTCAGTTCCCAATCTTGGTCACTCTGTCGTGACATTTTAATGGCAATTAAATCAGTATGTGCACACAAATCATCAACCCATTTGCAGGTCACTTGACAGGTTCTCGTCAAGGTGAATTGGCAAGGTAGGTTGAGAATACGACTGAGCTCAAGAGAGAACTGTTGGAATGAAAAGCTTTCATTGAAAATTCTCAAAATTCAGAAATGCATTTTTTAAAAATCATATTTTATACTTGCCAGTAATCTATTTTTGTATCTATTTCCTTTTAGCAGTTCTGCTGCCCTTGAAGTTGAGTCCTTCTCAGGTCCCTGTCCAATCTATTTTAAACCGAAAAGCACAAATAAATATCCAGGCTAGGATATTAGTCCAGGACCTGCAAGGTTGCAATCTTGTGCAAGTCCCACCTGTCCCAGAAATGGTCTGCATTGTGTTACAAATCTGATACCCTCTCTCCAAGAACAGTTCTCTATTCACTTGTTGAATTGTTCAATTCTCCTACTTCCATGTCCACTTTCAATATCTCATCCCCCTTCATTTCTAAGTCACAGGTATCAATACTGACCACAACATTTTGCTATTCACTTGTTCCTCCCCAGAGTAATGGCTTACAGGCTGCTGTATGATATTCTTCAACCTGGTACCAGAGAGGCAACATACCATCCTGAAGTGACCTCTGCAGCCTCAGAAATGACTGCCTGTTCCCTTTACTAATCCCCTATCACTACTCTTCATTTCTTTCCCCTCTTATGTGGCTCAGCTGCCGATGGTGCTGTGAATTTGGCTGTAACTACAAAATGCTCACCAGTATCCAAATCAGAAAACTAATTTGCAAAGGAGTTCTTAGGGGACTCCTGCATTACCTGCCTGGTGCTCTGAGACAGCCTGACAGACAGCTGTTCCCTCTTTATCTCCATGTTTATAGTCTGCAGTGTGATAATCTCTGTGAGAGTACAATCCACATAGCTCTCAGACTTGTGCATGTGTCACAGAGATTCCAGCTGCCACTTCAGCTCTAAAACCAGGTTTGCAGAACATACATTCCACACAACCGAGCTGTCCTGCCATGCCTTAGCTTTGCTTCACTTCCATTTGTTTCCTGTATTTTCCTTTACTTACTTCATTGTTGAAATAAGCCTGATCTAAAACACTTCTTTTCCACATACACCGAATCCCCATGCGAACCTAATATGCTACTCACTCAGCCAACTTGTCACACAGACACAATCTCCTGAGCATGTGCCCCTTACTGACTGTGCAGTTTGAAAAAGCTGATCTCTAATTTAGAACCTTGAATGAATCACTGGCTAGCTTAGCCTCCTGCTACAATAATTAAGATATTTTCTGTTCAAGCTGTTCAGAGATATTACTACACTGGATCAGGTGGGACATGAACTCAGGCCTCCTGGCTCAGATGTAGGGGCAGTACCACTTATGCAACAAGGGCCCATTTCTATAGCAATTAAATTTTTAAATTACAGAAGTACTCAAATTTTTGAGGGGTGACCACAGAGTAGCTAGTTAATAATTTTGCACTGGCGATACGATTAACAATAAGGCACAGATTTAAGGCAATTGGCAAAAAGAAGTGATGGACACATGAGGGGAAACATTTGCAATCAATGAGTAGATAAGATCTAGAGTGCTCTGCCTGACAGTGTTGTGGAGCTAGGTTCAATCAAGGCATTCAAGAAGGAATTAGATTAATCTCAAAAGGGAGAACCTTCAGGAGTACAGGGAGAAAATGGAGAAAAAGGAATATTGTTCATTCAGAGACAGGAAATGCCACACAGGAAGTGCTAAACAGACTCTTCTGAGCCATAATTTATGAAGATAAACTGGGAATTTGCTGGCTAAGGCATTGTTGACATCACTTCAATGTGCCGACTGGCATCAGGACAACAAAAAAAAGTTACATAACAGTTAGCATTAAGATCAATAAGTCAAAGAAAATAATTTGGAAATTGCATCTTACCTTTCTGAGACACTATCTAGAGTATTATGAAACATGATTCAATCTAGAACAAGAATAAAGAGCTGAGTTATAGGAAAAGACCATCTATTAAGATCTGTGCTTTCCTGAAGAGGACGATTATAGGGATCTGGTTTCAGATCTTTTAAAATGTCAGGGCTAATGGAGAAATTAGACCAGAAAAATTGGTCAGTTCTGATATTGGAGAGATAAAAAATATCAATAGTGTAGAGACCACGTATTTTATTTTTGTTGTGTTTTTTTTAAATTGTGGACTGAAATGAGGAAGAATTGCTTTAATACTATTATTTTGCAAGGATTGCTGCATGCTTTGAGAAATACATAATCTGACACTCAAGGCAAGTATGATTTATACATCTGCTTAAACAAGCAGTAACTGAAAGGTCCAACAACCAGGAACCATGGAGGGTTTACTTTCAGATGGTGCTCGGGTGGTTTCAAGAAGTTAATTGGTCTATGGACTACTGAGCAGTTATGAATGACAAAAGTCTTTTGTGTGCCAACAACCATGTGATTGGCTCGCAGGTTAGTGAACAGCTTGGGGCTAAGAACAAAAAGCAGAGAGAAGTGATCAGGCGCTTATTTAACCGAAAGAAAACCAGTTTTTTTTTCAGCAGTCGTTACAGATATTTGTAATAAACCTATTCAACTTAATGACAAATCTCAGGTGCAGACGGGACATGAATCCAGGTCTTCTGGCTAGATTCACTATGAGGAGAAAGTGAGGTCTGCAGATGCTGGAGATCAAAGTTGAAACTTTATTGCTGGAACAGCACAGCAGGTCAGGCAGCATCCAGGGAACAGGAGATTCGACGTTTCGGGCACAGGCCCTTCTTCAGGAATGAGCAGAGAGTGTTCAGCAGGAGAAGATAAAAGGTAGGGAGGAGGGACTTGGAGGAGGGGCATTGGAAATGTGATAGGTGGAAAGAGGTCAAGGTGAGGGTGATAGGTCGGAGTAGGATGGAGGCGGAGAGGTCAAGAAGAAGACTGCAGGTCAGGAAGGCGGTGCCGGGCTGGAGGGATTCGGCTGAGACAAGGTGGGGGGAGGGGGGATGAAGAAACTGGTGAAGTCCAAGTTCATCCCCTGTGGTTGGAGGGTTCCCAGTCGGAAGATAAGACGCTCCTCCTCCGACCGTCGCGTTGTTGTGGTTTGGCGGTGGATGAGTCCAATGACCTGCATATCCTCGGTGGAGTGGGAGGGGGAGTTGAAATGCTGTGCTACAGGGTGGTTGGGTTGGTTCGTCCGGGTGGCCCAGAGGTGCTCTCTGAATCGCTCCGCAAGTAGGCGGCCTGTCTCCCCAATATAGAGGAGGCCACACCGGCTGCAGCGGATGCAGTAGATGATGTGGGTGGAGGTGCAGGTGAATCTGTGGCGGATATGGAAGTTTCCTTTGGGGCCTTGGAGAGAAGTGAGAGGGGAGGTGTGGGCGCAAGTGTTGCACCTCCTGCGGTTGCAAGGGAAGGTGCCGGGAGTGGAGGTTGGGTCGGTGGGGGGTGTGGATCTGACAAGGGAGTCGCGGAGGGAGTGGTCTCTATGGAAAGCTGATAGGGGAGGGGAGGGAAATATATCCTTGGTGCTGGGGTCTGTTTGGAGGTGGCGGAAGTGACGGCGGATGATGCGCTGTACATGGAGATTGGTGGGGTGGTAGGTGAGGACCAGTGGGGTTCTGTCCTGGTGGCGGTTGGAGGGGCGGGGCTCAAGGGCGGAGGAGCGGGAAGTGGAGGAGATGCGGTGGAGGGCACCGTCGACCACGTCAGGGGGGAAATTGCGGTCCTTGAAGAAGGAGGCCATCTGTGTTGTAAGTATTTTGAACTGGTCCTCCTGGGAGCAGATGCGGCGGAGATGCCATCCCATTCTCCCAATTCCTTCGTCTCCGCCGCATCTGCTCGCCATCCCATTCTCCCAATTCCTTCGTCTCCGCCGCATCTGCTCGCCATCCCATTCTCCCAATTCCTTCGTCTCCGCCGCATCTGCTCCCAGGAGGACCAGTTCAAAATACTTACAACACAGATGGCCTCCTTCTTCAAGGACCGCAATTTCCCCCCCGACGTGGTCGACGGTGCCCTCCACCACATCTCCTCCACTTCCCGCTCCTCCGCCCTTGAGCCCCGCCCCTCCAACCGCCACCAGGACAGAACCCCACTGGTCCTCACCTACCACCCCACCAATCTCCATGTACAGCGCATCATCCGCCGTCACTTCCGCCACCTCCAAACAGACCCCAGCACCAAGGATATATTTCCCTCCCCTCCCCTATCAGCTTTCCATAGAGACCACTCCCTCCGCGACTCCCTTGTCAGATCCACACCCCCCACCGACCCAACCTCCACTCCCGGCACCTTCCCTTGCAACCGCAGGAGGTGCAACACTTGCGCCCACACCTCCCCTCTCACTTCTCTCCAAGGCCCCAAAGGAAACTTCCATATCCGCCACAGATTCACCTGCACCTCCACCCACATCATCTACTGCATCCGCTGCAGCCGGTGTGGCCTCCTCTATATTGGGGAGACAGGCCGCCTACTTGCGGAGCGATTCAGAGAGCACCTCTGGGCCACCCGGACGAACCAACCCAACCACCCTGTAGCACAGCATTTCAACTCCCCCTCCCACTCCACCGAGGATATGCAGGTCATTGGACTCATCCACCGCCAAACCACAACAACGCGACGGTCGGAGGAGGAGCGTCTTATCTTCCGACTGGGAACCCTCCAACCACAGGGGATGAACTTGGACTTCACCAGTTTCTTCATCCCCCCTCCCCCCACCTTGTCTCAGCCGAATCCCTCCAGCCCGGCACCGCCTTCCTGACCTGCAGTCTTCTTCTTGACCTCTCCGCCTCCATCCTACTCCGACCTATCACCCTCACCTTGACCTCTTTCCACCTATCACATTTCCAATGCCCCTCCTCCAAGTCCCTCCTCCCTACCTTTTATCTTCTCCTGCTGAACACTCTCTGCTTATTCCTGAAGAAGGGCCTGTGCCCGAAACGTCGAATCTCCTGTTCCCTGGATGCTGCCTGACCTGCTGTGCTGTTCCAGCAATAAGGTTTCAACCTAGATTCACTATGAGCCTATCAGCAGTGAACATGGGAGAGAAACAGCCTGGGATTGGATGAGCAACTAGCAGGGTACGTAAGAGGGAAAGAAAAGGAAGGAAGCGAATGAGTGGCTGAGAAATCTTTGTAGTGAGCATGGTTTGGCTAGTGGTGTGATAGGAGTGGGTGAGTGCTGAGGCCAAGGTAAGGAGAGGTCCAAGAATAAATGTGCATGTCTGTCAGGACTTCTACCTCCTGAGCCTGGTAGGGTGGTGCTGGGAATATACAAATAGTTTCCACGGAAAGAAGGCAGGTGCAAGAGAAGTAGAAAAAAAGGGATAGGTTACAAGCGGTTACTACTGAAATGTGGTCTTAAGAGCAGAAGTAGGCCATTCAGCCCACCAATCTGGTGTGCCATTCAAAATTTAACTCCACTTTTCTGCCTTTTCCTCATAATCTTCCATTCCCTTATTGATTAAGTATACTCAAGGCGGAGATAGACTTTTTAAAATCTAGCCTCCTCAGCCCTCTTCTGCAATGAATGCTACAGATTCACTACCCTCAGAGAGATATTCCTCATCTACCTTAATAGCCAACCCCTCATATTGACATTATATCCTCTGGTCCTAGACTGTCCCACAAAGAGAACCAACCTCTAAGCACCTATCCTGCGAAGTCCTGCAAGAATCTTATATGTTTCAATAAACTTGCCTTTCACTCTTCAAAACTCCAATAGGTACTCCAACCAACTCAACCTCTCCTCAAAGTCAGCTCCTCCAGACCTGGTGCCAATATACTGAACTTTCTCTAGAATGCCTCCAATGCTAGTCTATCTTTCCTTAAATAAGGGGACCAAAAATGTTCATTGTATTTCACATCACAGTCCAGTGGTTTGTTTGCTACAGAGATGGTAAAGCCCAATTTGATTTATGGGAAAGAAGATCATGATAAGACTTGTGGACAATAATAAGGGCATTCATTAAGACTGAGTAGACTGCTCATCTTCAGGACTCTCAAGTTGATGGGGCAGAGGATGTTCAGAATGGCAAGATCTGTAAATGTTATATTTGAGATTGTCTAAACAAATTCAAAACAGATTAGAGTAAGGGGTTTATTGCTTTTCTACCAGTTGCAATGCCTATTTGATACATGTTTATAGACTAATACAGCATGGAAACAGACCCTTCAAATATCATGAGATAAATGGATGAATGCTTAGAGTTGGGGATATTGGTTTGATGTTGGATGAGGGGGCAGTGTTCGGTCAGGTTGGAAAGGTGTCAGGTCTGGGGCAGGCTAGGTCAGTTGGGGGTGGGTGGGGTAATATTGGGGTATTAAGTCAGCTTCAGAAAGGGTTAGGTCTATTGGGTGCATTGGCTCGATGTCTATGTTCTAATTTTTCCTGCTGCTGCACAGATCTCAGGGGTCTGTGTTCAGCAACAGCTTCTGAAACCGATGTCAATTCACCCACACGGCAATTGGTTACCGAGAGATTAGCTTTTGCTTATTCCTTTACAGGATGTGGGTGTTGCTCGCTCAGCCAGCATTTATCCTCTGCCCTAACTGTTCTCAAGGATGTGGTGTTAAGTTGCCTTCTTGAACCACTGAGGTCCCTGTGGTCAGACACAGCCATAGTGCTCTTAGGGAGGTACGTTTCATGATTTTGACCAAGGTGAAGAAATGTCAGTATAGGTCCAAATCAGGACAGTATGTGGATGAAGGAATTTGCAGGTGACAGTATTGACATATATCAGCTGCCTTGTCCTTCTCGATAAGAGGTCATAGGTTTTAACAGTGCTGTCTAAAGGAGCTTTGATGAATTGTTGCAGTGCATTTTATAGACGGTACACACTGCTAGTACTATGCATCAGTGATGAACGGAGCATATGTCAAAGGTGTCAGATGTGGTGTCAATTAAGCAGGCAACTTTGTCTTGGATGATATTGAGCTTAATTTAGTTTTATTGGAGCTGCACTCATCCATGCAGTAGAGAGTATTCCATCACACTCCTGACCTAGGAATCAGATGATGGCTAGACTTCTTTGGTAACTAGCCTATTAATCTAGTCATTGCCATAGTTTTTGTATGGTTAGTCCAGCTTGGTTTCTGCTAAATGATAACCCTAGGATGTTGATAGTGAGGGATTCAGTGATAGTAATTTCATTGAAAACAGTGAGGCAATATTCTGTGTTTGGAAATAGTCATTATCTGGCACTTGTGTGGTGAAAATGTTACTTGCCCCTTATCAGTTCAAGATGGAGTGAAGTCCAAGTCTTGCTGAATTTGGACACAGACTGCTTCAGTATCTGAGGATTCAGGAATGGTGCTGAACACTGTGTGACCATCAACAAATCTCAATTCTGACCTTATGACAAAGCAGATGAAGATATTTGGTCTATGACATGACCCGGAAGACTGGCCTCTAATAATAATCTTCCTTTTATGCTTGGCATGACTATCCAGCAGAGATAGTCCTGGATTCTCAATGACTCCAGTTTTATTTAGGGAATAATCTACAGTAGGACATTGTAATATTAGGTCACTAGATTTTTCTTAAGCTAGTCTGAGAATCTAACAGCAGATAGCAGGAAATAGCCAGCCTCTATCATCCATCATACAGAATTCAGGTGGAACTCGATATTGGACTGAAGAGATTGAGTTGACAAATATTTAAATAAGACTAAGATTTCCCTCGCTCCACCTCAACAACAAATCTCCAGGCTAACTCTTACCATTAAAGTCAGCTTGGGGACTAGAAGTTATCTGGCTGGAAAAGTCAACACAATGAGAACAATTGGGAGCCAAGCATAGCTATTGACAGGTTCCTGGAAAATGACATCTCTACTTAAGGTAGAGTTAATATCCATGATGTGGAATTTTGGTAGTTTTAAAATTTTGATACAGGTTCTTTTCTGGATTTTTGACTAGGCGTTGAATTCTACTACTGAATAGTTTTTAAACAATGTTGCTTTTATTTTTACTAATTACAGTAAAATAAATCTTAAAAATATTGTTGAAAGATCCTTTCAGTCAGCTACTGGAAATTCAAATACCTTTCTAGAAGTTTTTGGTTCATAACACTAGGTGAGCCTGATACTAAACACAGTACTAAAAACTACATTGCCTACAGAGAAGGAATTATGACAAATGTTGATTTGTATATTTCCCAGATTTATTTTGGTTATCGCTTGTCTATAAAGAAAAATAAGATATAATTACAATTCATAACATGCATTGATACGGTCTTACATTCAGCCCCTCAACAAAAATGCAGTGTAACAACAGCAGATTGTATTTCTATAGCACTTCTTAACAAATAAAACATGGTAAGGTGCTTCACAGGAACGCTATATAAATAAATGACACTGACTTACAAAAGGTGATCTATATTCAAGATACGAATGCAAGCACATTAAAAAATCCAAATAATTTTTATGGAAGTAATTAAAGTTTCCATTTTTCTATAAAGATTTTAAAATAGACATCATTATCTAAATAGACAGAAGACTAAAAGCTAAGTTATGCAGTCACAGTATCACAATATCACCTTATTTCAGTAAACCATTGCTCACCAATTATTTATCTAATCCATAGCACGATCAGCAAGTAAATTCAGCACTGACTCCAGAGAGGAATAGATTACCAAAATTAATTGGACTACTGGAACCACTGATTGGCACAGTAGAAATAGTTATATTCATCAGGGCAAGAGCCTTCAGACAAAGAATCCATGTAAACCACCTGCAGCAATTGATATTCACGCTCTGCAAAATTCATTAGAAGAGATTAGTATGGTACTGGAAAAGCACAGCAGGTCAGGCAGCATCAGAGGAGCAGGAAAATCGATGTTTCAGGCATAAGCCCTTCATCAGGAATCCTGATGAAGTTTGCTGTGCTTTTCCAGCACCACGCTAATCTTGTCTCTGATCTCCAGCATCTGCAGTCCTCGCTTTCACCCAAAATTCAATAGAAGCTTAGCCTTCTTGCAAGTTAGATGGGCTTCTTTAGGTTATTCTGAATTTACTACTTTAAGAATAAAAACCAAGTTTAAAAAAAAACTGTGGGTGCATGTCACTGTCTAAAAGAGGAAGAGTGGGAGAAACATGAAACCTAAAATCTGCACATACTTGAATTTTGAGGCAGATGGCAGCTCAGCATTTTAACCAACTGAAGTGGTTCACAGAAATACTTTTTATTTCAGAGAAAGTATAGCAATACTAATAAATGAAGTATACATTGGTGAACTTCCTACTTTTATGGCTGATTTTACCCTTTCACAATTGGGTACCACATTATCAGCTATTTTCACTTCTTTTAATATGCTGGAAATATCATCCCTCTTCCCACCCATTTTCAACTGTTCTGGATATAGACACACATTTAGCACTGTTGTGTGCAGTTAAGGATTAGCAAATGTTCCTGTTGAATTTGAAAAGAGTGATGTGGAGCAGAATTAATATTGACAAACACAAAGTCACTGACTTTAAGTATTTCAGTGAACTTGTCACTACTTGGATCGGTTACTTCAGCTCTTTGCATGGGGTGGGCTTGCTAGATCATCAAAGACAATTCTCGCAGCTTTTCGTTAAAAGTAACTGCATATTTGGAGGAGGGTGTGGGGGAGGAAGCTCAGAAGTAAGGATGGAATAAAATTTAAAGGTATGGAAGTGACTAACTCCTTGTAGGTTTTTAAAGCAAATGCCTAGCAATAATATTCAGTACTTTTCAACAATGATTAAATGTTTCATACCAATTAAAAAATTGTAGAAATAGGCCAATAATTCACGAGCTCATCTTTTAAGAAAATAATTATTCAATTAAAGCAACGTTCAGCAGGAAAAACTCTAGCTTCACTTAAATCCTCAACTGATGACTTTTACAAGCAATTAATGGCACAATGATAAGTGTTTCCACAAGTAAAGACATTAAACTTTTCATCCTTTTAAAAGAGAAACAGCGCTTTTTCTGTTATCGTTCATTCCTACTGATCAACAATCAAATACACAGGGTCCCCTACACGAATCACTCCACGTTTTTCAATCCCATAGTGTGAACCAATCACGGGGACAGATTTGTAAATGTGTTTTTCAGATGGGTCACACTGACGGTATCTGAAAGAACAAAGCAAAGTAATTGACACAAGCAGTCTTTAGAACTGTTTCACACCAAAGAGTAACATAAAATTTAAAGACCATATTTAGAATGAACCAAAATTAATCAAGGCTACATGAATGAAAACAGTGAAGGCAATTCATACCAACATCCATTATAAAATTAAAGTACAATCCCATTTTTGGTTATATTTTAAAGCTTAGAACCACTAATCTATGCTTGGACTGTGTGTTTCTGGCTTCAAAACCAACCACAGCAATTAATTCATAAACTTTCCATACTCAATGCAATACTGTAGCTGTGCTGTTGATTGCAGGTTAATACATTCCAGAGTTATGCAACACTAAAGTATTTATACTATTTGGTAGCATTAGGCAAAAGTTAGCACTAGTAAATGAATTTTTTTTTAAATGTTTTTTCCAGGATACAATTACATTATCACACAAAATGACAAGTAGTACCAGAAAGGAATAGTGCTGCACTATATAGAAAAGATTATTTTTGACTGCAAGTGGAAAGGACAATCACAGCCACCTAAAATGATTGCCTTGTTAATTCTGAAAGGTTGCATTAAAAGTTAGAGTCCATAAATAGGTATCCTTTTAAACAAAGTAAACATTAACATGCCACTCTGCAGGTCACTTATTCAAGAAAGGTCCAAGACTTCACAAGTTAAAGTGATAAAGAATTGCCTTCCAAAACCATTCTAAATATATGGTAAACACATCACATGGAAATGTGAATTAAATTATGAATTAAATTTCATTCCGTAACCCTTCAGGTGCCACCAATCAGAAAACTCATTCTGAGCATGCCTACTCTGAATAACCCTGGTAGCTCATGTTCTAAGAATAAGATGTATTGCAAAATAGGTGTTAAATTTAATCTCGATACTTTAGTGATGAAACCAGTCTAATGTCCTAAGATTTTAATTGGTTGATAAATATGGCAGACAAGCAGGAGGCTGGAAGAACACAGCAAGCCAGGGCATCAGGAGGTGGAGAAGTCTACGTTTTGGGTGTAACCCTTCTTCAGGACTGATTTTGGAAGCATATGATGTGATATATGGACTGTGTTAGTGCTAGAATCAGGAAGATAGTTACAACACAGTTAAATGTCCTTCAGGTTATGTTGTTCACTGAAACACTTAAAGAGTTTGCGGTTGTTGCTGCTCAACTAGCTAATACCCATTTTCCTTAAAATAAATTAGAAAGAGAATTTGATGAGGAACAAAGAGATTAAAATGGAGATATCAGGTGGATAATACAAATAAGAATCGGGCTGCATATGGTAAGTTCAGAGAGGAAGTGAAAAAGCATACAAGAGAAGCAAAGAGAGAATGAAGAGAGATTAACAGATAATATAAAAAGGCAATCCAAAAGTCTTCTGTAAGCAAAGTAGATAGTACCAAAAAGGGAATTTACATGGAGCTGCAGGTATGGTTGATGTATTAAATTAATGCTTTGCAAAGGAGCAAGGTGCTGTACAGAGTCATAGTGAAAGAGGGTGTAACTCGAAGACAGTTGCAAGGTTTAAAGTTGGTAAGGACACAGAATTGGATAAGATAACTAATTAAAATTGATAAAGCACCATTTCCCAAATGGGTTGAATCAAGGGATATTGAGGGAAGTGAGAATAATAATAATTGCAGAAGTACTTCTGTAATTTTCTAGTCTTCTTAAGACTCAGAGGTGGTGCCAGACGAAAGGAGATAGATAAATGTTACACATAGGTTCAGAGGACAAAGTAAAGATAACAGCAACAGCAAGATGGACAGTTTAATCTCAGTGGTAGGGAAGCTTCTAGAATTAATAATCCAGGAAAAATTAATGTCTGGGGCAAGATTAACAGGACCTTAGATAACTGCGGATTAATGAAGGAAAGCCAAAACAGACTTGTTAAAGGAAAATCATGTTTGAGTTGTTATCATGCCATTAATGTGCTGTACAATGACTTCCAGAAGACATCTGTTGAAGCATTGCACAACAGATTTATGAGCAACGTTTTTGCTCATGAAATAAAGGAGACATTGATACTATGATTATGAAATACAGCAGAATGATGGAACAGAGAATAGAAAGTCATGGATCATTTTTGGACTCCACTCATTGTGGAGTTCCAATGGTCTTTCTGATATATATTAATGACCTAAACATAAGTATACAGGGCATAAGTTCAAAATTTGCGAATTTACTGGTTACACTGAACTGTGAAGAGGTAGTGTGTAACTTCAAAAGGACATGGACATATTGATATCAATAGGCTGGCAAGTGGCACATGAAATTTTATGCAGAGAAGTTTGATAAGGTTCCCCATGGTAGGCTCATTCAGAAAGTAAGGAAGCACGGGATATAGGGAAATTTGGCTGTCTGGATACAGAATTGGCTGGCACATAGAAGACAGAGGGTGGCAGTAGATGGAAACTTTCAGACTGGAGCTCAGTGACCAGTGGTGTTCCGAAGGGATCCAGGCTGGGACCTTTGCTCTTTGTGATTTTTATAAATGACATGGCTGAGGAAGTGGAAGAGTGGATTAGTAAGTTTGCCGATGACACGAAGGTTGGTGGAGCAGTGGATAGTGTGGAGGGCTGTTATAGGTTGCAACGGGACAATGACAGGATGCAGAACTGGCTTGAAACGTAGCAGATGGAGTTCAACCTGGAAAAGTTTGAAGTGGTCCATTTTGGACGGTCGAATTTGAATACAGAATACAGGGTTAAAGGCAGGATTCATGGCAGTGTGGAGGAACTGAGGGACTTTGGGGTCCACGTCGATAGATCTCTCAAAGTTGCCTCCCAAATTGAAAGGGCTGTTAAGACGACATATAGTGTGTTGGCTTTTATTAGTAGGGGAATTGAGTTTTTTTTTTAATACTTTTTTTTATTAAAAATGCTCAGATCTTTTACAAAACAATTATATATAAAAACACCAAAATACAAAAAAAAGTACAATGTCATAACACAATACATTAATGATAAACTACCTACTAGTCTACCAGAAAAAAACGTATCTACTTAACTTAAACTACAATCAAATTAAATAAAAATTAAATTAAGCTGAATTCAAATTAGCTTAAATTAAATTATATCACATTACTTTATTCTATTTCACTCACCACACTTCCACTAAAACTCCCATCCCTGGGAGCACCAGTCATTGTGCCTGTATTTTCTTTTTCCCCCTGCTTCCCACACTCAAGTCCCCACAGGAGCCCAAGCTGATTCCCACGGCTATATCAAGGCCCTAATTAATAATGCTGATAAGTCTGCGTCAATATAATTTAGAAAGGGCCACCACGTCTTATAAAACTGCTCAGTTTATCACTGTCAGGCAGTAGTGTAAGAAATAAAATGAAAAACACACAAGGCTCAGACGTCCTGTTAAAAAAGAGAGGAGTATCAGACAATCTGATACTCAGAGCTGGCTCTGAAGGTGCTGGATCAGTGTGTGAAGGACTCTTCATTTGTGTGTGCTAGGGAGAAGTGGAGACTGACCTCTGAACTGCCTGGACCACACAGTCAGTGTGTCTTATTACTGCTGTTGGTGTTTCCTACTGAGGAGATGAGGTTTTTTCGTCTCCCCCCTTGTTTCAGGTTAGAAAAAATAAAACTGCTCCGTTTTGCGATGCACCATATTTGTGTGAGGTAGTCTTGGGGGAGATGTTCCATCACCAGCCTGTGCCACCCATAAGACCTGGGAGTTCTTCCAACGTCCAATTCAGTAAAATGCGCTTCCACACACATTGTGTAAGAATGTTATGCAATCTCTTCCTGTGTTCCCACAGAGAGGGCAAATTTGGCAACCCCAGAAGCAGAAATACCAGGTCCACTTTGACTTCAACTACCAGGATTTCCTTCAGCTCCCTTACTATGACACTCCAGTATCTCTGGATCTTGCAACATGACCAAAAGCAGTGAGAGAGTGCCTACACTAAGTTTACATTTGGGACATCCTGCAGCTGCTCCTCTCTTGAACTGGTGCCTCTCTCCGACGCCACATGAGCCCTGTGTAAAATCTTCAATTGCACGGTCTGCACTTTGTTACATATTAAGATTTTCTTTACATTTTCCCATATATCTTCCCACGTTTAATATGAAATACCTCTCCTAGTTCCCGATTCCAACTCCTACAGAGTCTCTCCACATCACCTAAGACGTGATCTTTCCGTAAATTGTACAAAGTATTAACTGAAAGAGTGCCCGTACACTGGAGCACTCTTTTCTCCACGTCTGACTTGTAAGGCCGAGCCAGGAGTATGGTCTTCTTCTGAATATAATCCCTTATCTGAAAGTACCGGAAAATATCCCAATTTCTGACTTAGTTGGCTATATGACATCAAGACCTCCCCCTCGAATAAATCTCCCAAACAAGAGATTCCCTTATTCTCCCATACCTTAAAGCCGGAGTCCATTGCCCCAGGTTTAAATCCTGGGGCTCCCATCAACGGGTTAAATAGTGAGGTCTTAAGCCAATTGCCCTCGTTTTGCCTCATTATCCTCCAAGCTTTCACCGTATTTATCTAGTTTGGCTCTTACACTGCTCGGTCACGGATTTCACCTTATCCATGAATAATAGATTAACAAGGGGACATCTTGACTGTGAGGCTTCAACGTCAAGCCAAATCGACCCCGATTCCTCCCCCCATACCCAATCACCCATATACACTGACAGGGCACTTATTTGATATCTCTTCAAGTCCAGAAGGTCCATCCACCCCCACCCTGCAGGAGTTGCTATTTAGTAATTTAATTAGGGGGCGTCTGCGACATCAAATAAAAGGAGCCTAGCCAACCACGTAGCCTCCATAGCACTCATCTGGGTAGCAACAACAGGAGCATGCTCGTGGGGTACAACAAGTGAAGAACATTCATTTTAATCAAGTCTATTCAGCCTAACCATGATAACCGGTAATCCCTCCCACCACTGAAAAGCCTGTTTTATTCTGTCCAGTAATTGTACATAATTGGCTTTATACAGCTGTGGAAGGCAGGGGTAATAAAAATTTCCAAATACAAAAAACCTTTTGACAACCATCTAAATGGGAACTGCATTTCATTCTTCAGATCAGGCACCTCCACTAATCCTCCCACTGGCATGGCTTCCGATTTTGTGAAGTTAATCCTGTATCCCGAAAAGCGGCCAAATAAATTAATTTTTTTGAATCAAAGAACAGACTCCTCTGGATTGGCCAAGAAAAAAGGAAACCATCAGCGTATAGGGGGATCTTATGCTCCCCCATTACCACCCTTGGTGCCACTATTTCAGGATCCCTCCTGATAGCCTCGGCTAATGGCTCAGTTACCAAGGTAAATAACAGCAGTGAAAGAGGACATCGCTGTCAACTACCTCTCCCAATACTAAAGTTATCCGACTTAGCACCGTTTGTGATGACTGCCTCGTTAGGATCATTATACAACACCACCACCCACCTAACAAAGGCTCCCCCCAAAGCAAAGTGCTCTAGGACTCCAAACAGGTGTGGCCATTCTATCCAGTCAAACCCCTTTTCCACGTCTGGGGAGACCACCAGGCCCACGATCAATCTTTGCTGGCATACCTGAACTATGTTCGGTACCCTCCTGATATTGTTAGAGGAGCTACGGCCCTTGATAAAACCCATCTGATCTTCTTTTATAATATGGAGCAATACTTTTCCAACCTCAGGGCCAGCACCTTTGACAGAATTTTAAAGTCCACATTCAACAACAAATTTTTCTGTATGGAGCACATTTTTTTTTGTGTCTTTCCACTTCTTTAAAATGAGGGAGATATTAGCCTCCCTAAGAGTGGGTGGAAGATAACCCGGTGTATATGAATAGCTACACATCCCCAAAAATGGCTCCACCAACACATTTATGAATTCCTTATAAAACTCACTCGGAATCCATCTGGTTCCGGTGCTTTGCCATCTTGGAGATGTTTTATTGCTTTCTGCACCTCTTGTATCTTCTTGGGCGCATTTAACAGGGAGGCCTGTTCCGCGTTTATACTGGAGAGGTCCAGGTTCTCAAAAAAGGACTGCATTCTCACTGCACCATCTTTGCCACCCTCCGACTGGTATAGATCTGCGAAGTATCCCCTAAATCTAACATTGATCTTCTTCAATTCTTGGGTAACTGTGCCAGCTTTCTCTCTAACAGACATAATGGATTACGAAGCATTTTTCTTTCTAGCCAGATATGCCACATATCTACCTGGCTTATCTCCAAATTCAAGCAAACAATCTTTGTTTAGCAAAGGAGACCTTTTTTTTGCCATCTGTGTATGCACTGAGTCAAGAGCAGCCCAGAGAGCCATGACCCACTGCAGCTTAACCAATGAAGGCATATGCTTCCATAACCAATATGCTTCCTCAGCTACCTTCAGCCGGGTCTCCTTTGCTGCCCCATCCCCACCCACCTCTTTCTAGTAGAGGAGTACAAAATGATCAGGCCTTGTAAATATGTTTTAGTGGCCTCCCAAAGTATTGCTGGATTACTGGCCGTACCCGATTTGATATCCCAGAAGGCCCTGAACTCTTTTGTAACGTTCTCAACAAATTTGTTATCCCTTAACAGGAATGGGTCCATGCATCTATTCTGCCACCCTTGATTTTAACATCTAAATACACTGGCACACGGTCCGAGGTAGTTATATTCTCAATTTTGCAAGCCAACGTTCTGTCCAAACAAACTGATGGCATATAAGGAACATGTGTGGCACTTGTGTGGGTTGGAATAGAAAATAAAGTCTCTTCCATTCAGGTGGAGATGCCTCCACACATCCACTAATCCAACTCCTCACACAAGTCCACCAACTGTCAAGATTGCATGGGCATACCTGCTGGACCCCTTGGCATCCTGTCTACCCCGGGATCCATTAGGCGGTTAAAATCCCCTCCTATGATTGTACGGCATACCCCAAGATTCATTAATTTAGCAACTGCATCAATTAGAAATTTTAGAGGGTGCACTGGGGACAATAAACATTCAGGACGCCATACTCTTCTCCATGTATTAGAGCTTTAAGAATGAAGAACAGTCCAAGTTCTTCCCTAATTTGCTCAGTTACCTTCTTACCAGTATAGCCACTCCTCTACTCTTAGAGCTGAAGAAGAAGAATACCCTATCATTACCACCCTGCTGTAGTTTCAGATCTTCTTTATTAGTTAAATGTGTCTCCTGCAGCAGGGTGATGTCAGCCCTTTCCTTCCTGAGGCTTGGAAGCACCTTCTTTTTTTTAAAATAGGGGAGTGGCTCCTTTTTACATTCCAGGTACACCATCTGAACAGATCACGAGTCATGGTCATCCAGGGAAACCAGTGATTTCCCAACAGGAGGAACATTATTTGATGTATAGCAAATGAAAAAGACATTAACTCTTTAAAGTCTAAAAACTACAACTAAAAAACTAATCACTATATTTAACTTAAACAAATACCCAAATAGCTCCCAATTCACTAGAGATCTCCCCCCTTGCCCAATCCTTGCAACCATCCTGGCTCCTTCCAGCTGAGGCCGCGCCCTAGCCCCAGGCAATGAACAGATAAAGAGAACATGTTATTTACATTCCTGAGAGTTAACAATGGACGCCCACCCTCTCCACTCCACTACTCTTTTCATACATCTTAACCACAGACATTGCCACCCCCAAAAAAGGACAGCAGCAGAAAAAAAACCCAGACAATAACCAACCTTCCAAAGTGATAAATAAATCAGGTTTTACATCAAGGCAGTACAAAAGCTATAAAACCGATAACCACAAAAAGGGGAGAGAGGATAAAAAGAGGGCCAGAAAAACTAAGGAAAATTTGTACCATTGCCCGGAATGGTGTCCCTTCACCAACCCCAACCTTCCCCCCACTCCCAACCAGAGTCCTTTACTTTAAAGAGTTCACAAAGTCCTTTACCTTTTCTGCTGAATCAAAATTAAATACCGTTCACCCGTGAGCAAAACGCAACACTGCCGGGTACCTCAAGGAATACTGAATGTTCAGATCGCTTAATTTTCTCTTAACTTCATCAAATATCTTTCTCTTCTTAACTATGGCTCATGAGAAGTCTTGAAAGAACATTATTCTTGAGCCTTTGTATGTTAAAGCCTGTGGATCTCTTCCCAGTCTTCTTCTTGTTTCAATGACTAATTGTTTTTCTTTATAATGCTGGAGTTGCACTCCCGACAGGCATGGACACAGATCCAGCCCAGACCTGCACACTGCGATCCGGTGGGCCCACTCCATACTCACCAAGCCCAACTCCAACTTCAGCCCCAGGAACATAGAACATAGAACATTGAAGAATACAGCGCAGTACAGGCCCTTCGGCCCTCGATGTTGCGCCGATCCAAGCCCACCTAACCTACACTAGCCCACTATCCTCCATATGCCTATCCAATGCCCGCTTAAATGCCCATAATGAGGGAGAGTCCACCACTGCTACTGGCAGGGCATTCCATGAACTCACGACTCGCTGAGTAAAGAACCTACCCCTAACATCTGTCCTATACCTACCCCCCCTTAATTTAAAGCTATGCCCCCTTGTAATAGCTGACTCCATACATGGAAAAAGATTCTCACTGTCGACCCTATCTAAACCCCTAATCATCTTATACACCTCTATCAAGTCACCCCTAAACCTTCTTTTCTCCAATGAAAACAACCCCAAGTGCCTCAGCCTTTCCTCATACGATCTTTCTACCATACCAGGCAACATCCTGGTAAACCTCCTCTGCACCCATTCCAGTGCCTCCACATCCTTCCTATAGTATGGCGACCAAAACTGCACACAATACTCCAGATGTGGCCGCACCAGAGTCTTATACAACTGCAACATGACCTCAGTACTCCGGAACTCAATTCCTCTACCAATAAAAGCCAGTACGCCATATGCCTTCTTCACCGCACTATTTACCTGGGTGGCAACTTTCAAAGATTTGTGTACATGGACACCAAGATCCCTCTGCTCATCCACACTACCAAGTATCCGACCATTAGCCCAGTACCCCATCTTTTTATTACTCTTACCAAAGTGAATCACCTCACACTTAGCTACATTGAACTCCATTTGCCACCTTTCTGCCCAGTTCTGCAGCTTATCTATATCCCGCTGTAACCTGCCACATCCTTCCTCACTGTCTACAACTCCTCCGACTTTCGTATCATCCGCAAACTTACTCACCCAACCTTCTAACCCCTCTTCCAGGTCATTTATAAAAATGACAAACAGCAATGGTCCCAAAACAGATCCTTGCGGAACACCGCTAGTGACGGCACTCCAAGATGAACCTTTGCCATCAACTACTACCCTCTGTCTTCTTCCAGCCAGCCAATTCCTAATCCAAACCTCCAACTCACCCTCAATGCCATACCTCCGTATTTTTTGCAGTAGTCTACCATGGGGAACCTTATCAAACGCCTTACTAAAATCCATATACACCACATCTACTGCTTTTCCCTCGTCCACCTCCTTAGTCACCTTCTCAAAGAATTCAATAAGGTTTGTGAGGCACGACCTGCCCTTCACAAAACCATGCTGACTATCCTTGATCACATTATTCCTATCCAGATGTTCATAAATCCTATCCCTTACAATTCTCTCTAAGATTTTGCCCACAACAGAAGTGAGACTCACCGGCCTATATTTACTAGGGTTATCCCTACTCCCCTTCTTGAACAAGGGAACCACATTTGCTAGCCCCCAATCTTCTGGCACTACTCCTGTAGACAACGAGGACATAAAAATCAAGGCCAATGGCTCTGCAATCTCTTCCCTTGCTTCCCAGAGAATCCTAGGATAAATGCCATCAGGCCCAGGGGACGTATCTATTTTCGCCCTTTCCAGAATTTCCAACACCTCTTCTCTACATACCTCAAAGCCATCCATTCTACTTAATTGTGACTCAGTATTCACATTGACAACAATGTCCTGTTCCTGATTGAATACTGACGAAAAGTATTCATTCAGTGTCTCCCCAATCTCTTCAGCTTTGGAAGCAACTTCTCCAAGAATCCAGAGGTCCTCACCTTTCTCCCACTCCAGGAGACCAACAAGCCATATGTTTTTTTGTTGTACTTTTGTTTTCCAGGTCATCAACTTGTTCCTGAAGGACCTGAACCTGGTCTCGCAGTGTTCGGATCCTTCCTCCCGAGACCTCCGCCACGGTCTCCAATGCCGCAGTCCTCTGCTCCACTGCTTCTACTCTTTGAGAGAAGATTGAAGCAGCGATGGAGCCAATATCAAACACTGGACCAGAGTTGGCAAACTCTGCCCCATTCGATCCAAAGGGGCCACCCCGGGAGTTTGAGCAATGGCTCCGGGCACCCCTGACACATTAGCCCTGCTTACTGTACTCCTTTAGCCCCTTTTCCTTTATTCACCTTCATCCTGATCTTAGAACTGTCAAACCATAATTTTAGCAGCTCCAGATGTTCAGTAACTTTATATTATCAATTTTTCTCCTGGGGTGGTTAACAAGGGCAGGGGTAAAGGAACACCTTGCCAGGGGGTAGGGCACAGAACCCAGCACAGCAGACCACTCAGCCCGCCATCTTGGATCTCCCAGAAGGATTGAGTTGAAGTGCCACGAGGTTATGCTGCCGCTTTATACAGTCCTAATTAGACCACACTTGGAATATTGTGTTCAGTTCTGGTCGCATCATTATAGGAAGGATGTGGAAGCTTTAGAGGGGGATTTACCAGGATGCTGTCTGGACTGGACAGCATGTCTTATGAAGAAAGGTTGAGGGAGCTCAGGCTTTTCTCACTGGAGGGAAAAAGGATGAGAGTAACTTGATAGAGATGTACAATGGACTGTGATGAGAGGCATAGAGTGAATAGTCAGAGACTTTTTCCCATGATAGAAATGGCTATAACAAGGGGGCATAATTTTATTGTGATTGGAGAAGGTTTGGGGAGATGTCAGAGGTAGGTTCTTTATACAGAGAGTGGTGGGTGCATGGAATGCACTGTCAGCAGTGGTCGTAGAGTCAGATACATTAGGGACATTTAAGCAACTCTTGAATAGGCACATGGACCGATAGTAAAATGTAGGGTTTGTCTAATCTTAGAGTAGGATAAAAGTTCAGCATAACAGATGGCCAAATGGCCTGTACTGTTCTATATTCTAAGTGCAGATTATTCATTTTGGTAGGAAGAATGTGGAGAGACAATATAATATAGTGTACAGTTCTAAAGGGGGTTCAGGGTACTAAGTATATATGTGGGATAGGGATTAAGAGCAGAATTCTAAAATGTTTCTCTTCACTTGGCTCTAGATAAAGCTGACACTGCTTTTATAGACCAGATCAAACAGCAGGAAGCTGATCAATGTGTTGAGATATCAGAGTGTGCAGCTTTATTACGCTAAACACTATAAATGCGTCTGGCAGGGTCTACTACCTGGATTTATGAGGATTGCATTAATATACTCTCACAACACTAAACATGCAACAGTGATATAATCACCAGTTGAGAAGCCTCCTGACTTCTTTCTAAGTTCAACTGCCAAAGAAGCCTAACATTTGACAGGCATCCATATCCTTACAGCCTGCTCTTCTCAAAACTTATGATCTGGGTGTCTTCTAGGCACGTTTCATATTGGTACTTGATCAGCCAAGGTTGAGACAAGAGAATAAGTCAGCAAATGTTATTATGTTTCTCTCCTCTGCATAATTTCCATTCTTGAACTTCTTGGAGGGATTACTGATCTATGTCACAGAATGTATTCCCAGGAAATGCCCAGGCAACATTAATGACTGAAACCCTAACAGGATACAAATATGTATCTCTGTTCTCTTTTGACCTGAAGTGAATGCTTATTTTTGGGAACAAAGCAGATGAAAACCAGCCTTAAGAGGAGGAGTTGGTTGAAGTAGTCTCACATAAAATGTCATATTACTTTACAGTAAATCAAACTATTAGAGCCAGAAAAAACTGTGAAGAACAAGCTTTTTTTTTGTTCAAAGGCTGTTAAAAATAGAATTATCTACATGATGGAAATGCAAGACTGAAAAATTAGGAACATTAAAAAATGATGTTAAATTGGGAAAGCTAGAGCATTCAGGGTGAATTCAATGAAATTTTTTTTCTTGTATTATATTTTTATTCTATGCATTAAATAGCATCCACAATGACACCTAGTGGCAACAGCATTACTTACTATCTGATCCAGTTTCCCTGCAAGTATTTGGTAAGGAGACAGATAAGTTTGGCTGAAGAATATGGCATAGTTATGGTCCTTTCTGCAGGGTTTCATGCAGTTCCCACAATGCTCAAAGACAACATATCTATCACTCATTTTATTAGCTCATCAAATTCAATAATCCTCAAAAAGTACTTCAAATACCTTGGGCCACCCCTTCTGAAGACATCGCCCTTCAGTGACTATGGACTGTATCCACTCTCCTACACCCCCCCCCCCCCCCCAATGCCCCACTAGCCGCCTACCCCACCATCACTTGGCATCTCAGTATTGATAATAGAAGCCCTCTTTTAGAAAAGATACGTGGTAGCAAACTCATCTTAGTTCTTGAAAATAAAGTGTAGCAGAAAAAACAACACTAACAGTTTCTATGGTTCTGTGATTGATGTTAGTACACTCATTCTGTTCAGGTCAATAGTAATTCATGTGGATTCAGGCTGGACAGTGAGCTTAGCTTATGCGAGTGCTTTCTGGTGTAGCTGAAATATTCAATGCGACATTCAAAATTTACCATGAATGCAAGATACGTACGTCAGGCCATATTTACCTAGAGCTTTAGTTAGGATCTTGAGTACGTTAAACAAGCAATGCAAATTCAAATTGTTGAGCAAGATGCAGTTCCCTCTACCTATAAAGCATTTAGTACTGTTACAATTTCTTTCCTTTCAACATAAAATGGTTTATGTTTTAACATTTTGCATTTAAAGCCTGCTAATATCTTTACTCCCTGATTATGCTTCAACCAGCCTATATGAATCACAATAAGGATGGTTCTGCTGGAACTCAGTGGTCTGTAATTCAGAACCCTTCATATTTTCCTGTTGTGCCATACGCATCATGGACATCATTTATTGATCAGCACAATTCACACATTGATGGGTCAGGGCAAATAAATGCTCATTACTGGTACTTGATGCTGCTCAGTGATTAGAGAATTTTAGTCAGTTTCTCTTCATCTCGATTTCTTCTATGGCTTCATTACCAAGCAGTACAATAGGTAACTGCACCGCATTAAGGTGCAAGCTACTAACTGAACTTGCGTCTGCCTTAACGTAAACAGCAACTATGCAATTTGAAAAACAGAATGGCAAATGGTTAGTGCTAAATTTAAACAAGGGCAGTTCAGGTGATGAGATCGGTTTTAGCAGGGATTACTGAATAACCATCAGGAGCTGAATTCTTTCCCATTTACCTCCTCATTACAGAGACAGATTTTAAAGGCATCCAATATCAGTTGAGTTAGCCAGAAATCAACCCTGCAACATGCTAATCCCTCACGCATCCACCAATTAACCTCTCAACGTATCAGGGAAGCTTGTGCACTTTAACTGATAAATTATTACGAGTTTGTCTTTGTATATACCTCCTGAGTGACTCCAGTGGCTCCTTCCTGTCTATGATTCCTGTATCAGGATCTACAGTTGTAAAAACGCATCTAAAAAAAAAGACAGAAGTGTAAAATAACATGGAAAAGGCGACACTAATCCTCAGCGTGATGTAATGACAGTCCGCTGGAGATTCAATGTCCAAGCATTAAAAATTGATGAGGGACATATTGAACCAAAGAATGCAATAATCGAGAGGAGGGCAAGATATATTGGGTAACACATGTTCACTGGTATTTTTGTACAGTTCCCCTCTCATTCAGCTAAGAGTAATAATGGCAAGAGCCATCTCTCTCCTCCCAGATGCTGCAGAAAGCAGAAAGAAAAGTAATACTGCCTCGGGATATACCTGGTACAATACATCCTGTGGTGCAATTTTGCAGTCCCAATCTGTAGACCTTTCCATGTATCCTAAAAATTAAAAAAAAAATAAATTAAGTACATGAGAGTACTTAGACCACTTGTGGGCAATTATTTATTATTACAAACCCTTCTACCACTCTCAGGCAGTGCTGTTATGAAGTTGTGGAGTGTTCTGTACCTTTAAGACAGAGGTGTCATGGGTGGCACAGTGGCTAGCACTGCTGCCTCTCAGCGCTAGGAATCCAGGTTCGATTCCAACCTCCAGCAACTATCTGTGTGGAGTTTGCACATTCTCCCCGTGTCTGCCTGGGTTTCCTCCGGGTGCTCCAGTTTCCTCCCACAATCCAAAGATGTGCAGGTTAGGTGAACTGGCCATGCTAAATTGCGCATAGTGTTCAGGAATGTGTAGGTTAGCTGCATTAGTCAGGGGTAAATGTAGGGGAATGTGTATGTGTGGGTTACTCTTCAGAGGATTAGTGTGAATTTGTTGGGCTGAAGGGCCTGTTTCCACACTGTTGGAATTCTATGGTACAGTACCGTGGATACTGGAAATCAGAGTGAAAGCTGGCAAGGACTTAACAAACAATGTGCTGAAACATTTTAAAAATGTAACATTTGACTGTTAAACAAATAGCTGAGCTGAATTACTATGGTACACAACAAATTCAAATTTGGCCAATTAGTTTAAATTATGTCCCAAGATACCAAAATCCAATCGTATTTGAATTTTACTGTTTTGAAGACATTAAACCAATGAGATGATCTGATGTTTTGGGGTATAAAGATCAGGCATTTTGAACAGTTAGCCAGAGCAGCAAACAGCACCAACAAACAGACTGCTTACAGAGACGCTCTCTGAAAGGTACCTGTTCATATGAAATCTGTGCAGCAGGACACCAAAGAAAAGACAACCCAGGAAAATCTACAGAGAAAAATACAAAGCAGACACTGACAGCTGGCTGGTTTTGAAATTTAATTCTTTTTTGTTGTTAACCTAATTGGAGGGTTTTATTAGGCCAGTATATTGTTGTAGAGTGGGAGGTGGATAAATTGATCAGACAAAAGGAGGCTTACAGGTGTAGATAGTTGTTGTTCAATGTTTTCTTTTCTATTTGGAGTTAAAGAATAAATTGTTAATTTTTTCTTTAAAAGTGGAAATTGGGGGATCTTTCTGTCACTCATTCTTTTACAGATTTCAAGGCAAGGTGAGCTTTTCTATGCATTTGATGTAAATTAGCAGAAGGGTTTACTCCGTGTCATAACGGTAACGGTTGGGGGTGCTCAGATCTGCGATTCGGCCAGTTCCAGTCTCAGATGTGGACAGATTTGAATAGATTTGGGATACGGAAAAATCCCAGTAGACGTAATCACTTGCCGGTTAATGTCCTAGATCATTAAGTGAAATGTAGGCAAGACAATTTGTTTAATATAACCAACCACAAGTAGCTGAAATTAAAAGTAAGGGAAATAGCTCTTCAAATTTCTAAAGAGATTCTGGGGTTTAAAGATGATTCCCAAATTTGCCATGGAAGTTTAGAAAGAAAAAACACCATGCTCTTAGATGTAGAAAAGAGGTTAGAATTGGGTTTAAACAAGGACAAAAGTAAAGCTGAAATTGTAAGGGAATTACTCAACACTTCGATGTGTCAGAGGAACAAACAAATGCAGCAGAGTTAGAAAACCTTAAAATTACAAATGAGGACAATGAAGTTAGAGGCTAAACAGAGACGAAGGCGGGGTGGGGAAGGGCAGAGGGGGTGTGTGAGAGAGAGGGCAAGTGAGAGAGAAAAAAAAGAGCGAAAGAGAGCAGAATTGAGAGAGGAGGTTCTTAGCTGAGCAAAGAGAGAAAAAGAGAGAATGTGAACTTCAGAAATTGTGACTTAGTCAGCAAAAAGAGAGTTAAAAGAGGAGGTAATGACATATACAAATATGTCAAAGCTCTGTCACACTTTGATCAGAAAGACATCGAAGCCTTCTTTACTTCATTTGAAAAAGTGGCTAAGCCGATGGAGTGGTCAGAATTCTTGTGAGTAATGCTAGTTCAGACTAAACTGGTAGGCAGAGCAAGTGCAGTATTTGCAGCGATGTCAGGTGAAGGGTCAAGAGATCATGATGAGGTTAAACAGACAATTTTAAGTGCTTATGAATTGGTACCAGAAGCATACAAACACTGGTTCAGAAACACAAAGAAGGAATCATATCAGATTTATGCTGAGTTTGAAAGAATTAAACATAGCCATTTTGATTGATGGATGTGGGCCTTAAAAATAGATAAGGCCTATGAGGCTTTAAGAAAGATTATTCTGCTGGAGGAATTCGAAAAACTCATTTCCAAAGATTATAAGAATTCACAGAAAGTTCAGGAAGTGAGAAGAGCAGCAGTGTTAGCAGATTGGTGCATAAGGCAAGCTTCCAGCAAGAATTTCATCCTGTGTGGGATGGAAGTTGGGAAAAGGGGAGATCCTACACTATGCAACAAAGAGTAGAGAACAAAGGTAAGTGTTTAACTACAGGTTAAAAAAGAAGCCCAAGGGGGTGAAATGGTAGTGAAAGGCCTCAGGTGTTTTCACTGTAATGGAGTAGGACACAGAAAATTACAGTGTCAGTGATTTAAGGAGGGCACTGGGAAAAGGCACTTCACTGCCAGAAAGTAGGACACGTAAACTCACAGCCTTGTTCATTAAAGAGAGACACTGTGGGAAAAGATGTGGCAAAAGAAGCGAAGGCAGTGGCATTGGTGAAAGTAGTAAAGGAAACCTCAAAGAAAGTCGAGGAGCTGCAAGAGTGTGCACAGCTGAGGCAGGGGATGGGTATGGAATTAATACCTGATCTCTATAAAGAATTCGCCTCTGTGGGTAAAGTTTATTCAGAAAGAACAAGGGGAGAAGGACAAGTAGTTATCATTTTGGAGAGATACAGAATCTAACCAGTCTCTAATAGTAAGAGATGAACGAATGTGCAATCTTTCTGACCGGTTACCTGAGGGGTGGTAAATTTTAGGATAGGTGGACAGATACTTAGCGTTCCCCTATGTAAGATCAGGTTGGAGTGCCAACTCAAGACTGGGGAAGTAAGTGGGAGGGATTGACAGAGTGTCAGTTCCAGGAGTCTAGCTTGTTCTTGGGAATGATTTAGCAGGGTCCAAGGTGAGAGTGACACTCCTTGTTGCGGAGAAACCAAAGGAAGACCAGGAAACTGAAGAGTTAAAAATAGTACCCTGGTATTTTCCCAGACTGTGTAGTAACAAGGACCCACCATTGTAAGTCACAGAACAAAGCAAAAAAGAGAAAAAGATGAAGGAGTTGAGGTTCAGTTAGCGGACACCCTGTTTGACGTAAAGGTGCAGGAAAAAACCTGGACAGGCAGAGGGTCAGACAGAAGTGTTTAGTCCTGAAAGGCTAATGGAACTTACAAGAGAAAGATGAGACAATAAAAGATATACATATTGAGGCATACTCAGAAAATGAGGCAGAGAATATTCCTGAGGGTTAGTATCTGAATGACAGAATCCGATGATGAAAATGGAGTCCACGACAGGTTAGTGCAGAGGAGAAATGGGATGAAGTGCACCAGATTGTGTTGCTGGTAGCATACAGACAGGAAGTGTTATGGTGAGCACATGAAGTAACTGTAGGACGTCACCTAGGAGCACAGAAGACTCAGGCTAAGGTACAAAAATATTTCTAATGACATGGAATGGACAAGGATGTGGTTAACTTTTGCTGTACGTGTCATACATTCCAAATGGTAGGTAAGCCACAGGCAGTCATAAAATCAGCACCTTTGTTGCCAATTCCCGTATTCGAAGAACCTTTCATGCGGGTTGTAATTGATTGTGTAGGTCTCCTCCCAAGAACTAAAAGTGGGAACGAGTACTTGTTAACCATAATGGATGTATTTACCAGATTTATGAAGACAATTCCATTACAGAGTATTAAGGCAAAAACGGGTGGTAGAGGAGTTGTAACTTTCTTCGCACAGTATGGGCTACCCAGAGACATTCAGTCAGACCAAGGGTCTAATTTTACTGCTAGGCTGTTTAAGGTTATAACACTTTAAATCAAGTGTGTATCATCCTGAATCCCAGGGAGCTTTAGAAAGGTGGCATCAGAAGCTGAAGACCATGGTACGAGCATACTGTCAGGATTACCTGAATGATTGGGATAAAGGTATTCCACTTGTATTGTTTGCCATTAGAGATTCCCCAGATAAATCTACTTAGTTTACTCCCTTTGAGTTAATATTCAGTCATGAAGTGAGAGGCCCTTTGAAATTAATTAAAGAGAAATTGACAGGACCAAAGTCAGAGATCGCACACTTGGATTATGAATCGGATGTGAGGGAGAGATTACAGAAATACAAAGGGGAGACTGACAGTTTTGAAATGTGATTTTTTTTTTGATGATTACTTAATCAGAGGGTTTTATCAGGTCAGTATATTATAGTAGAGTCGGAAGTAGATAAATTGATCAGACAAAGGAGGGTTACAGCATAGATAGTTGTTGTTTAATGTTTTCTTGTTTCCTTTGAGTTAAAGAATAAATTGTTAATTTTTTCTTTAAATATAGTGGGATTTGGTAGTTCTTTGTCACTCACTTTTATAGATTACGAGGCGAGGTGAGCTTTTCTGGGTGGCTGGTTTAAATTAGAGGGGTTTACCCTGTGTCATAATATTGCACCCAAGATTATAACAACCCATTACATTAAATTATCTTTTTTCTTGTCATCTCTGGGTCTGCTGCCAAGTGCTGTGGATTTCTTTACTTTCTGACTCTTCTGCTGCTGAAACCACCAAAACACTTCACTACATCAAAACCTTTATGATTTTGAATATCTTGGCCTTGAAAAGGATATCCTGTACAATAGACCAGCACTCTCACGTTTTGCAGTGAAGTGTCAGCACACTTTTGTACCCAAGTTTCCAGAGTGAAATATCAGCCTGTCGCTTTCAGATTTAGAGTGAAGAGTATGACATAGCTTAGATTGCTTTGGGTGCAAGCCAAAAATGAAACACTTTTGCACCACACTAAGATTCTCTGTCCAACTCTTCATTTGTTTTAAAATACGAAGCACAGAATACACATTAGTTTCTGAATTTCCACGTAAATGCAAGTGAACTCTTTACCTCAGCATATGGCTTACAATCCTTCACTACTACCACGGGCCTGAAATTCTCAATTTTAACTTTTTTCTCCAACTTGGTATTGAAATCTTCGACAGTTTCCTCAGACATCATCATGCAGGAACTGGTATCATTATACACCGTCTGTAATGGGGTGGAAAAGAAATTTTCAGTGAAGGATTTCTCCACAGACTGGAGTAGAGAAACAAGAAACGAACAGTTTAACCTTTCAATCAAATTAGTTATGCATTATTAATACCCTTGGATGAACAGAGAAAATCTACATAGAACAATGAGAGACTCTTGCAGTCCTTAAAAGAATACATTTATTAACAAAGATATTTATTTGTATTTCAGACAAACTAATTTCCCTTCGGATTTTTCCATGGTTTGGAGTCAGGTTCACAGTTGTATTAGCTGTGTTTAAATCAATTTGTTTATCTAAGTAGGCATTGCTGGCAAGACTAGTATTTATTACTAATCCCTAGCTACCCTTGAGAAGGTAGTGGAGAGCCACTTGCTTGAAATGCTTCAGGTCAATATAATGTAAATTCACTCAGACTTATGTTAGGGTTGAAGTTCCAGGATTTTAACCAAATGACGATAAACGAAAGAGAATATAACAGGCTCATAACTGAAGTGAACAATAGGCTAGCTACAGGTTATTTATTTGTAGCATTAAGCATCAAGGGAAGCATTAGGAAAAATCTCCACAAGAAATCAAGAAGTGACTAATTTTTCATATTATTCCTTTTAAATGTAACAGGCACACACTGGATTGAAGCATTTTATTTACACTAGAAGATATCACATTTCATTATTCCTACCAAGTTATAGGTTATACTGTTGCAAAAGGATTGAGTATGGAGGAAAAAAAAGAGGGAGAGAGAAAAATGCATATTCACATTTTACTGAAAAGATTTGATAAGAAGGCTGTAACACATGTTTTCAAATAGCTATGTATTTCTTGACTGTTTTTGCAAAATAATACTTTCCTTTCCCAACGTATAGAAGGAGATAAATAAATGTATTCCTCTCAATGCAAAAAAAATTGTATAGCTCATTAAGTCTAAGTATCTTATAGCTATGTTTAACAACACTTTACCTCGGATAGCATATTCGCATTATTATGTGACACCACCACTGGATAGATTTAAAACAGATCTTGCAACTCAAAAACTGGACAACAGGTGGTGCTGTGAATCATCAGCAGAACTGTATTCAATGACAGTCCATAACTGCATTGGGTATCACTCCTTCCAATTTTAGCACAAACAGATGCATTTGTGTCATGATGATATAAAATCTATCAGCTTAAAAGTCTAGGACTTTGGAGTAAAGTGTTAAACAGATTTAAAAAACATCTAAGACACTTTAAGTGTCACGTGACCTGAAAGTAGCCTTAACTCTCAAATAGGAGGAGAAAGTGAGGTCTGCAGATGCTGGAGATCAGGGCTGGAAATGTGTTGCTGGAAAAGTGCAGCAGGTCAGGCAGCATCCAGGGAAAGGAGAATCGACGTTTCGGGCATAAGCCCTTCTTCAGGATTCCTGAAGAAGGGCTTATGCCCGAAACGTCGATTCTCCTGTTCCCTGGATGCTGCCTGACCTGCTGCACTTTTCCAGCAACACATTTCCAGCTCTAAACTCTCAAATATACAAAGCAATGTCAAATGGCGAGGACTGACTAATATAGTTGGGCTATGCAGGAGTACCAACCTGGACATTTAAATTCACCTGGAATAGACAGCTCACCATGAGACTTTCACATGTCTCTGGGCCAAGATTTCAGGTATTGCTGGACCAAAGACTTAAATTTGAAACTCATTATACAAACAAGAGGTTTGAACCCATCACCATCTCTGCCACACACTACAGCTACAAAGGATAACAGGGAGTTCCTGCAATGGACCATCAAAATGCTTTGGTAAAAATGTATTGTCCCTATTATGAGCTAACAGCTGGGTTTTCACCTATCATTGTCTCAGGAGTATGTTAACAAATGCAAATTACTGGACATTGATACAATGGCTGTCACTTACAAACCCACTCAAAGAACATCTTGGATATATGTATTGGAACCAATATTTCAGAGGAGGTTCCAAGAGCATTTTAACAGCTAATTGAACAGAAATTATTGTTTCGATTCTTTTTCTCCGAAGAAGTTGGTACCCAGATCCTTCAGAGACAAAAGAAAACAAGGAACTGAGAATTTTCAATAACTGTAACATTTGCTACGATTGGCTGAATTCAAGAAACCAACCAATTTACATCATCCTCAGGTTAAAATTATATGCCTCATAGACATCCAAAAGACAAAACACATTCTTTTATCTCCCTTTGTACTTGATACTATTCCCCTTTAATATTTATGCATCAATGGACCAATGTGACTTTACAAAGGCCATGTGTTTGATGTCACTTATTTTCTTGGGTTTAGTAGTTAATAAATTTGCTCCTTGATTAAAGAAACCCTGCACTTGGCTCCTTATTACTTACCATAAAACAGCTAACTACATTTTCTATAGGAAAGACCGAGAGAAAATAGGTGTTGAAGAAGTTAGAAATAGTATTCGATGCAAAACACAGGCATACAAACTGGCAAGAATAATCCAACAGACCTAAGGACTGGGAACAGCTCAGAGGTCATAGGAGAACCAAGGCATTGTTTAAGATAGGGAAAATAGAATACGAGTGCAAACGTAAGAACTAACTGTAAAAGTTTCGATAAGCAGGTAAAAAGAAAAAGATTGATGAAACCTAATGTAGATCCCTTTGAGCCAGAAATGGGGGAATTTACAATGGAAATCAAAAATGGCTAACAAACTAAATTCACACTTTGCTTCCATTTTCACCAAGAAGGATACAAATAATGTACCAGAAATGATGGACTTATTGAAAAAAGAACTGAAGAAAATCTGCACTGGTAGAGAAATAGTATTGGAGAAATTAATGGGATTGAAGACTAATAAGTCCCCACAGCCTATTAATCGACATCCCAGAGTACTTCAGGAAGTGGCCCTAGAAATAATGGATGCACTTGTGGTCATTGTAGTGATTGTGACAAGGCAGGTGGGATCTCATAGAATGTGTGTTCCCCAATTAGACCAGATTAACAGCCCCAATCAGGGAGCCCTGGCTGACAGATTAGAACAAGAGTGTCAGACATCATGTTCACTCTGGAAGCTGGATCAGTGTCAAGGACTCTCCCCATGTAAATAAGGGTGACTTGGTGATGGGATAAGAATCTCTGTAGAATTACTTCAGTCATCCTTCAAAATTCTTCAGACTCTAGAACAGTTCCTACAGATTGGAGGCTAACTAGCGTAACCTTACCACTTAAAAAGAGAGGTTGAGAGAAAACAGGGAATTATAGATCAGTCAGTAGTGGTGAAGATGCTAGAGCCCATCATCAAATGTTTTGTAGCAAAACACTTCGAAAACAATAGTGCAATCAGACATGGTCAGCATGGATTTACAAAACGGTAATCATGCTTGACAAATCTACTGGAATTCTTCAAGGGTGTAATAGCATTGATCAGGGGAGACAGTGGATGTGGTTTATTTGTTGAATGTCCTTTGAAAGTCCAAAAGACGTTAATGTGTAAACATAAATTGCATGGGACTGGGGTGGTGTGGTAGTGTATGAAGATGGATAGAAAATCGATTAGCAGACAGGAAACAGAATAGGAATAAATGCTTTTTTTTGAATGGCAGGCAGTAACTCATTGGATATCATGGGGTTTGCTACTAACGCCCCGGCCTCGGATAGGGTTAGGGTCACAACATATATATTAATGATTTAGATGAGGAAACTAAATGTAATATCTCAAACTTTGCAGATGACACAACCTGGGTAGAAGGGTGAACTGTGAGGATGATGCAGAGATATTGCAGTGTGATATGGACTGGTTGAGTGGGCAAATGCATGGCAAATACATTATAACATGGACAAATCAGGTTAGCTACTTTGGTAGCAAAAACAGCAATGTAGATTATTATTTGAATGTAAAATGAGAGAGATGAATGTTCAATAAGTTCTGGGTGTCCTCATGCACCAGTCTGAAAGTCAGCATGCAGGTGCAGCAGGCACTAAAGGCAAATTGTGATGATCTTCACACAACAGAATTCCGCTGAGGTCTACAAGAGGTCTTGCTGCAATTATACAGGGCATTGTTGAGGTCATATCTGGAATATTGTGTTCAGTTTTGGTCTCCTTATCTGAGCAAGGATGTTTTTGCTATACAGGGAGTGCAGCAGAATTTTACCAAATTAACTCCTGGAATGGCACGACTGCCATATGAGAACAGTTTGAGTCAGTTAGGATTGTACTCACTGGAGTTTAGAAGAATGTAGGATTGGAGCTGGGTGGAGGGAGAATGGAAAATCTCAGAAACCTATAAACTTCTAACAGGACTAGATAGGTCAGATGCAGGAAGGATGCTCCAAATGGTAAGGGGGTGGGGGGGAAAAGAGGAATATTGACCATTCTTGAACCATGAATCAAGAGTCTGTGGAATTCACTACCACAGAAAGTGTTTGAGGCCAAAGCTTTGTTTTGAAGGAGGAGGTAAATATAGTCCTTCAATCAAGGGATACTGGGAAAGGTGGGACTAGGGCATTGATCTCGACGATCAGTCATGATCATAATGAATGGTAAAGCTGGGTCAAAGGGTCAAATGACTACTCCTGCTCTTATCTTCTATGTTCCTAGGTTATATCAAGGGATTCAAAAACAGTGTAAGTGTGAGGTAGCAGTGGGTGCAAGATAGGGAAAAACAGCTTTGAAATTCAGTTGAGGTAAACTGAGCACTGAGGTTTTTGTGTTCTGCCTGACTTAGCTTGAGAAGGCAATGAGAGGGATAGGGTCGGTAGCAAAGATTTTAGTACAATTGAACCAATGCTTTTGGTTTTTCTTAATTTTAGCTAGGAAATTCGAACTTATCCAATGATAATGTAAGACAAGCCATATGACAAAAGAGATTTTCATGGAGCAAAGGGAAACAGTAGAGATGTAACACAGGATATCATTACTATAGTATAAACATGGAAGTTCTTCCCATGCATATAATGACATTTAGAAAAGAGCCCTAGGAAATTTCAGAGCCTGGGGGTGAAACCATGACAGGAATTGCAAATGATTATGGTTGATGATGCTATACCATGCCATACCATGGAGAGGTCTAGTTCAAGGGAAAATAGTGTTTGACAACAGTCCTCATTTCGGGCTTTAACCATAATGTTCTCAGTGTTCCAAGCAAACAAGAAACATTAAAAAGAAACTGATACACGAGTTCCAAACAATGTGAGCATGAAGTTGGCAGACAATGCCAACTACAAGGGAATAAAGCAGGGAGGGGAGAATAGAAAGGAGGTCAGAGGGAGAGGGGATGGATTCGTCCAAAAAGTTTTTATTTTGTGAAAGGATAATGACGGCAGTTTTGAAAGAGCAACGTAAAGAAATGGTTGCATGCAGGATTATTGAATTCCCTCCTTCAGAGAGGAACAAAGCAATGAAACCTGACACACAATTAAACATTAGCCCTTTAAGTGATATCCGAGATTACAAGTTAAAGTATTAAGATTTATCATTTCAAAGTGATGACATATCTCTCACATTAAACAAGCAATTTTTGATTACAATCAAAAGTGAACCGACATAACTGCCCAGTGTTGCGTAACACTGACAATTCTCCAAGGTGAGCTCCCGCTTGCAGACCTAGTACTGGAGAGCAGTGCTTGAGGGTGAAGCTAAAGACCAAGCAAGCAGAAGCTCACATTCTCATGCATCATTTAACAGCTGATCCCAGACTGGTAGAGGTAGAAACTTAATTGCAAATTTCCTCAAAGACTGGAGTACTTGAATTGAATAATTCAAATTATTCCTTATTTCCAATAAGATGAATGTAATGTTTAAAATATTGTTATTTCATTATACATGTCAAAGCTATGCCATGAACTGTAGCAAATTACCATGTCTTTCTCCACGAAAAGTGGCTCCTTTTCTTTTGGATATCTTGGTCGCATGGAAGGTTCATAGCACACCAGTCGGAAGGCCTTGCTATTTTTTAAGTACGTAGTAATCCAATTGGCAGCTTCATCACCACAATCTCTACCTTCTATATTGCATCCCCATACTCTTTTAAAAAAAAAGGAGTAATAGAAATTAGTTTTATCTAATACTATCTTCAGTTAATAATTTCTTTGATCCCTATGTGTAAATCTTCTTGTGAAGATTTTCTTTTTGAAATTCAAGGAAAGCTGCATAAATTACCAGTGATATTTTCACCCACCTGTCAATACAGAAATAAATGTGATCAAATTCTATTTCACAGCTCATCCACTTGTGTTTCACCATCAAAAATCAGCTGAAGTGTACCATAATGTTCTTAATGTTCCAAACAAACAAGAAACATTAAAAAGAAACTGATACACGAGTTTGAAACAATGTGAGCATGAAGATGGCAGACAATGTCAACTAGAAAGGAGGTCAGAGGGAGAGGGGATGGATTTGTCCAAAAACTTTGTATTTTGTCAAATGGTAATGACGGCAGTTTTGAAAGAACAACATAAAGAAGCAACACATCTACACTGTTCCGAGATTAAAATTGTCTGGTACTCCCATTCGGAGTGGGTGCAGGCAACTATGTTCATGAGCCAGAATTTAGTCTTCTGTTGCACTATAATATAGTCAGATTGTAACCCACTCCTTTACATGACTTTTTTTACCACACTTCCCCCCCCCCCCCCGATGGTGAGGCTCTTCATTTTAACACCTGCCATTTGTGTCATCTCTGTTGATGCTGTTGCAGTTAAAAATACCTAATGGTTTTAGGATATGCAAATCTTATCCAACTGAGGCATAAAATCAAGCACAATTAATCAGTTATAAAAATATTTTTAAACATACACCATGTTCCAGCTTATACGAACTTTTACCTAGATTAAAGTTCAGGGTAGAGATTAAGAACAAATTGCTTGGAGGAAAACAATCTAACTCACTACACAGCAAAGTCCACTTCTGTATTAAGTGTTTTTCTTTTTCCTTAAAAAGTTCATAACTGATAAGTCTGCTTAATGATTCCTTTGAAGAAAGCACCAAAGCATATACCATTTAGTCAGATTTGGCAGTTGTAAACACAATCTTTGACACAGAAATATGAAAAGTTCAGAATCAGTTACCTGCACATCTTTACAGGATTTGACTTAGGCAACTTCAAAGGAACTCTCAGCTCTTCCATGCCCGGGGCATTAAGACATAGAAAGCCATTTTCACTGGATACAGAGACCAGCACCAATGTAGGCTCTACCCTACCAGTAATCATATGCCACTTCTCATCAACTATAAGCCATTGCCTAGAAGATTAAAAAAAATACACTTATTAGAAGATCTTGGGTTCAGTTAAAATAAATATTCTCGCACAGGTTATAGGCTTGAAGAGCCATGAAACAGCATGTCAGTTTTCTTTAGTACAGCCTCCCATGGAGGGAAAAGTAAATTCAATTTAAAACTAGATAGGATTAAAGGAAGTGATTTGGTATGATGCCACATTTGCAAATTTCTATGTCAAACACATTCTTTCACCCTGGTGCTGCGTTAGTCAGACAAAATGCTGATTTGAGTGGATGCAACTATATCAAGACACTCAGTCTAGATATGATTAAATAGCTTGTGGGGCAAATTTGGTTTTGTCACTTATGGGAATACTCAATCATGTAGAGGTTCTTACAATCAACCTGTCAAGCAATGTAATATATCCTTTGATATAATTAATATTCCCATAATAAAGATCATACTCAGTTCCGCAGGCTCAGGCATGAAATTCAGATTTTGAAGTATCTTTCCCGGTTTTGAACATAATCTTTCTCAACCAAATGAACAACGTGCCTAAACAAGCATAACTTCCACTCTCTTGAACTTTACTCCTCTATAGATCATTTTCACATATTTCTCTAAATTATTCTGTCAGCGCTAAAAGAAATTAACAAAACAATGAGTGACACAAATTTTGAGTTTCTGGATTGTCAGCTCCATCACTCATGAAAATAAATACTCACTTTGTCTATTTGTTACTCTTCCCCTAAGAAAGAAGCCTTCACAATAATTTGTTTTCCATCTCATTTACTGGATAAAGAAAGGCTCCTAAATGCAGAGCTCTTGACAAATATCCTAACCAATAAACAGAAATACATAGCGTACACCTCATTCTTTCTCATTATTCAGCAAATCAGTACAAGTTTACACCAGATCCAATTCATCACCAATACTAAGCTTTCTTCAAAAAAGTAAGCTTATTCATCTTCCTTTAGTTTCCAAAGTGCTAACTGCAATTCCTCTCTAAGCTACTCCAGTATTGCCCTTACAGCAATGGGAGGCTCTCCATCCCCCTTCTAATAAATTACCTCCCATCTTCCTTGCAAATAATTTTGTCTAATCTCAGTCACCCTATTGATCCTCACAGAAAATAATCCACTATTTCATGTAATGCAGTTAAAAGATTAAGGCATGAAATCATCCCATCAATGCTAAGTTTCGACACGTTGTGATGAAAGTTCATAACATATTAAAATTATTTTTGAGAACTTGGATTTGAAAGGAGAAGGTAAATGGGGTTTTGGTTTACAGTACTGAAAAGTTCTGATGTGTTACTTTTAAAAGAAAGGATCAGAAAGTAATTTAGAACAGTGATGAAAAACAGCCTTTTCAAAATAAATTAATGTAATTTTAATTAAATGATCCAAGCCAGCTGGTGATTTGTACTTTCCCAATCTACAACAATAAGGTTGAGTTCAGAAGAAAAGATCAATTCCAACAGAAGCCAGTTGTCAGCTTGTGGAAGCTCAGGCCAACTGAGCTGGAGGGGGGGCTTAAGCTGTTTTAACAGCTTCAAAGTAGTCAAAAATCAAATAAAAGTAACTGAGTTAGTCTGTGTATCTTGGGGCGAGACAGTAATGGAGTGAATCACACTTGGTAAATGTGAAGAAAGTAGCCAAACAGAAATACTTGCTATGCTCAGCATCAGTAAGAAATATTAAAGTGAACATAGGAGTGATACTTCAAGGTTGATATTCTGTTAAAGGATATTACAGAGAAGAGATGAATATGTCTTTTTGCCTTTCAAGGTACTTCCAAATTTGTCTTAAATATACTGAATTTAATGTCCTGAATGTAAATAAAAAGGAAATTACAATGATACAAAGTGTAAGTTGGCGATGGTAAATTGGAGAAAGTTAATTAAGGGGATGACAGTGGAGAAGCCAAGAGCTGAAAAATGTGTTGCTGGAAAAGCGCAGCTGGTCAGGCAGCATCCAAGGAGCAGGAGAATGACGTTTCGGGCATAAGCCCTTCTTCAGGAATGAGGAAGGTGTGCCAAGCAGGCTAAGATAAAAGATAGGGAGGAGGGACTTGGGGGAGGGGTGTTGGGAATGCGATAGGTGGTAGGAGGCTATGGTGAGTGTGCTAGGTCGGAGAGGGGGTGGAGCAGAGAGGTTGGGAAGAAGATTGCAGGTCAAGAAGGCGGTGCTGAGTCAGAGGGTTTGAGATAAGGTGGGGGGAGGGGAAATGAGGAAGCTGGAGAAATCTGCATTCATCCCTTGCGGTTGGACAGTTCCTAGGCGGAAGATGAGGCGCTCTTCCTCCTGGCGTCGTGTTGCCATGGTCTGACGATGGAGGAGGCCCAGGACCTGCATGTCCTTGGCGGAGTGGGAGGGGGAGTTAAAGTGTTCAGCCACGGGGCGGTTAGGTTGGTTGGTGCGGGTGTCCCAGAGGTTTTCTCTGAAACGTTCCGCAAGTAGGCGGCCTGTCTCCCCGCTGATCGCCAGCATCTGCAGTCCTCACTTTCTCCTAGTGGAGAAGCCACGGTAAACATTTAAGAAGCTACTGATGAACCGCAATAATTATTCATTCCTACCTGGCATAAAACAAGAAAGGTGGCCTAACTATGGCTGAAAAGGGAAATTATGGATAGTATTTGAATCAAGGAAGGGGCATGGAGTCCTTGTACACGAGTCACTTAAAACAAGCATGCAAGGTGTAGCAGTTAGTAAGAAAGCAAATGGTATGTTGGCTTTATAGTGAGAAGATTAGAGTACAGAAGCAGGGATGTCTTGCTGCAGTTGTACAGGGCATTCCTGAGGGATCTGGTGGTGCAGTGATAATGTCCCTGCATCTGACCCAGGAGGGTTCAAGTCCCACCTGCTCCAGAGGTAAGTAATAATTTTGAACAGGTTGATTAGAACATATCTATACCTGGAGTATTGCGCATAATTCCGGTCGTCTTACCTGAGGAAAGATGTTCCGGACATGTACGGAGTGAAAGGTAGATTTGTCAGACTGATTCCTGGGATAGCACGACCCATTGGAGTTTAGAAGAACATTGGGGTGGGGGGGGGGGGGGGGGGCTGGGGCTGGGTGCGATCTAATAGAACCCTATAAAATCCTAAGAGGACTAAACAGGATAAGTGCAAGGAAGATGTCCTTGATGACTGGAGAGTCTAGGACTAAGGATCAATTTAGGAAGCCATTCAGGACTGAGGCGAGGAAAAATTTCTTCTTGAAGAGCCTGTGGAATTCTCTACCACAGAAAGCAGTTGAGGCAAGAACACTGAATGCTTCCAACGAGGAGTCAGATATCATCCTTAGGGCTAAAGGGATCAAAAGGTATGGGAGTAAAGTGGGAACAAGATACCTTGTTGGATAATCAGCCATGGTTATGTAAATCATGAACAGAACCAGCTGACAAAAATAATAGTCTACAAGACCAGCTTCCACTCATATTTGACTTTTATTCTCTCATGTGATGTGGATACTGCTGGCGAGCCAGCACTTATTCCACAGCCCTGACTGCCTTTGAGATCGTAGTAGCGAGCTGCCTTCTTTAAGAGCTGCAGTCCTCATGCCGTAGATTGACTCACAATGCCTCTTGTCCAGTATTACCATCAGCTGGGATCATAACAACAAAGAATTTCTTTCAAAGCATTCACAATGGGAAAGGAAATTAAACTGCTGCAAACCAACAAAAAAAAATGACGTGAGTGCTCAGAATTTAAGTCATGATTTGGAGACGCTGGTGTTGTACTGGGGTGTACAAAGTTAAAAATCACACTACACTAGGTTATGGCCCAACAGGTTTATTTGGAAGCACTAGCTCTGAAAGTTAGTGCTTCCAAATAAACCTGTTGGACTATATCCTGGTGCTATGTGATTTTTAACCAGAATTTAAGTGGCTGTCACTTTGAGTGAATTTTTCATACATTGTTCAATGATGCCTAATATTTCCAGATGCTTATTTTGAGACAATTCTCACTAAAGATTTCATTTTAAACAATGACTCAGCAATTGTGGTTTGGCTATTTCACATATATTGTTTGCATTCTATTTCTTAAAGTGAGATAAGAAGCATGCCTCAACCATTTATGAAGCAAAAAGCAAGAACCTCCATTTATATAGCTAACTTTATAACCTCAATATACCCAAAACAGCAGTGCCTCAGTGGTTAGCACTACTGCCTCACAATGCTAGGAAACCAGGTCCAATTCTAGCCTAAGGCAACTGTCTGTGTAGAGTTTGCACATTCTCCCCATGTCAACATGGGTTTCCTTCAGAAGTTCAGACTTCCTCCCACAGTCCAAAGATGTGCAGGTTAGGTAGATTGGCCATGCTAAACTGTCCATAGTGTCCAGGGATGCAGAGGTTAAGTGGATAAGCCATGGGAAATGCAATGTTACAGGGATAGAGTGGGGGCTGGTTCTCAGTGGGATGCCCTTCAGAGGGTCGGTGTGAACTCGATGGACTGCTTCCACACTCTAGGGATTTTATGATTGCAGGATTCTTTTATGAAAATATTTTACAGACAAATAAAAAACACATTGGAGAAGTATAGTCACTGTTGTAAGCTAAATCCTACACTTCCTGTATAGACTGATGTAGCGCCTGTGGAAATATGCACTTCCCATACATTGGTAGCCACCTCTCTCGAAAGGCTACAATTGTTGATCAACAGCAACAGCTCAGCATTTTATAAACAATGGCAATGAGTGCTTGTCAAAGAGTCCTTGCTGTGGACATCTAATCAGGGAAAATCACCATTCCTACTTCCAATTGGTTCAGCCCTGTCAGAATTTCATATATTTCAATGTGATCCCCTCTCATTCTTCTAAGCTCCAGTGAATACAGGCCCAGTCAACCCAAAGCCTTTTCATATAACAGACTTACTATCTGAGGAATCAGTTTTCACTGTAACTTCTTTTATGGTATATACATATTTTCTGCTTTAAGGAAACCAAAACTGCATACTCCATGTGAGGTCCAAAGGTTCTGTACAGCTGCGGTAAGGCTTCTTTGCATCTCTACTTAAAATCTCCTGCAATGAAGGCCAACATGTAATTTTCTTTCCTAATGGCTTGGTGCACCAGTGTGCTTGCTTTCAGAGACTGGTGTACGTCTATGTCCCAACCTATCACTATTTAAATCATACATTGCCTTTCTGCTTGTCCTATAAATTGGGAAACTGAACATAATCACATTGCACTGCAACAGTCACGAACTTATCCATTCAGCCAACTTGCCTAAATTGCCCTTAGCGCCCTTTACATCCACCTCACACCTTCATTCCCTCCTAGATTTATGTTGTCAACAAACATGGAAATCCAAAATTTGATTCCCTCACCCAAAACCATTGATAGAAATTGTGAATAGGTGGGGGCCAAGTACTGATACTCACTAAACCCCACTAGTCACCACCTTCCATTCCAAACAAAACCTATTTACTCCTACTTCCTAACCACTAACCAATTCTCAATCTGTACTATTATCTTACTCCCAAATTCTGTGTGTTTTGATTTTGCATATTCATCTCTTGCGTGGAACTTCAGCAAAAGCTTTCTGAAAATCCAATTACACCACCATACCCGCTCATTCATCTTCTATTCTACGAATTACTTTCTCAAAAAACTCCAATAGGTTTTTTAAACATGATTTCTCTTTCATAAATCCATGTTGACTTTTTGCAATTCTGTTGAGAATTTAAGCGTTCTGTTATCTCATTCTTTACAATAGGCGAACTGGTCTTAATTCTATTTACTCACTCCCTCCTTTTTTAAATAATGGGATTACCTTTGCTGCCCTCCAATATGCCAGGACTGTTCCAGAGTCTACAGAATTTTGAAAGATGACAAGCAATCCTCCCATTATTTCCACAGTCAGCTGCTTAAGTACCTTACCATATAGATTATAAAACCCAGAGGATTTATCAGGTTTCAGTACCATTAATTCCTCAACCACTTTCTTTTAAAATGATACTAATTTCCTCCAATACCTCCTTCCCAATATTCTATAACATCCCTGAAATGCTAGGGAAGCTATTTGTGTCCTCTTCTGTGAAGACAAAAGTAAAGTTGTTGCTTAATTGCTTTGCCATTTCATTGCTCTCCATTATAATTTCACCCATTTCAGAGCATATGCATCCTACATTTGTCTTCACTAATCTTTGAACACACTTACAGGAGCTTTTGCCATCCATTTTTAAGTTTCTTGCAAGTTTTTTCACTTTCCCCCACTTAATACCTTGCTTATTTGCTAAATTCTAAACTTGTTGCAGTCCTCAGGCTTGTTATTTCTGTTACTTGCTCAAGCAACTTTAGAATATTGGAATAATATGGCAAGTTCTTGTGATATCTACACCCACAAGGCATGTGGGCCAAGTGAACTATCAACTCTAAAACACTCGCAGCCTTTCCAATAGACCTTGCCTGTCAATTTTCACCTGGCTATTACTTCTATCTTGATCTACTCAGTGATATTCTGTCAGCATCCTCTTCCTTCATAAAAATAGATACAAAGTGCTCATTAAGTATTCAAGCTTTGACCTATGCCTCTAAGTATACAACATCCTGTTTCTCCTTAATATACCCACCCTATCCCTTACCATCCTCTTCTTATTTGCGGTCTGGTAGAAGATGTTAGAATTCTTTTTGCTGTTAGTTTCTGCCAGTCCATTCTCTCTTTGCCAATTTTATTGTTCTCTTCGACTCCCCTCTCAGCATAATGTCCTTGCTTAAAGAATTCATCCAACAAACATCATGCATCCTTCTCTTTTTCTTATCACATTCTCTGCCTTACTTGACATCCAAGGAGCCCTGTTGGGTCGATCCACCTTTCACTCTTTTTGGAATATAGTTTCTATCCAAAGCTTCCTTTGTTTAACAATGACTCATAGGTTCATGACAGATTTGCTTGTTGATCTTTGTTTCCATTTTACCTGGCTACATCCCTACTCATGCCATTTAAATTAGCACTCTTCCAAAATAGGTTGATTTAGTTTGTACCTTGCTCTCCTCTGTTACTTACCTAAACCTTATAATATAAATTCACTTTTATTCAAGTGTTGCTCCACAACCAGTTGGTCCAAGTAGCACAATACCTAGTACCAGAGGCACGGTGGCACAGTGGTTAGCAGTGCTGCCTCACCCAGCGCCAGAGACCTGGGTTCAATTCCCGCCTCAGGCGACTGTGTGGAGTTTGCACATTCTCCCAGTGTCTGCGTGGGTTTCCTCTGGGTGCCCCAGTTTCCTCCCACAGTCCAAAAACGTGCAGGTTAGGTGAATTGGCCCTCAGGTGAAGGGGTAAATGTAGGGAAATGGATCTGGGTGGGTTGCACTTCGGCAGGTCGGTGTGGACTTGTTGGGCCGAAGGGCCTGTTTCCACACTGTAAGCAATCTAATCTTTAAAAAAAAACCCTCCTTAGCTGTATGGAGAAAGTGCTGGTCAATAAAGTCGACCTGAACACATTTCAGAAATTCCTCCCCCAACCTTAAGACAATAAGACAAGTGCAGAAATTAGGTCATGCAGCCCATCGAGTCTGCTCCACCATTCAATCATGGCTGATAAGTTTCTCCAATTTCCCCGTAACTGGATCCCATTGACAATCATTCCTATCTATCTCAGTCTTAAATACACTAAATGACTTGGCCTCCACAGCCTTCTACTGATAGTGAATTCCATAGATTCCCTACTCTTTTGCTGAAGAGGTTTATCTTTACCTCTAAAAAGGTCTTCCCCTTACTCTAAGGCTGTGCCCTCTTGTTCTTCTCTCTCCTACCAATGGAAACATCTTCCCAACATCCACTTTGTCCAGGCCATTCAGTATTCGGTAAGTTTCAATTAGATTCGCCCTCATCCTTCTAAAACACCATCAAGGAAAGACAGAGTCCTCAAACATTCCTCATATGTTAAAGCTTTTCATTCCTGGGATCAGTCTTGTAAACCTCCTCTGAACACGCTTCAGGCTAGTACATACTTTGTGAGAAAGGAGGCCCAAAACAGTGCACAATATCCAAATATGGCCTGACCAGAGCCTAATAGAGCCTCAGAAGTACATCCCTGATTTTATGTTCAAGTCTTTTCAAAATAAATGCCATCATTGCATTTGCCTTCTGAACTACTGAATCAACCTGCAAGTTTACATTGAGGGAATCCTGGACTAGAACTCCCAAGACTCTTTGCACTTCAGACTTGTGAATTTTCTCCCCATTTAGAAAATAGTCCATGCCTCTATTCTTCCTACCAAAGTGCATGACCTCACATGTTTCAATGTTGTACTTCATCTGTCACTTCTTTGCCCACTCTCCTAACCTGTCCAAATCTTTCTGCAGCCTCCATGCTTCCTCAATGCTACGTGTCCCTTGGTGGAGTAGCAGAGAGCATAAGGGACTGTCAAAGAATACAGGAGGATACAGATAGACTGGAGAGTTGGGCAGAAAAGTGGCAGATGGATTTCAATCCAGACAAATGTGAGATCATGCATTTAGGCAAGACTAATTCTAGAGCGAATTAGACAATGAACGGAAGAGCCTTGGGAAAAGTTGATGGGCAGAGAGATCTGGGAGTGCAGGTCCATCGTACCCTGAAGGTTGCTGCACAGGTGGATAGAGTGGTCAAGGCGGCATATAGTATGCTTGCCTTCATCGGACGGGGTATTGACTATAAGAGCTGGCAAGTCATATTAAAATTGTACAGGACATTGGTTTGGCCACATTTGAAATACTGTGTACAGTTCTGGTCGTCACATTACCAAAGGGATATGGATGCTTTGGAGAGGGTGCAGAGAAGGTTTACAAGGATGTTGCCTGGTATGGAAGGTGCTAGCTATGAAGAGAGGTTGAGTAGGTTAGGTTTATTTTCATTAGAAAAAAGGAGATTGAAGGGGGACCTGATCGAGGTTTACAAAATCATGAAGGGTATAGACAGGGTGGATAGAGACAAGCTTTTTCCCAGGGTGAAGGATTCCATAACGAGAGGTCACGCTTTCAAGGTGAGAGGTAGAAAGTTTAAGGGGGATACACGTGGCAAGTACTTCACACAGAGGGTGGTGGGCGTCTGGAATACGTTGCCAGCAAAAAGTGGTAGCTGCGTCTGGACAGATGCACGAGTAAGTGGGGAGCAGAGGGATACAGATGCTTAGCAATTGACCGACAGGTTTAGACAGTACATTTGGACCAGCTCAGGCTTGGAGGGCCTGTTCCTGAGCTGTAAATTTTCTTTGTTCTTTGTATACCTTTATATCATCTGCAAACTTGCAAATGAAGGAACTGAGAGCATTCTGGAGATCAGTAAAGTGAAAAGTTGTGGTCCCAACACTGAACCTTGCGGAATACTATTCGTCATCGGCTGCCATCCTGAGAAGGAGCCTTTTATCCCCACTCTCTGTTTTCTGCCAGACAGCCAAGCTTCTATCCATGCTCTAACACCATAGGTCCTTATCTTACTCAGTATCCTGTGGAGCACCTTGTCAAAGTCGTTCTTGAAGTCCAGGGAGATAACATCCATTGGCCTTCCTTAGTCTAAATGGCTTGTTACTTCCAAGTGTTCAGAAATCTCATCCTTCACAATGGATTCCAGGATCTTACCCACAACTGAGGTTAGGCTAATTGGTCTGTAATTTTCCGTCTTTTGCCTTACTCTCTTTTTAAACAGGGGTGTCACATTAGCAATTCTCCAGTCCTCTGGGACCCTCCCTGATTTCAGTGATTCCTGAAAGGTCACCACTAACGCCTCCACTATCTCTTCAGCTACCTCCCTTAGAACTTTGGAGTGTAGTCCATCTGGTCCAGATTATTTATCCACATTGAAGCCATTCAGTTTTTCTCGTACCTTCTCCTTAGTGATGGCCACCATCCTCAGCTCTGCCCCCCGACTCTCTCGAAGTTTTGGGAAATTTCTCATGTCTTCCACCATGAAGACTGATGTGAAGTAATTAGTCAGCTCCTCAGCCATTTCCTTGTTCCCCACTACTATCTCTCCAGCATCATTTTCCAGTGGCCCAATGTCCACTTTTGCTTCTGTTTTGCCCTTTATATATCTACAGAAATTCTTACAGTCTTCCTTCATATTTCTGGCTAGCTTACCCTCATATTTAATCTTCTCCCTCATTTTTTCCCCTCTGTTGGTCTTTGTAAGCTTCACAATGCTCTGGTTTCCCACTGCCCTTCACCACATTATAAGCTTTCTCTTTTGCTTTTATGCTACCCCTGACTTCCCTAGTCAGCCATGGTTGCCTCATCCTCCCTGTACCATGCTTCTTTTCCCTCAGGATGAATCTCTGCTGTGTCACCTGAATTAATCCCAGAAACTCCTGCCATTGCTTGTTCCACTGTCTTTTCTGCTCGGCTCCTCTCCCAGTCAATTCTACCCAGCTCCCCACTCATGCCTCTATAGTTGCCTTTATTCAGCTTTAATACCGTTACCTCTGATTTTATCTTCTGCCTCTCAAATTGCAGAGTAAATTCAATTATAATCACTGCCTAAGGGTTCCTTCACCTTAAGCTCCCTTATCAAGTCTGTCTCATCGCATGACACTAAATCCAGTATTGCCTGTTCCTTTGTGGGCTCCACTACAGGATGATCCAAAAAGCCATCTCTTAGACACTCCACAATTCCTTTCCTTGCAATCCACTATCAACCTGATTTCCCCAGTCCACCTGCATACTGAAATCCCCCAGGATCACTTGTAACTTTGCCTTTCCTACACAATTTTTCTATCTCCTAGTATATCTTGCAACCCAGCTCCTGAGTACTGTTTGGAGGCCTATACACAACTCCAACTACGTTTTTTCACCTTTGCGGTTCCTCAATTGTACCCACACAGATTCTACATAATCTGACACTACTTTGTTCCTTACTCTTGATTTAATTTCATTTCTTACTAATAAGGCAACCACACCCCATCTGTCCACCTGCCTAGCTTTTTGGTAGGATGTATATCCTTGAATATTCAGCTCCCAGTCCTGATCCCCTTGCTGCCACATCTCCATACTGGCCATGTCATACTCACCAATTTCAATCTGTTCCACAAGCTCATTTACCTTATTCCATAAACTGTGTACATTCAGAAATAACACCTTCAATCTTGTATTAACCATCCCTCTTCTGTCATTCATTTGTCCAGTGTGCTTGAAGTTTGACAGCTAACCCTTTGTAAACCTTCCCAGTCTCAGATTTTTGTCTGTGCTTGAGATTTTAATACCTTCTCCTGAGTTCTGCACTCTTGCCTCCTTATTTAATTCAGGTTTTCTAATCTCCCCTATAACTGAACCTTCCCCTCCATTTAATTTAAAGCCCTGTCTACACCCTAGTTATGCAAATCACTAGGACTCTGGTCCTAGCACAGTTCTGATGAAAACTGTCCCATCAGAACAGGTCCCTTTCTCCCCCCATACTGGTGCCAGTGTCCCATGAATTCAAACCCATTTCTCCCACACCAATCTTTAGCCACACATTTACTTGCTTAATCTTATTGACCCTGTGCAAATTAACTCGTGGCTCAGGTAATAATCCAGAGATTATGTTTATGGTGCTGTGGTCAGTTGGCTCACCCTCCCTGCAGTGAGCAAAATTCTTGAACCCACTTCTTTCACTATACTCTAACATTATCCCAATTGATAATTTAGTAATTCAAGTCCTGTAATATCATTGCTCTACAGCGCTTGCACGATGGTTTTTTTTCCTCAAGATTTGTTCTTCTGCCTCTCTATTTGGAGCTGTATAAGATTGTCCACATGACAGTACCATTGCACCACAAGAGCCCTATTCTCCAGCTTTATGTGCCAAAGCCACCTTCCAACAGGAGTGTGAGATGATTATTATTTACTGCTCACAACTCCACACACCATACAATGCAGTGTTGAAGAAGACCTGCCAATTGGAGGTGCCAACGTTTGGCTACATGTTAACTAACCATGGCCCATTTGCCAAATTCATTGGATGTGAGAAAGTAGTGTTTCAAAAAGGAGCAAAGGAGTTATTCCTGGTGTCCTGGCCAATACTTATTCCTCAGACAAAATCCTCTAGAGACACATTGTGTGGCCATTATCCAAATTGCTGTTTGTGAAAGCTTGCTGTACATACAATGGTCATCACATTTCTTACGTTACAACATCGGTTACACATCAAAAGTAGTTCATCAGCTGTATAATGCTTTGAAATGTTTGTTAGTCAGGACAAGTGTTACCATATATGTACAAGTCTTCCTTTCAGACACTACTCCTTTGCACAAAGATACTACGCCTCTCCCTTCATTCAAAAGTTTCTTTGACCTTGATATATTTAATGTGGAGCGTTTGAAGCCCAGAATTAGTAGCTGGAGAGAAGGATATTGTTCGAGACAATACTGAATATTGTCAGATTAACTGACACCTTTAGTGAAACCACACGAAGTATCTTGGAACAAAAGCAGCAGGAAGCAAATGAATATGGTACTGCATAAAGGATTCATTTTTAAAAAACTTTTTCGTATGAGTCACTGAGGTCTATAACCACAGAAAAAAAGACCTTTCGAGCCTGCGCCGGTTAAAAACGACCAAATTATTATAATCCAATTTTTCAGGCACAATTATTAAAACTGGTATGCATTCAATTATGTTTCCTACGTGTCCAAACGGGTAGTAATTAATATCTCATCATATATCTCACGCTAGCAGAAAAACTTTATGAAACATCTAAATTAAAACAGTGCTCTGACTTGCGTTTGCTTGTCCTGGTGTAATATTCTGACTGTACTCGGTAGAAACAAGAATTCATGGGACTGCTGACAACGACACGTCTTGTGAAAATAAGTCTGAGGCCAAACATAGCAGGACACTAACTTTCAATTGTAAAAATACGGTTTTAGAAAAAAAACAAAGCAGAGAATGGAAAGTTAAGGAATTTATGTTTGTTTGTGATAATAAAGTTCTTGGAATACCTGTCCTTTAGCGGGCCCTTCTGCAGTCCCAGTTGATTAACCTCCACGTCAGTCAGCGGAATTCCTTTGCATGATTTGACCGGGTAAATGAAGATTCTGGACACCTCAGCCACTTTGACCAGTTTGGGCTCGGGGTAGCGTTGCCAGTAAGCCTGCAGGAGACGCCTGAGCCCGAGCACTGCGAGCCCCAGGCCGGCTGTTGCAGCAAATCCTGTCGCTAGCACCAACATCGTGCGTCTTGGGCTCTGTGGCCCAGCCTCGGGAAAGCGGTTCATCGGCAGCAGTTACTCGGAGACGCCCAGGTCACACTCAGGTCAACGCCGTAGGCACCACTTTCTTCCACCCTCACAAACTCTTTCTCGCCCTGAAATTGGCGTCCGACTTCAAGGCAGTCCTGTCAAAATCAACCACAAACAAAGGAGGAAAAATGGGGCTGGGTTTACAAACAATTAGTCGTCCCGGGCCGTTTGCTTTGCACTGTGTTTCCCTTTGGATTAAATTGTTGACATTAGCCAGCTCAGATGTGAGATTAAACACTTGTGGGTCTTGTTTCCAGTCAACGATCTAATGCGATCCAAATCCCAATGTCATTGCAGACCAAAAGTCCAAATTTCAAACCACGCCGTTAAGTTAACGGGAATGTGTCTTGCAACCAAGTTTCAGTAAATATGCTTGAAACTTGCGTCTCAATACATGACACAATCATGCAATTGTACTGTTAACTTTAGTGACGCAAAATTAAATCTGGTTATTTGTATCATTTCTATGTCAATATCGGCCCAATCCTGACCTCTCTCAGCAACATCCAGAATGTTTCCATTAACGTCCGGGAAGATTTTTTTAACCAAGTACTGATGTGTCCAAAGGTCAAATTGCATCTGTCGCATGAGTTGCAGGACATAGCGTGACCAGGCTTTAACTCCTTTGGTGCCCAAACTCTCAGTTTTCCTTTAGTTCTTATTAAACTGCAGTGCTTCAAGAAGTTACAGTCCAACACGTTACCTTGGAAGTGTAGGCTTCCTGAGCACTGCTCTTTCGTCGGGTAGGTAGTGAGGCAGGATCATAGGATACAGAATTTATAGTAAAAGATCTTTTACTATAAATTCTGTGTCATATGATCCTGCCTCACCAGCATCTGCAGATGCTGGAATCCAAAGTAGACAGACAGAAGGCTGGAGGAACACAGCAGGCCAGGCAGCATCAGGAGGTGGAGAAGTTTACGTTTCAGGTGTAACCCTTCGTCAGACTGGGGGAGGGTGTAGGGGGAGCTGCAGATAAAGGAGGTGACTGGACAGGGAGGTGAAATAGGGATAAGTGATGATAAGTAGAGGGTAGTTGGTCAATGGGAGGAATGAATCTGGTTGGTGGCAGGGAGGAATGGAAGGGAGGGGGAGGGGCTCACATTATCCCACATTGTACTCCATCTGCCACATTTTTTGCCCACTTTCCTAACCTGTCAAAATTCTTCTGCAGCCTCCCTGCTTCCTCAATGCTACCTGTTCCTTCATCAATCTTTGTAATATCTGCAAATTTAACCAGAATGCCCTCAGTTTCTTCATCAAGATCATTAATGTATAAAATGAAAAGTTGTGGTCCCAATATCGACCCTTGTGGAACACCGTTAGTTATCGGCTGCCATCCTGAGAAGGATCCTTTTATTCCTGTCTCTCCTACCATAAAACTACCTAGTATCACAGATACCAGATACCAGTCTTCAGCCAATTTGATTCAATCCAGGTGATATCAAAAAATGATTGGATGCACTGGATACTGCAAAGGCTATGGACTCTCACAACATTCTGGCAATAGTACTGAAGATTCATGGTCCAAAACCTGCTGCTCCCCTCGCCAAGCTCTTCCTGTACAGTTATAACATTGGCATCTCCTCAACAATGTGAAAAATTGCCCAGGTATGTCCTGTACACAAAAAGCAAGACTTTTCTAACCTGGCCAATTATTCCCCCCATTAGTCTACTCTCAATCATCAGTAAAGTGATGAAGACATCATCAACAGTATCATCAAGCAGCTCCTGCTCAGCAATAACTTGCTCAGTGAAGCCTAGTTCGGGTTCCACCAGGGCCACTCAGCTCTGTACCTCATTACAGCCTTGGTTCAAACATGGACAAAAGAGCTGAAGTCCAGAGGTGAGATGATAGTTAAAGCCCTTAACTTCAAGGCCATTTTCAACCAAGTATGGCATCAAGGAGTCCAAGCAAAACTGGAATCAGTTGAAATCAGGGAAAAATTATCTGCCTGTCATAATCATATGTGACACATAGTGGTGGTTAATGGAGGTCAGTCACCTCAGCTCCAGGATACCTCTGCAAGAGTTCCTCAGGGTAGTGTCCCAGGCCTAACCATCTTCAACAATGAACCCTCCATCATAAGGTTAGTGGGGGATGTTTTAAATTAGATTAGATTACATTACAGTTTGGAAACAGGCCCTTGTTGATGATTACATAATGTTCAGCACAACTTGCAACTCCTCAGACATTGAAGTAGTAACACAACAAGATCTGGACAATATCCAGGCTTGAGATAAAAAGCAGCAAGTAACATTCATGCCACACTAATGCTCAGCAAAGACTATCTCCAACAAGAGACAAGCTAAAAACTGCCCTTGACATTCAATGGTATTACCATGACTGAATCCTCCACTACCAACAGCCATTATCATTGACCAACTGCACGGAGCATGCATAAACATATTGTGACTACAAGAACAATAAGAAGATAGGAATACTGCAGTGACTAACCTGCTGACTCCGCAATTGTTCACCATGTACAAGGTACAAATGAAGAATGCTATAGAACATTCTCCACTTGTCAGGATGAATGTAGCTCCAACAACACTCAAGGAGCTTGACACTAACCAGGATAAAGCAACCCATCTGGTTGGCAGCAAATCCACAAACATCCATTCCCCCCACTACTGGCTCTCAGAGGCAGGAGTGGGGTGGCATGGTGGCTCAGTAGTTAGCACTGCTGCCTCACAGCATTAGGGACCCAGGTTCAATTACACTCTCGGGCGACCGTGTGGACTTTGTACATTCTCCCCATGTCTGCATGGATTTCCTCCAGATACTCCAGTTTCCTCCCCCAGTCCAAAGATATGCATGTTAGGTGGGTTGGCCATGCTAAATTGCCCATAGTGTCCAGAGATGTGAAAGTTAGGTGGATTAGCCATGGGGAATGTCGGGTTACGGGGATAGGCTGGGGAATGGTGTCTGGGTGGAGATGCTCTTCAGAGGGTCAGTGTGGACTCAATAGGCTGAATGGCCTTCCTCCACACTGTAGGGTTTCTATGAAATGAAATGGCATCCACAAGGTGAACTGCAGAAATTTGCCAAAGATCCTTGGACAGCACCTTCCAAACCCATAAACAGTACCATCGAGGAAGGCAAGAGCAGCAGATACTTGGGAATTCCATTACCTGCAAGTTTGTCCTCGAAGCTACTCACCATCCTGACTCGGAAATACATCGCTGTTTCGTATAGTCGCTTGATCAAGGCACAGTTACTGCCTTTGCTGTTTGAATTAATGTGTCGTTGGACATCGGAGTGCATCTGAGAAAATTAACAAACAGTGAAATTCACAACTGATCTTGGAGGAACTGTTGGGCGAAGTTCACAGCACAGAATCAGATAAGTTAATCGTTGTTTTTCGTGTGGCCTACAGAGAATCTGCGGTAGTGAGTAGAGTGGGTTCTTTCTTGATTATATGTTTTTGGAGATATGTCTCTTGATTAAACTTAAAATATAAGCCATAACTATTAATTTAACCTGGGGCAGTGTTTGTAGAGGAATAAGACGGAATTATTTTCTGGGTCTGTAGATTGTGAAGGAGCAAAGATGGCCTTAAATAGAGTGATATGTCAGATGTGGGAGTTTAAAGAGAGTTTAAGGGTTACTGCGGATTATATCTGCCATAAATGCTGTTGGCTGTGAATTTTATCAGATCGAAAGGATCGGGTGGAGAGACAGTTAGAAGCAATGAGGAATTTACAACAGCAACAGTATGTGATGGGTGGCAGTTATAGGAAGGGGGGAAAGTCTCAGATACAGTCTCATCGATGGGTTAACTCCAGGAAAGGTAAGAGAGGTAGGCAGTTAGTGCAGAAGTCTTTTGTGGCTATCCCCATTTCAAACAAGTATGCTGTTTTGGAAAATGTAGGGGGTGATGGATTCTCAGGGGAATGTAGCAGGAACAGCCAAGTATCTGCTATTGAGACTGACTCTAATGCAACGAGGAGTACGTCTGGTTCCAAGAGATCAATTGTGTTAGGGGATTCTCTAGTCTGAGGTACAGACAGATGTTTCTGTGTCCAGCAGCGAAAAAGCAGAATGGTGTGTTGCTTCCCTGGTGCCAGGATCAAGGATGTCTCAGAGAGGGTGCAGAATGTTCTCAAGGGGGGGAGGGGCCAGTAAGAGGTCATTGTACACATTGGAACCAACAACATAGGAAGAGAAAAGGTTGAGATTCTGAAGGGAGATTACAAAGAGATGGCAGAAATTTAAAAAGGAGGTCCTTGAGAGTCGTAATATCTGGATTACTCCCGGTGCTACGAGCTAGTGAGGGCAGGAATAGGAGGAAAGAGCAGATGAATGCATGGCTGAGGAGCTGGTGTATGGGAGAAGGATTCACATTTTTGGGTCATTGGAATCTCTTTTGGGGTAGAAGTGACCTGTACAAGAAGGATAAAAAAAACCTTATAGAGGTTTACAAAATTATGAGGGGCATGGTAGGGTAAATAGGCAAAGTCTTTTCCCTGGGGTCAGGGAGTCCAGAACTAGAGGGTATAGTTTTAGGGTGAGAGGGGAAAGATATAAAAGAGACTTACAGGGCAACTTTTTCACACAGAGGGTGGTATGTGTATGGAAGGAGCTGCCAGAGGAAGTGGTGGAGGCTGGTACAATTGCAATATTTAAGAGGCATTCAGATGGGTATATGAATAGGAAGGGTTTGGAGGGATATGGGCTGGGTGCTGGCAGGTGGGACTAGATTGGGTTGGGATATCTGGTCAGCATGGCCGGGTTGGACCGAAGAGTCTGTTTCCATGCTGTACATCTCTATGACTTTATGAGTCTAAAATCCTGAAATCTCCCCCCTAATGGCATTGTGATCAACTCAGTGCATGGACTGCAGTGTTTCAAGAAAACAGCTCACAACCACCAAGGGCAACTAGGAATGGGCAATAAATATTCCTGAAGAAGGGCTTATGCCCGAAACGTCAATTCTCCTGTTCCCTGGATGCTGCCTGACCTGCTGCGCTTTTCCAGCAACACATTTCCAGCTCTAATCTCCAGCATCTGCAGACCTCACTTTCTCCTCAATAAATATTGACCCAGCTAGCAACATCTTTGTCCCATGAGTGAATTAAAAAACCTGTCATTTGCCCACTCACTCAATAGTATACTTGAGATCTTTAAAAACATACCTGAATAGACACTGTCAGCTAGTTTCTTAAAAAGGGGGTGTCTCCTCTCTTTCTGCATCTTCTCTCACTCTTGCTGGTCTTGGCTTTGAGCTAAGTCTGCTGTATTTGAGATCAGTAGTTGCAGATGAAAATGAGCATATCACTGGGGCATAGATATCTTCACAGACAGCACAATTCACCCAGCAAATTCAAAACCAAAACCAAGCTAACTTTACAAATACAATACTTTGTTCCTTTTTGAGCAATACACTTCACTGATCTACATTGGCATATAAGTAATCTGAACATTATATTTATAATTTTCAGCCTTTTGTTTGAATTCTTCCGTGGTCATACACACTCCAGTTCTGTAAACACCTCCAGCATGAAAACACTCTGAGGATTCTGCATTCCTCCAATTCTAACATAAGACTCTTTATTTCACCACTGACAGCAGTACCTTCACCACATAAGTCTGAAGCTCAATAATTCCCTCCATAAATCTTTCTACGTCTGCTCCTTTAAAACCATTCTTTGACCATGCTTTGGTCACGCCTCCTAATGTTAGATTTTGTATGATTGACTTCACTCGTGAAATGGCATGGCAGTTTTACTACATTAAGAGTGCTGGATAAATGTAAAACCAATCATTGAATTTTATTGTTCTTTTCTCCATCTTATAAAAACTAAAACTTCTGTGGGAAATGTACAGCAACAGGAGAGACCATTGGTGTTAGATCAGCCACTCCCAGCGAAACTTGCAAAATTATGTGGAAAGGAACTTGAAGCTGGAGTATCAACTACAATAATGCATGCTATGTGGTGTGATTTTTTTTAGATGACTAAGCCAATAAGAGGCAGGAGTCCCTAGTTTCTTATTTTTGTTGGACAATTTACTATTTCTGGAACTGTCACTCAAAAGGTTCCACTGCAGAGATACCATAAGATAGGCACTGCTAGATAATAAATTAGTTTGTTTAACATTATTCTAAATATAGCAAACAAAATAAACTAATACCAATGTATCAACATAGTTTTGATATTTCACAGCCTGATTTCAAGTGTTGTTTTATTGCAAACATAACCCTTCCATTTCCTTGAAAGTAGCAATCCCTGTATCAATGTCTGCAATGGCCGAGTGAACAACTGTGTAACCATTTTAAAGCATGCACTGCTCAGCAGCCAATAGTAAATCATCTCATTGGCCTGGCAATGACCAGCTGATACAGTACTAAAGAAGGATACAGCCTGATACTGTTTGATATAGCCTGATACTGGACTGCAGATGCTGGAGATCAGAGTCAAAACGTATGGCCCCAGAAGAGCACAGCCAGTCAGACAGTATCCAAGGAGCAGAAGAGTTGAAGTTTCAGGCATAAGCTCGGAATGTGAGAGGGGTGTGGGGGCCTGAGACAGCTGAGAGATAAATGGGAGGGGGTCGGTCTAGGGGGAAGGTAGCTATAAATGCGATAGGTGGACGAAGGTGGAGGGTGATGGTGATCGTCAAAGTGGAGTAGATTGGTGGGAAAGAAGATGGACACATAGTACCATGCAAGAGGGTGGTGCTGAATTGGAGGGTTGGATCTGGGATAAGGTGGGGGGAGATTAGGAAACTGATGAAATTGACATTGATTCCGTGTAGTTGGAGGGCCCCAAGGCAGAAGATGAGATGTTCTTCCTCCAGTCGTCAGGTGGCCAGGATTTGGTGGTTGAGCAGGCCCAGGACTTGCATGTCCTTGGCGGAGTGAGAGGAGGAGTTGAAGTGATCAGCCACAGAGCGGTGAGGTTGTTTAGTGCGTGTGTCCCAGAGATATTCTCCGAAACATTCTGCAAGTTGGTGGCCTGTCTCCCCAACATAGAGGAGACCACATCGAGAGCAATGTACACAGTAAGAGGTGTTTGGAGGTACAGGAAAATCTCTGCCAGATATGGAAGGATGCTTTGGGCATGCAAGAAAATCTCTGCTGGATGTGGAAGGATCCTTTGGGGCTGCAGGGAAATCTCTGCTGGATGTGGAAGGATCCTTTGCAAATCTGAAGCCTCATCAATATATTACTGCCGACCAAAAACCTGACTGATTAAATTCAAAATTCTAGCAGGGTTTTTCTGACCAGTAATATTTAATTGAGTTATTAAATGGTACAAAGGTGACATCGCTCCAGAATCAATCATTAATTGCATGATTAACATAGGTACAAACAGGTCACATTATTTGTTATCTACATTTCAATATTTAATCCTTATTGCATGTATTTCCATAAATAAAAGTGTCAAAAATAAATGATAATAGCAGCTGTATATTTGATTTCTTTTATATTCAGTTGTGGAATTTGGTCATCCACTTGCTGTGGGTTGACTCACAATGCCCTCAGAGAGGGAATACCAGGATCTTGACAAAGCAAAAGTGGAGAAATGGCGATATATTTCCAAATCAGGATGATGAGTAGCCTGGAGGGCTACTTGCAGGTGGTGTTGTTCCCATGTATCTGCTGTCCTTGTCCTTTTAGATTGAAGTGGTCATCGGTTTGAAAGGAGCTGTCTGAGAATCTTCGGTGAATGTCTGCAATGCATCTTGTAGATAGTACACACAGTTTGCTATTGAATATCAGTGGTGGAAGAAGTGGATGCTTTTAGGCGTGTTGCTAATCAAGTGGGCTACTTTTCGCTGGATGATGTCAAGCTTTTTGGGCATAGCATCCATGCAAGCAAGTGGAGAGAATTCCATCACACTCCTCATTTATGCCTTGTAGATAAAGGACAGGCTTTGGGGTGTCAGGAGGTGAGTTACTCACCATAATATTGCTAGCCTCTGACTTGTGCTTGTAGCTACTGTGCTTATGTTGCAAATCCAGTTGAGTGTCTGGTTAATGATAACTCCCAGGATGTTGATAGTAGGGGCTTCATTGTCATAGTGTCATAGAGACATCTAGCACGGAAGCAGACCATATGGCTCAACTTATCCATGCTAACCAGAAAATTGAACTAGTCTCATTTTCTGTCTTTGGTCCATGTCCCTCTAAACTTTTCCTATCAATGTACCTGTCCAAATGTTTTTTTTTCAATGTTGTAATTGTACTCGCCTGTACAACTTCCTCTGGCAGCTCATTTCATACACGCACTATCCTCAGTGTGAAAAGATGCCCTTCAGGTTCCTTTTAAATCTTTCCTCTCTCACCTTCATCCTATGCCTTCTAGTTTTGGAGTCCCCTACCCTAGAGGAAAGACCTTTTCTCTTCACCTTATCTATACCCCTCATGATTTGATAAACCTTTAAAAGGTCACCCCTCATCGTCCTACATCCCATTGAAGAAAGTCTCAGCCTATCTGGCCTCTTCTTATGACTTGGTAAAACTTTTGTAAATCACTTTTGCTCCCTTTCCAGTTTAATAACATCCTTCCTATAGCAGGGTGGCCAGGATTGTATGCAGTACTCCAAATGTAGCCTTACCAATGCATTGTACTGCCATAACATGATGTCCCAACTCCTGTACTCAGTGCTCTAACCAAAGAAGGCAAGGGCTCACTCCCAAGGGCCCTACCATTAACTGGGTAAGTCCTGCCCTGGTTTGTCTTACCAAATTGCAACACTTTGCATTTATCTTAATTAAACCCCATCTGCAGTTCCTCAGCCTACTGGCCTAGCTGATCAAGATCTCATTGAACTCTTAGATAACCTTCTTCACTGTCCACTATACTACCAATTTTGGTGTCATCCGCAAACTTACTAACCATGTCTCCTAAATTCTCGTCCACATCATTTACATAAAGACGAACAAAAGGGGGACCCAGCACCAATCCTTGTGGCACACCACTGGTCACAGGCCTCCAGACAGAAAAACAATCCTTACCACCATTCTCTGTCTCCTCCCATCAAGTCAAATTTATATCCAATTGACTATCTCTCCCTAGATTCCATATGCTCTAACCTTACTAACCAGTCTACCATGCAGAACCTTGTCAAAGGCCATGGAAACAACTTTTGCCATTCTGCCTTCTTCTACCTTTTGGTCACCTCTTCAAAAAACTCAATCAAGCTAATGAAACATGATTTCCCATGCACAAAGCCATGCTGACTATCCCTAATCAGTCCTTGCCTTTCCAAATACATGGAAATCCTGTCTCTCAGAATCCTCCCCAACAACTGACCCACTTCTGAGGGCAGGCTCATCCATCTGTAGCTCCCTTGTGTTTCCTTACAGCCTTTATTAAGTAATGGCACAACATTAGCACCCTCCAGTCTTCTGACATCTCACCCATGGGTGTCGATGAGACAAATATCTCTGCTAGGTGCCCTGCATCTTATTCCCTGGCTTCCCACAATATCTAGATACACTTAATCTGGTCCCAGGGATTTATCTACCTTTATGCATTTTAAGACCTCCAACACCTCCTCTTCTGTAACAAGGACCTTTTCAAGACGTCACTATTTACTTAGCCAAGTTCCCTAGCTTCCGTGTCTTTCTCCACAGTACTGACATGAAATATTCATTTAGGATCTCATCCTGTGGTTTCACAGATGGCCTCATTGATTTTTAAGGGGCCCTATTCTCTCCCTAGTGACTCTTTTGTCCTTAATATACTTGTAGAATCTCTTTGGATTCTCCTTAACTTTCTTTGCCAAAGTTTTTTTTAGATTAGATTACTTACAGTATGGAAACAGGCCCTTCGGCCCAACAAGTCCACACCGCCCCGCCGAAGCGTAACCCACCCATACCCCTACATTTACCCCTTACCTAACACTATGGACAATTTAGCATGGCCAATTCACCTGACCTGCACATCTTTGGACTGTGGGAGGAAACCGGAGCACCCGGAGGAAACCCACGCACACACAGGGAGAACGTGCAAACTCCACACAGTCAGTCGCCTGAGGCGGGAATTGAACCCGGGTCTCTGGCGCTGTGAGGCAGCAGTGCTAACCACTGTGCCACCGTGCCGCCCAAAAGTTATCTCATGCCACCTTTTTGCCCTCCTAATTTCTGTCTTAAGTGTACTCTTACACCCCCTAAACTCGTCAAAGCATTCACTTGATCACACCTGTCTACTCCTGACATACACCTTCTTCTTTATCTTGATCAGAGCCTCAATGTCTCTCATTATTCAGTCTTCCCTACTCCAGCCTTGTCCTTCACACTAAGACTAACACACTGTCCCTGAACTCTCATTATCTTGCTTTTGAAAGTCTCACATTTGCCACTCATCCCACCTACGAATAGCTTCCCACAAACAACTTTTGAAAGTTCCAGTCTAATACCATCAAAATTGGCCTTGCCCCAATTTAGGACTCTAACTTGTGGATCAGGTCTATAACTATTTTAAAACTAATAGAATTATGGTCACTGTTCTCAAAGTGCTGCACCAGACACCTCACTCATTTGCCCTGCCTTATTTCCCAAGAGGAGTTTGAGTTTTTCAAGTGGACTCATCTACATATTGATTGAGAAAGTTTTCTTGAACACACTTAACAAATTCCTCCCCATCCAAGCCCTCAACACTATGGCAGACCCAGTCTATGTTTGGAAAGTTAAAATCCCCTACTACTACAACCCGATTATTCTTACAGCTATCTGTGATCTCCCTATATAATTGCTCCTCAATTTCCTGCTGACTACTGGGGAGTCTATAGTACAATACCATTAAAATGATCATCACTCCTTATATCTCAGTTTCACCCATATAGCTTCACTGGATGATCCCGCAGTAATATCCTCTCTAAGTACTGTTACAATATTTTCCCTAATCAAAAATGCCAGTCCTTCTTCTGCCTTGCCTCCCCTTCTATCCCTCTTATAGCATCTATAACCCAGAACATTGAGCTGCCAGACCGGTCCATCCCTCAGCCATGTTTCTGTAATATGTATGAGATCCCAGTCCCATGTTCCCAATCATGCCCTGACTTCATCTGCTTTACTTGTCAGGCCTCTTGCACTGATATAAATACAGTTCATCAGTCTTCTCTCATTCTTTACTGTACTTTTGCTTGCATTATCTATTTAACTTGCTCTCTTTAACTTCTGTACCAGCCCCAACCTTCTCTTTTGTTTCACTACTACTTAGGGTCTCACCCTTCTGCCAGATTACTTTAAACCGGATGGTAACACCATTGAATGTCAAGGGCTGGTGATTAGTTTGTCTCTTATTGGTGATGGTCATTGCCTGGCATTTGTGTGGCATGAATACTACTTGACACTTGTCAGTCCAAACCTGAATATTGTCCAGATCTTGTTGCTACTTGAACATGGACTGCTTCAGTATCTGAGGATTATTATTTGCATTATTTGCATATTTTGTGCTTGCACTCCTGTACATAATTGAGGAAGTATTGTATTGTCAAGTGCTGTCCTAAAATGTTAACAGAAGAGATTAATCAGTCAATTGTTTTATTGTTTATGGAACACAACTGTGCAAGGCTGTCACCTTCACTTATATCACAATAGTGAGAGCTCATTGAAGTAACTCACTGTGTACGAAGGATGTTTCCAAGAAATGTGATCAAAATCCTGTAAAGTTATAGTGATCATTGAATTATATTTAATAGAATACATTAGTTACATTTTTGGCAAAGACTGTCATGGAAATATGTCACCTTCACTGTCAGAGGGTCAAAATCCTTGAATTCCATCCCTAATGGTATTGTGGGTGTATCTTCAGCATATGAACTGCGCAGTTAAGAAGGCATCTCACCAACACCTTCTCAAGGGCAACTAGGGACAGGCAATAAATGTGACATCCATGTCTCACATATAATTTTAAAAAACATGCATTATTCTACTCTATAAGTTGATAACAGGTTTTCAACATATATCCAGTATAGAGGCGTATAACTTTGGGAGAGCATGTCAATTAACCTACTTAAATTTAAAATAGCTGTAAACAAATTGAAATCTTGTCTGGGAAATGGTGCCCCCACCTTCTGGCCATAAATTGAATGTAAGCTGCCTCCACAAGCCATCAAAGCTATAACTTATTTTGACATTTGTTTTATTCATTCATGGGGCATGGGCACTGGTGGCTCAGCGAGCATTTAGCACCAATCCTGAGTTGCCCTGGAGAAGGCAGCTCACTGATGTAGTAGCTTCCATCCCTCTGAGTTGGGATATCCCAACCAAAAGAGCTGCTAAGTACAGGGCCAGTAGTTTTTAATTCCCAGCAACTCTACCAGGAGTAGTCTGGACTATTGACCATGTAGCGTATCTGGAGCACAAATAAATGGGGACAGGGTAACATTTATTCACTTGTTTACAAATAAAAATTGCTTCTGCTTAATAAATTTTGACAACACCGTGACTGCAATATTGCAGATCGCTTGAAAAATGGAGACTGTACATGAGGAATTTCTGATTTACAAGTTTGCAATTTCAAAATCTTTGCTTGGGCCAGCTTTTAGTAGTCACTTAAATTGTGTGATCTTTAGAATTTCCATTATCCCTTGAAGGATGTTGAAAATATTTTCAAAGTAGAAATCTGGATGTTTACTTGAGTAATAGTTCAAAAATATAATGGTTTTGAAGTTTTCAGATTCTGCTTTGGCTTTTGTGAGGGTGGGCACTTAGCCAACTCTCTAAAGTGGCCGTTATTTCTGACACAGACTTCCTGCTGAGTATTCCACAGTTGGAAGTTATTTAATAATTGGCAGACCAGCAAACAAGCATTGAGTTTAACAAACAATCCTTGATTTAAAGAGAACAGAGGATATTTCATAACACAAATCATTCAAAAGTGAACTTTGAGGTTGGATTTTCCAGTTAGATTTGCTGGATTTTGGGAAATAAATTAGTCACATCTAAAACTTGGCCAAAGATTAACACAGGTTTGTGCCCATCTCTTTTAACTAAAGGAAACAGCAACTTTTAAAATTTATTGAACTGTTGCAATCAAGACATATAATATGGTGTCATGCACTTCATTTGCCATGATTCGTTGGTTTATTTTTTGCGTGCATAAAATTTACAATGTTGCTAGATATCTGAAGTAAACAGAAGAGAATATGAACAGCCCAGCCCCAACATTTATAGCAATATTTTAAAGATTGTTTTGGATGTTTTTTTGTGGTTGCCAGCTGTTTCAGTAACTGGCTATGTGCCATTTTTCCACTACCATTTTAAAGAGGACAGAATGGGTTTTCCATTGGGTATCCTTTTATTTGGAAAAAGAATGAAAAATGGTGACGTAGCAGAGTGACCACAGCATTCATAAAACAGCACCCCCATACCCAAATAGATAGTTAGCATTACTTGTACTTCTCTGTTAGAGAAGCAGTTCCTAAAGAGGCTTCAATTTACAAGGAATTTATTATTTGCTTATATATCACATATTGCATCTGGACCTACAACTGTTGAGGCCACAGGGGCAGCACTGTCAGCAACTGATAAGCTCACTGATGTTCTTCTAATCTATTTCAGACCAGGAACACGGGTGAGATTAAAAATCAACAAGGCACAAATGCATTAAGCACGTTGTGGACTACGAATGACAACATCACAGTGCACTGTAGTTTACCAGTGTGCCAATGTTCCCATAAATTCTACTCTGGAGTAGAGTGGTGCTGGAAAAGCACAGCAGTTCAGGCAGCATCCAAGAAGCAGGAAAATCGACGTTTCAGGCAAAAGCCCTTCATCAGGAATAGAGCTGTATACCTGATGAAGGGCTTTTGCCTGAAACGTTGATTTTACGGCTCCTCGGATGCTGCCTGAACTGCTGTGCTTTTCCAGCACCACTAATCCAGAATCTGGTTTCCAGCATCTGCAGTCATTGTTTTTCCCACAGATTCTAACAAATTACAGATTGAATCCACATGGCCATACATGATGTTGTGCTCAATGTTGTTCTTTCAATCTCAGTCATGATTCAGTTGATAGTGATCTAATGTCTGATTGAGAAAGCTAAGGGTTCATGTTACAGTCCATCATTTGGGCACAAAAATCAAGGCTGACTGTTAGAGGTGCCATTTTTCAGGTGAAAAATTGAACTGAGGTCCTGTCAGGTGCATGTCAAAGATCCTGTTGAACTATTTTGGAATCCAGGGAGACCTGGCAAATTGGGAACACAATTGGCTTGATGGTAGAAAACAGAGGGTAATGGTGGAAGGATAGGCAAAAGTGAGGACTGCAGACGCTGGAGATTAGAGTCAAGAGTGTGGTGCTGGAAAAGCGCAGCAGGTCAGGCAGCATTCGAGGAGCAGGAAAATCGATGTTTCAGGCAAAAGCCCTTCATCACAGCAAAAGCCATTCCTGATGAAGAGCTTTTGCCCATAATGTCGGTTTTCCTGCTCCTCAGATGCTGCCTGACCTGCTGTGCTTTTCCAGCACCACACTCTGCACTCTAACAGTGGAAGAATGCTTGTCAGATTGGCGGCCTGTGACTTGTACTGTGCCTCCATGTCGTTTCTGGGCCATTTGCCATTTATCATTCATACCAATGATTTGGATGAGAATGTACAAGACATGATTAATAAATTTACATATGACACTAAAATATGCGGTATTAAAGATGGTGAAGAAATTAGAAATTGCAGCAGAAACTTCTTCAGCTGGTGAAGTGGGCTGAGAAATGGCAAATGGAGTTTGAAATAGATACATGTGAGGTGTTGCAATTTGGAAAGTCAAATCAAGGTGGGAGTTTCATTGTGAATGTTAAGGCTTTAAGGAGTGTAACGGAACAGATGGACCTTGGAATTCAGATGCATGGTTCTCTGAAAGTGGAGTCATGGGTGGACTGGGCAGTGAAGAAGGCTTTCAGCACACAGGCCTTCATCAGTCAGGGCATTGAGTTTGGAATTTGAGAAATTAGATTGCAGTTGTACAGGATGCTGGTGAGGCCGCACTTAGAGTCATAGAGTCACAGAGATGTACAGCACGGAAACAGACCCTTCAGTCCAACTTGTCCATGCCGAACAGATATCCCAACCCAATCTAGTCCCACCTGCCAGCACCCGGCCCATATCCCTCCAAACCCTTCCTATTCATATACCCATTCAAATGCCTCTTAAATGTTGCAATTGTACCAGTCTCCACCACTTCCTCTGGCAGCTCATTCCATACACGTACCACCCTTAGTTCTCTTTTATATCTTTCCCATCTCACCTTAAACGTATGCCCTCTAGTTCTGGACTCCTCCACCCCAGGGAAGAGACTTTGTCTATTTATCCTATCTATGCCCCTTACGATGTTATAAACCTGTGTAAGGTCATCCCTGTATTGTGTTCAGTTTCGGTCACCTTGTTGTTGGAAGGATGTTATTAAACTGGAAAGAGTGCAGAAGAAATTTACAAGGATGTTGCCAGGACTCAAGAATCTGACTTATAGGGGGGTGGGTTTGGACAAGCCAGGACTTTTTTCTTTAGAGCTTAGAAGACTGAGGGGTCATCTTATAGAAGTGTAAAAGATCATGAGAGGCATGGATAAGGTGAATGTGCTCAGTCTTTTTCTCAGGCTTGGAGAAGGCATCAGTTTAAGATAAGAGGGGAAAGAATAAATGGGAACTTGAGGGGCATTTTCTTTACACAGAGGGTGGTATGCATTTGGAATGAGCTGCCAGCGGTACTGGTTGAGGTGAGAACATTAATCATATTTAAAAGGCATTTGGAGTAATGCATGGATAGGAAAGGTTTAGAAGGCTATAGGCCAAGTGCAGGCAAATGGGGTTAGTGTGCATGGACATTTTGGTCAGCATTGAAGAGGGAGATGGCCTGGGACATTAGGGTGACATTAGGCACATGGACACACAAGATGGCCGCTGAGCCATCAGTTGGCCAACTTGACACACAAGATGACCGCTGAATTACACTGCTGTCTCACAGCGCCAGAGACCCGGGTTCAATTCCCACCTCAGACGACTCTCTGTGTGGAGTTTGCACATTCTCTCTGTGTCTGTGTGGGTTTCCTCCAGGTGCTCCGGTTTCCTCCCACAATCCAAATGATGTGCAGGTCAGGTGAATTGGCCATGCTAAATCACCCATAGTGTTAGGTGAAGGGGTAAATGTAGGGGAATGGGTCTGGGTGGGTTGCGCTTCGGCGGGTCGGTGTGGACTTGTTGGGCCGAAGGGCCTGTTTCCACACTGTAAGTAATCTATTCTAATATGGAGAGAAACAGCAGAGCAAATACAGACACTGCCTGTGGCCACCAGAATGCCAGCACAATGCACTCACAACCCAGTTGCTTAATTTAAGCTAGGTGGGGGAGAGAATACACATGAGTAACAAACACTGCCCGCCGAAATGTCTGGGTCCAGCCCACACTGCCTATAGAAATGCTAACAGCTTAATACAGAATGCTAATAGCCAGGGCTGCAGTAATCGTCCTTCTCAGGAAGAGCGATTAGCGCCCATTACTACTGCAATAGATTTTCGTGCAGACATTAATACTAACAATGTCTATACTGAAACTGACTATGAAATTAACAAAGGCTGCACTGGAATTGACAAAGACTGTATCAAAGCTATCAACGATTTAGCAATGATTACCATAAACAAACCATGTTACAAAGACAGTAATCTCATCACTGACCTATTGTATCACAAGGTGTATAAAAGTTTCTTGACATGTGCTCCAGTTCGAGAGAAGACTCACAGCGGACCACTGTGCTGTTGGTGTCTTTCTCTCCCCAGAGCTCTGGTATTTCCTTGTGCAATAGACTCTGTCATTGAACTCCATTTCTGACTCCCAGACTGGTGTTTTTCACCACAACAGAATGGACCAGTTTGGGCCAAAGGACCTGTCTCCATGCTGTTGGATTCTATGACTCTAAGAATAGAAATAAGAAAGACCCTAAGAATAGGGTACAAAGTTAAAAATCACACAACACCAGGTCACAGTCCAACAGGTTTAATTGGAAGCACACTAGCTTTCAGAGCGTCGCTCCTTCATCAGGTGATCATTGTGCTTCCAATTAAACCTGTTGGACTATAACCTGGTGTTGTGTGATTTTTAACTTTGTACTCCCCAATCCAACACCAGAATCTCCAAATGTAGAATAAGGTAGTTATCCTTGATGCCTTGGCTAATGTTCATCCTTCAATTAATATCAGACAAATAATTATCGGGTCATTTTCACATTGTTCTTTGTGGGAGCTTACATTGTGTGGATTGGCTGTTGCTGGTTGTATTTGTTACATTATAATAGTGACTACTTATCAATAAAGTTCTTAGTTAATTGGAAAACACTTTGGGACACCCAGTGGCCATGAAAGGCACTACATAATTAAATTCTTTGGACTGTTCACCATACTATTAAAATGAATGCTGATTTCCCTGATTGCAAGAGCGTAAAGGCTTTCTCTGAAATCAAAAATATTTGGTTTGGAAAGGTGGTTCAGATTAGATCTGACCTTCTGCATTCATGGCTAATAACATCTGCACAGTCCCTTAGGGTTAAGCACCAGAAAAATAACCAATCTACCATTTCAAGTTGAAGGAATGGTTTATGTGCCTGAATTTATTTGTGATCCAACTAACGTCTCATGGTCATTTTTATGTACTGCATGCAATAAGACTTTATCTTATAAGAAAAGCCAGACTATAGAATCCTGCAGGAGCAAGATTCCCACAAGTACTGTTCCTCCTTGATATCAAAGTTCAAAAGCTTTGAAGAAGATACTTTGTCAACGAGTCTTTATCTTTGTCCTTGGAAATTCAGTGGCAGGAATCATGAGTTGAACTTCCCACATGCAGTACCTTTTTAAGATTGTCTTCCAATCTCATGCCTTCTTCAAATAAATTACTATTACAATCTTCAACAGGCTGACAAAGACATCTTCGTTTGTACAATCCCTGATGTTCAACAAACATTGTTCTTTTTAAAGAGGACTTGTTCCATCCGGATCATCAAGTTATTCAGATTGACCTTGCACCTAGCTACATTTTCTTCCTGATGTCTCATTCAAAATTATTAATTTTCATTTAGGGCCTATTGATATTTCCTCTGCCTCATTCTTTAATTTTCCTGATTGGCATATCTGAGCTCGCACCTGGTAGTGATGTAGTGACTGAGGCACGTAAAAGGTAAGTAGAATCAAATGTACTGTGCATTGCTAGACTGGGGACAGCGGAGGTTGAAACTATTCCTCGTAACTATCAGAGGTTGAGCCAGGTTATTTCTCATCTTGTGATATAATTGATCCCAAGATGAACCTGTAATTATTTTGCCTGCCATCAATAAAACCAGCTGTTTCCATATCTGTTAACATTATTTGATTCTACTCCTGCTTCAACTCATCTGTTACTAAAACTTTTGTTTAAGTTATTATTTCCTCTTGACTTTGTTATTCAAATGTAGTCACACAAGCCTTCCATGTTCCACCCTCCATAACCTTGAGGTGTTGAAAAGCCCTGCAGCCTAGATTCTTACTCAAACTAAGTCATATTCACTCTCATCCCTGGGCTTACAGGCTTATTTTGCCTTCAACTGAGCAATGCCTCCATTTTAAAATTCTACCCTCATCTCTAATCCTTCCATGGCCTCAATCCTGATGATCTGTATAATTTCCCCAATCTTACAACTATTGCGATGTCAGTGCTCATCTAATCTAGCTTCGTAAACATCACTGATTTTAATCACTTCAAACTGGTGACGATATCTTCAGTTCCTGCTTTACATGGCATGCAGGACATTATGCACCAAATGATTACACTTGACAGACCAAATGCCCAAAAGGATGAGGTAAAGTTCATTTGCCTTGTCATGGTTCTTTCAGATAAGCTATTGAATCATTTTTACAAAAATAGATCATTGTAAGTGACAGACTTATTGTAGCCCATTCTGAAAAATATCCCTGATCATTTCCCTTGTCTGATCTCTTTAGGTAATTGAGTTACGGCCTGCACTGTCGAGCCATGCAAAGACTGATCAAGTATTGGTCATGTTGCAGCAGTGAGCTTCTACTGTTATCCCAGCCAACCCTGTTTATAATCCCAACATGCAAAGAAGATATCCCTCTTCTTCCGTAGGTTACACACACTGCTGCATCAGTGAATCAACGTGTATTATTCTCTCCAAAAACTGATCAAACATATTTCCTGCTTTGAACATTTCATGCTGGAGTAAAACACCTCAAACAAAGCTATGGCTTCTTCTTCTTTGGTAGTCACTCAGGGATGAGGATGATTTGCAGCTTCTCCAGAGATGGGAGGTTGTAGTGCAGTCGTTGAATAGTCCAATTCTAGAGCTATAGATTCTGTGAGAGATGGATCAGGGGGTGTTGGAGATGATTGTTGAGTGGAATTGCTTTGGATTCTTAAGCTCTTTCCATTCTGACACTAAAAGCGTTTGTGCTTTTGAGGATGCTTCTCCAATTTGTGTATTTAGGGCAAGCGATTCCCACATATCAGTGGGGATTTTGCATTTGTTTAAGGAGGCTTTCAGGGTGTTCTAGTAATGTTTCCTCTGCCCTCCTAGTACTTGCTTACCCTGCGGAGTTCAGCATTTGTTTTAATGCACTACTTTACCATCAATCTCGAAAATATATTCTCACAATCATGATATTTCAGAGATAACAACAGAAACCGCTAGGGAAAAATCAGCAGGTCTGGCAACATAGAACATAGAACAATACAGCACAGAACACGCCCTTCGGCCCACGATGTTGTGCCGAACATTTGTCTTAGCTTAAGCACCTATCCATGTACCTATCCAATTGCCGCTGAAAGGTCACCAATGATTCTGACTCTGCCACTCCCACAGGCAGCGCATTCCATGCCCCCACCACTCTCTAGGTAAACAACCTACCCCTGACATCCCCCCTATACCTTCCACCCTTCACCTTAAATTTATGTCCCCTTATAAAACTCTGTTGTATCCAGGGAAAAAGTCTCTGACTGTCTACTCTATCTATTCCCCTGATCATCTTATAAACCTCTATCAAGTCACCCCTCATCCTTCGCCGTTCCAATGAGAAAAGACCTAGCACTCTCAACCTATCCTCGTACAACCTATTCTCCATTCCAGGCAACATCCTGGTAAATCTCCTCTGCACCCTCTCCAAAGCTTCCACATCTTTCCTAAAGTGAGGCGAGCAGAACTGCACACAGTACTTCAAATGTGGCCTTACCAAGGTCCTGTACAGCTGCTACATCACCTCACGACTCTTGAATTCAATCCCTCTGCTAATGAACGCTATTACACCATAGGCCTTCTTATAAGCTCTATCCACCTGAGTGGCAACTTTCAAAGATCTATGAACATAGACCCCAAGATCCCTCTGCTCCTCCACCTTACTAAGAACCCTACCGTTAACCCTGTATTCCGCATTCTTATTTGTCCTTCCAAAATGGACAACCTCACACTTGACAGGGTTGAACTCCATCTGCCACTCCTCAGCCCAGCTCTGCATCATATCTAAGTCCCTTTGCAGCCGACAACAGCCCTCCCCACTATCCACAACTCCACCAATCTTCGTATCGTCTGCAAATTTACCGACCCAACCTTCGACTTCCTCTTCCAAGTCATTAATAAAAATTATAAACAGCAGAGGACCCAGAACTGATCCCTGCGGAACTCCACTTGTAACTGGGCTCCAGGCTGAATATTTACCATCTACCACCACTCTCTGACTTCGACCGGTTAGCCAGTTCTCTATCCAACTGGCCAAATTTCCCACTATCCCATGCCTCCTGACTTTCCGCATAAGCCTACCATGGGGAAACTTAGCAAATGCCTTACTAAAATCCATGTACACTACATCCACTGCTCTACCCTCATCCACATGTTTGGTCACCTCCTCAAAGAATTCATTAAGACTTGTAAGGCAAAACCTACCCCTCACAAATCCGTGCTGGCTGTCCCTAATCAAGCAGTGTCTTTCCAGATGCTCATAAATCCTATCCCTCAGTACCCTACCCTATCCATTACTTTGCCTATCACCGAAGTAAGACTAACTGGCCTGTAATTCCCGGGGTTATCCCTATTCCCTTTTTTGAACAGGGGCACAACATTCGCCACTCTCCAGTCCCCTGGTACCACTCCCGTTGACAGTGAAGACGAAAAGATCATTGCCAACGGCTCTGCAATTTCCTCTCTTGCTTCCCACATGATCCTAGGATATATCCCGTCAGGCCCAGGGGACTTGTCTATCCTCAAGTTTTTCAAAATGCCCAACACATCTTCCTTCCTAACAAGTATCTCCTTTAGCTTACCAGTCCGTTTCATAATCTCCTCATCAACAATACTGAAGAAAAGTACTCATTCAAGACCTCTCCTATCTCTTCCGACTCAGTACACAGTCTCCCACTACTGTCCTTGATCAGACCTACCCTCGTTCTCATCATTCTCATGTTTCTCACATACGCATAAAAGGCCTTGGGGTTATCCTTGATCCTACCCATCAAAGATTTTTCATGCCCTCTCTTAGCTCTCCTAATCACTTTCTTCAGCTCTCTCCTGGCTATCCTGTGTCCCTCCAACGCTCTGTCTGAACCTTGTTTTCTCAACCTTATGTAAGCCTCCTTCTTCCTCTTCACTAGACATTCAACCTCCCTCATCAACCAAGGTTCCCTCACACGACCATCTCTTTCCTGCCTGACAGGTACATACATATCAAGGACACGTCGTATCTGTTCCTTGAAAAAGTTCCACATTTCAATGACATCCTTCCCTGACAGCCTATGCTCCCAACTTATGCTCCTCAGATCCTGTCTTGCAGCATCGCATTTACCCTTCCCCCAATTGTAAAACCTATCCTGTTGCATGCGCCCATCTCTCTCCATAACCAAGGTGAAAGTCACAGAATTGTGGTCACCATCACCAAAATGTTCACCCACTAACAAGCCCATGACTTGTCCTGGTTCGTTACCAAGTACCTAATCCAATATGGCCTCCCCTCTGGTCGGACAATCTACATACTGAGTTAGAAAAGCTTCCTGGACACACTGCACAAACACTACCCCGACCAATCTACTTGATCTAAAGAGCTTCCAATCAATATTTGGGAAGTTGAAATCGCCCATGACTACTACCCTGTGGCTTCTGCACCTTTCCAAAATCTGTTTCTCCACATCTCTGCTGCTATTGGGGGGCCTATAGTAAACACCCAACAAGGTGACTGCTCCTTTCCTATTTCTGACTTCAGCCCATACTACCTCCAAAGGCAGATTCCCCTTGAACTGCCTTTCTGCAGCCATTATACCATTTCTAATTAGCAACGCCACATCCCCTCCTTTTTTACCACCCTCCCTAATCTTACTGAAACATCTGTAACCAGGAACCTCCAACAACCATTCCTGTCCCTCTTCTATCCACGTTTCTGTGATGGCCACAACATCGTAGCCCCAAGTACCAATCCATGCCTTAAGTTCACCCACCTTATTTCTGATACTCCTTGCATTGAAATATACACACTTGAACCTATCTCTGTGTCCGCAAGTATTCCCTGTCAGTACTACCTTCTCCACAGCCTCCCTACATTCTTGGACAAAGTGAAAAATCAGACAACACCAAGTTATAGTCCAACAGGTTTATTTGGAAGTAGTAGCTTTCGGAGTGCTGCTCCTTCATCAGGTGGTTGTGGAGCAGGATCACAAGACGCAATTTTTAGCAAAAGATTACAGTGTCATGTAACTGAAATGATATATTGAAAAAAATCTAGATTGCTGTTAAGTCTTTCATCTTTTAGAATGAGTTGCAGATTTTGGTTCATTAACATGTACATCCCAGAACTTCTTTAAGTCACATTCTCGAGATAACTTAAGGTTTTATAAAAAAAGGTGACATCTCAGCTCAGACAACGCATTCAAGGTGTGAGGTTAGAATCTGTCTTGAGTCAGACTGGTTCTAATTGCAAAGTAAGAATTTATAAAATATCACATGGATTGACTACCTGCAGATTGAGCACTTTTTGATCAAAATAGATTGTATCTGCAAATATAATTATGCACATCTATGGAGACAGAAACAAAATTAATGTTTGAGTCCAATACCACTCTTCTTTGGATCTGGAAGTGCTGCAAATTTCTGAGGCCAGAAACATGACCAAATTATTATTACATTGATGCTGGAAACTTTGGCAAGGTCTGAATTTAGGCTAATGCAAAGTGAGCTCCAACCCAACCCTGAACAGGTTCACCCTGGATAGATATTAGAAAGTCTTTAGCATCTGAAAAGACTTGAATGATGGCCCTATTCTAAAGTTGGCATGGCAACCTCACTTTAAATGCATCAGATAGGGTTAGCAAGCACAAAGGCCACGGTTTATTGTTTATCAACAATACCTTCAGATCACGAAAATATTTGAAATGCTCTTTCCAGTTACAAAAGAAATCAATAGTGAAGCAAAACATTAGTGTCATCAATGCATTTAATTTATAGAAGGGCATATGTCAAACTAACTATTGTGAAAAAGTGTTAAGAACATTACAAAATCAATTCATGTTATCATTTGTATTCCTTGCCTGTTGTTAATAATATTTTGCTGATGTGTGAAGATTCAAAATCCCAACTAGTCAGTTAATTTTAAATTAGAATCAATCAGCATTATGTAATTATAGAGTTTGAAGGTCAGTCACATAGTTAACTACTACAATGTCAGTGCATATGCTTCACAAAGATTCTCTAGCATTGAAATATACATGTCACACCTGCTTTCACATTGATACTTGCTATGATATTGAAAACTAGATGTAATTATGATATATTTAACAGGCACAGAGATAAAATGTGACCAAGTTTGGTCAAGTTTGACTTCAGGCAATTACATTCAGATTATGAATTGCAATTCGATGGATGTAAAATGGTTGATTCATCTGTTGTCTTTTGGTTGCCAGGAGACTTCCTAATTTTCAGAAGTTAAAGGTTTTGATGATTTTCAGAACTATAGAAGCAAAGTTGTCCTCCCACTTTTCTAACCAATTTGCTGGGAGTAGCTTGTATTCTGCATGATCATTCTGCGTTAAATTCTGCACTGGTTAACTGCTGACTTTTCATGCCAGTAACCTTAAAGGGCTATAAGTGTCTTTTTCTAATAGATTATACAACACAAGAAAGCCACTTAGCTAGCTGTGCACATGCAGGCACTTAAAAGATCTATCTAATGTCTGATGTCATGACCACACCAAGTGAGCCCTTAGGAAGATTCATGAATCATGAATTTAATTTAGAACTTTTGTAGTTCCTCTTTTAATTTTCAAATGGTTATGTTTAAACAAATAATCAGCAACACAGATTTATGCCCTTGTCTGCCTTATCTGAAAGGAGGAGAGCATCCTGAGAGACCTCCAAGATGCCACAGTTGTGAGCACTTTCAATAAAGGGAACAAGTCCGACTGTGGTAACTACAGGGGAATCTCCCTGCTGTCGACCATTAGAAAAGTCATTGCCAAGTTCCTCCTCAATCGTCTCCTCCCTGTGGCCGAGTGACAATATGGCTTTCGGCCATAGAAGGGCAGAACGGACATGATTTGCACCGTGTGACAGCTGCAGGAGAAATGCAGAGAAAATAACCTATCCCTGTACATGGCTGCCTTCGACCTTACAAAAGCCTTTGACACCATCAATCGGGAAGCATTACAGAGTGCCCTTCTCTGCTTTAGTTGCACCATGAAGTTTGTCACCATTTTTGCCTGCTACACAATGACATGAAAGTTCAGGCAGCATCTTGGTAAATCTTCTCTGCACTCTTTCTAACGCTTCCACATCCTTTCTATAATGAGGGGACCAGAATTAAACACAATATTCCAAATGTGGTCTAACCAGGGCTTTATGTAACTGCAGCATAACTTTACAGCTCTTAAACACATTCCCCCTGCTAATGAAAGCCAACACACCATATGCCTTCTTGTCAACCCTATCAACTTAGGTGGCAACTTTGAGGGATCTGATCAAGACAACTGAATCAATTGAATATCACTCATCTCATTCTCTAAGCTGAGACATTCTACTCAATGATGACCTTGTAGTGCAGTGGTAATGTCCCTACCTCTGCGTTAGAAGGCCCATGTACAAGTCCCAACTGCTTCAGAGGTGTGCAATAACATTTCTTGACATGTTGACTAGAAAGGTCTGCTCTACACTTTGCATCAATGACATCACCAGAATAGCTACTGCATATCGAAACAGATGATGTCAGGACTTTATTACCATGGTTTCTGTCATTGTTGAATTATACTTCAGCAATGATCTCACGACCACCAATCACAAGAAGCCCAATAATTTTTTAAGTTCTCAAATTGCCAATCTAATGGAATAAGCACATCTAATGGCCACCACAAACTAAAGTGGAAGCAACTTACAGCAGTAGTGGAGGTCACGTGGCTATGGCAAGCCAGACAGACACTATGTGGGAAAAAAGGTGCACTGACACTAACATTCTCAACCAGGCCAACATCCCCAGCATCGAGGCACTGACCACCCTTGATCACTTACAATGGGCTGGGCACATCATCTGCATAAAAGACATGAGACTTCCAAGCAGATGATCTACTCCCTGCGGTGAAAGGGCAGGCAAACCCCAGGTGAACAGAGGAAGTGCTTCAGGGATACCCTCAAGGCCTCACTGCTGAAGTGTGGCATTCCCACAGGCAACTGGGAATCACTGGCCCAAGTCTGTCCAAAGTGGAGGAAGAGCATCCAGGGAGGCATTGAGCATCTTGAGACTTGCTATCAGGAAAATGCAGAAGCCAAGCGAAAGGAGATAACACCCTACCCACCTTTCCCATGACCACCTTCAACCCCAGTATAACAGAGACTGTGGAAGCCATGTTGGTCTGTACCTACAGACACACCCTGAGAGTCGAAGAGACTCATCCGTATCTGCGAGGAACTACTATGATAAATAATGACGATTAACATTTATACCTTTCCTTAACATTTGATCTCCTTTAGTGCAGCACCTCACACTTGCCCAGATTAAACTCCATCTGCCATTTCTTCATCCATTTCTGCAACTGATCTTTATCCCTTTGTATCAACCTCCCACACTATCCACAAAATCCACTGATCTTTGTGTCGCCTGCAAACTTACTAACCCACCCATCATCCAAGTCATTTATATATATCACAAGCAGCAGAGATCCATTCACAGATCCTTCCAAACACCAGAAAAAACATCATTCCATGACTATCCTCTGCTTTCTATGGCCAAGCCAATTCCGAATCCAAGTGGCCAAGTCATCATGGATCCCACACAACTTAATCTACTGGATAAGGCTTGTGGAAAGCCTTACTAAAATCCATGTAGGCAACTTCTACTGCACCACCCTCATTCATCACCTTCATCATGTCCTCGAAAAACTCAATTACGTTAGTGACTTGCCCCACATGAAGCCACGCTGACTATTCTTAATTTGGCCACGCTTTTCCAAATGCATGTAAATTGTATTCCTAAGAATTCTCTCCAATAGCTTCCAAACCACACATGTGAGACTCACCATTCTATAGGTTCCTGGATTATCCCTATTCCTCTTCTTGACCAAAGGAACAACTTTAGCTACTCACCAGTCCTCTGGAACCTCTCCAGTGATTAGTGAGGATACAAAGATCTTGGTCAAGGGCCTATCAATCTCCCTCTTGACTCTCTCAATAACCTGGGGTAGATACCATCAGGCCCTGGGGACTTATCCAATTTATTGATCTTCATGAGATCCAACACCATTTCTTTTTTGATCTCAAAATGCCTTAGCATAAGAGCATGCTCCACATTAATCTCACTATCCTCTACCTCCTTATCCTGGGTCAATACCGATGTAATGTACTAATTTAGGATCACATCCACATCCTTTATCTTTGAGCACAAGTTCCCTCCTTTATCCCTGGGTGGTCCTACCTGCTTCTTCATTATCTTCAGTTTTTATTGTGTGCATAGAATGCCTTGGGATTCTCATTGATCCTTCTTGTCAAGGTCATCTCATGGCCCATCCTTGCTCTTCTAATTCCCTGCTTGAGTTCTTTCCTGCTTTATTTATATTCCTAACAGGCCCTGTCCAATTTTCGCTTCCTAAATCTTACATACACATTCTTTTCCCTTTTAACTAAATTCATAACCTCCCTCATTAAACAATGATGCCTTACATTGCCATCCTTGACCTTCCTCCTCACTGGAACATGCCCATGCTGAACCCTGATCAGCAGGTCTTTAAACAACTCACACATGTCAAACGTGCACTTGACCAAAACAGCTGCAATTAACTCTCTCTAGCTCCTGCCTAATACTTACATAATTTGCCCTTTCCCAATTTAGTATCTTCCTGCAAGGTCCTGACTGATCCTGACTCATACCTTAAAACTTAAGGAGTTGTGATCACTGTTTCCAAATGCTCTCCCACTTAAAGGTGGCCAGGCTCATTAGCCAATATAAAGTCCAGTATGGCCCCTCCTCTAGTTGGACTATCCCCACATTGTTTCAGGAAACCCCAATCAGAATCACTAAACAGATTCTGCCCCATATAAGTCTCTTCTTCTAAGGAAGTCTCAATACTCTGACCAATAAAGGAAAGCATGCCAAACGCCTTCTTCGTTATCCTATCTATCTGCGACTCCACTTTCAAGGAGCTATGAACCTGCACTCCAAGGTCTCTTTGTTCCGCAACACTCCCCAGGACCTCACTATTAAATGTATACATCCTACATCCTCACATTTATCTAAATTAAACTCCATCTGCCACTTCTCAGCCCATTGGCCCATCTAATCAAGATCCCATTGTAATCCGAAGTAACTTTCTTTGCTGTCCACTACACCTCCAATTTTGGTGTCATCTGCAAACTTACTAACTATACCTCTTATGCTCACATCCAAATCATTTATATAAATGACGAAAAGTAATGGACCCAGTTCCGGTCCTTGTGGCACTCCACTGGTTACAGGCTTCCAGTCTGAAAAACAACCCTCCATCACCACCCTCTGTCTTCTACCTTTGAGCCAGTTCTATATCCAAATGGCTAGTTCTCTCTGTATTCCGTGAGATCTAACCTTATTATCCAGTTCCCCATGGGGAACCTTGTCGAATGCCTTACTGAGGTTCATATCGATCAAGTCCACTGTTCTGCCCTCATCAATCCTCTTTGTTACCTCTTCAAAAAACTCAATCAAGTTTGTGAGACATGATTTCACACACACAAAGCCATGTTGACTATCCCTAATCAGTCCTTGCCTTTCCAAATACATATACATCCCTGTCCCTCAACAACTTCCAACAACTTGCCCACCACCGACGTCAGGGTCACTGGTCTATACTTCCCTGGCTTGTCTTTACCACCTTTCTTAAATAGCGGCACCACGTTAACCAACCTCCAGTCTTCCGGCACCTCACCAGTGACTTTCGATGATATAAATATCTCAGCAAGGGGCCCAGCAATCACTTCTCTAGCTTCCCACAAAGGTCTAGGGTACACCTGATCAGCTCTCGGGGATTCATCCACTTTATGCATTTCAAGACATCCAGCACTTCCTCCTCTGTATTATGAACATTTTTCAAGACGTCATCATCTATTTCCCTACATTCTATACCTTCCATGTCCTATTCCACACTAAACACTGATGCAAAATACTCATTTAGTATCTCCCCCATCTCCTGTGGTTCCACACAAAGGCTGCCTTGCTGATCTTTGAGTGGGTAAAAACAATGACTGCAGATGCTGGAAACCAGATTCTGGATCAGTGGTGCTGGAAGAGCACAGCAATTCAGGCAGCATCCGAGGACAGGCAAAATCGACGTTTCGGGCAAAAGCCCATTCCTGATGAAGGGCTTTTGCCCGAAACGTCGATTTTGTCTGTCCTCGGATGCTGCCTGAATTGCTGTGCTCTTCCAGCACCACTGATCCAGAATCTGATCTTTGAGTGGCCCTATTCTCTCCCTAGTTACCCTTTCGTCCTTACTGTATTTGTAAAAACCCTTTGAGTTCTCCTTAACTCTACTTGCCAAAGCTATCTCAAGTCCTCATTTTGCACTCTGATTTCCGTCTTATACTACTACTACTGTCTTTATACTCTTCTAAGGATTCATTTGATCTATCTTGTCTATACCTGACATATACTTCCTTCTTTTTCTGAACCAAACCCCCAACTTCTTTAGTCAGGTGAGGCGAGTGTTGGAATATTGCGTGCAATTCTAGTCTCCTTCCTATCGGAAAGATGTTGTGAAACTTGAAAGGGTTCAGAAAAGATTTACAAGGATGTTGCCTAGGTTGGAGGATTTGAGCTATAGGGAAAGGCTGAACAGGCTGGGGCTGTTTTCCCTGGAGCATTGGAGGCTGAGGGGTGACCTTGTAGAGGTTTATAAAATCATGAGGGGCATGGACAGGGTAAATAGACAGTCTTTTCCCTGGGGTCGGGGTGTCCAGAACTAGAGGGCATAGGTTTAAGGTGAGAGGGGAAAGATATAAAAGAGACTTAAGGAGCAACTTTTTCACACAGCGGGTGATATGTGTATGGAATGAGCTGCCAGAGGAAGTGGTGGAGGCTAGTACAATTGCAACATTTAAAAGGCATCTAGATGGGTGTATGAATAGGAAGGATTTGGAGGGATATGGGTTGGGTGCTACAGCAGTCCTGAATACTTGTCTCATGTTTCTCTCATGAGCTTTATGTGTAATAGTTGCTTACAGACAGAGTTTTATGCAGACCAAAACTTAAAAATGGTTGCTATCCCAAACTGTCAAATCATGTTTCCAAATGCGGTATTGGGAAAATCTAAATCCATTGTCTTTTAAGTGAGATAATAAACTTTTAAACTGTCTCAACAATTAGCTTGCTTCAAATTTGTTTTCAACCTATCAGGTTTTTGGTGAGATGGGAGGTTATTTACACCTCTAGACAAACTACTGTCAATGAGTAGCTGTTTATCATTGGAAATACCTACTGATTTTCAAATGATCTCTCGTGATTTCTTGTTTTGAGTTCCACAATGCATAATACAACTTGCTATGTTTTTCCCAGCTAAGCCCATGTCCATAGCCCCCAACATTTTCTCACCAATGTGCCTCACTCCTCAGCCTTTCCCCTTTAGTTCTGCAAAACATTTTTCTATTTCAAGCATACATTCAAATTCTTTACGAAATTTGCTATTGAATTTGCTTTCACCACTCTTTCATGCAATGCATTCCAAATAATAACTTACTGCCCAAAAAAAACAATTCTCATCATCACCCTTAAGGTTCTATCACAGATTATCATTAATCTGTGATCACTGGTTAGTAAAACATCCATTATTGCAAACAGTTGCTCCTAATATACTTAATGAATATAAAAAATTCAATTTTCTCTTGTCTCTCTAAATAATTAAATTGCTCAGGTGTGATGTTACTCTGGGTAAGTCTTCTCTTCAACCTCTCCAAGACCTTGACATTCCTCTTACACTATGATGTGCAGAATTGGACACATTGCTCTTAATTGTGAAACAACACGTGATTCATGAACAGTTGAAGAATAACTTTTTCAAAAGAATTATTCTCATTACTGATATAGATTGCTAGCAAGGCCACCATTTATTGTCCCACACTACTTGACATTTAATAAGTAGTAGTGAGCCATCTTCTTCAATCACTGCAATCCATTTGATGAAAGTATCCAGATAATGCTGTTAGTTAGATCAGAGTTCTCGATGTCTGTAATTGCAAAGAAGAAGAGGCGACATATGGCTAAGTCAAGATGGTGCATTAACTTAGTCCATAAGACACAGGAGCAGATAGAGGCCATTCAGCCCATCAAGTCTGCTTCACCTTTCAATGAGATCACGGCTGATCTGATAATGACCAACTCTATTTTCCTGTCTTTTCCCTGCAATCCTTGATTCCCTTACTTATTAGAAACCAGCCTATTTTAGCCTTGAATGTGCATAATGGCCCAAGCTCAACAGCTGTCTGTGGTGAAGAATTCTATAGATTCATAATGCTATGAGAGAAAGAATTCCTTATTCTGAGATTGTGTCCTCTAGTCCTAGACCCTCCCACAAGGGAAAACAATGCTTCTGCATCTACCCTGTCAAGTCCTCTAAGAATCTTGTATGTTTTAATAAAGTTGCCTCTCATTTTTCTATATTCCAATGAATACTGGCCAAATCTATTCAACTCCCTCTCAAAAGAGAGCCCTTCCAGACTGGGATCAGCTTACTGAAGTCTCTCTGGACTGCCTCCAATGCAAGTGTATTTTTCCTTCAATAAAGGATCCAAAACTGTTCACAATATTCTACTTGTGGTTTGACTAGTGCAGTGTACAGTTTTAGCAAGGACCCAAAATCTCACAGTTCTGTGGCTTTCTATAGTCTCTCTCCATTTAAATAAAATTCAGCTCCTCGACTGTTCTTGCCATATTATATAACCTCACATTTCCCCACATTATATAGAGGAACCCTGATTATCCGAAGGACACGGACATGGAGTATTTCATTTGGTTAATCAAATTCCAGATAATCGAATGCTGGATAGCATAGTTTAGTCAAACATTGGAACCTTGCGATCTTGCCAGACAATTCGACCTTCAGATCATCGAATGCCGGATAATCCAGGTTCCTCTGTATTCTAGCTGCCAAGCTTTTGCCCACTTACTTAACCTGTCAATATCCCTCTGCAGGCTCTTCGTGCCATCCTCACCATTTGCCTTCCCCCTTTTTTTTGTCATCTGCAACTTGGCTATAATACAGTCACTTTCCTCATCCAAATCATTAAGATATAATGTAAATAATTGCGGTCCCAGCACTGATCCCTGCGGTCCACCTGAAAATGTTCCCAACCCTCTGCCTTCTACTAATAAGTCAATCCTCTATCCATATTAATACAGTACCTCCAATACAATGGGCTCTTAACTTATTTAGTAGCCTGATGTGTGGTAACTTATCAAGTGCCTTCTAAAAATTCAAATATATTACCTGTACACCCCTGCTCCCTTTTATCTATCCTGCTTGTTGCCTTCTCAAAGAACTCTCCTAGACTTGGAAGGCAACTCCACATTTCTGCATCCTATCCTCTCAACCAAAATGTACTGGTGCTGAAGTGTGTTCAGTTGCTGTGTGTTTCAGTTTGTTATGGAATGGAATTTACAGTCATGGGTATGCAAGTAGAGGAGTACAGTGAAAAGTTTTACAATGTCTCCTTTTATGGAGTCATCTTAGGTACAAGTACTCAGGTACAAATCTTAGACGCAAAAGAGGAATGAAAAAAAAAAGTTGTTGCACCAGACTCCAGTCCAACAACCATCCCTGTTCTGCTCCAAGCTCCAGAGCACCCCACACCAGCTCTCAGCTGTTGCAAAACAAGTTTTCTCTGGGACTGCTTCCCCATGTCAGCCTCTGACATTACAATATCCAGTAGTTCACTCACAACCCTTATAATGATTCCACCTTGGATTTCTACTTTTCATTCTTGCTACTGTTTAATTAAGGACAGAGATATAAAAAGAGACAGGGAGACTAACAAAGATACACATAGCTTTTCTCAATCTCTTCTAATCATTCTATTACCATGGTTATACAACCCATTTATTTTGTTACTATAAACACCAGTGATCAGACCATCATCTCCCAGTTAAAGATGTGGTAGTGATATTTGCATATATTTTCCTTAGTTGAAAAGAAACAAATGCTTTAGGCTCACTTACATATTGTGTCAAAGATTTGCCAGAAAGCTGTTTTAACTCAATGTGTGCTGATTCCACAGACAGCTCAAGATGCTCCAATGCATAGGTCGCATGACCCTTAATTCCTTTACTGTTCATTTACTGTTGTAATGCTTTTATCCATTATTTGACTGATATCTGTTTTCATTCCACTGATGATGCTCCTGTGTTTTCCTTTTTCTTAATGGAATATATATTATCCTCTGTTTGCTAAATTATGTTGGTACTGTTGTTTGACGCTTTATAGTTTCAAAGAAAGGAACATTCAAGACGTCAACAGTTCTTCTCACAATTGAGTGATCAAATGTCTGTTTTTTTCTGTTTATTTAAATTAGATATTTTCTATCTGGTCATTACATTCAGCAAAATAACACTATGTTCTGATGACATCATTAACATTTTGTTAAGAAGTCTTTATGAACAAATGTTTCCTTTCCTCCCTTTATAGAAATATAGAAAACAGGAGCAGGCCATTCGGCCCTTCAAGTCTGCCCAATATGATCATTCAAATGATCATCCTGCTCAGTACCTGTTCCTGCTTTCACCCCATACCCTTTGGTCCATTTAGCCTTAAGAACCATATCTATCTCCTTCTTAAAAACAATGATGTTTTGGCTTCAACTGTTTTGTGCAGGAGATTTCACAGGCTCACCACTCTCTGCGTGAGGAAATTCTCATCTCAATCTTAAATGGGCTTCTCCATAACCACAGTTGGGTGTGTGGTGTTGGAAAAGCACAGCAGGTCAGGCAGCATCCGAAGAGCAGGAAAATTGACATTTCAATCCAGAACCCTTCATTGAGCTCCGACCCGAAACATCGATTTTCTTGGTCATCGGATGCTGCCTGACCTGCTGTGCTTTTCCAGCAACACACTCTCAACTCTGATCTCCAGCATCTGCAGACCTCACTGTCTCCTACTCCCTAACCATTAACTGTGACCCCTGGTTCTGACCATATCAAACACCACCCCCCTCAACTCCAATCAGGAACATCCTTTCTTTATCTATTTTGTCTAGTTCTGTTAGCATTTTAAAAGTTTCTAAGAGATCCCCAATCACTCTTCTAAACTCCAGTTAGTATAGTCCAAATCAATCCTGTCTCTATTCATCAGATTGGTTCAATTGTTTCTGTAAAATTCCATTAAGTCTTTTGTATGCAATGGATTAATGCCAGCAAAAAAAAAGCTATCAGTGCATACAAGTCAGTTTTCTGCACTTCTAAACTTAGTTATTGAGCTTAATAATAGTTCAGAGATAGGAAATCATTTATGGAAGTACAGTTTGTGGCTTTATTTCAATGACTGACCAATAAAGATACAGGTCTTTGTATCAATCACCTATTGTGCATAGTTTCCAACGACTATGGAAATAAACCAAACATTATAAATAAATTACAATTAACAAAGGAAACTACTATGTATAAAATCTGTAATTTAATAGCAATTAGAATGAGAACAAGCTTACATCTAAAAATGAACATTTGTAAATATAGGTCTGTGATAGTACAATATATTTGCTGCAGCAATCATGAACAAAAGTAATCTATCTGCCTTAGGGTAACTGATTAGCCTACAAAAATGGTAATGAGTGTATAGGAGATTCATGATGCCAGCATCTACTACAGCCTTTGGCATTGGCTTCTAAGAAAACCATCATTTAACTTTATAATAACTGTACAGATTCATGTTGAGCATAAAGTAATATTTTAAAGTTACAAACATATAATTTTGCATCATTAACATAGAAATTCAACAATGTATGAAATCTTCCAATGTTCTCTCAGTCCTTCAACGCATCTCAGCAATCTCAGTCCTTCAACGCATCTCAGCAATCACAGTAAAAGAGGTTGCATATGGCATTGTGTAATTTTGTGCAAATTCTTGAACGCCAAGTACAAAGTAATTCCATCCAGCACGCAGGACTTTTAAAATGTTCTAAAGAGTAAAAATTAGCATTATTAGATAATTGAATATTTGAATTACCAAAAAACGAGCATCCAGAGTACAAATTATGTCAGTGTTCTATTCTTCGGTAAAGTATTAAGATATTTGAACGGCTCTGTCATGCTCCAGTACATTGCACCACTAACTGATGAATATGATTTGGAATCATAGAATCACTAGAGTGCATAAAGAAGCCATTCAGCCCATCAAATTTGCACCTACCCTCCACACAGCATCCCACCCAGATCAACACCCCCAATCTATGTGCAATTTACATGTGCAGTTTTACAATGCCAATTGTAATACACAGTAGATAATTGACAGCTGGTTAGCCACTTCCTTATTGGCAGTGAAGGAGGAATAACATTGGAACTATTAGCATTAAATTTGTTAAATCTTTACACTTGCTCCTTACATAAAGCAGCAGCTTGGATGTTCTCTTTACTAGAAAGCAAGGGAACAAATAAAACATGACTGTAATCTTAGCTTTACTGATATTGAAAAGCCTACTTGTCATTACAGCAATGTCATAAAATCTGTAGAGGGACATAAATGGCAAGCAGGTAGTCCACAAATGAACTTCAAACTTCACTGTAATTTTCACTGTTGTTTTAAAAGAAAATGATCAAATGTACGGGGCAAATCCCAACATGACCTGCAATATCTTTTGTTGTTTTTGCAAACTGCTGGTGAAAGATTAGTACATGTTTGTAAATGCGGATATACCAACTAGGAGTTAAATATCTGGTGCTAAAGATACTAGTCATTACACTGCTCAGACAAAATAAAACTATTTCTGTATAGGTATATAATAGAGTATACCACTAAACAGCTGTCTGAGTTAAATGTTTCTCTGTTGTATATGTGTTCCCTTTTTGTACATTCTTTCACCTGTAAAGCCAAAAATTCTAACTGAATGTAAGCATATTTTAACTTAAGGGAAAGCATACCTCCTAAAACCATCAATGAAAATGATGACAGTCAAAGTTCAGAAATGTTATACTTTTCCACTCATTGTCAGCCTCAAGCACATTCACTTTGGTAGGTTGTAGTTCCATTTAAAAAGCATGTGCCCATTTATTTTTCCCCACAAGTATGTTTTTACTTTAACCTAAAACAAGCACATGTTTGTGTACTGCAGGGGAGTGGTATCTTTACAGTTCAGCAACTTTTATGACTTTTCCAAATAAAATTATAAATTTTGAGTCAAATTATGGAGAATTTTGAAATGATCATTCAGAAACTGTGTAGAAATGACCATCCATCACTTCCTCTGGCAGCTCAGTCGACACATTAACTACAGCTGTAAAAAGGTTGCCTCTCATGTCCTTTTTAAATCTTTCTCCTCACACCTTAAATATATGCCTCCAATTTTGAACTCCCTTACCCCAGGGAAAAGACCCCTTGTCATTCACCTTATCTTTGCCCCTCATGATTTTTTAAACTTCAGAAGGTCCTCCCTCAACTTCTAGTGAAAAAGGTCCCTGCTTTCCAGTCCATTTTTATATTTTAAACCTCCACTCCCGGCAACTTCCTATGAAAAGCCTAGCTGCCTTTGTGCTCATTCACACTTGAGTCCAATTAATAACAATACAAAGGGACTCACATTACCATTGATATTATATCCATGGGAATGAGATGAGGGAGCACCCACAGCAATCAGGAAGCCCAGTAACATTAACTGTATAGGCTGGTGTCAAGCACAATGGCTGGAGAGATGGGAGGGGTAGGGCTATCCCTTCCAAGGTAGGGTGAAAGAGAGGGATTCCTTGAAGGGTAGGGTCACCAGAGGTCCCCTCCATGATCATTGTCCTCTTTTACCCTCCCCTCATGGCTCACTCTAATCTCCCATCACTGGACCATTTTAACTTTCCAAACATAGACTGAGACTGTCATGGTGTTAAGGGTTTCGGTGGAGAGGAATTTGTTAAATGTGTACAAGAAAAGTTTCTGATTCAGTATGTGGATGTACCTCCTAGGGAAGGTGCAAAACTTGACCTACTCTTGGGAAATAAGGGAGGGCAGGTGACTGAGGTGTCAGTGGGGGAGCACTTTGGGGCCACGACCATAATTCTATTAGTTTTAAAATAGTGATGGAAAAGGATAGACCAGATCTAAAAGTTGAAGTTCTAAATTTGAGAAAGGCCAATTTTGACGGTATTAGGCAAGAACTTTCAAAAGCAGATTGGGGACTGATGTTCGCAGGTAAAGGGACGGCTGGAAAATGGGAAGCCTTCAGAAATTAGATAACGAGAATCCAGAGAAAGTATATTGCTGTTGGGTGAAAGGAAAGGCTGGTAGGTATAGGGAATGCTGGATGACAAAAGAAATTGAGGGTTTGGTTCAGAAAAAGGAAGCATATATAAGGTATAGACAGGATAGATCGAGTGAATCCTTAGAAGGGTATAAAGGCAGTAAGTATACATAAGGGGGAAATCAGGAGGGCAAAAAGGGGACATGAGATAGCTTTGGCAAATAGAATTAAGGAGAATCCAAAGGGTTTTTACAAATACATTAAGGACAAAAGGTTAACAGGGAGAGAATAGGGCCCCTTAAAGATCAGCAAGGCGACCTTTGTGTGGAGCCACAGAAAATGAGGGAGATATTAAACGAGTATTTTGCATCATTATTTACTGTGGAAAAGGATATGAAACATATAGAATGTAGGGAAATAGATGGTGACATCTTGCAAAATGTCCATATTACAGAGGAGGAAGTGCTGGATGTCTTGAAACGCATAAAGGTGGATAAATCCCCAGGACATGATCAGGTGTACCCGAGAACTCTGTGGGAAGCTAAATAAGTGATTGCTGGGCCTCCTGCTGAAATATTTGTATCATCAATAGTCATAGGTGAGGTGCCGGAAGACTGGAGGTTGGCTAATGTGGTGTCACTATTTTAAAAAGGTGGTAAGGAAAAGCCAGGGAACTAGAGATCAGTGAGCTTTTCGTCAGTGGTGGGTAAGTTGTTGGAGGGAATCCTCAGGGACTAGATGTACATGTATTTGGAAAGGCAAGGACTGATTAGGGATAGTCAACATGGCTTTGTGAGTGGGAAATCATGTCTTACAAACTTGATTGAGTTTTTTGAAGAAGTATCAAAGAGGATTGATGATGGCAGAGTAGCAGATGTGATCTATATGGATTTCAGTAAGGTGTTCGACAAGGTTCCCCATGGGAGACTGGTTAGCAAGGTTAGATCTCATGGAATACAGGGAGAACTAGCCATTTGGATACAGGACTGGCTCAAAGGTAGAAGACAGAGGGTGGTGGTGGAGGGTTGTTTTTCAGACTGTAGGCCTGTGACCAGTGGAGTACCACAAGGATCGGTGCTGGACTCTCTACGTTTTGTCATTTATGTAAATGACTTGGATGCGAGCATAAAAGATACAGTTAGTAAGTTTGCAGATGACACCAAAATTGGAGGTGTAGTGGACAGCAAAGAAGGTTACCTCAGATTACAACAGGATCTTGACCAGAGGGGGCCAAAGGGGTGAGAAGTAGCAGATGGAGTTTAATTCAGATAAATGCGAGGTGCTGCATTTTGGGAAAGCAAATCTTACACTTAATGGTAAGGTCCTAGGGAGTGTTGCTAAACAAAGAGACCTTGGAGTGCAGGTTCATAGCTCCTTGACAGTGAAGTCGCAGGTAGATAGGATAGTGAAGAAGGCGTTTGGTAAGCTTTTTTCTATTGGTCAGAGTATTGAGTACAGGAGTTGGGAGGTCATGTGTGGCTCTATAGGGCATTGGTTAGGCCAGTGTTGGAATATTACGTGCAGTTCTGGTCTCCTTCCTATTGGAAAGATGTTGTGAAACTTGAAAGTGTTCAGAAAAGATTTACAAGGATGTTGCCAGTGTTGGAGGATTTGAGCTATAGGGAGAGGCTGAACAGGCTGGGGCTGTTTTCCCTGGAGTGTCGGAGGCTGGGGGGTGACCTCATCGAGGTTTACAAAATTATGAGGGGCATGGATGGGGTCAGGGAACCTAGAGCTAGTGGACATAGGTTTAGAGTGAGAGGGGAAACATATAAAAGAGACCTACGGGGCAACTTTTTCACACAGAAGGTGGTACGTATGTGGAATGAGCTGCCAGAGGAAGTGGTGGAGGCTGGTACAATTGCAACATTTAAAAGGCATTTGGATGGGTATATGAATAGGAAGGGTTTGGAGGGATACGGGCCGTGTGCTGGCAGGTGGGACTAGATTGGGTTGGGATATCTGGTCAATATGGACAGGTTGGACCGAAAGGTCTGTTTCTATGCTGTACATCTCTATGACTCTATGACCCTTCAGACTGGCCCTGCACTGTGCTGTCAGTTCAGGCTCTTCAGTGTAATGGGACTGTCAATAGTGCCATCGTGGCACTGCTATTCAGAAGTGTCCAGGATTTTGACCCAATGACAGTTTGGGAATGGTAATATAGTTCCAAGTCAGGATGGTGTGGTTTTAATGAAATCTTGCAGGGGGTGCTGTTCTTGTCTATCTAATGCCCTTGGCTCCTTCCAACTTGTAGAAGGTGTTGCCAATGGACTCTTGATACATTACAACAATACAATCTGTAAATGGTAAACTACCAATCTGTCAGTGATGAAGTCAGCTGCTTTGTCTTGGATAATCTTAAGCTTGTCAGAGCTGTACTGATCCAGGCAACTGGACAGTATTCTATCGCACCCATGACTTGTGCCTTGTAGATTGTGCATACAGTTTTGAGAGTAGAACGCCCAGTGTCTGACCTACTCTTGAAGCCATAGTATTTACATGGGTGGTTCCTTCAATTTCTAATTAATGCTAACCCCAGGATGTTGATAACTGGGGACCCAGCGATAATAATACCATTAATTGTGAGGAGCAGATGGTTAGATTCTCTTTTGCTGGAGATGGTCATTGCCTGACACTGGCGTATTGAGAATATCAATTTCGTAGAAGATCAATAACCTCAAAAGAAGTAGTTAAAACACGTGAAATAGGTCATCTGTACATTCCCCCAGGAGGTAAGTCAGTTAACTGGCAAAGTAAGGCAAGCAGCTGAGAGGTTTTGCAGAATTTTAGGACCACAATTCTCAACATAGCAAATAATCTAAGTTTTTTCACAGTCCTCATGTATTCAAATTATCTACAAAAATCAGGATGACGCATCAAATCAAAAGGGAATGATGATACAAGCCATAACTCAAAGTACAAAAACGTTGAGGTTCATGATATTAATTGAGCTGATTTAAAGGAGACATTTCCTGAGATGTTTAAGTCCCTAAACTTATTAACCAAAATAGGGGAAAGAATACATCCCAGAACATTAAAAATATAATTTGCTTTTGTGTCATTTATCTTTAGAGACATCTATACAATTCAAATGAAATAAATTCTTGACACTATTTGGCCAGAAATTCAGATTATGCAGAGAATTTAGAGCCTGCAGAAGCTCATAAATCTGGCCATTTTGTGAGTCATGACCAGTCCCTTCAGAAGGAGGGCAACATGTGTCTGTTGGTAACATCATGCTGAGGAGACAAAAATAACAAATGATTTGTGAAATACAGAGTTGGAATTGTTGACAAGGGGATTGGTATCCAGGTTCTACGAGTGTGGCAGAGGGGAAAGAAGCAGAATTGCATGAAACGCAACACAGTCCAGAGCACTGTCAGCCACAGTGCTGTAGAAGCTGGTGGTCTCAAGGGAGGACAAAACTGAAAACTGGTATAAAAGGTTGCGTCTTCCGAGTAGTTGCGCAGGAGCCGCAGAATCATTACAGAAGGCAGCCAATCAGCCCATTGCCCATGCTAGCTCTCTAAGGAGATATTCAATAATGTCATTCCTCCACATCTTTCTTCCAACTTTGCATATTTCACAGGGAGAATGGGTAGGAAGTAGGCAACGAAGTCGTTTAGTCAAGGTCACTTTGGAAATTAGGGGTACTTACGGTTATATTGATCTGGGAAATTGCGTTTGAGTTCTAGGCGTAATACTTCAGGAACGATATTCTGGTCTGAGCTGAGATACTGGGAGGGACAGCGAGATATGGCGCAGATTTGCCAAAATCCGCGAGGTCAAACTTCATAAAATTGGATCATTTTTCTTTGAGTTTATTAGTTTGAGGAGTGGCTGCCTTGGAGTACGCAATATCTTGCTACAAAAAAAGTTACCTTTGCTTTATAACATTGATGTGTATGAGATGTGTGCAGAGGTCAGTGCAGAAACACTTGCCCAGACACCTTCTACCATCCGGCAATTAACAATCTTACGAATTTAGTATTATTTTGAACGTCTATTTTTCTTACCTTCTTGCACTTTTTAAGCTTTTGCTTCCTTTTGAATTTTTTGGCCGTTTTGCTCTCCTCATTCGGATTCTCTCCCAAAGACTCGATCAAAGGCTCATATCTGTCTGGAATTAAAGCAATGTGAACTTTTTTAGAACCTGATGTCTTCTTAACATATTCTGGTTTCTCGGTGCTTTCGCATTGAAGTCCATCTGCGGACTCCTGGATCTCTTGGACAGTCGGGAGAATAGCGACTTTTTTCAATTTAGCTTTGAAATGCCTTATGTTTTCCAACGTCAACTGTTGGTCAGTTGAAAGCAAGTTTTCTTGGTCAGTTCCAATTGCATGACATTTTCCCCTTCTACCCTGAAAACTGGCAAAACCACTGAATGGCAACTGCCTTTTTACCAGGGATTTTAAGTTTTCCGCAGTCATTGTGGTGATTCCATGGAAGTAGAATTTTTGCACTATCCTATCCTGATAAACAATGTAACCTGCCCTTTGGCGCTGCTGTAATCTCAACCTTGGCCGCTTTATCTTATTTATATGCATCAGGCTAAACCAATCGATTGAAGTTGTGTTTTCTTTGTACAGGACTCGCTGAATGTTTCGGCACTTTCCGGGAACAGGGAGACTACATTGTTTAATAATATTGCTGCTAACTCCCTAGAACAATTTGCAGGGAAGTTTTTTTTTGTGTTTGAAAATATACAAACATCCCAGTGCACTTCACAGAAATTTAAGGAGACAGGACATGCTGCCAAAGAGGGGGAGATGTAAAGTTGACTCGAAGAGGAAAGTTTTAAGGGGGGAATGAAGTGACAGAGGAGTTTGGAGAAGTTATTGCAGACCGTGGAAAGTACTGTAGGTGATAACACCATAAGATATATGAGCAGAAATTAGGCCACTGAGCCCATCAGTCTGTTTCGCAATTCAATAATGGCTGATAAACTTGTCAACCCCGTTGTCCCCCTTTCTCCCCGTAATCCTTGATCCCCCTCAATACTTAAGAACCTATCTATCTCAGTCTTCAATATAGTTAATGACCTGGCCTCCACAGCCTTCTGTGGCAATGAATTGCATAGATTCACCATTCTCTGGCTGAAGAAGTTTTTCGTTATCGCCATTCTAAAAGGTCTTCCTTTTAATCTAAGGCTATGTCCTTGTGTCCTAGTCGCTCTACAATGGAAACATCTTCCCAACATCCGCTCTGTCCAGGCCATTCAGTGTTCTCCATGTTTCAATTAGATTCCCTCTCATCCTTCTAAACTCTATAGAGTATAAACTCACAGTCCTCAAACATTCCTCATATGTTAAGCTTTTTATTCCAGGGACAATTCTCGTGAACCTCTTCTGAACACACTCCTGAGACATGGGAGTGCTGTTCTAAACTGCACACAATACTCCAAATGTGGTCTGACCAGAGTCTTATAGAGCCTCAGAAGTACATCCCTGCTTTTACATTCAAATCCTCTCAAAATTAATGCCATCATTGCCTTTGCTCTCTGAACTACTGACTCAACCTGCAAGTTTACCTTGAAAGAATCCTAGATTAGAACTCCCAAGTCTCTTTGCACTTCAGAATTCTGAATTTTCTCCCCATTTAGAAAATAGTCCAAAGTGCTTTCCCACATTGTACTCCATCTGCCACCTCTTTGCCCACTCTCCTAACCAGTCCAAATCCTTCTGCAGCCTCTCTGCCTCCTCAATGTTATCTGTCCCTTGACGTATCTTTGTATTGCCTGCAAACTTAGCCAGAATGCTCTCAGTTCCTCCATTTAGATCATTAATGTATAAAGTGAAAAGTTGTGGTCCCAACACTGAGCCTTATGGAACATCACTTGTCATCGGCTGCCATCCTAAGAAGGACTCTTTTATCCCCACTCTTTGCTTTCTGCCAGACAGCCAAGCTTCTATCCATGCTAACACCTTGCCTCTGACACCATGGGCCCATATCTTACTCAGTAGTCTCTGGTGCAGCACCTTGTCCACGGCCTTCTTTAAGTCCATGTAGATAACCGCATTGGCTCTCCTTGGTCTAATCTGCTCATTACTTCCGGAAAGAATTCTAGCAGATTTGTCAGGCATGACCTCCCCTTGGTGAAACAATGCTGACTTTGCCCTATTAAACCATATAATCCCAAGTATTCAGAAATCTCATCCTTCACAATGGATTCCAGGATCTTACCCATGACCAAGGTTAGGCTAATCGGTCTGTAATTTTTAGTCTTTTGCCTTATTCCATTTTAAGCAGATTTGTCGAGTTAATAATTTTCCAGTCCTCTGGGACCCTCCCTGATTCTAGTGATTCCTGAAAGATCATTATTAACTCTTCCACTATCTGTTCAGCTATCTTCCTTAGAACACTGGGGTAGTCTGGTCCAGATGATTTATACAAATTGAAGCCATTAAGTTTTTCTAGCACCTTCACTTTGGTAATGGCCACGATACTCAGCTCTGTCCCCTCACTCTCTTGAAATTTTGGGAAATTACTTGTGTTTTCCACCGTGAAGATTGATGCAAAGTAATTATTCAGTTCTTCAGCCATTTCCTTGTCCCCACTACTATGTCTCCAATGTCATTTTCCAGCAGCCCAATGTCCACTTTTGCTTCTCTTTTGCTTGCTATATATCTAAGGAAATATTTTCAATTTTCCTTTATATTACTGGCTAGCTTACCCTCATATTTAATCTTCTTCTTCCTTATTTCTTTTCTTGTTGTCCTATATAGGTCTTTGTAAGCTTCCCAATCCTCTGGTTTCCCACTGTCCTTCACCACATTATATGCTTTCTCTTTTGCTTTTATGCTACCCCTGACTTCCCTAGTCAGCCATGGTTGCCTCATCCTTCCTGTACCATGCTTCTTTTTCCTCAGGATCGATCTCTCCTGTGTCACCTGAATTACTCCCAGAAACCCCTGCCATTGTTGTTCCACTGTCTTTCCCACTGTCTTTACTGATAGCCTCCACTCCCAGTCAATTCTACCTAGATCCTCCGTTATGCCTCTATAGTTGCCTTTATTTAGCTGTAATACTGTTACCTCTGATTCTATCTTCTCCCTCTCAAATTATAGAGTAAATTCAATTATATTATGATCACTCCCTCCTAAGGGTCCCGTCACCTTAAGTTCCCCAGTCAAGTCTGCCTCATTGCACAAACATAAATCTAGCATTGCCTGTTCCCGAGTTGGGTCCACCACAAACTGCTCCGCAAAGCCATTTCTTAGACATTCCACAAATTCCTTTTCTTGCAATCCACTACCAACCGGTTTTTCCCATTCCAATTGCATTTGAAATCCCCATGATCACATGTAACTTTGCCTTTCCTACACATCTTTTCTATCTCCTGGTGTATCTTGCACCCCAGCTCCTGACTACTGTTTATAAGCCTGTACATAACTCCAACCGTGGTTGTTTACCTTTGCAGTTCCCCATTTCTACCCACACAGATTCTACACAATCTGACCCTACTTTATTCCCTACTATTGATTTAACGAAGGGATGGATTATGTGATTGGTTTATTGTCAAATGTAAAACTTCGATCTTTAAAACATTTTGTTTTGAAAAGTAAGCCTGACACTATAATGGCTGTGAAATGGACTTGCACCTAAAAATGAAGTGATTTTCTAACCACAGAATATTAGATTTAAAGAACTGGTGAGTCCAGGAGGCTCATTGTTAGAGCCACAAACAATCTCTTCGGTTTTTTTTCCAACATTGAGCCAGTGAAACTTAAAACTCAGGTAAGACTGGGTGTCAGACAAGCAAAATGAGAGGGGCATAGAAGGGTTTGAGAGAGGCATTAGAGTGGTATTGTGCATGGAAGCTGGCATTGTGTCCATAAGTAATGTAAGTGAAGGATGAGGATGTGTATGTGGGTGTCCAAGAATTAATCTTTGATGTGCCAATATACAAATGGGACGGGACGTTTCTGTTTGACATTCTTAGGAATTGACCACCAGCTTACAGCATGCTGACACCAACGATGAAAATACCAAGGAACATTGTGACTTTGGCAACTTCCAGAGCAGAGAAATAAACAACAAATTGTAACTGTTGAGATCACTGTGGCAACTGCATATGGATTTAATACACATAATAAATATTAATCATTAGTTTGTTAAGTAAGTAAATGGCTGATCAAACCAAACACATTTGAGTCAATGTTTAGTTTACCTAGTTGTGAAGAAGGTTATATCAGATTACAATGGGATCTTGATCAGATGGGCCAGTGAGCTGAGAAGTCGCAGATGGAGTTTAATTTAGATAAATGTGAGGTGCTGCATTCGGAAAAACAAATCTTAGCAGGACTTATACACTTAATAGTAAGATCCTGGGGAGTGTTGCTAAACAAAGAGACCTTGGAGTGCAGGTTCATAACTCCTTGAAAGTGGAGTTGCAAGTAGATAGGATAGTGAAGAAGGCGTCTGGTATGCTTTCCTTTATTGATCAGAGTATTGAGTACAGGAGTTGGGAGGTCATGTTGCGGCTATACAGGACATTGGTTAGGCCACTGTTGGAATATTGCGTGCAATTCTGGTCTCCTTCCTATCAGAAGGATGTTGTGAAACTTGAAAGGGTTCAGAAAAGATTTACAAGGAAGTTGCCAGGAAGTTGGAGGATTTGTGCTATAGAGAGAGGTTGAAAAGGCTGGGGCTATTTTCCCTGGAGTGTCAGAGGCTGAGGGATGAACTTATATACGTTTATAAAGTCATGAGAGGCATGGATAGGGTAAATAGACTAGGTTTTTTTCCCAGGGATGGCGGACTCCAGAACTAGAGGGCATAGGTTTAGGGTGAGAGGGGAAATATATAAAAGAGACCTAACGGGCAACTTTTTCATGCAGAGGGTGGTGCGTGTGTGGAATGGGCTGCCAAAGGAAGTGGTGGAGACTGGTACAATTGCAACATTTAAAAGGGATCTGGATGTGTATATGAATAGGAAGGGTTTGGAGGGATATGGGCCGGGTGCTGGCAGGTGGGACTAGATTGGGTTGGGATATTTGGTCAGCATGGACGAGTTGGACCGATGGGTCTGTTTCGTGCTGTATATCTCTATGACTCTACCTAATTTTAACCAGGGATTTTATTGGGTGCTGCTACAATTAACTTCCAAATTCTTTAGGCTAAGAAAACAGCATTAGATTTGGATTCCCTCTTTAATTAGAGGAATGTGGGCATCACCAGCAGGTCAACTTTTATTGCTTATCCAAGCAGTTCAAGTGGTGAAGACATCTCCATTGCTATGCTAAGCAGGGAGTTCCAGGAATATGGCCTTGTGATGACAGAAGAACTGCAATACTTACAACATAAGTTAGTGTGTAATTTGGAGGAAAACTTGAATATGTTTCTATTCCCTACCTTGCTGCTGTGGTTCTTGCAAGTCACAGATTTGAGAATTGTTGCCAAGGCAACCTCAATAAGTGTAACCTGCAATTGATATGCAACGTTTGCACGCCAGTTATGGAAGGAATGAAGATTTGAGGTGAAGGGGCGCCAATCAAGTAACCTGCTTTGTTCTGAATGTTTCACAGATAGGGAAGAATAGACCACTCAACCCCTCAAGTTTGCTCCTGCCATTCAATAAAATCATAGCTGATCAGATCACTCCACATTCCCATCTATCCACAATAAACTTTCACCATCCCTTGAGGATTCTTGGAGCTATGCTCATCTTAACGTGACACAGTATTTCCAATCACTGTATTTTAATGCATTGACCTGCTCTTGTAACCATATTATTAACGGGCTTTGTCCAGATCAGTTTCTGGTCAATAATGTAAATGGTATGGAGTTTGAAGATAGTAATTAGTTTGATTGTCAGAGGAAGGATGAATGTTGCCTGGTGCTTGTGTGGTGGAAATTACCCACCCAAGGTTGTAAGTTGTGCAGGCTTTACTATATATGGGGATGCAATGCTTTAACTGAATTGTTACAAATGCAGCTGAACATTGTAAGTTATCAGAAAATGTCCTCACTTCTGGCCTTATAAAGGGGAGAATACAATTGATAACATCTCTAACACTAGTTAGGCCTTGAAGAACCTCTGCACTGAGGACAGAGCTAGATGATTAGTCTCAGCCAGCCATAACCATTTTTTTTGTAGAAGGTATAACTCAATAAAATGGCTAATTTTTACTCTGATATGCATTTAATTCAATTTTACAGGAGTTTTTCAATGTCACACTAAGTCATGTGCTGCCAGATATCTAGGACTGTCACTCTCACCTCAGTCTCACTGGAATTCAACATTTTTGTCCATGTTTGATTCAGGGTTTTAATAAGGTCTAGGCACAACCGAAACTGAGATTCTGCAGAAAGACTTATGGTGAGCAAGTGTGGTTCATACCACGATTGGAGATCCCTCACCACTGTCCAGAGGGGGAAGTACTTGGCCAGATGGGGTACATCGTCTTATCAGTGAGTATTATGTCCCTGGGTAATTATTCACTTTATGGAGTAGATGCCAGTATTGTAACTGTCCTGAAAGAACTTGGCTAGGACATGGCTACTTCTAAGACACACGTTTTCAGCACTACTATTGGAATATCAATTTACAAGAATGGTTCTAGGAATAAGAAATTTAAGTTATAGGGATAGATTGTAGAAGTTGGAATTGTTTTCCTTGGAGAGAAGACAGCTGAGGTGAGATCTGAAAGAGGTTTTCAAAATAAGAGGGGACTGGATGAAGCAGATAGGTAGAAATTGCTCATACTCATAAAAGGAACAAGAATGAGACTGCATAGATTTAAAATTATGTTGTAAAAGGGTGCTGTGAGAAAACCTTTTACACAGCGAGTAGTTACAGTATGCCATTCACTATCTGGAAATGTGGTAGAGGCAGGTTCAATTGAGGCATTCAAGAGGTCTTTAGACGATTATTTGGCTGGAAATGCAGGAGATTAGTATGAGGTAATGGTGCTCATTTGAACAGTCAGCGCAGGCACAATGAGTTGAATGACCTCCTTCTATGCTGCAACTTAGACTCATCGGGCACAGAAATAGGCCCTTCGATCCAATTTGCCCACACCGACCAGACATCCAGTCTGACCGAGACCCATTTGTCAGCATTTGGCCCACATCTCTCTCAACCCTTCCTATTCATATACCAATGCACATACCTTTTAAATGTTGTAATTTTACCAGCCTCCACCGCTTCCCCTGGCAGCTTGTTCCATACACGCACCAGCCTTTGCCTGAAAAAGTTAGCCATCACATCCTTTTCAAATGCCGTCTATTTTTGAATTCTCCCACCCAATGAAAAAAATTTTGGTTATTTATGTCCCTCATAAATTTATAAATCATTATAAGTTCACCATTCAATTCTGTGATTCTATGATTGTTAGACGCCACAACCTTTGCCGAATCCAACACACTTGTGTATTTATTGGTATCACATGGAATAAATCAAATTGGATGAAGACAGGCTTCTGTGATGGTAAATACCTCAGAAGATCAAGACAGATCATTCATTTGGCACTTCTGATTGAATATGGTTGCAAATGCTCAACCTTGTCTCTTACACTCACAATTTGGGCTTTGTCATTATGGATAATGGGGACATTGTTAGAATCACAATAGAAACTGATAGCTTTTAAAAAGTTACTGAATTTACAATGAATGACTGCAAGAATCACAAAACAATATTTCAAGTTTTAAGGCTTTTACTGCAATTAGCAAACTAATAGCAACATTGACTATGCATTATATTTTTATACAACTTAAACTTTAACTACATGAAAAAAAATCCCATTTATCTTTTATCAACTAAAAAAAATCCCAATATCTACACCTTATCCTAAACCAAGTGGACGATTCATTTTCCTGGAACCAGTTTAAGTTATTACCAACTTCCAAGAGCTTGCTTCCTTTTCCCCTTTCCCAGCTGAGTAATTTCTTATCCCAAAGCTGACTTTCATTGAAAGGATTCCACTGGAGATTCCTTCCCTTTAGCCTATGCTAGATGAATCTGCTAGCTTCCTTTAAATTCTAATAGACTTGATCACTTCAGTCCGAGTGTTAGTGTGGTGACCAACAGAGTCAGCATTTTTTCTGCCTTACGGCAACACTGGCTAACTCACTTCATCCTGCTTTCTCTCTCGCTTGCTCTCTAATTCCTGCAGACTGACTTGTTGCTTTGCATTTCAGGGATATTTCAGAAAATCTGCAACACAGTAATATAGGGGCTTGTCTTTTCAAAGTCTATCCTGCTAGCAACTTTAATCATTTCAGCCTTGTGTCCAGGTAGAAATGCTACCTGGACACAAGGCATTGTTATCATTTGACCAAACTCCATTCTATCTTGGAATTAAACATGGTTTAAAATCTGGTAATAAAGAATGATGTACCTAATATCTTCCTGTGAAACTTAAAGACTAACAGTGCACCCACAGGCAGCACAACTGCTGATCACCATTTCTCCAGGTGTGAACATCATGCACCTTCCTCCCAGTAAATCAACCTGAATCCTACTGACCCCATAGCAAACAAACACCCAGGCTTATTAGTGGGCAGAATTCAGAACAGGTCACTTGACCATAATTTTCTTTCTCCATTTTACCTTAAATTAAAGAGACAGTCTGAAATAATAATAATTCTATAAAGTTTGTATTTATGACACTGTTTATAGAAACTCCGCATCCTATTCAGTATTTAATTGTTTGTTAGCATTTATAATGGGTCATTACTGCAGAGCTTTGATCTGTAGATGGCTACTTCTACTGTTTCCTGTTCAGTCACTTTACCAAGTTGACACCTAATTTTAACTATTATACTTATTGCTGCTCCTGGACTGCTTTCTCATACTCTTAATTGGACAAATATTATTTCCTTGGCTTGATCATAATGACAAGACTGAGGAATCTACTGGGATGCAGTTACAGATTGCAGTAGATTACAATTCTGCCACTGCTGAGGATCTGTAGATGCCCACTTTTGAGCTGCTAGATCTGTTCTGAATCCATCCCATTTAACACAGTGATAGTGCCATGCAACAGAATGTGCAGTAGAAGCTGAAAGCAAGTAGAAGCTAGTTTCAGTTCAATGCCAAATATGATAGCTTAGAAATGTGCAGTGCAAAGAAGAGTGAGGGAAATTACTCTGGTTCAAGGAAAAAAATAATAAAGCCGGGAATTGGGGAAAAGACAAAACAGTACAACTCTGCCCCTACACAGACATTGGCTGTGGGAGGGAATTCAGTAATGTATCCAAAAATCTAGGTAGGACATGGGAATGCTATGAGATTGGTGATTGTTAAAAGAGAACAAAAGAGGGCTGACCTAATTATTCAATCAAGAAAGATACCGTGGAAATTTGGAGAGGGGAGTCTTTGTGAGCAAACTAGTGTTTGGATGTGAACATTACAAACATTCCTGTTGGAGCCCTGAACTAGCCTTGATGGACAGTTACTAGCTCTGGGGTAATGCAGTTCACACATCTACTGATCCTTAATTTAAAATCTCTGTCTAATGAGAGAACAAGCCTATTGTCCAGTAGGATTATGGTAACTTTATTTTTTTAAGTAAGATAACTTCTTTGCCATCTTTTAATCTTTTCTTGTCTTCCACCTACAAATACCAAATCTTGTAGCCCATGAGCTTAGTAAATGGGTATACTAGTTTAATTTCAATGAAGTGTTAGACTATTATTGATAGCCATGGGGCCAGTTTCTTGGGTGACAAAGTTGTGATATGGGGACTCAAAGCTAAAGTTTTTTATTTGATTTCTGATATTGCTGAACTCCTGTAGCAGACCAACACCCTTTAGGTCAAATCGCACCCATTTTTGAGGATTTATTTTTAAGTTTAACAAATCACTATTGAATATGGAGTGACAAGTATCTTTTATTCTGTTCTTTATTCATGTGACATCGACTCAATGAATAGCGTTCCTACTTTATGGATGAGAATATGAGTCTCTCTAAAAATAAAACTTTTGACCCAACTGCAGCATTTAAAGGGATAGCCTCCTGACAAAAAAAGTGAAGTGGAAACACTTTTTTTCTGAAAAAGATGCACTTAAGGCCCAAGATTTCTGACCTGGGTCATGCCTTTTGGACAAATAGCATCATAATTTGGAGAATATTTCTTTAACATAGAGAAAGGAGAACTAGTATGTGTGGTATATTTGAATTTTCAGAAGGCTTTTGATAAGATATTACATAGGATGCTAGTAAATAAAATTAGTGTGCATCGGATTGGGGGAAATACTCAACTATGGACTGAGAATTGGTTAACACTTACAGAGTAGGGAGTAGGAAAAAACAAATCATTTTCAGGATGGCACCAGTGGAAATGCTGCAAGGGTCAATACTAGTTTCCAACTGTTCACAATCTGTATCAGTGATTGTAAAGTAGGGACCAATTGTAATTTTCCAAATTTGCTGATGACACCAAACCTGGGGACAATGTAAGTCATGAGGATAATGCAAAGAGACTTCAAGAGGACTTGGGTAGGCTGAACGAGTGGCAACTGGAATATAATGTGAATAAGTATGAAATTGCTCACTTTAGTACAAAATAAAACAGAAAGAAAGAATATTTCCTAAATGGTGAGAAGCTTGGAAAGAGTGGGTGTCCAAAGGGGCCTGGGTTTTCTAGTGTATTAGTTTAAAAAAACCAGCAAGCATCTGCAGCAAGCAATTAGAAAGGCAAATGGTATGTTGGCATTAAATTCATGTGGATTTGAGTACAGATAAGAAAATGTCTTGCTCCAGTTGTGACCAGCCTTTGTGAGACTACCAATGATCCCTCTAAGCTGCCCAGTTGTACACACATACAGCCAATCTGATGTTCACACCTGGAGATTTGTGTGCTGACATAGATCACAGCACTGACTATCCATTCTGGAAGTCTCTGCTTTGCAAGGACCTCAGCGGTCCAAGGGAAGAAAAGAATTGGAGGGAACAATGAAGACCACATTTCGATTATTGTGTACAGTTTGGTGTCCTTTATCTAATGAAGGGTATACCTACCATGGAGGGAGTTCAATGTAGGTTCTACAAATTAATCCGTGCAATGCTGGGATTGCTTATGAAAAGTGGTTAAATGTGGCAAATGATATTGGAAGTGAGCAGGATTAATACACTAAAATACAACATTAGCCATGATCATATCGAATGGCAGAGTGAATTGAATGGGTAAAATGGCTCCTATTTTCCATGTTTCTAATTTTTGCTGCAATTGTATGGAATCTTGGTGAAATCACGTGGAACTTTTGAACACTTTTGGTCTCCTCTCCTAGGGAAGGATGTATGCCCATAGAGGGTGTGGAATAAATGTCGACCAGACTGATTCCAGGGACAGTGAGATTGTTTGATGAGGACAGCTTGAGGAGAATGGACCCATATTCCCTATTGTCTAGAAGAATTAAAGGTGATCTCATTGAAGCAAACAGAATTCTTACCAGCTCAACAGTGGAAATGTAGAGAAGGATGGTTCCCTTGACTTGGATCTTGAACCAGAGGCACAGTCTCAGAAGAGGTAAAACATCAAGAACTAAAGTGAGGAGGAATTCTTTCACTGAAAGGGTGGTAAATCTTTGGAATTCTCTATGGCATCAGGCTGTGGAGGTTTAGTCATTGAGCATGTTCAATGCATACATCAACAGATTTTTTTTACATATTAAACATTTTAAGGAATATTGGGATACTATATGAAAATCGCAACTATCTAGTTGAATGATCACCAGTTATCTAGTTGAATGATGAAGCAGGTTCAATGGGCTGAATAGCCTATTTCTGTTCCTATTTCCTATGTAACCTAACACATCCTTGGCTGTTGTCATGTTTCCTGTTCCTCAGGTCATCAATTAACTCTGTTCTAAGAGTAGGGTTGTTCCCTCAGAATAATACAATGTTTACTTTCAATCATATACACTCCATTTAGAAAGCAGATCAGAATAACTTCTGGAAAACATTCACGTTTGACCAACAAGTGATAGTTTGTCCAAGAGAATTTCCAGCTAATACCCTGTCCAGTATGGAAGACTGAATAACCTCCTGCTGCCCTTCAATAGCACCAATACGAGTCACCATACAATAGCTTAGAAGCTTAGTGGAACAGCCTGTGTATGCTGCAATGAATGACTCATATTCTGACATCTGAAAGCCCCTCTGCTATCTGTAATGTTCAGGTTAAGAATGTTATGGAATATTCATGACTCACCTGGATGAATATGTAAACAACAATTCAGTAGCTCAACATCATCCACCAGATCAGGCTCAGTGGGTTTACTGTCCAGTTTCTACATCACTGGGGCACTGAGGCTACAATGTATGTGATTTATCAGCTGCAGTGCAGCAACATACAAAATTTAACTTTGACAATCCCTCACAGTTACACCACCTCTACCATCAATGAGGAGAAGACCTGAAAGATCCTTGGATGACTATCATCGCAAAATCTGACATCATTCTGACTGAAACTTAAACTAATGTTTCTTCATCATTGCTGTGTTAAAAATCTAGAATTCTTTACCTTATAATGTGGGGATACTGTCAGCTCAAGGATTGTGATAGTGTAAGATAAAGGCCCATCATTCCCATCTCAGGGAAATAAAATGCAGTGCTACCCACATCCAAAGACCAAATTGTAAAATATATACATCTTTACATTTTGTTTGGTCTTGCAGGTTTTCTTTTTATTTGTTAAGACAATTTCATATTTATGCTATTTTTGAAAGGAGACTTTCAACAAACGTCTATGATTGAATTAAGTCAACATTTGATACAGTAACATTTGTTTACAGAGTAATGTATTAAGACATACTAAGAAGCAAAATATTGCACTGAGCTTCACCAGGAGATATTCTTGGCAATCAAAAGGTCAGTCAAAAATTGAGGTTTTCATGTGTAAAGAAGGAAACAGAGGTGGAGAGACATAGAGGTTCGGGGATGGAAGCTCAAGATATGGCTAACTGAATGAATGGCTACCAGTTAAAATCAAGGATATCCAACAGCCAAGAAATAAAGATGCACAAACTTCTAAGTGTAGTGTGTGACTGTGAAAACAAGAATAAATAGATTTCCAGATGCTAAAAGTGTCAAATGATATAGAGAGTGTGTGGGTATATGGCACTGAGTTTGAGGATCAGCCAGGATCATGGTGAATGGTGGACAGAAATTAATTTGCTAAACAGCCTGCTGCTTCTATTTTCAATGTTTCTGTGGAGGACTTTAAAGGATGAGAATTTTAAAATAAGGCACTGCACAACCAGAAGCCAATGGAGGTGAGCAAGCACGGGGATGATTGATAAAAGAACTTGGTGCAACTAAGGCACAGACACGAGATTTTCAAAATTATTGAGGACAGATAAGACAAGTGAATGAAATGAGGCTAAAATGTGAAACCAAGGATCCCTCCATTTCCAGGCAAGTCAGTTTGGGCTGGATCTTACAATCTCCTGGGGTGTGTTGGCTCATGGCTGGGTTTATATCTATTTCTGCCTATCCATCCCTGCCTTACCATAATTTTTCTGCAGGCATTAGGAATGCCCACTTGCCTGTGAACCAGTTATGGGCCTTTTACTGGCCATTTTAAGGCCCAATTAAAAGCCTCCTCTCACCACCACACTGGGATTCAACCCATAGCAGCAAAGGCCCATGTCAAATGTATAATCAGCAACTTTCACTGCTTTTGGACTGGTGGCTGGACTAAAGTAATGGTTCCTCCTTTACAGGCTTCCTTGCTCATTAAAGGCCCCTCCCTATCCAGGACTTCAAATCCAAGCTTTTCTCCTTCCCCTTGCCCTGTCTACTGCTCAACCCCACTGAATGGGCCCATCATCCTGACCTCAATGATGCCATGCCCTACCCACCTCACTTACCTTGTTTGGCTACGTCAATGAACACCACCCAGCACTTACTGCAGCCTCAGCAGTGGCTACTGTTCCTGGCTCTACTAGGATTAGAGAGCTGCCATTTGATGGAGCAGAGGTCTCTTCTCATGCAATTAAATGGAATGTGGAGAGATAGCAAAACAGCGTTCACACCAGCACTACTTCCCCAACCCACATAAATTCCAACCTCCTTAGAACATTACCGGAGCCCAATTACAAGTAAACAAGAAATCTTAATTACAGTGTTTTAATTAATCTAAATTAAACAATGTGAAAGGAAGAAATTTGACACAAGAAGAAAAATAATTAATCTAATTTAATTTAACTGAGTTATACTTTAACTCAGTATAGAATCCCTACAGTGTGGAAACAGACCCTTCAGCCCAACAAGCCCACACCAACCCTCCGAAGAGCAACCCACCCAGACCCATTCTCCTACCACTCTACATTTTACCCCTGATTAATGCAATTAACCTACACATCCCTGAATACTACGGGCAATTTAGCATGGCCAATTCACCTAAACTGCACATCTTTGTGATTATGGGAGGAAACCAGAGCACCCAGAGGAAACCCATGCAGACACAGGGAGAATGTGCAAACTCCACACAGACAGTTGTCTGAGGTTGAAATCGAACCTGGGTCCTTGGTGCTGTGAGGCAGTAGTACTAACCACTGAGTCACCGTTCCACCCCATGAATGAGCTAAAAAAAATGGATTGAGGGTTATTGCAAATAAATTTTCATCTCCATAAAAATTCTAAAGATCTTTAGATATTCTAAAGTAAACTGTAATGTTATACTAATCGTGGAATGGGAATACTCAGTTGACATTATCTAGTCCAGAGTTAGAAGTTGTAGCAAATGGAATATTCAATATTGGATGGTTTACCTTCCTTATCTATTTTGCAACTGGATGAGATCATGCAAATAAGTTTCAAGAGTAAATAGAATTTTTTCAAGTTAAAGTTTAACCAAACAGATAAAAGTAATATGTGACAGGTCTGTCAGTTTACCAGTGGAAAATTAACATACTGATAATGATAGCTTAAACACTGCTTATTAACAAGCAAAGCAAACAAACAATGAGTAATCTGAAAATCCAGTTTGTTGGAAGTTTTATACAGGAATAAACTTGGAGCTCAGCAGATTGTTCAGATTTATGGCAGACCTGAACAGTTAATGTCAGATATATTTGAATACATTTTCTAAACTGTAAACAAACTCATTGGAGATCTTTGCAAGTTCTAGTGCAAGGATTAAGGTCAAACACAGCACTAGATTACAACCTGCATGTCATGAAATGCTTACTATCCTATTCTTACAGCACTTAATTTAAAAGTTTTATTTACCTGAAATATGTAACAATACATTGCAGTGATTGAGTTTGAGACTAACTAAGGATATTTGAAGAAAACTTAATGCAATATTCACTTCTGAAAAGGTGACTGTTACTGGGATAGGATTCCTTAACGGACACAGTCCTCCAGTGTCCAAAGTCTGTTTCAAAAGAGGACAATCGACAAGCAGGAATACAGGTAAATATGATCACTAGCTCAATAATTCAATTGTGTTTGCTAGCTCTGCATCTGAAAAATCACAAAATGTACAACTTTTTCCCTGCCTCAACTCATGAAATGGTCTGTATGAACTGCAAGTTTCTGTCTAAATGATATAAGTTCTAGCTGATGAATATGAAAATTTAATCTGACCCTAAATTGATCTTCTAATATATTTTGAATCATTTATTTTGAATATCTTTCAGATTTTCAGCTGTTCATCCTGATGTGTTATGCCTGAAATCACCTTCATTCCCAGGCGTTTAGTAAATCTGAATGGCTTGCTTTTCTGCACCAGGCACACTGATATTAGAAAGCATCAGTTTGAGAGTTGGTTAAACATTACATTCTGTTGGGAGGTTTCAGTGTCCAAATATGAACTGAGGAATTTTGTAGACATTTTAGCAATATATGTTTGGCCTTCCCTTCCTTTGTATTGATCTGGCATAAACTCCAGTTAGTTATCTTTTTAAGTGAATTAAAATGACCTCTCAATAGGGATTTGTCAGTTTAATTGTGTTTTTAACACTCTCCACCACTATTAAGCAAACAAATACATCAAAAGTTGTCTCAGGCACTGTAGCATGATTTAGGACTGTCAACCATGTGTTCTACCTGAACAGAAATTGGCTTAAGACTGTTCAAGCAAGATAGGCCTCATCAGTATGATGTTTTTAACCACTGTTCACCATATTGTGTTAATAGTAATGGTTTAATAATTAGTTGCTCACTGAGGACTTATTATCTCCATTGGTTAGCTTATTTAAAGCAATAGAACATATTATAAGTTATGAAGCAGACAGTGCAGGAAACCAGTTGATTTCTGCATGTGCAGCTTGCAAATCCAAACCAGATTTAGTGCCAGGAAGAGTCTGGCTTGGATTATAAATACACAATGCATGAAGTCCTTAAAGTTCAACTCTCTTAAAAGCAAAGTACAGTGGAGTCACATGTAGACAGGGTAGTGAAGAAAGCATTTGGTACACTTGCCATTATTGCCATGGAGTATAGGAGGTAGGAGGTCATGTTGTGGCTGTACAGAACATTGGTTAGGCTACTTTTGGAATACTGCATTTGATTCTGATGTCCCTGCTATAGGAAAGATATTGTTAAACTTGAAAGGGTTCAGAAAAGATTTAAAAGGATGATGCCAGGGATGGAGGATTTGAGCTATCGGGAGAGTCTTAATAGGCTGGGGCTACTTTCCCTGGAGTGTCGGAGGCTGTGGGGAGATCTCATAGAAGTTTATAAAATCATGACGGGTACAGATACGGTGAAAAGTCAGGGTAGGAGAGTCCAAAACCAGAGGGCATAGGTTTATGGTGAGAAGGGAAAGACTTGAAAGGGAGCTAAGGGGCAATGGTCCGTTTATGGAATGAACCGCTAGAGGAAGTGGTAGAGGCTGGTAGAACATTTAAAAGGCATCTGGATTGGTGTATGAATAGGAAGGGTTTGGAGGGATATGGGATAAATGCTGACAGATGGGACTGGATTAATTTAGGATATCTGGTTAGCATGGATGAGTTGGACCAAAGGGTCTGTTTCCATGCTGTATATCTCTGCCCAGGACAGTAAGAAACTACAGAAGATGGTGTGCACAGCCCAGACCATCACAGAAGCCATCTTTCCTTTTGGGGACTTTGTTTACACGGGTCACTGCTGCGGAAAGGCTGTCAACATCATCAAAGACCCATCACATCCTGGTAATGACCTCCTACAACCTCTTCTGTAAGGCAATAGATACAGAAGCTTGACCCTTTCACATCTTTCTCGACACTTTTACAAACTGTTGGCGCTTAATATAAACAAAACTCATCATCTTATGATCTGACTGTTCTATATATCTGTTTGCAAATATTTACCTTGTCAGGGTGAGAGTCATTCTTTTAACATTTGTTTCACTAGTGTGTGACAATTTATATAGTCCCACAATCCAACATTGTTTCTTCAAATGTATTGCAGGCAATATGTCACAGACATGATTGCATTCTGTCTTTTCTTTTTCCATATAGACTCGGCAGGTTTTGAATTTGTGTCCTAAAAATACACAAATGCATTTCTTTTGCATTTGTAAGAACAGATGGATATTCTGTGCATTTTTTCTTAATTCCTATTTTGGGAAAGCATATATTTCCCAAGCACTGTTTCCACACATGAGAATATCTAACATCAATACTCAACACTGTAAGTCAAGGAGCAGTAAGTGCATTGATGTGGTGCAATCATTGAATAGGCAACATACAGTTAAAGCACTTGGCAGTTGAGTCCAATGAAATCATGTCAGAGTCACATGACTCGAAATTCTGTGTGTCGAAGTCATCAGCCATTCCTGCCAGCAGAATATCAAATCCCATTCAGCAATGCCTAAGATAAACCAAACATTCACACAATTTTTCCTTTATCAGTGTTTGCTGATACCAAAACCGTGGGTCCCCCACCCCTGTGAGCTCACCCGGAAAGGGCATGCACATGGTTCCAGGCCCTCTATGCTGTTGCGTCATGTGCATGTGCACATAACAGGCATTATGTTGTTGTGAAGGGTCACTGAACCTGAACGTTAACTCTGATTTCTCTCCATAGATACTGCCATACTCACTGAACTTTTCCAGTAGTTTCTGTCTTTTTTTCTGATTTACAGCATCCGCAGTTCTTTCCATTTTTATTTATGTTGAAAGGAGGTTCAGTGGCAGAAAAGACATCCAGCATCCGGGGAGTGGGGGTTATCGAAGAGTGGGGTTGGGAGAAAACCAAGGGACTGGGTCTTGGGGTGGATCAGGATCGAATGAGCTCCTCACATTCTCCTCATCGACCTATCCTCCTCCTCTTCCTCCAACACTTTCTCATCCCCACACACACAGTCCTCCAGTTCTCTCTAGGGTCCCGATGGTAAACCTTTTTCAACCCCACCGTTGCCCTGATCGTCTGCCCTACAGTGTCCCAATTGATACCTTCACCACACCCCCTCACCTCTCCCTTCCCTCACCTCTCTCTCCCTCACACCCCTCTGTTCCCCACACCTCTCTTACCCCTGCACACCCCTCCCCCTCATCCCTCTCCGCCCTCGACCCCTCTCCCCTTCTCCCTCCCCTACATCCCTCCTTTCCCCACATCTCTTCCCTCCCCCCCACCACCTGCATCTCTCTCTCTTCCTCCTGCACCCCCCATCTCATAATAACCTCCCTACCCCAGCTGCCAATTACCGTACTGCATATGCTCTTCTGAGTCAGCAAACACAACTTCTTTTAAACCTGTAACCTATACTGTATAGATTAGATTAGATTACATTAGATTACATTACAGTGTGGAAACAGGCCCTTCGGCCCAACAAGTCCACACCGACCCACCGAAGCGCAACCCACCAATACCCCTACATTTACCCCTTACCTAACACTACGGGAAATTTTAGCATGGCCAATTCACCTGACCTGCACATCTTTGGACTGTGGGAGGAAACCGGAGCACCTGGAGGAAACCCACGCAGACACGGGGAGAACGTGCAAACTCCACACAGTCAGTTGCCTGAGGCGGGAATTGAACCCGGGTCTCTGGCGCTGTGAGGCACAAGGAGTGACCAGGTTGCAATCAGCAGAAACACAAACTGGGACATATAAATTCTCAGGGTCTTGTTTGGAAATGCTCTGTAACTTTTTGCCTTTTCTTTTAAACTTATAACCTGTCCAGATGGCAGAAAGATAAAGGGTATTTCCATTCAAGACTCTTGTTAGAACCCTTACTGAGGTTTTCACTATTGTTTATGTTTTTTTTCAATTTTTGTTTGGAGTTATGAATTGTGTGCTTTGGGACAGCTTGTGTTAAAAAAAAGAACAGATTAACAAAGCAGAGTTTGTTTGAGGCCAGGCCTGGAGATTAATTGCAAGCAGACTCTTGATTTAAGGGATTCCTTTCAGACACAGACACAGACACAGCAACCCCAGGAAGAGCATTCTGTTTAAACAGATAGCAGAAGTTGGCTAGTAACGAAGTCAGTACCTGAGAATCAAATCCAGCAAGTCTAGAATAGACCCTATGCTCAGTTGGCATTATTGAATGGTGATTTAGGCCTTGGGAAAGAATAGTCCGTTTCCCAGGACAGAACTAGAATTTAATTTTTTTTTAAAGCTATGTTTTCTGGAAAACAAGATTGGCTGCTGACAAGATAGCATGAAGATTTGAAAGCTTCCTGCCTAATGTGCTAAATCAGCTTCCAGAAGCCCAAAGAATAGAAAGCTGAGTTAGAAATGTTACAACCTATACCTAAGTAAACAGAGTAGATAACCCTCATTGGCTGTTCCAGAAAAGCAACCAGAGTTCACATTTATGCCTGTGAAACAATGCATTGTGAAAGCCATTTAAGTAATGACCAGTTTTATTATTTTCTTTTATTTATCCCTTAACTGTGTTTGTCTCTATCTTTTGTGTGAATTGGGACTGAAAACAAATGTTTCAGGTTTAAACCATAGGCATTAATCGGCTTACCTTGTTTATTTTTTCCTTGTGTATTTAGTAAACAGCTGTCTTATGTTTGAGATTTTGTTTGTGACTGGAATTAATTATCTGTAGAATCTGGAGTTAGTTATTCAAAAGTCTGGTTAGGAACCACGGGGTCTTTGATGGTTAGTTTTATTGTGATGCAAATACAGAGGCTGATTTAGTTTGGCTGCCTTCATTTCATAACACACTGTTACAGTAATTCTCCACTCTCTCTCTGCCTGCTGTGCACTCACATGGCTCAGCTTGACTTAAATTTCTCAGGGACTTCCTTGCAACTTACTAATAGAGACTTTAATAAATATTTATTTCTAATTCTTAGTGAAGACACATATAAATTCCCAACTTCCCCCCCATACTAAAACAAAATTTCATGAAAATTTCAAACCTCATGATAAATTGTCACTCACATTTGGAAATATGTTATATTTTTATGGACAATGTGGAAAACTGAAGATATTGAACATTTGGACACTTTCTGGAATAAAAACGATTGAGTTCCCTTAATTACTGGATCCTGCCTTTGTAAGCAACAATGTGGCCTCTGATGTTGGTCACCTTGCAGCTCTGACTGTATTTGATTTCTGTTTTAAGTTTAAATGAAACAGAGAAAAAAAAGCAGTAGTAATTAGCAGTAAGGCTGCTAGACCTCTTTTTCTCCTGGTTGAAGTTTAGCAACCTGATAAAATCAACACCTCTATTTTGGCCTGAAAAGCTAAACTGTGACAATCATCCAAAAACTTGGATTCGCCTTGATTTCCAATTGAACTGAAGCTTTGTTTAAAAGATCTTTCTTTGATATATGAATTACAATTGTCATGTGTAGTCAAGTACAGGAGTACAGTGAAAGGTTCACAATATTGCCTCTCATAGCGCCATCTTAGGTACAAAGTACCTAGGTATAAATTTTAGATACAAAAGGAGGGATATAGATGAAAGAAAGTAGCATAACCTTACAGTGATTCATAGTATAAGTTAGAATTAAGGCACAGTTAAAAGGAGAAACATTGCAGTCAGATAAACAGATTTAAGATAAACATTACATTGCATTAGGTCTGCGCAGGGGCTTCCACACGTGGTCTGACCGGTCTCATAAGCCACTGAACGCCCACATCAGATGCCAGTCCAACAACTGTACCCCGCTCCACTCTGTGCAACCAGCCCACTCTGCTTCTGCTCTCAGCCACTCCACACCTCCAGCCCGCTCTGATGTGGCTCTCAGACACTCCACACCACTCCAGGCCTCTATCCCGCTTTGCTCCGGTCTCAGTTGCTCCAAGGTACATTTTCTCATCAAAACAAACTTTAATATTTTAGAAAAAATGAGAGACAGAAGAAAAAAGATACGTCCATCAGCAGTTAAATTCAACAATTCAATAAAATTCAACAAGCCTAATGGGTTATGAGAATTCATCAATATTTGTGGGCGGCACGGTGGCACAGTGGTTAGCACTGCTGCCTCACAGCGCCAGAGACCCGGGTTCAATTCCCGCCTCAGGCGACTGACTGTGTGGAGTTTGCATGTTCTCCCCGTGTCTGCGTGGGTTTCCTCCGGGTGCTCCGGTTTCCTCCCACAGTCACAAAGATGTGCAGGGTCAGGTGAATTGGCCAAACTAAATTGCCCGTAGTGTTAGATAAGGGGTAAATGTAGGAGTATGGGTGGGTTTCGCTTCGGCGGGTCGGTGTGGACTTGTTGGGCCGAAGGGCCTGTTTCCACACTGTAATCTAATCTAATATTTTCTTTATTTGCAGACCATTGGTCTATAGATTTTTCCCCAAAAAAGTCATCAGCAGGATGTGAACATAGGAGGTATGGTTAGTAAGTTTGCAGATAACACCAATATTGGTGATGTAGTGGACAGTGAAGAAGGTTACCTCAGAGTACAACAGGGCCTTGATCTGATGGACTGATGGGCCAGGAATGGCAGATGGAGTTTAATTTAGATAAATATGAAGTGCTGCATTTTGGAAAGGCATATCAGGACAGGACTTATACACTTAATGATAAGGTCCTGGGAAGCTGAACAAGGAGACCTTGGAGTGCAAGTTTATTGTTCCTTGAAAGTAGAGTCACAAGTAGGCAGGATAGTGATGGAGATGTTTGGTATGCTTTCCTTTATTGGTCAGTGCATTGAGTATAGGTGTTGGGAGGTCATGTGGTGGCTGTATAGGACATTGGTTAGTCCATTTTTGGAATACTGCATTCAATTCTGGTCTCCCTCCTATAGGAAAGATGTTGTAAATCATGAAAGGGTTCAGAAAAGATTTACAAGGATGTTGCCAGGGTTGGAGGGTTTGAGCTATAGGGAGAGGCTGAACAGGCAGGGGCTATTTTCCCTGGAGTGTCGTAGGCTGAGGGGTGACCTTATAGAAGTTTATAAAATCATGAAGGCCATAGATAGGGATAGCGGAGTGCAAAGGTAGAGGGCATACTTTTAAGGTGAGAGGGGAAATATTTAAAAGGGACATCATGGGCAGAGGGTAGTGCATGTATGGAATGAGCTGCCAGAAGAAGGGGTGGAGGCTGGTACAATTATAATATTTAAAAGGCACCTGGATGGGTACACGAATCGGAAGGATTTAGTGGGATATAGGCCAAATGCTAGAAAATGGGATGAGATTAATTGAGGATATCTGGTCAACATGGATGAGTTGCACCAAAGATTCTGTTTCCGTGCTGTACAACTGTACAGCTCTATGCCCCTCTGAGTGTTTATGTTGAGATTAAAAGGGAATATAGTTCAAATTTTAGATTGGATCTTAGGTCTTAATCAGTTTTGTCACTTCTTTAAGATTAGGTTTTGTGAAATAATAGAGTATTTTGAATTTGTTGAAGAAGTCTGGTATAAGTCTCTTACTCTGGATACCAGTACCAAAGGGAAACAATTGGCCATTTCAGTGATTGAATATTTATCTTCAGCCACTTACTTATAGTTACAACTACAATTTGATATGTGGCTTTTTCCTTGCAAGCTCCTTTTTCAGACTCCAATAAGTTTCATGGGTTACTCTCACAACTTCCAGCATTGCAAATTACCTGTCCCACTTTGTTTTAATAGAAACACTTTGACCTTCAGTCTTCACCTTCACCCTCAGTTCTTCACTTACTGATCTTTGTGGAGGTCTTGAGGCATTCCTAGCTTTCCATTCTTTACTATGGCTACTTGCTTCCTTCCACCTGACTACTGCCTAAATTTAAAAAAACTATTTTTCTAATCAACCTACACAATATTATTACACACATCTGGAGCAGGTGGATTTGAACATGGGCCTCTGGGTCCAGGGGTAGGGGCACTACCCTGCACCACAAGAGGGCTCCTCCAGAACACTTTCTATCCCTTTCAAATTTATGAGGTGACAGAAAAAAAGGTTTAATCATATAGGTTAGCTCGTAATCATCAGCCATTAATGCTGCTTGTCCAGCAATTGGAATAATGTGGAGTATAGATAGAGTTAATGGTAGTTGTCTTTTCCCTAGGATGGGGGCTTTCAAAAGTAGGGGGCACATTTTTAAGGTGAGAGGAGAGAGATTTTAAAAAGACAAGAAGGGCAATTATTTTCCACAGAGGGTGGTTCGTGTGTAGAATGAACTTCCTGAGGAAGTGGTGGATGTGGGTACAACATTTAAAAGACATTTGGATAAGTACACAAATAGGAAACATTTGGAAGAATATGGGCCAAACACAGGCAAGTGGGATTAGTTTATTTTGGAAAACTTAGTTGGCATGGACGAGTTGGACAGAAGGGTCTGTTTCCGTGCTGTACGACTCTAATTTGAACCTTTTAGTCCTCAACATGTGCTTTATTATGGAAAATAGTGAGTTTTTAAATTCATCTAAGAGAATATTCTGTTTAAGATCTGCACAGACCCTCTTTGGTGCAATAGTAGTGTCCCTACCTCTGGACCAGGAATCCCGGATTTAGGTTTCACCAACTCCAGAAGTGTGTAATATTATCTATGAACAGGTTAATTTGAAAAATAAGTTAAATTTAAAAAGAATTTCATACATGGTTTCAGCTCCTAATGTTTGTATCCACCTGTCAAAATTACTTTATGTAACTCTTCTAAAATCAGTATAGGAGAAAGTGAGAACTGCAGATGCTGGAGATCAGAATCAAAAAGTGTGGTGCTGGAAAAGCACAGCTGGTCAGGCAGCATCCAAGGAGCAGGACAGTTGACATTTCGAGCATCAGCTGTGCATCGACGAACAGCTTTTGCTCGAAACATCGACTCTCCTGCTCCTCGGATGCTGCCTGACTGATTTTGCTTTTCCAGAGCCACAATTTTTGACACTAAAGTCAGTATAGGTCATGTCCAGGATATTTCCTTAAATTTCAACACTTTTGCCTATATGCACTTTTGCACTTATTCATATGCAACCATTGTAGTTTTTTTTAACAGTGCAATAATCCCTAAAAACCTCCTTGAACAGTGTTTTACTTGTTGACTTACTCTGTTTGTGCAGTGCCCAGGCTCTCTTTGACCAAATAATCTGTCAGCTATTTTCCATAATGAATGCCTCCACATCCTTTTTATCAAACCTTGTCCAGACCTAAAAAATTTAAATATTCCTTTACCGAACTTTAGATTATGACTCGGATTTACCTTTTCAGATTTTGCATCAGCATCTCATGTTTCTTTTTACACAAATGTCATTGAAAGCTGATACTCATGTTTCTCTCTTTCTTTCTGTCTCTTGCCTTCCTTTCCTTTCCCTTTGCAATTGTAATTCTCGTTTTCTAATTTCTATTTCCATTTTTAATTCATCTCCCCTTCTTTATCTTTTTCTGCTTTTTTAAAAATCCTTTTTTTTGAAATTCCCTCTTCAGCTTTTTCATAACTTCTTCATGTCAACCATAATCAAATATCACCTCATTCTGATGTTTCACTACCCAGAGTACCTAATCCCTCTTGTATTTCTAATAATTCCAAATGCTCTATCAGTACTTTAACTCTATACCCCAACATAATGACAGTCTCATTGAACTGGCAAAGGCAACATTTATTGTCCATCCCAAGCAAATTACAGCAGAAACATTGTATAAATTGATGGCAGTTTTCAGCCTTTGCCAACAATTCATACAATATGAAAATAATAAATAGTTCACAGTTAAAATTATAGCTAATTTATTTTGAGTACAGATTAGCAAGGTTAGATCACATGAAATACAGGAAGAAGCATCCACTTGGCTACAGAATGGCTCGAAAATAAAGGACAGAGGGTGGTGGTAGAGGGTGATTTTTCAGACTGGAGGCCTGTGACCAGAAGTGTGCCACAAGGATCTCTGCTGAGTCCACTGCTCTTAGACATTTATATAAATGATTTGGATGTGAAAATAGGAGGTATAGTTAGTAAGTTTGCAGATGACATCAAAATTGGAGATTTAGTGGACAGTGAAGAAGGTAACCTCAGATTACAAAGGGATCTTGATCACATGAGCCAATGGACCAAGGTGTGGCAGATGGAGTTTAATTAGATAAATGTGAGGTGCTGCATTTTGGAAATACAAATCAGGGCAGGACTTATACACTTAATGGAAGGTCCTGAGGAGTGTTTCTAAACAAAGAAACCTTGGAGTGGAGTCACAGGTAGACAGGTTAGTGAAGAAGGCGTTTCGTATGCTTGCCTTTATTAGTCAGAGCATTGAGTATAGGAGTTGGGAGGTCATGTTGCAGCTGTGCAGGGCATTATTTGGCCACTTTTGGAATATTATGTGCAATTCTGGTCTCCATCCTATAGGAAGAATATTGTGAAACTTGAAAGGGTTCAGAAAAAATTTACAAGGATGTTGCCAAGGTTGGAGGGTTTGAGCTATATGGAGAGACTGAATAGGCAAGAGTTGTTTTCCCTAAAGCGTCAGAGACTAAGGAGTGACCTTATAGAGGTTTATAAAATCTTGAAGGGCATGGATAGGGTCGATAGACAAGGTCTTTTCCCTGGGGTGGGGGAGTCGAGAACTAGAGGGCCTAGGTTTAGGGTGAGAGAGGTAAGATTTTTTTTTTGATTAGATTAGATTAGATTAGATTAGATTAGATTACAGTGTGGAAACAGGCCCTTCGGCCCAACAAGTCCACACCGACCCGCCGAAGCGAAACCCACCCATACCCCTACATTTACCCCTTACCTAACACTACGGGCAATTTAATATGGCTAATTCACCTGACCCTGCACATCTTTGTGATGTGGGAGGAAACCGGAGCACCCGGAGGAAACCCACGCAGACACGGGGAGAACGTGCAAACTCCACACAGTCAGTCGCCTGAGTTGGGAATTGAACCCGGGTCTCTGGCGCTGTGAGGCAGCAGTGCTAACCACTGTGCCACCGTGCCGCCCACAAAAGAGACCTAATGGGCAAGATAACATATAATCCTGAAAAATAGTTTCTGAACAAAAAATTTATTTACATATAAACAGAAAATGCTGCAAAAGGTTGGCAGGCCCATGGAGACTGATAAACTTTTGAAATAGCTGCCTGGTATATTAAAATATCCACCAACTAATTTTCTCAAAATACTTCAAAACATATTTGAACTTGAAATGAGTAGCTTCTGCTCTCAAGCAAACTGCTCAGAAACATAACCAACTATTTTTTTCACCATTACTTGTTCTGAAGAAGGTTCACTGGACTCAAAACATTAATTCTACTTTCTCTCCAAAGATGTTGCCAGACATGCTTGTTTCTTCAGCAATTTGTGTTTTTGTTTACATCACTATGTTGAACAGGATAATTTATGTGCATGCAGCTGAATATTAGCATATTTAGTAGTATGACAGAAGCCTCTTTTCAAGACAATACTCATTTGTAAAAGTGATGTCAGCATTGAATTGTTATGTGTGTGCAATACAGTTCAATTTCTTTCAGTAGAGTGGCACTCTGAGATACTTTATTATATTTACAAATTTACATTCTATTTACAAGCTATATTTACATTTTATGGCAAAACTGCAAGGAGCCCATGAATGAATAATAAATATTCCACCCTCCTAAATCTAAGTAGAGAGATACCTAAGAGCATTGTTTTTACATTTTCACACTGGAGCATCAAGCTCAAGCCACCCCAAGTTACTTCCATGTATTCATTGCTACAATCATATAGCCACCCAAATGATGACAGTTAGTAACCCGTCATCAAATCAATACCACCCAAAGGTTCTCTGTAAAAGAGAAACATCATAGGTATCTTTTCATGCTTTTCCACTCCCTTCATGTATTTATTTTCATAACAAACGGTTGATATTTGAACGATCTTATATCAACTCTTTTAAACTGGCAGAATTACGTTCAGTGTAAAATACATTTTCGTTCAGTACATATGTGAGCAGCTGTGGTTGCAACTTTCATCTACAGTACAAGCTTGTGAGTTCCAGACCTCCTTCAAAGCTGACACTGGTACTGAAGGAACCTGGATAAGGGGGTTAAACCGCGACAGATCTCGCTCTCAGCTGGATGTAGAGGAAAAAAAATCCCATGGCATTATTTAAAAGAACAACAGGGAAGTCAATATTTACCCCCACAGAAAGAAAACAGATGATGGCATCCCATTGTTCTTGGAGGGAATTTGCTGTGATTCCTGTGTTTACAACAGTGGCAGGACTTGAGAGGTACCTCACCGACTGTGAGGCACTAGTGTCATGTACCGTGTTTGTGAAGAGCGCTGACTATCTGCGTTTCTGTTCCCAATCCCCGAAAACCCCATAAACACAGAACATTAAACCTTCCCGAAGGTGGTGCCAGCAGCTCGCTGTGTGAGCGGCTCAGGGACACATTCTGCTCATTTCCTGAGACGGAGCGTGGAGGAGGACACCGAGCATCATTCTCCAGGAGCTAGAGCCGGAGGCGCTCTTCTCCCGCCCGGGCAACAGGAGCCGCGGCCCCCGGTAGGAAACATTGCCCCCCCCCGGGGGGGGGGGGAGGAACTGGCTGACCATCCCCATCCCCCCGCCTCATCCTGCTCCCGCGGGCCCAGGCCTGCTCGCTCCTGGCGGCGGAACCCAACCGAAGGGGAGGGCCCAGCTTTCGGGCCTGGGCCTGGGCTTATACTGCAGGCTCCTAGCGCCGGCCTGCACCCGACACCCCCTACAGCCGTGCACCGCCCTCACCGCAGACATCATCTTCCAAGTATGGGCCCCGCCGCCCCACACAGCACCCCCTATACCCTCCACCACCCCCTATACCGTCCATCACCCCCATACCCCCACACCCTCCATCAACCCCTATACCCCCTATAACCTCCATGACCCCCTATAACCTCCATCACCCCCTATACTCCTTATAACCTCCATACCCCCCATCACCCCCTATAACTTCCATCACCCCCTATACCCCCATCAACCCCTACACCCCCCATACCCTCCATCATCCCTATACCCCCATAACCTCCATCACCCCCATAACCTCCATCACCCCCATAACCTCCATCACTCCCTTTACCCCGCTATACCGCCCTCACCTCTATACCCCCTCACCCCTATACCCTCCATCACCCCCTATATCCCCATCACCCCCACATTCCGTATATCCCCATATCCCACTGCACCCCCAATCAGCTCCTATACCCCATCATCCCCTACAGTCCATATATCCCCATCACCCACTGCACGCCTCCCAACACCCCCTATACCCTCCCAACACCCTCTATACCCCTCCCATCACCCCGTATACCCCCATCACCCCGTATACCCCCATCACCCCGTATACCCCCATCACCCCTACACCCCCATAACCCCCTACACCCCCATCACCCCCTACACTCCCTATACCCCCATCACCACCTACACTCCCTATATCCCCATCGCCCCCTATACCCCCATCACCTCCTATACCCCCATCACCACCTACACTCCCTATACCCCATCACCCCCTATACCCCCATCACCCCCTATACCCCCATCACTCCCTATACCCTCATCACCACATATAGCCTCCCTCACCACCCATACCTCCCATCACCACCCATACCCACCATCACCTCCTATACTGCCCATCACCTCCTATACCTCCATCACCCCCTGTCCCTCCCATTCCCTCCATCACCCCTATAACCTCCATCACCCCCCTATACCCCCATCACCTCCTACACTCCCAAAAACCTCCATCACCCCCTATCCACTCCATCACCCCCATACCCTCCATCAGCCCCTATACCCTCTTCACTCCATACCCTCCATCACCCCCATAACCTCCATCACCCCTATACCCCGATCAGCCCCTATACCCCATCACCCCCTACACTTCCTATACCCGACCACCCCCTACCTCCTATATCCCCATCAGCCACTGCACCCCTCCCAACACCCCCATGCCCTCCCAACACCCCCTATACCCCCATCACCCCCTATACCCCCCACCAGCCACTATACCCACCATCACCCCCAAGACCCCCCATCACCCCCACACTCCCTATATTTTCCCATATCCCACTGCACCCCCACATCAGTCCCTATACCCTGTCACCCCCTACACTCATCACCTGCTACACTCCCTATATCACCATCAGCCACTGCACCCCTCCCAACACCCTCTATTACCTCCCCATCATCCCATATACCCCCAAAACCCCGTATACCCCCATCACCTCCCTCTATCTCCATTACCCCCATAACCTCCGTCACTCCCTATACCCTCCATCACTCCCTATACCCTCCATCAATCCCTATACCCTCCATCACCCCCTATACTCCTATCACCACCTACACTCCCTATATCCCCATCACCCACTGCACGCCTCCCAACACCCCCAAACGCCCTCTATACCCCTCCCATCACCCCGTATACCCCATAACCCCTTATACCCCCATCACCCTGTATACCCCCATCACCCCTGTTCCCCCTTCACCCCCTACACCCCATCACCCCCTACACTCCCTATACCCTCCATCACCCCCTATACCCCCCTTCATCCCCTGTAACCCCCATCGCCACCTACACTCCCTATACCCCCATACCCCCATCACCACATATACACCCCATCACCACCCATACCCCCATCACCCCCTATACCCCCTATAACCTCCATCGCCCCCTATACCCCCATACACTCCATCACCCCCTATAACCCCCATCGCCCCCTATACCCCCATCACCACCTATACCCCCATCAATTCCTATACCCCCATCAACCCCTATACCCCCATCACTCCCTATGCCCCCTAAAACCTCCATTGCCCCCTATACCCCCCATACACTCCATCACCCCCATAGCCTCCATCACCTCCTATAACCTCCATCACCCCCCAAACCTCCGTCACCCCCTATACTCCCTATAACCTCCATCACCCCCATATACCCCCATCACCCCTACACTCCCTATACCTCCATCACCCCCTATACCTGATCAGCCCGCACACTCCCTATATCCCCATATCCCACTGCACCCCCACCCATCAGCCCTTATACCGCATCACCCCCTAAACTCCCTATATCCCCATCAGCCACTGCACCCCTCCCACTATCCCCATACCCTCCCAACACACCCTATACCCCTGCCATCACCCGATATACCCCCATCACCCCCTATACCACCCAGCACCCCCTATACCACCCATCACCCCCTATACCCCCATCGCCCCTATTCCCCCCATCGCCCCTATTCCCCCCATACCCCCCATCATCACATATACCCCCCATCACCACCTATACCCCCATCACCTCCTATACCCACATCACCACCTACACTCCCTATACCCCCCATCACCCCTATACCCCCATCACCTTCTAGACCCCCATAACCTCCATCACACCCTCTCTCCCCCATACCCTCCATCACCCCATATACCCCCCATAACCTCCATCACCCCCTATACCCAATCAACCCCTATACCCTCCATCATCCCTATACCACATCACCCCTATACCCTCCATCACCCCCTATATCCCCATCACCCCCACATTCCGTATATACCCATATCCCACTGCACCCCCCATCAGCTCCTATACCCCATCATCCCCTACAGTCCATATATCCCCATCACCCACTGCACGCCTCCCAACACCCCCTGCACGCCTCCCAACACCCCCTATACCCTCCCAACACCCTCTATACCCCTCCCATCACCCCGTATACCCCCATCACCCCGTATACCCCCATCACCCCGTATACCCCCATCACCCCGTATACCCCCATCACCCCGAATACCCCCATCACCCCGTATACCCCCATCACCCCGTATACCCCCATCACCCCGTATACCCCCATCACCCCGTATACCCCCATCACCCCTACATCCCCATAACCCCCTACACCCCCATCACCCTCTACACTCCCTATACCCCCATCACCACCTACACTCCCTATATCCCCATCGCCCCCTATACCCCCATCACCTCCTATACCCCCATCACCACCTACACTCTCTATACCCCATCACCCCCTATACCCCCATCACCCCCTATACCCCCATCACCCCCTATACCCCCATCACTCCCTATACCCTCATCACCACATATAGCCTCCCTCACCACCCATACCTCCCATCACCACCCATACCCACCATCACCTCCTATACTGCCCATCACCTCCTATACCTCCATCGCCCCCTATCCCTCCCATACACTCCATCCCCCCATAACCTCCATCACCCCCTGTCCCTCCCATACCCTCCATCACCCCCTATAACCTCCATCACCCCCCTATACCCCCATCACCTCCTACACTCCCAAAAACCTCCATCACCCCCATAACCTCCATCACCCCTATACCCCGATCAGCCCCTATACCCCATCACCCCCTACACTTCCTATACCCGACCACCCCCTACCTCCTATATCCCCATCAGCCACTGCACCCCTCCCAACACCCCCAAACGCCCTCTATACCCCTCCCATCACCCCGTATACCCCATAACCCCTTATACCCCCATCACCCTGTATACCCCCATCACCCCTGTTCCCCCTTCACCCCCTACACCCCATCACCCCCTACACTCCCTATACCCTCCATCACCCCCTATACCCCCCTTCATCCCCTGTAACCCCCATCGCCACCTACACTCCCTATACCCCCATACCCCCATCACCACATATACACCCCATCACCACCCATACCCCCATCACCCCCTATACCCCCTATAACCTCCATCGCCCCCTATACCCCCATACACTCCATCACCCCCTATAACCCCCATCGCCCCCTATACCCCCATCACCACCTATACCCCCATCAATTCCTATACCCCCATCACCCCCTATACCCCCATCACTCCCTATGCCCCCTAAAACCTCCATTGCCCCCTATACCCCCTATACACTCCATCACCCCCATAGCCTCCATCACCTCCTATAACCTCCATCACCCCCCAAACCTCCGTCACCCCCTATACTCCCTATAACCTCCATCACCCCCATATACCCCCATCACCCCCTACACTCCCTATACCTCCATCACCCCCTATACCTGATCAGCCCCCACACTCCCTATATCCCCATATCCCACTGCACCCCCACCCATCAGCCCTTATACCGCATCACCCCCTAAACTCACTATATCCCCATCAGCCACTGCACCCCTCCCACTATCCCCATACCCTCCCAACACACCCTATACCCCTGCCATCACCCCATATACCCCCATCACCCCCTATACCACCCATCACCCCCTATTCCCCCCATCGCCCCTATTCCCCCCATCGCCCCTATTCCCCCCATCGCCCCTATTCCCCCCATACCCCCCATCATCACATATACCCCCCATCACCACCTATACCCCCATCACCTCCTATACCCACATCACCACCTACACTCCCTATACCCCCCATCACCCCTATACCCCCATCACCTTCTAGACCCCCATAACCTCCATCACACCCTCTCTCCCCCATACCCTCCATCACCCCATATACCCCCCATAACCTCCATCACCCCTTATACCCAATCAACCCCTATACCCTCCATCATCCCTATACCACATCACCCCTATACCCTCCATCACCCCCTATATCCCCATCACCCCCACATTCCGTATATCCCTATATCCCACTGCACCCCCCATCAGCTCCTATACCCCATCATCCCCTACAGTCCATATATCCGCATCACCCACTGCACGCCTCCCAACACCCGCTATACCCTCCCATCACCCCCTATACCCTCCCATCACCCCCTATACCCTCCCATCACCCCCTATACCCTCCATCACCCCCCATACCCCCATCACCCACTACACTCCCTATACCTCCATCACCCCCTATACTCCCCATCACCCCCCACATTCCCTATATCCATATATCCCACTGCACCCCCATCAGCCCCTATACCCCATCACCCCTACACTCCCTATATCCCCATCACCCACTGCATGCCTCCCAACACCCCCATACCCTCCCAACACCCCCATACCCTCCCAACATACTCTATACTTATACCCCATATACCCCCATCACCCCATAAACCCCCATGAGCCCATATACCCCCATCAGCCCATATACCCCATCACCCCCTATACCTCCTATACCCACCATCACCCCCTATACCCCCCATTGCCACCAACACTCCCTATACCCCCATCACCACATATGCCCCCCATCACCACCTATACCCCCCATCACACCTATACCCCCATAACCTCCATCTCCCCCTATACCCCCATACACTCCATCACTCCTATAACGTCCATCACCCCCTATACCCCACCATACCCTCCATCACCCCCGATAACCTCCATCACCCCCTATACCCCATCACCCCCTACACTCCCTATACCTCCATTAGCCCCATACCCTCCATCACACCCCTATACCCCCATCACCCCCTATACCCCCATCACCCCCTATACCCCCATCACCCCCTATACCCCCATCACCCCCTATACCCCCATCACCCCCTATAACCTACATTAACCCCATACCCCCATACACTCCATCACCCCCTATACCCCCATACCCTCCATCACACCCCTATACCCCCATCACCCCCTATAACCTCCATCTCCCCCTATACCCTCCATCACCCCATACCCTCCATCAACCCATCACCCCCTATACCTCCATCACCCCCTATACCTCCATCACCCCCTATACCTCCATCACCCCCTATACCTCCATCAATTCCTATACGCTCCATCACCCCCCATACCCCCATCACCCCCTACACTCCCTATACCTCCATCACCCCCTATACCTCCAACACCCCCTGTACCTCCATCAATCCGTATACCCTCCATCACCCCCTATACCCTCCATCACCCCCTACACCCCTCTCACCCCCTATACCCCCCTCACCCCTCTACCCTCCATTGCCCCCTATGCTCCCCATCACCTCCCACATTCCCTGTATCCATATATCCCACTGTACCCCGCATCAGCCCCTATACCCCTACACTCCCTATATCCCCATCACCCACTGCACGCCACCCAACACCCTCTTTACCCCTCCGATCACCCCATATACCCCTCATCGCCACCTACACTCCCTATACCCCCATCACCCCCTATACCCACATCACCATCTGTACCCCCATCACCTCTTATACCCCCATCACCCCCTATACCCGCATCACCCCCTACACCCCTCATCACCTCCTATACCTCCATCACCCCCATACCTCCCATACCCTCCATCATCCCCGATAACCTCCATCATCCCCGATAACCTCCATCATCCCCGATAACCTCCATCATCCCCTATATCCCACTGTACCCCGCATCAGCCCCTATACCCCTACACTCCCTATATCCCCATCACCCACTGCACGCCACCCAACACCCCTTACACCCTCCCAACACCCTCTTTACCCCTCCCATCACCCCATATACCCCCCATCGCCACCTACACTCCCTATACCCCCATCACCCCCTATACCCACATCACCATCTGTACCCCCATCACCTCTTATGCCCCCATCACCCCCTATACCCGCATCACCCCCTACACCCCTCATCACCTCCTATACCTCCATCACCCCCATACCCCCCATACTCCATCACCCCCATACCCCCCATACTCGATCACCCCCATACCTCCCATACCCTCCATCATCCCCGATACCCTCCATCATCCCCGATACCCTCCATCATCCCCGATACCCTCCATCATCCCCGATACCCTCCATCATCCCCGATACCCTCCATCATCCCCGATACCCTCCATCATCCCCGATAACCTCCATCATCCCCGATAACCTCCATCATCCCCTATACCCCCAACACCCCCTACACTCCCTATACCTCCATCATCCCCAATACTCCCCATCACCCCCCACATTCCCTATATCCATATATCCCGCTGCACCCCCCATTAGCTCCTATACCCCATCACCCCCTACACTCCCTATATCCCCATCACCCACTGCACGCCTCTCAACTCCCCCGATATCCTCCCAACACCCTCTATACACCTACCATCACCCCATATGCCCCCATCACCCATATATCCCATCACCCCCTACACCCTTCATCACCTCCTATACCCCCCATCGCCACCTACACTCCCTATACCCTCATCATGCCCTATACCCCCATCACCACCTATACCCCCCATCACCCCTATACCCCCTATAACCTCCATCGCCCCCTATACCCCCCATACTCTCCATCACCCCCTATACGCCCATACCCTCCATCACCCCCTACACTCCTTATACCTCCATAAGCCCCATACCACCATGGGCGGCACAGTGGTTAGCACTGCTGCCTCACAGCGCCAGAGACCCGGGTTCAATTCCCGACTCAGGCGACTGACTGTGTGGAGTTTGCACATTCTCCCCGTGTCTGCGTGGGTTTCCTCCGGGTGCTCCGGTTTCCTCCCACAGTCACAAAGATGTGCGGGTCAGGTGAATTGGCAATGGTAAATTGCCCGTAGTGTTAGGTTAAAGGGGTAGATGTAGGGGTATGGGTGGGTTGCGCTTCGGCGGGTCGGTGTGGACTTGTTGGGCCAAAGGGCCTGTTTCCACACAGTAAGAAATCTAATCTAATCTACCCTCCATCACACCCCTATATCCCCATCACCCCCTATAACCTCCATCACCCCCATCACCCCCTACACTCCCTATATCTCCATCAACCCCTATAACCTCCATCACTCCCTATACCCTCCATCACTCCCTATACCCTCCATCCCCCCATACCCCCCTCACCCCTGTACCCTCCATCACCCCTATACTCCCCATCACCCCCCACATTCCCTATATCCATATATCCCACTGCACCCCACATCAGCCACTATACCCTATCACCCCCTACAATCCCTATATCCCCATCACCCACTGCACGCCATCCAACATCCCCATACCCTCCCAACACCCTCTATACCCCTTCCATCACCCCATATACCCCCATCACCCCATATACCCAATCACCCCCTATACCCCCTATAACCTCCACACCTCCTATAACCTCCATCATCCCCGATAACCTCCATCACCCCCTACACTCCCTATACCTAATCTCCATCACCCCCATAACCTCCATCACCCCCATAACCTTCATCACCCCCATACCCTCCATCATTGCCTATACCCCCCTCACCCCCTATACCCTCCATCACCCCATCACCCCCTATACCCCCATCACCCCCCCACACCCCCTATATCCCCATATCCCACTGCACCCCCCATCAGCCCATATACCCACTGCACCCCTCCCAACACCCTCTATACTCCTCCCAATACCCCACCATAGCCCTATCACCCCATATACCCCATCACACTGTATACCTCCATCACCCCTTACACCCCCTATACCCTCCATCACCCCTATACCCTCCATCACCCCCTATACCCTCCATCCCCCCCTATACCCTCCATCACCCCCTATACCCTCCATCACCCCCTATACCCTCCATCACCCCCTATATCCTCCATCACCCCCTATATCCTCCATCACCCCCTATATCCTCCATCACCCCCTATATCCTCCATCACCACCTATACCCCCATCACTCCCTATACCCCCATCACTCTCTATACCCCCATCACTCTCTATACCCCCATCACCTCCTATACCCCCATCACCCCCTATACCCCCATCACCTCCTATAACCCCCACACCCTCCATTACCCCCTATAACCTCCATCACCCCCTATACCCCTATAACCTCCAACAGCTCTTATACCCCCATACCCTCCATCATCCTGTATACCCCCCTCACCCCCTATACCCTTCCTCACCCCTATACCCTTCCTCACCCCTATACCCTCCATCACCCCTATACCCTCCATCACCCCCTGTACCCCCCATCACTCCTATACCCTCCATCACCCCCTATACCTCATCACCCCCAAACTCCCTATATCCCCATATCCCAAAACCCCCCCCATCAGCCCCTATACCCCATCACCCTCTACACTCCGTATATCCCCATCACGCACTGCACCCCTCCCAACACCCCTATACCCCTCCCAACACACCCTATACCCCTCCCAACACACCCTATAGCCCTCCCATCGCCCCTATACCTCTCCCAACACCCCCATACCCCTCCCATCACCCCATAAACTCCCACCCCCTATACCCCCATCACCCCCTATACCCCCATCACCCCCTACACTCCCTATACCCCCATCACCTCCTATACCCCCATCACCCCATACCCCCCATAACCTCCATCGCCCCATACCCCCCATACACTCCATCACCCCCTATACCCCCCATACCCTCCATCATCCCCGATAACCTCCATCATCCCCTATATCCCCACCAACCCCTACACTTCCTATACCTCCATCACCCCTTATAAAGTCCATCACCCCCCACATTCCCTATATGCATATATCCCACTGCACCCCCACATCAGCCCCTATACCCCATCACCCCCTACACTCCCTATATCCCCATCATCCACTGCACGCCTCCCAACACCCCCAATACCCTCCCAACACCCTCTATACCCCTACCATCACCCCATATAAGCCCATCACCACATATACCCCCATCACCACCTATACCCCCCATCACCTCTATAACCCCTATAACCTCCATCGCCCCCTATACCCCCCATACACTCCATCACCCCCTATAACCTCCATCACCCCCTATACGCCCATACCCTCCATCACCCCCGATAACCTCCATCACCCCCTACACTCCCTATACCTCCATCAGCCCCATACCCTCCATCACACCCCCTATACCCCCATCACCCCCCATAACCTCCATCACCCCCATACCTCCCATACCGTCCATCACCCCTTATACACCCATAACCTCCATTTCCCCTATACCCCATCACCCCTGTACCCTCCATCACCCCCATACCCCATCAACCCCTTACCCTCCATCACTCCCCCATACCCTTATCACCCCCTACACTCCCTATACCTCCATCACCCCCTATAACCTCCATCAATCCCTATATCCTCCATCACTCCCTATACTCTCCATCGCCTGACTATACCTCCCTCACCCCTATACCCTCCATCGCCCCTATACTCCCAATCACCCCCCACATTCCCTATATCCATATATCCCACTGCACCCCCCATCAGCCCCTATACTCCCTATACCTCCATCACCCCCATAACCTCCATCACTCCCTATACCCTCCCTCACCTCTATACCCTCCATCGCCCCCTATACTCCCCATCACCCCCCACATTCACTATATCCATGTATCCCACTGCACCCCGCATCAGCCCCTATACCCTATCACCCCTACACTCCCTATATCCCCATCACCCACTGCACGCCACCCAACACCCCCATACCCTTCCAACACCCTCTATACCCCCCCATCACCCCATATACCCCCATCACCCCATATACCCCCATCACCCCATATACCCCCATCACCCCATATACCCCCATCACCCCATGTGCCCCCATCACCCCATGTGCCCCCATCACCCCTATACTCTCCATGGCCCCTATACCCCCATCACCCCCTATACTCCCCATCGCCACCTACACTCCCTATACCCTCATCATCCCCTATACTCCCATCACCACATATACCCCCCATCACCACCTATACCCCCTATCACCCCTATACCCCCATAACCTCCATCACTCCCTATACGCCCATACCCTCCAACACCCCCTACACTCCCTATACCTCCATAAGCCCCATACCCTCCATCACACCCCTATACCCCCATCACCCCCTATAACCTCCATCACCCCCATATGTCCCATACCATCCATCACCCCCTATACCCCCATAACCTCCATCTCCCCCTATACCCCATCACCCCCTATACCCTCCAAAACCGCCCATACCCCCATCACCCCCTACACTCCCTATATCTCCATCACCCCCTACACTCCCTATATCTCCATCACCCCCTATAACCTCCATCACCCCCTATAACCTCCATCAATCCCTATACCCTCCATCACTCCCTTTACTCTCTATCACCCCCTATACCCCCCTCACCCCTATACCCTCCTCGACCCTATTCTCCCCATCAGCCCCCACATTCCCTATATCCAAATATCCCACTGCACCCCCCATCAGCCCTTACACTCCCTATACCTCCATCACTCCCTATACCCTCCCTCACCTCGATACCCTCCATCACCCCTATACTCCCCATCACCCCCCACATTCCCTATATCCATATATCCCACTGCACCCCGCATCAGCCCCTATACCCTATCACCCCCTACACTTCCTATATCCCCATCACCCACTGCACGCCACCCAACACCCCCATACCCTCCCAACACCCTCTATACCCCTCCCATCACCCCATATACCCCCATCACCCCATATACACTCATCACCCCATATACCCCATCACCCCCTATAACCTCCATCACCCCCTATACCCCCCATACACTCTATCACCCCCTATACCCCCTATAGCCTCCATCACCCCCTATAACCTCCATCATCCCCGATATCCTCCATCACCCCCTACACTCCCTTTACCTTCATCACCCCCATAACCTTCATCACCCCCATAACCTTCATCACCCCCATAACCTCCCTCACCCCCATAACCTCCCTCACCCCCTATACCTCCCTCACCCCCTATACCCTCCATCACCCCTATACCCCCATCAACCCCCACACTCCCTATATACCCATATCCCACTGCACCCCCCATCAGCCCCTATACCTGATCACCCACTGCACTCCCTATATCCCCATCGCCCACTGCACGCCACCCAACACCCCCATACCCTTCCAACACCCTCTATACCCCTCCCATCACCCCATATAACCCCATCACACCATATACCCCCATCACCCCATATACCCCATCACCCCCTATACTCTCCATCACCCCTATACCCCCATCACCCCCTACACCCCCCATCGCCACCTACACTTCCTATACCCCCATCATCCCCTACACCCCCCATCACCACCTACACTCCCTATACCCTCATCATCCCCTATACCCCCATCACCACATATACCCCGCCATCACCACCTATACCCCCCATTGCCCCTATACCCCCTATAACCTCCATCGCCCCCTATACGCCCATACCCTCCATCACCCCCTACACTCCCTATACCTCCATGAGTCCCATACCCTCCATCACACCCCTATACCCCCATCACCCCCTATAACCTCCATCACACCCATACGTCCCATACCATCCATCACCCCCTATACCTCCATAACCTCCATCTCCCCCTATACCCTCCATCACCCCCTATACCCTCCATCACCCCCTATACCCTCCATCACCCCCTATACCCTCCATTACCCCCCATCACCCCCTACACTCCCTATATCTCCATCACCCCCTATAACCTCCATCACTCCCTATACCCTCCGTCACCCCCTATACCCCCCTCATCCCTATACTCTCCATCGACCCTATTCTCCCCATCTCCCCCCACATTCCCTATATCCAAATATCCCACTGCACCCCCCATCAGCCTTTACACTCCCCATACCTCCATCACCCCCATAACCTCCATCACTCCCTATACCCTCCCTCACCTCTATACCCTCCATCACCCCATGCTCCCCATCACCCCCCACATTCCCTATATCCGTATATCCCACTGCACCCCACATCAGCCCCTATACCCTATCACCCCCTACACTCCCTATATCCCCATCACCCACTGCACGCCTCCCAACACCCTCTATACCCCTCCTATCACCCCATATACTCCCATCACCCCATATACTCCCATCACCCCATATACCCCATCACCCCCTATAACCTCCATCACCCCCTATACCCCCTATAACCTCCATCATCTCCGAAAACCTCCATCACCCCCTATACCCCCATCACTCCCTACACTCCCTATACCTACATCACCCCCATAACCTTCATCACCCCGATACCCTCCATCACCCCCTATACCCTCCATCACCCCCTATACCCCCATCACCCCCCACACTCCCTATATCCCCATATCCCACTGCACCCCCCATCAGCTCCTATACCTCATCACCCACTGCACCCCTCCCAACACCCTCTATACTCCTCCCAATACCCCATATCCTTCCCATCACCCCACCTTAGCCCTATCACCCCATATACCCCCATAACACTGTATACCGCCATCACCCCCTATACCCTCCATCACCCCCTATACCCTCCATCACCCCTATACCCTCCATCACCCCCTATACCCACATCACCCCCCACACTCCCTATATCCCCATATCCCACTGCACCCCCCATCAGCTCCTATACCTCATCACCCACTGCACCCCTCCCAACACCCCCAAACCCTCCCAACACCCTCTATACTCCTCCCAATACCCCCATATCCTTCCCATCACCCCACCTTAGCCCTATCACCCCATATACCCCCATCACACTGTATACCGCCATCACCCCCTATACCCTCCATCACCCCCTATACCCTCCATCACCCCCTATACCCTCCATCACCACCTTATACACCCATTACCCCCTGCACCCCTATACCCCACATCATCCCCTATACCTCCATCATCCCCTATACCCCCATCATCCCCATCACCTCCTATACCCCCATCACCTCCTATACCCCCATCACCTCCTATACCCCCCATACCCTCCATTACCCCCTATAACTTCCATCACCCCCTATACCCCCGATACACTCCATCACCCCCTATACCCCCCATACCCTCCATCATCCCCGATAACCTCCATCATCCCCTATATCCCCATCACCCCCTACACTTCCTATACCTCCATCACCCCTTATAAACTCCATCACCCCCTATACTCCCCATCACCCTCCACATACCCTATATCCATATATCCCACTGCACCCCCCCATCAGCCCGTATACCCCATCACCCCCTACAATCCCTATATCCCCATCATCCACTGCACACCTCTCAACTCCTCCGATATCCTCCCAACACCCTCTATACCCCTACCATCACCCCATATGCCCCCATCACCCATATGCCCCCATCACCCATATATCCCATCACCCCCTACACCCTCCATCACCCCCTATACCCTCCCAACACCCTCTATACCCCTACCATCACCCCATATACCCCCATCACCATCTATACCCCCCATCACCCCTATACCCCCCATAACCTCCATCGCCCCCTATACCCCCCATACACTCCATCACCCCCGATAACCTCCATCACCCCCTACACTCCCTATACTTCCATCAGCCCCATACCTTCCATCACACCCCCTATACCCCCATCATCCCCTATAACCTCCATCACCCCCATACCTCCCATAGCGTCCATCACCCCCTATACACCCATAACCTCCATCTCCCCTATACTCCATCACGCCTATACCCTCCATCACCCCCATATCCCATCAACCCCTTACCCTCCATCACCCCCCCCATACCCCCATCAATCCCTATACCCTCCATCAATCCCTATACCCTCCATTAATCCCTATACCATCCATCACCCCCTATACCCTCCATCACCCCCTATACCCACCTCACCCCTATACCCTCCATCGCCCCCTATACTCCCAATCACCCCCCACATTCCCTATATCCATATATCCCACTGCACCCCCCATCAGCCCCTGCACTCCCTATACTTCCATCACCCCCATAACCTCCATCACTCCCTATACCCTCCCTCACCTCTATACCCTCCATCACCCCCTATACTCCCCATCACCCCCCACATTCACTCTATCCATATATCCCACTGCACCCCGCATCAGCCCCTATACCCTATCGCCCCCTTCACTCCCTATATCCCCATCACCCACTGCACGCCACCCAACACCCCCATACCCTCCCAACACCCTCTGTACGCCTCCCAACACCCTCTGTACGCCTCCCAACACCCTCTATACGCCTCCCAACACTCTCTATACCCCTCCCAACACCCTCTATACCCCTCCCAACACCCTCTATACCCCTCCCAACACCCTCTATACCCCTCCCATCACCCCAAATACCCCATCACCCCAAATACCCCCATCACCCCAAACACCCCCATCACCCCAAACACCCCCATCACCCCAAACACCCCCATCACCCCAAACACCCCCATCACCCCAAACACCCCCATCACCCCAAACACCCCCATCACCCCAAACACCCCCATCACCCCAAACACCCCCATCACCCCAAACACCCCCATCACCCCAAACACCCCCATCACCCCAAACACCCCCATCACCCCAAACACCCCCATCACCCCAAACACCCCCATCACCCCAAACACCCCCATCACCCCAAACACCCCCATCACCCCAAACACCCCCATCACCCCAAACACCCCCATCACCCCAAACACCCCCATCACCCCAAACACCCCCATCACCCCAAACACCCCCATCACCCCAAACACCCCCATCACCCCAAACACCCCCATCACCCCAAACACCCCCATCACCCCAAACACCCCCATCACCCCAAACACCCCCAAACACCCCCATCACCCCATACACCCCCATCACCTCTTATACCCGCATCACCCCCTACACCCCATCACCTCCTATAACCTCCATCACCCCTATACCCCCTTTAATCTCCATCACCCCTATACCCCCTTTAATCTCCATCACCCCTTATAACCTCAATCATCCCCGATAACCTCCATCACCCCCTATACCCCCATCATCCCCCTATAACCTCCATCACCCCCTATACCCCCATCATCCCCCTATACCTCCATCATCTCCATAACCTCCATCACCCCCCATAACCTCCATCACCCCCCATAACCTCCATCACCCCCCATAACCTCCATCACCCCCTATACCCTCCATCACCCCCTATACCCTCCATCACCTCCTAAACCCACCATCACCCCATACCCCCATTACCCCCCACACTCCCTATATCCCCATATCCCACTGCACCCCCCATCAGCCCTTACACTCCCTATACCTCCATCACTCCCTATACCCTCCCTCACCTCGATACCCTCCATCACCCCTATACTCCCCATCACCCCCCACATTCCCTATATCCATATATCCCACTGCACCCCGCATCAGCCCCTATACCCTATCACCCCCTACACTTCCTATATCCCCATCACCCACTGCACGCCACCCAACACCCCCATACCCTCCCAACACCCTCTATACCCCTCCCATCACCCCATATACCCCCATCACCCCATATACACTCATCACCCCATATACCCCATCACCCCCTATAACCTCCATCACCCCCTATACCCCCCATACACTCTATCACCCCCTATACCCCCTATAGCCTCCATCACCCCCTATAACCTCCATCATCCCCGATATCCTCCATCACCCCCTACACTCCCTTTACCTTCATCACCCCCATAACCTTCATCACCCCCATAACCTTCATCACCCCCATAACCTCCCTCACCCCCTATACCTCCCTCACCCCCTATACCCTCCATCACCCCCTATACCCCCATCAACCCCCACACTCCCTATATACCCATATCCCACTGCACCCCCCATCAGCCCCTATACCTGATCACCCACTGCACTCCCTATATCCCCATCGCCCACTGCACGCCACCCAACACCCCCATACCCTTCCAACACCCTCTATACCCCTCCCATCACCCCATATAACCCCATCACACCATATACCCCCATCACCCCATATACCCCATCACCCCCTATACTCTCCATCACCCCTATACCCCCTACACCCCCCATCGCCACCTACACTTCCTATACCCCCATCATCCCCTACACCCCCCATCACCACCTACACTCCCTATACCCTCATCATCCCCTATACCCCCATCACCACATATACCCCGCCATCACCACCTATACCCCCCATTGCCCCTATACCCCCTATAACCTCCATCGCCCCCTATACGCCCATACCCTCCATCACCCCCTACACTCCCTATACCTCCATGAGTCCCATACCCTCCATCACACCCCTATACCCCCATCACCCCCTATAACCTCCATCACACCCATACGTCCCATACCATCCATCACCCCCTATACCTCCATAACCTCCATCTCCCCCTATACCCTCCATCACCCCCTATACCCTCCATCACCCCCTATACCCTCCATTACCCCCCATCACCCCCTACACTCCCTATATCTCCATCACCCCCTATAACCTCCATCACTCCCTATACCCTCCGTCACCCCCTATACCCCCCTCATCCCTATACTCTCCATCGACCCTATTCTCCCCATCTCCCCCCACATTCCCTATATCCAAATATCCCACTGCACCCCCCATCAGCCCTTACACTCCCCATACCTCCATCACCCCCATAACCTCCATCACTCCCTATACCCTCCCTCACCTCTATACCCTCCATCACCCCATGCTCCCCATCACCCCCCACATTCCCTATATCCGTATATCCCACTGCACCCCACATCAGCCCCTATACCCTATCACCCCCTACACTCCCTATATCCCCATCACCCACTGCACGCCTCCCAACACCCTCTATACCCCTCCTATCACCCCATATACTCCCATCACCCCATATACTCCCATCACCCCATATACTCCCATCACCCCATATACCCCATCACCCCCTATAACCTCCATCACCCCCTATACCCCCTATAACCTCCATCATCCCCGAAAACCTCCATCACCCCCTATACGCCCATACCCTCCATCACCCCCGATAACCTCCATCACCCCCTACACTCCCTATACCTCCATCAGCCCCATACCCTCCATCACACCCCCTATACCCCCATCACCCCCCATAACCTCCATCACCCCCATACCTCCCATACCGTCCATCACCCCTTATACACCCATAACCTCCATTTCCCCTATACCCCATCACCCCTGTACCCTCCATCACCCCCATACCCCATCAACCCCTTACCCTCCATCACTCCCCCATACCCTTATCACCCCCTACACTCCCTATACCTCCATCACCCCCTATAACCTCCATCAATCCCTATATCCTCCATCACTCCCTATACTCTCCATCGCCTGACTATACCTCCCTCACCCCTATACCCTCCATCGCCCCTATACTCCCAATCACCCCCCACATTCCCTATATCCATATATCCCACTGCACCCCCCATCAGCCCCTATACTCCCTATACCTCCATCACCCCCATAACCTCCATCACTCCCTATACCCTCCCTCACCTCTATACCCTCCATCGCCCCCTATACTCCCCATCACCCCCCACATTCACTATATCCATGTATCCCACTGCACCCCGCATCAGCCCCTATACCCTATCACCCCTACACTCCCTATATCCCCATCACCCACTGCACGCCACCCAACACCCCCATACCCTTCCAACACCCCCTATACCCCCTATAACCTCCATCATCCCCGAAAACCTCCATCACCCCCTATACCCCCATCACTCCCTACACTCCCTATACCTACATCACCCCCATAACCTTCATCACCCCGATACCCTCCATCACCCCCTATACCCTCCATCACCCCCTATACCCCCATCACCCCCCACACTCCCTATATCCCCATATCCCACTGCACCCCCCATCAGCTCCTATACCTCATCACCCACTGCACCCCTCCCAACACCCTCTATACTCCTCCCAATACCCCATATCCTTCCCATCACCCCACCTTAGCCCTATCACCCCATATACCCCCATAACACTGTATACCGCCATCACCCCCTATACCCTCCATCACCCCCTATACCCTCCATCACCCCTATACCCTCCATCACCCCCTATACCCACATCACCCCCCACACTCCCTATATCCCCATATCCCACTGCACCCCCCATCAGCTCCTATACCTCATCACCCACTGCACCCCTCCCAACACCCCCAAACCCTCCCAACACCCTCTATACTCCTCCCAATACCCCCATATCCTTCCCATCACCCCACCTTAGCCCTATCACCCCATATACCCCCATCACACTGTATACCGCCATCACCCCCTATACCCTCCATCACCCCCTATACCCTCCATCACCCCCTATACCCTCCATCACCCCCTATACCCTCCATCACCACCTTATACACCCATTACCCCCTGCACCCCTATACCCCACATCATCCCCTATACCCCCATCATCCCCATCACCTCCTATACCCCCATCACCTCCTATACCCCCCATACCCTCCATTACCCCCTATAACTTCCATCACCCCCTATACCCCCGATACACTCCATCACCCCCTATACCCCCCATACCCTCCATCATCCCCGATAACCTCCATCATCCCCTATATCCCCATCACCCCCTACACTTCCTATACCTCCATCACCCCTTATAAACTCCATCACCCCCTATACTCCCCATCACCCTCCACATACCCTATATCCATATATCCCACTGCACCCCCCCATCAGCCCGTATACCCCATCACCCCCTACAATCCCTATATCCCCATCATCCACTGCACACCTCTCAACTCCTCCGATATCCTCCCAACACCCTCTATACCCCTACCATCACCCCATATGCCCCCATCACCCATATGCCCCCATCACCCATATATCCCATCACCCCCTACACCCTCCATCACCCCCTATACCCTCCCAACACCCTCTATACCCCTACCATCACCCCATATACCCCCATCACCATCTATACCCCCCATCACCCCTATACCCCCCATAACCTCCATCGCCCCCTATACCCCCCATACACTCCATCACCCCCGATAACCTCCATCACCCCCTACACTCCCTATACTTCCATCAGCCCCATACCCTCCATCACACCCCCTATACCCCCATCATCCCCTATAACCTCCATCACCCCCATACCTCCCATAGCGTCCATCACCCCCTATACACCCATAACCTCCATCTCCCCTATACTCCATCACGCCTATACCCTCCATCACCCCCATATCCCATCAACCCCTTACCCTCCATCACCCCCCCATACCCCCATCAATCCCTATACCCTCCATCAATCCCTATACCCTCCATCAATCCCTATACCCTCCATTAATCCCTATACCATCCATCACCCCCTATACCCTCCATCACCCCCTATACCCACCTCACCCCTATACCCTCCATCGCCCCCTATACTCCCAATCACCCCCCACATTCCCTATATCCATATATCCCACTGCACCCCCCATCATCCCCTGCACTCCCTATACTTCCATCACCCCCATAACCTCCATCACTCCCTATACCCTCCCTCACCTCTATACCCTCCATCACCCCCTATACTCCCCATCACCCCCCACATTCACTCTATCCATATATCCCACTGCACCCCGCATCAGCCCCTATACCCTATCGCCCCCTTCACTCCCTATATCCCCATCACCCACTGCACGCCACCCAACACCCCCATACCCTCCCAACACCCTCTGTACGCCTCCCAACACCCTCTGTACGCCTCCCAACACCCTCTATACGCCTCCCAACACTCTCTATACCCCTCCCAACACCCTCTATACCCCTCCCAACACCCTCTATACCCCTCCCAACACCCTCTATACCCCTCCCATCACCCCAAACACCCCCATCACCCCAAACACCCCCATCACCCCAAACACCCCCATCACCCCAAACACCCCCATCACCCCAAACACCCCCATCACCCCAAACACCCCCATCACCCCAAACACCCCCATCACCCCAAACACCCCCATCACCCCAAACACCCCCATCACCCCAAACACCCCCATCACCCCAAACACCCCCATCACCCCAAACACCCCCATCACCCCAAACACCCCCATCACCCCAAACACCCCCATCACCCCAAACACCCCCATCACCCCAAACACCCCCATCACCCCAAACACCCCCATCACCCCAAACACCCCCATCACCCCAAACACCCCCATCACCCCAAACACCCCCATCACCCCAAACACCCCCATCACCCCAAACACCCCCATCACCCCAAACACCCCCATCACCCCAAACACCCCCATCACCCCAAACACCCCCATCACCCCAAACACCCCCATCACCCCAAACACCCCCATCACCCCAAACACCCCCATCACCCCAAACACCCCCATCACCCCAAACACCCCCATCACCCCAAACACCCCCATCACCCCAAACACCCCCATCACCCCAAACACCCCCATCACCCCAAACACCCCCATCACCCCAAACACCCCCATCACCCCAAACACCCCCATCACCCCAAACACCCCCATCACCCCAAACACCCCCATCACCCCAAACACCCCCATCACCCCAAACACCCCCATCACCCCAAACACCCCCATCACCCCAAACACCCCCATCACCCCAAACACCCCCATCACCTCTTATACCCGCATCACCCCCTACACCCCATCACCTCCTATAACCTCCATCACCCCTATACCCCCTTTAATCTCCATCACCCCTTATAACCTCAATCATCCCCGATAACCTCCATCACCCCCTATACCCCCATCATCCCCCTATAACCTCCATCACCCCCTATAACCCCCATCATCCCCCTATACCTCCATCATCTCCATAACCTCCATCACCCCCCATAACCTCCATCACCCCCCATAACCTCCATCACCCCCCATAACCTCCATCACCCCCTATACCCTCCATCACCCCCTATACCCTCCATCACCTCCTAAACCCACCATCACCCCATACCCCCATTACCCCCCACACTCCCTATATCCCCATATCCCACTGCACCCCCATCAGCCCCTATACCCCATCACCCCCTACACTCCATCACCCCCTACACTCCCTATACCCCATCACGCACTGCACCCCTCCCAACACCCCCATACCCTCCCAACACCCCCATACCCTCCCAACACCCCCATACCCTCCCAACACCCCCATACCCTCCCAACACCCCCATACCCTCCCAACACCCCCATACCCTCCCAACACCCCCATACCCTCCCAACACCCCCATACCCTCCCAACACCCCCATACCCTCCCAACACCGCCATACCCTCCCAACACCGCCATACCCTCCCAACACCGCCATACCCTCCCAACACCGCCATACCCTCCCAACACCGCCATACCCTCCCAACACCGCCATACCCTCCCAACACCGCCATACCCTCCCAACACCGCCATACCCTCCCAACACCGCCATACCCTCCCAACACCGCCATACCCTCCCAACACCGCCATACCCTCCCAACACCGCCATACCCTCCCAACACCGCCATACCCTCCCAACACCGCCATACCCTCCCAACACCGCCATACCCTCCCAACACCGCCATACCCTCCCAACACCGCCATACCCTCCCAACACCGCCATACCCTCCCAACACCGTCATACCCTCCCAACACCGTCATACCCTCCCAACACCGTCATACCCTCCCAACACCGCCATACCCTCCCAACACCGCCATACCCTCCCAACACCGCCATACCCTCCCAACACCGCCATACCCTCCCAACACCGCCATACCCTCCCAACACCGCCATACCCTCCCAACACCGCCATACCCTCCCAACACCGCCATACCCTCCCAACACCGCCATACCCTCCCAACACCGCCATACCCTCCCAACACCGCCATACCCTCCCAACACCGCCATACCCTCCCAACACCGCCATACCCTCCCAACACCGCCATACCCTCCCAACACCGCCATACCCTCCCAACACCCCCATACCCTCCCAACACCCCCATACCCTCCCAACACCCCCATACCCTCCCAACACCCTCTATACACCTCCCAACACCCTCTATACTCCTCCCAACACCCCCTATACCCCATCACCCCCACACTCCCTATATCCCCATATCCCACTGCACCCCCCATCAGCCCCTATACCCCATCACCCCCTACACTCCCTATCCCCCATCACCCCCTACACTCTGTATATCCCCATCACGCACTGCACCCCTCCCAACACCCCCATACCCTCCCAACACCCCCATACCCTCCCAACACCCCCATACCCTCCCAACACCCCCATACCCTCCCAACACCCCCATACCCTCCCAACACCCCCATACCCTCCCAACATCCTCTATACCCCTCCCAACACCCTCTATACCCCTCCCAACACCCCCATGCCCCTCCCATCACCCCATAAACCCCCATCACCCCATAAACCCCCATCACCCCATAAACCCCCATCACCCCCTATACCCCACCATCACCCCCTACACCCCCATCACCCCCTACACCTCATCTCACCCCCATACTCCCTTCACCCATATACCCCATACACCCTCACTCCCTATACCCCCATCACCCCCAAAACCCCATCACCCCCTATACCCCTCATCACCACACATACCCCCAACACAAAATCTCCATACACCCCCACTCACCCCTGTACCCCCAACTCTAAGTCCCCATACACCCCCACTTCACCCCCTCTATATCCCAACCCAAAATCTCGATATACCCCCACACACCCCTTCTACACCCCAACCCTAAATTGCCATACACCCCCACACACCCCTATAACCTCCAGCCCAAAAAGCTCATGCACCTCGATACGCTCCAACCCGAAATCCCCGTACACCCCACTCATCCCGATACTCCCAACCCAAAAACCCCATGCACCCCCATACCCCCAACCCAAATCTCCATACACCCCCACTCATCCCATTTACCCCCAATCCCAAATCCCCATACACCCCCACTCACACCTTATGCCCCCAACACAAAATCCCTACACACACCCCTACTCACCTCCTATACCCCAACCCAAAATCTCCATACACCCCCACTCACACCTTATGCCCCCAACACAAAATCCCTACACACACCCCTACTCACCTCCTATACCCCAACCCAAAATCTCCATACACCCCCTACACTTCCCCCCCCCCCCCCCCAATCTCCGTATCCACTACTCTCACCCCCAATCTCCATACCCATGACACTCACACCATTTTCCATACACCTCTACACTCATCCCCAATCTCCATGCACCCACACTCACCACAATCTCCATACCTCCCACTCACCCCAACCTCCATACCTCCTACACGCACCCCAAACTCCATACACCCTACACTCCCTCCCCAATTTCCACACACCCTAACACTCATCCCCAATCTCCGTACCCCTTACACCCATACCCAATCTCCATACCCCTTACACTCACCTCAATCTCCATATCCCTAACAGTCTCCACCAATCTCCATACCCCCTACACTCACCCCAATCTCCATATCCTGTATATTCACCCTCAATCTCCATACCCCCTACACTCACCATCAATCTCCATACCCCCTACACTCACCACCAACCTCCGTACCCCCACACTAACCCCTTATCTCCATACCCCCAATCTCCATAACCTCTACACTCCCTAAACTCCATACAGCCAACACTTCCCAATTTCCATGCCCCCCGCTCATCCCCAATATCCATACTCTCCGCTCATCCACAATCTCTGTACCCCCCTTCATCCCCAATCTCCATACCCCCCCCCTTCGTCCCCAATCTGTGTTCCCCCCAATCTCCATATCCCATCACACGCTGTCAATCCCCACACCTCCTACACTCACTGCCAATCCCCACACCCCCCTATACTCACCGCCAATCCCCATGCCCCCTACACTCACCGTCAATCCCCATGTCCCCTACACTCACCGCCAATCCCTACACTCACCATCAATCCCCATACCCCCTACACTCATCCCCTGCTCATTCCCAATCTCCGTACCCCCCCATCCCCGATCTCCATACTACCCAACTCAACCCAAATCTCCATATCCTATCACTCACAACCAATTGCCATGCCCTCCCCAATCTTCTTACCTCCCGACTCCCCCAACCTCCATGCCCCCCCCACTCACCGCCAGTCTCCATGCCCCTCCACTCACCCAAATCTTCATACTGCCCCCACCCGCCCCCAATATCCTTACCTCCTACACCCCACAATCTCCATACTGCCTAGATCCCCCAATCTTTGTTCCCACTACACCCCTCAATCTCCATGCTGCGTACATGCTCCAGTCTTCATTCCCCCACACTCCCTAATCTCCATGCTCCCTACGGCACGGTGGCACAGTGGTTAGCACTGTTGCCTCACAGCACCAGAGATCCGGGTTCAATTCCCGCCTCAGGTGACTGACTGTGTGGAGTTTGTACATTCTCCCCGTGTCTGCGTGGGTTTCCTCTGGGTGCTCCGGTTTCCTCCCACAATCCAAAAAATGTGCAGGTTAGGCGAATTGGCCATGCTAAATTGCCCGTAGTGTTAGGTGAAGGGGTAAATGTAGGGGAATGGGTCTGGGTGGGTTACGCTTCGGCAGGTCGGTGTGGACTTGTTGGGCCGAAGGGCCTGTAAGTAATCTAATCTAATCTAATCTAATCTACACCACCAATCTCAATACCCTATACCCCCACCCATCCAATCTGCATACCCCCAACCTCCATGTCCACCCAATTACCCCAACCTCCATGTCCCCACTCACATCCAATGTCAACACTCCGTACATCCTTCCAATATCCATACCCCCTCCACTCCCCAATCTCCATACCCCCAAATCTTAATACTCTCCACTCCCCCAATCTCCACACTCCCAACCCCAATCTTCATACACTTCCCACTCACCCCCAATCACCATACCCATTCGAGTAATACCCAATCTCCATTCCCCCTACATCCCTCAATCTCCATACCCCCTCACTCACCCTAGATCTCCAAACCCACCCCACTCATCCGCAATCTCCAGTTCCCCTACGCTCCCCGATCTCCATATCCCCCAACTCACCCCCAATTTCTATACCCTGTATGCTCCCCAATCTCCATGGCCCCTACACTCACCCCCAATCTCCATGCCCCCTCCACTCCCCAATCTTCATACCCCCTCCACCCCCCAATCATTCACCATCTCCATCCCCCCACTCATCCCCAATCATGAACTCCCCACTCGCTGATCTCTGCACTGCTCTCTGTCTGCACTCCAGGCTGCATCATCTTCCACCACCCCCCATGTCCACAATCCAGATAATCCCCATATACCCTCATACCACACTGCCTACGCTCCATAGCCCCTTGTCCAGTCCATACCCTGCCTGCACTCCAGACTGTACCATCCCCGTCCTTCAACTCTGTCCAGAATTCCCCTCTCCAACATTCCAGACAAACATCCCCAACCTCTGCCTACATGCCATACCCTCCTACAAAACTCCATACCCCCCTTAAATTCCCCACCTGCTGCCTACACTCCCCACCTACCCTCTGCTTGCACTCCAAGCTGCACCATTCCTGTCTTTCGGCTGTATCCAGAATCCCCCCACTCCAGTGAAATCTCCCCATACCCTGCCTATATTCTGGACAAACTCTCCCTTTCCTCACCTACCCACTGCCTACATTCCAAATTGCACCACCACCTTCAGCCTACATCCAGCATCCTGCCAACCCTCCAGACTCTGGCCTACACTCAGAGCATTTCCATTCTGTCAATGGATTGGTGTCCACTTGGGTTGGATATCCTGAGGCACTTTCCAGGAAGCACAACAATATTTTCCAGATCTTCAGTTAAGTTCTCAACACCATAGTATAAACTTCAAAACTATCCCAGTGCATATTAAAACCATTCTAAAATAAAAGCAAATGAAAACCAAGAAAGTAATCATAATCATGCTTTTGAAATACTAGCAGAAGTCCTTCAAAGATTCTTAACTGAGATGAACAATTCAGGCTCCTGTGTAAATCAGCTCAGTATGCTGCTTAATCAGCCATTGTGAAATATAATTGTATTCATGCTTAATGTACTCATTGGAATTATTTTGATCTGTTCTAGGCCTTTTTTTTGTTAGTAAAATCTGTGATTGTCTGGTTTATTATGGAGAGAAGGATAGACAGTGACAGAAGGAAAATTAAGAATCCCAGCACATCTTCAGAAGAACACAAAACAAGAGACAGAGGTACTGATTGTTTTTAATAATTCTGCTATCTGCCATTACTCTCGAACATCAAAATTACAACAGCCCTCTGCCACGAGCCACTACTGGCACTTCCTCAATGCTCTGAAGTTGTGTTTTTGAAGCATTGTCTCTATTTTAGTCACAGGAACCTCTCTGTTTCATTTGTTCTACAATCTGGCATGCATAACTATTGCTCCTAAGTCGGCCTTCAGATTAGAAACATCTCCAGTTGCCCTACCTGTTTTATCATTCAAATGCCTCTAATTTGTTAATTAATTCTAAGTTAATTCTAAATGCCTCTGTGAAATGGGGGTTCTGGCTAGTGAGTGAAAGACAAAAAAAAATTGCTTTCAGTTATAAATTGATTTATGTTTGTTGGGGTCAAGACTGTGGGGTTCAAGTAAGCAAAGATTTTTATTCGAGCATATATACAAGTGAACAGGTCTCTTAAGTCTGAGACCCTGTCTCAACTATACAGTGGAGAAAGTGAGGACTGCAGATGCTGGAGATCAGAGCTTAAAAATGTGTTGCTGGAAAAGCGCAGCAGGTCAGGCAACATCCAAGGAGAATTCAGGAATTCCTGAAGAAGGGCTTATGCCCGAAACGTCAATTCTCCTCCTTGGATGCTGCCTGACCTGCTGCGCTTTTCCAGCAAAACATTTTTAAGCTCAACTATACGGTGTGTGACACATATTAAAAGCACTCAAGTCCCTGTTTCCTCCGTAACATATTTTCACAATTTCAGGACACATCAACTATCTGGTCTCCTATTCTGGGAAATTCTGTTCTGTAAAATACCACTGAACAGACTTGTGAGGAAAGTTATGGATCATGGAAAGGACAGTAACAATGTGGATACAAAATTAGCTGAGTGGTAGGAAACAGAGAGTAATCATCAATGGGTATTTTTGGGCAGGAGTAGGGTTTGTAATCAAGTTCCCCAGGAGTCTGGATTGGGACCTTTGCTTTTCCTGTTCATGATTATGAATTGCTATTAATTATCTAGATCTTGGTGAGCAGGGGACAATTTGCAGATGACACAAAACTTGAAAGAATTGTAAATTGTGAGGAAAAATGTCGGAAACTCCAAATGACATTGGCAAGTTGGTGTGGAGGGCGGATAGGTGACGTGAAGTTCAGTGCAGAGAAGTATGAGGTAGTACACTTTGGTATGAAGAACATTGAAAGACAATATAAAGTAGGAGGGAGACTTCTAACATGAGACAGGCACAGAGGAACCTCTGTGTATTTGTGCACAGATCATTGAAGATGGCAGGACAAATCTGCAGTTAATAAAACATGCAGTATCCATGGTTTTATTAAGAGTGGAGAGTACAAGAGCAAGATGATGTTGAACTTGTTCAAGACATTTGCTGTTCCTCAGCTGGACCATTGTACACAGTTTTAGGTGCCACTTTATAGAACAGACGTGAATGTGTTGGAGAGAGCACAGAAGTGACTTAGAAGAATGGTTTCCAGGAATGAGAAGCTTCAGTTATGCAGATAGATTGAAGAAGTTGGGCCTGTTCCCCACAGACAGAACAAAGCTGAGATGAGATTTGATAGAGGTTTTCAAAATCCTGAATGGACTGGCTAGAATAAATAGAGAGAAGTTGTTCGCGCTCATAAAAGGAACAAGGATGAGAGTGCATGGATTTAAAGTGATGTGCAGAAGAAGCAAGAAAAGCTTCTTCACACAGCGAGTAATTAGATTGTGGAATTCACTGCCTGGAAATGTGGTAGAGAAAAATTCGATTGAGACAATCAAGAGGGCATTGGATGATTATTTGGATAGAAATCATGTGCAATGGTGTGTGAGAGAAGCTGAAGATGTTCATGATGCTCATTTGAGGCGCTGATGCAGCACAATGGGCTGAATGACCTCCTGCTGAACTGTAACAATTCTGTGATTCAGTATGACCTAACAAACAAACATGACCTAATTTTACCTTCCCCCGTTGTCCCCTGACGTTTCTGCGTTTGGATCCCTTTTCCAACCAACCTATTTTAGGTAGAACGTTTGCTGAAATCCTTCATCCACCATTACCCCTCTGGAATCCTACTGGAGGTTGGCTGACTTCGCATCTGATACAAATTTGGAGTTCACTTATGGCCTTACCGCAGTCATAATCACCTCGTCTAAGACTGCAATCTTTTCTCATTCCAATCTTAAACACTAATATGAATTTGCCCCTGTTTTTTTTCTGGGAATACTTTAACCACAATGGATACATATACCACCCTTATTAGCTATTAGCACCATCTGCATTATCTGAGATATCATCAGCCTTTAGTTAAGGGCTGCTGCCATTCTTCCAACATCCCACTGGTTATACTGCTTTCTTGCCAATTTGCTTTAGTCACTAGCAGTGCCCCGTTACACCTTGCCATGTCTTTGGCCAAGTTTGCTTCTTCAAAAACCTTTTATAGTTGCAACAGCCCTTTCCACTGCCTCCCAGAACGATACCATTTCTGTGTTTAACATACCATTCCATGGGCTGAATGCATAACCAGCAAGGGCTCTGCCCACAGAGGTTAGTCTCCTACAGTAAAATGAGTAAGTGCTGTGTAAGCAGAAGGTGTGGTTGTGGCTGTGTTCCAATCCTGCATAAAGGAATCTCACCTTGTGGAATAAAAGGGACAGTAGAAACTTGGATATGACATTAGTTGAGCAACGTGAAACCGACAAGTGAATTTTGTTTTGGATAGGCGGAAGACACTAGAACTGCTTTTTTTTATCTATGTTAATGACTTGGACTTAGTTGGAACAAAGTATTGTTTCAGAATTTGCAAATAATGCAACATTTCAAAATGCCGTGAATATGGAGGGGTCATGAGAGACTTCAAGTGGACATGGACTTGTGGAATGGGCAGGCATTCAGCAGATGAAATTTAATTCAGAGAGATGTGATACATTCAGAGAGATTCCAGATGTGATACATTTTGATATGAAGAATGAGGATAGGCAATGTAAAATAAAGTTTACAGTTTTAAAGGGGTGTGGGACAGAGAGATTTTACAACTTTGCATGTATCCACAAGTTGTTAGAAGATGGCAGGACTGATTCAGAAAGCAGGTAGCAAAGCATAACCTGGGTTAAGTAAATAGACATAGAGTTATGGCATTACCTAATCGAATTGTACAGCACGATTCAATTCATCCATGCTGACCAGGCATCTCAGTCTGTTTTAGTCCCTCTTGTCAGCATTTGGCCCATATCCCTCTAAACCCTTTCTATTTATATACCCATCCAGATACCTTTTAAATGTTGTAATTGTATCTGCCTCCACCAGTCCCTTTGGCAGCTCATTCCATACACTGACCACCCTCTGCATGAAAAAGTTACCCCTCAGGTCCTTTTTAAATCAGTCCCCCTCATCTTAAATCTAAGTCCTCTGGTTTTGAACTACCCTGTCCGAGAAGAAAGCCATTCACCCTATTCATGTCTCTAATGATTTTATAAAATGGGATAGATTTTGAATAAATGTAGCAACTCAAGACCAGATACTGTGTGTCATAAACGGCAGCAGAAGTGATTTCAGCCAGAATCTATCACCTCATGGTTTGGCAAAACCACTCTCTATCTTTGCCATCAAGCTAGGATCAATCCTCGTTCAGTGAACAGTGCAGGGGGGCATGCCAGGCATAGCTAAAATTGAGGTGTCAACACAGGACTGCTTACTTACCAAACAGCATAATCAGCAAGTTGTTCAGAGCTAAGTGATCCCACTATTCATGCTGTTCAGACCCACCACGTTCAGTTGTGCATGATTGTGGACAATTAAATAGCTGATGGACAGGAAGGCTCCAGAAGTTTTCCATCCCTCAGTGATGAGGGTGCCCAGCACATCAGTGCAAAAAATAAGGGTGAAGCATTTGTAAGCATCTTGGATGGATGATCATTTCGAGGGCTTATGCTTAAAACGTTGATTCTCCTGCTCCTTGGATGCTGGTTGACTAGCTGTGTTTTTTCAGCACCACACTTTTCAACTCTGATCTCCAGCATCTGCATTCCTTACTTTCTCCTGGATGATTATTTCAGCCTCCTTCAGAGATCCCCAGCCAGTCTTCAGACATTTGAATTCAAACCACCTGACATCAAGACAGGTCTGCAGGCATTGGATACTGCAAAGGCAATGAGACCTGACAATATTCTGGAAATAGTACTGAAGACTTGTGCTCCAGAACTTGCTGCACCCCAAGTCAAGCAGATCCAGTACAACTAACACTGACGTCTACCTGACAATGTGGAAATTTGCCCAGGTATGTCCTGTGCACAAAAAGCAGGGCAAATCCAACTCAGCCAGTTACCACCCTATCAGTGTATCCTTGATCATCAAGTTAGTAATGAAAGATGTCATTAACAATACTATCAAGAGACACTTGGTTAGCAATAAACTGTTCACTGATGCTTAGTTTGGCTTATGCCAGGCCCACTCAACAGCTGAGCTCGTTACATTCTTGGCTTGCAAGTAGTCATAAGAGTTGAACTCCAGAGATGAGGTACAAGTGACTGCTCTTGATGTCAAAGTCATACTTTACAGTATGTGGCATCAAGCAGCCCTAGGAAACCTAGAGTCAACATGAATCAGGGGAAGAACTCTCTGCTGATTGGAGTTATACCGAGTGCAAATGACAATCGTAATTGTTGGAGGACAATCATCACAGCACCAGGGCATTCAGCAGGTGTTTCTCAGTGTGATGTTCTGGGCCCAGCTAACTTCAGCTGCTTCATCCCTCCATCATAATATCAGAAGTTAGGATGTTCGCTGATGATGACACTACATTCAGCACTATTCGCAAATACTGAAGCAGTCTGTGTCCAAATGTAGCAAGACCTAGACAATATTCAAGCTTGGGTAAAAAGTGGGAATTAACATTCACACCACACAGTGCCAGGCAATGACAATCTCCAACATGAGAAAAGGTAAGCACCACCCCTTAATATTCAGTGGCGTTATCTGGCATTTTGCCATTGACCAGAAACTAAATAGAGTAAACATTATAAATATCATGGCTACAAGAGCAGATCAGAGGCTAGCAATCTAGCAGTGACTGTCCACACCTACAAGGCATAAGTCAGGTGTGTGAGGGAATACTCCCTGCTTACCTAGATGAGTCCTGCTCTAACAACATCCAAGAAACTTGGGACCATCCAGCACAAAGCAGTCCATTTGAATGGCACACCTTCATTCCTTCCACCACAGGCAGACAGTGACAGCACTGTGTGTGATCTACAGGTTGCACTGCAGAAATTTAAACACCTTTGAAACCCACAATCACTATCATCTAGAAGGACAAGGGCAGTGGGTACAATAGAACACCATCACTTCCAAGTCCCCCTCTAAACCACACACCAATCTGATTTGGAAATATTTCACTGTTCCCTCACTTGCTGAGTCAAAATCCTGCAACTCCCTTCCCAATCACATAATGGGTGTCCTTGCACCCCATGGATTGCAGCAGTTCACAAAGGCAGTTTGCCATCACCTTCTCCAAGGCAACTAGGGGTGGATAATAAATATTGGCCTAATTAGTGGAAACCACATCCCATGACCAAATTTAAAACAAAATGTGCGACAGCAAGGAAATTTGGTGGACCTGTACAAAACATGATTAGTCCTCAATAGGAGTACTGTATCCAATTCTAGGTACCACAACCTCGTAATTGACTTTTTAAATTTTTAGCTGGGAAATTGTGTTTAATGAAAATGTGAGGAAGCTGTGTGCTGAAAAGAATTAGACATTGTTGTTTTGGTTAAGCAAGAGGGTTAAAACGAAGGGAGCTGATTCACTCCTGCTCGTCTCGTCATAACACTTTATCAGAATTAATTGTTTGAGAAACATAAAGTGCAAACTAAATGGTGTTACAAGTAGATCCCCAGAATTGTTCCATATTGGAGGATAGCGTATGCCTGTCTTGCATATGTATCAGCTGTGACTCAATACTGGCACTCTTCCCTTCAACTCTGAAGGGTTGAATGGGTTTGCATCCCACTCCAGAGATTTGACACAACCAGGCTGGCACTGAGGGCTGTGCATACTGAGTAGTTGTTATGTTTCCTACAATACAACAGTAACTGCAATTCAGAAGTACTTAAACTGCTGTAAGGTACATTGGGATGTTCTCCAATTGTGAGTGGTGCAACATGAATGCAAATGTTTCTTTTCTAACTGGTCAATGTAAGTTTCTGCTTGTTTTCAGCCTGTCTTCTCACATGCTTCTGTGTCTCTCTCCCTTTCTCATTTCTGAATGTCACTTCTTTCTTGTTTCTTCCTCTGCTATTTTTTTCCTCATGGGTGCTGGGAAAGAGTTAGTAAGAACTGCAGGTTACATTTCATGGTGGTAGATTACAGCACTATAAGAATGTTAAAAATCAATTTGTTAAATTGATTCTAGGCTTGTGAGGGGAAGCTACAAAGTGTGGCAATTAAATGGACAAAGATGGACATTGGTGCTTGAAACGCAATATGGATGAACGTCAGGTAGATGTAGGATGATCAGAGAGAACCTGGCAAAATACCATGAAACAAGACTGGTGTTGTTGAGAATGGATGTGAAAATCAAAATTGACATTAAGTCAGATAATGGAACAAGTGTGGGAGATTAACCATCCAGAATCATGAGGCAATGCAACGCTATTAACCTGTGAAGACAACTGACACATGAATCACAACAAGCAATGTAAAAATAATTTTCAAATCATATAATTTTACAGCATTAAAAAGGCTGTTCAGGAATCTCTGTGCCTGTGTGGAATCTCTGAAGGAATGATTTCTGCTGCTTCATGCCTATTGAAAGAAAGATTGTGCAATAATAATAATAATGGCAAAACACATTTGCTGTTATCACTCCTCTGAAACTGACAGCAACATTCAATGTTTGTAAATGTGTACTTATACGCAGAAAACCAGAAGTTACTATTAGTGATTTTAGACTTCTCCATTGGGTTCCTATCCCAGACTTACAGCAATTGAGAATCATTGAACTGACGAGAGCTTGTCCTTTTACAGTGTGGGTCTGACTGTTAAAAGCCTTGCAAAGGTTGTTGAATTAATTTTAATTGCTGTTGAAAAACCACTCTGACCTTGAAAAGCTGATTTTATATTTGTGGAATGTCTGATTTCCCCCTTTTAAAATAGCATTTTCGTATTTTTAAAATTATGAAATGTTTGACATTTCAGTTTCTACTTTAATCACCTGTATATGGCCAGTGACTTAATTCATACTCAATAAGGTGTAATTAAGTGTAACTAGTTGCTTATGATGAAATAACTGGAAGCCCCATGACTTTGCAGAAGATTCAAAATGGGAAACCTATGCTACAGCGGTTGTTAAATCTTTGTGGGCAATGACAAGCATCATCACTTCATCGCTAATCGTAAAATACGGACATTAATCAGTAAACTTAAATAAATGTACTTAACTGTTGGAAAACAAAACTACAGTAAGAAGACGAAACTTGGAAGAGCAAAGTAACAGCAAACCTAGGAGTTGTGGTAAAGACAGCATGGAAGCTTAGACGTGCCTTAAAATTCAAAACTGTTCTTATTTTTAAACAACTGTAAGTATTGCATAGTGTGGGTCTCAGATACTACTTTAAAAAATCTTACAAATAGGAATGTAAACGATAAAGGTAAAGTTGCCATTGTTCTAGTGGATCGTAGGGTTGCTCTCTCATTAGTGAGTGACGATTTAACCTCGGGATTAACCGTATTTCAGGCAAGGGGCAAGGTTGATGAGGAGGGTCCTTCATAGTAACCTCAACTGGAGCAGGAATTGAAAATGCACTGTTGGTGTCACTCTCCACTAACCCTAAACCTAACCCTTTTGTAAAGCAGAACTCCAGCCAACAAAGCTAACCAAGCCTCAGATAAGGATATAGTGTATGTAACTTAGAAATGTTAATAAACTAGCCAGTCTCTTGTGGAGTTGCGTGCAAGGAATTGAGATCAAACAGAATATTTAGGGATGAACGTAAGACCAAATGAATAATAATGGCTACAAAATGGCAGCAGTGATGTAGGAGCATCTTTTGTGCATACAACAAAGTGTATTTAGTGAACAAAATAGTACATTGTTAGATATTTGCATTTGAGCCAACTAGAGAGCAAAGGTTGACCATTAAATGAACAGAGATTGCTGCTTGGGATACAATATGCTAGATGGAAATGTGTTGCTGGAGAAGCGCAGCAGGTCAGGCAGCATCTAGGGAACAGGAGAATCGACGTTTTGGGCATTAGCCCTTCTGTTCCCTAGATGCTGCCTGACCTGCTGCGCTTCTCCAGCAACACATTTCCATCTCTGATCTCCAGCATCTGCAGACCTCATTTTCTCATACAATATTCTAGACCTAGTATTGTACAATGAGATAAGATTAACTAAAACTTCATGTGAAGGTGCCCCTCGGTAGCAATGATCATAATATGACTAAATTTTACATTCACTTTAATGGAGAGAAGAGTGAGTTCAAGATTTGTATTTTAAAATTGAATGAGGGCAATTATGAGGGCATAAAAGCAGAGCTAGCAAAAGTGAACTGGCAAATTAATAGAGATAGAGAGTTCAAGAGAGATGCAGTGGCAGACATTTTAAGATGTTATTTCAGAAAACACAGAATACATTTCAACAGGATGAAAAATTCCAAGGAGATCTGTGATTAGCTATGAAAGTTAAAGATCATTTTAAACTTATAACCAAAGCATATCATTGTATTAAGGTGGTTGGTGGATCAGAAAATTTGACAGATTATAAAACACAGCTAAGAAATGGTAAAATTACTAGACTGAAAAGTAGCTGGAAACGTTAGATTTTTTTACAGAAGTTAACCAAGTGAGCATTGGTCCTAAGAATATGATTCTGGAGAAATAATGATGGAAAATAAGAAGACTGATGAATGGAACAGGTACTTTGCATCAGTCTTCACTTACAGAAGATACAGGTAACATCCCAGAAATAACTAAAACAGAAAATGAAAAGGGGTCTCAAAATTACAAGCATTGGGGAAGTGATACTGAGCATATTGTTTGAGCTATGGGCTGATAATTGCCCAGATTCTGACGGACTTCAAAGCAAGATCTTAAAATAAATTGCTAGTTGGCTTATTGGTTTTACTTTTTCAAACTCCCGAGATTCAGGAAAAGTTCTATTCGATTGGAAGATTGTGCATGTGACTCTTTTATTCAAAAAGCGATGGAAATGGAAAGCAGGAAGTTGCAGGCTAGTTAGTTTAACATCTGTCACAGGGAAGATTTAGAACTTATTTTTAAAGTATTATAGCAAGACAATCATGTAGAGTCACTCGATTCAGTGGATGTACTATGCTTAGATTTTCAGAGTCATTTGGTAATGTTATTGTGAAAAAAGAAGCATATCATGCAGGGGGTAACATGTTGACATGGTTAGAAGATGTTCTAGGTAAGCGGGTATTGATAGGGTGGATGTAGAAAGTATGTTTTCTCTTATGGTAGAATCTAGAACTGGTTTCATCATTTAAAAATAAGGGGTCAACCATTTAAGACAGAGGTGATGAGAATTTTTTCTCATAGAGGGTCATGCACCTTTGAAACTATTTTCCTTATGAGATGGTGGAAGAACTTGACTATTTTTGAGGCAGATGTAGATAAATTCTTGATAAAAAAGGAATGATTATCAGGGCAGCCATGAAAATGGACTAATCAGACCAGCTTGACCTTATAAAACTGATTGGCTTACTCCTGCCCTTAATTCATATGTTGGCATTGCAAAGTAGGTAGGGAACAGTTTCATTAGGAGAAAGTGAGGACTGCAGAAGATTCCTGAAGAAGGGCTTATGCCCGAAACGTCAATTCTCCTGCTTCTCGGATGCTGCCTGGCCTGCTGTATTTTTCCAGCACCACATTTTTCAAACCAGGGAGCAGTTTCATCCCAAATTTCGTGGTGCTGTGGACAGGGAAGAATGTTTCTTCACAGTACAACAGGATCTTGATCATATGGTCAAATTGGCCAAGGAGTGATATATAGAATTTAAATAAATGTGAGATGCTGCATTTTGGAAAGGCAAATCAAGGCAGGACTTATACACTTAATGGTAAGGTCCTGGGTAGTGTTGCCGAAAAAAAGAGACCTTGGGTGTAGGTTCATAGTTCATTGAAAGTGGAGTCACAGATTGACGGGGTAGTGAAGAAGGCATTTGATACGCTTGCCTTTATTGGTCGGTGCATTTAGTATAGGTGATTGTGTTGCCGCTGTATAGGACATTGGCTAGGCCACTTTTAGAATATTGCATTCAGTGCTGGTCACTTAGCTATAGGAAGGATGTTGTGAAAGCTGAAAGGGTTCAGAAAAGACTTACAAGGATGTTGCTGGGATTGGAAGATTTGAGCTATAGGGAGAGGCTGAATAAGCTGGGTCTATTTTCCTTGGACCATCAGAGGCTGTCAAGTGACCTTACAGAGATTTATAAAATCATGAGGAGCCTGGATAAGATGAATAGCCAACGTCTTTTCCTTAGAGTAGGGGAGTCCAAAAGTAGAGGGCGTAGGTTAAGTTGAGAGGGGTGTGGGATCATGTTCAAATAATGACCGAAATCAGTGAGTGGCAAAAATAGCCTCTTTATTCAGCAATCACAGCACAAGTTTGAGGTGGCAATAGAATTCCGAAACACAGTTCTTATAAGAGCCCCTTTAGACACAGTTCTTACATATATTAAAAATTCCATTACTATGGTGTTACATTTTTATCTATAGTACACAAAGGTTTGAAGGGCTTCTGTCCTGGGAGACAGGAGATGGGTTAAAACATGCTAATTGCTGGCTGCTACTTCTGACGGGATGTCTGTCTGGTCTGGTTGCGTAATTAAGAGGTGTTAGCTCTTTTGTCTTTTAAATTAATAAATGTTAGCAAAAATACTAGGCCTATAAACTCTAAATAGAAATTGTAATAAAAGAATAAAGGATATTAAACTAATTACTGTAGCCGGCTTGTGAGATTTACTTACTATTTGCCGGTATGAGTTTCATTCATTCATGCAATTTCATGCAAGCGCAGTTTTGTTAGTTAGTTTCTTAAAGGGATAATGCCCAATTAAAAGGTATTTAATAGGTACTTAATCTATTTAGGTCCAGAAGATGGTTAATATGGACTGATTAATATAATATTGTTTCTTGGAGATTTGATATGCATGTTATTGTTCTGTATACTGATAAGGTGTGAAAATGCAGTAATGGGTTTGAAACGATTGTTTTTAAATTTGGCTACCTCAGAACCATTAGGAGAAAGTGAGGGCTGCAGATGCTGGAGATCAGAGTCGAGATTGTGGTGCTTGAAAAGCACAGCAAGTCAGGCAGCATCCGAGGAGCAGGAGAATCAACGGTTCGGGCATAAGCCCTTCATCAGGAATGAATGACGGTTTTATGAATGAATGGATGAAACCATGTTATCGTAAATAACAGGTTAGTAAAGGGTTAAGGATGAACGAACGGGAACCTGGTATAAATAAATATAGTGAGCTGGTAGGTAAGTTAATAAAGATAGCCTGTAACACAATATTTCATGGATAGATTTAGATTAGATTAGATTAGATTCCCTTCAGTGCAAAAACAAGCCCTTAGGCCCAACCAGTCCACACTAAGGGACTGAGACCCGGGTTCAACTCCCGCCTCAGGCGACTCTCTGTGTGGAGTTTGCACATTCTCCCCGTGGCTGTGTGGGTTTCCTCCGGGTGCTCCGGTTTCCTCCCACAATCCAAAAATGTGCAGGTTAGGTGAATTGGCCATGCTAAATTGCTCGTAGTTTTAGGTGAAGGGGTAAACGTAGGAGTATGGGTCTGGGTGGTATACGCTTCGGCGGGTCGGTGTGGACTTGTTGGGCCGAAGGGCCTGTTTCCACACTGTAAGTAATCTAATCTAATCTAATGTTGCCAGGGTTGGAGGATTTGAGCTGCAGGGAGAGGTTGAACAGGCTGGGGCTGTTTTCCCTGGAGCGTCGGAGCCTGAGGGCTGACCTTATAGAGGTTCATAAAATCATGAGGGGCATGGATAGGGTAAATAGACAAGATCTTTTCACTGGGGTGGGAGAACTAGAGGGCATAGGTTTAGGGTGAGAAGGGAAAGATATTAAAGAGACCTAAGAGGCAACCTTTTTATGCAGGGTGTTGTGCGTGTGTGGAATGAGCTGCCAGAGGCTTGGTGGAGGCTAGTACAATTGCAACATTTAAAAGGCATCTGGATGGGTATATGAATAGGGAGGGGTTTGGAGGCTGGGCTGGGTGCTGGCAGGTGGGACTAGATTGTGATGGGATATCTGGTCGGCATGGATGAGTTGGACGGAAGGGTCTGTTTCCGTGCTGTGCATCTCTATGACTAATACAATGCATAAATCTGTAAAGTTTCACACTGAGGGTAGTTCTTGCCTATATTAGAACTTTCTTGGCTGATCATTCAATTTGCTCCCATTGTAAACTTGAGCTCACCCAAAGCTTCACTGCCCATATCTTAACTCGAACCAAGTTTTATTTATCCATCAGACTTGTGCTTACTGATGTACACTGGGCTCTGGTCAAACAACAACTCAGCCATGTTTCAGTCCCTCCATGGCCTTTCTCCAACCTTCTTCTCCAGCTCTATAACTGATTGAGTTCATTACTCTTCAATTGGGCGGCACGGTGGCACAGTGGTTAGCACTGCTGCCTCACAGCGCTAGAGACCCGGGTTCAATTCCCGCCTCAGGCGACTGACTGACTGTGTGGAGTTTGCACATTCTCCCCGTGTCTGCGTGGGTTTCCTCCGGGTGCTCCGGTTTCCTCCCACAGTCCAAAGATGTGCAGGTCAGGTGAATTGGCCATGCTAAATTGCCCGTAGTGTTAGGTAAGGGGCATGGGTGGGTTGCGCTTCGGCGGGTCAGTGTGGACTTGTTTGGCCGAAGGGCCTGTTTCCACGCTGTAATGTAATCTAAAAAAAAAATTCTGGCCTCTTGTGCGTTTCTGATTTTTTTTAAGCATTTCGCCATTAACAGTTGTGCTTTCAGTCATACCAGCCTAAAGCTCTTTAATTTTCTTTGTTTCACTGTCGTTTTTTTTTTAGGGCAATCTTTAAAACATATCTTTTTTCCCAAAATTTTCAATCACCTACTGTAATGCATCTTGAGGTGGCTCACACAGCTGATAGTTTTCCAATGCTTTAGAAAGTTTTATGACTTTAAAGGTGCTATATAAATGCAAATGATATTTCAGAAATAAGAGCAATATAAAAAATTGACTTTGATCATCCAGCGGCTAATTGGGCAACTGTAATCTGTATGGTGTGAAATTGAGCCAAAGATAAAGGCATGTCCTGAGTTAGCTGGTCCCAAGTAGTCAGGTGTTGTGCTAAGAGCTAACTTTGCAGTTGGTGTCACTATCCACTTTAGAATTTGTGGAAGTTTAAATATAAAACCTGTAACTGCACTGGAAAAGAATTTTAATAGTTCAGTTTCGGTTTACTTACTGGAGAAGTATAATGATTTGTGTAAGAAACTTTGCAGGTTGGTGGTAATGAGGACTGCAGATGCTGGAAAGTCAGTTGATAAAATATGGAGCTGGAAAAAGCAGGACTGATGAAGGGTCCTGCCCGAAATGTCGACTCTCCTGCTGTTGTGATGCTGCTTAACCTGCTGTGCTTTTTCCAGCTCCACATTTTACCGACTTTAACTTTATCGATAAACTATTAATACATTGTTCCAAATGTGCAAATATTCTTTTATATAGGAAAAACAAAAAGAGAAAGAAAACGAAGCAGAAGTAGGTCCTCCTCCACGACATCATCATCATCAAGTTCATCCTCTTCAAGTTTGTCGTCATCCTCAAGAAGCAGAAGCAGGTCTAGTAGTAGAGGTAAGTGCATAAAGCACGGAGTAGCTGAAACTCACTTTGAATTTGAAGAGTGAAGTACTTAAAACATGTCATGTTACTTATCTGTTGATTTACAAGATCTGTTTTATCTGTGAAAGGTGGGGAGCTGGAGTACCATTTTTACCACAAGTTAAAGGCTTTCATTGTTTTACCAAATAATTCTGAACTTTTCATGGGAATTGAGATGGTGAATATTATAGCTGTCCCTATCGTTGGAATTAGAACTTCAGGTTGAGGGCTGCTTATATTACAATTTCATGATTTTCTGAAGCAAATTGTTTGACAATGTGGGCTTCTTACACTAATATTACAATCAGAGAATGGAATTTTGATGTTATATATGGAATACCATTTCATCTTGGGCCAGAGTTTATATTCCTTTCTGTTTCTGAGCATTGTAGGAATCTTTTTCCTGTGTGATGTAGAATAATCCAAAACTGTTGGGAATGATTGATTACTGCCACGGGGTGACAGTTCAGGTATTATCAATTGATCAATAGTTAAGAGCAACAGATACATGGGAATACAACTACCTGCAAGTTCTTCTCCAAGTCACACCCCATCTTGACCTGGAAGTATATTACTGTTCCATTGCTGTTAATGGGTCGCAATCCTGGAACTCCCTTCCTAACAGCATTATAGCTTTACTTGTATCATGGACTGAAGGGCCCGTTCCTGTGCTGTACTATTCCATGTTCGAGGTTATTCATGGGATGTGGACCTTGTTGGCACATGGACCTTGTTGGCTGCAGCTGTTCAAAAACATGTCTCACCACTACTTTCACAAGGATAATTAGGAATGGACAATAAGTACTGACCTTGCCAACAAGGTCCACATCCCATGAATAACCTCGAACATGGAATAGTACAGCACAGGAACGGGCCCTTCAGTCCATGATGTTGTGCCAAACATGATACCAGATTAAACTAAGCCCTTCTGCATGCCCTTGGTCTATATCCCTCCATTCTTTGTATATTCATGTGCTTATCTAAAAGTCCCTAAAATGCCCCTCTCATATCTACGTCCACCATTTGCCCTAGCAATGCATTGCAGCCTCCTACCACTCTGTTAAAAAAAAAACTTGCCCCTCCCCCCACATCTTCTTTGAACACCCCCACCCCCCTTACCTTAAATGCATGTCCCCCACCCTCTCAATATTAAACACTTCAACTCTGGGAAAAGGTTCTGACCATCAATCCTATCTGTGCATCTCATAATATTTCTATCAAATTTCTCCTCCGTCTCTGCTGCTGCAGATAAACAACCCAAGTTTTTAAAAATTTCCTCTTGTATCACATACCCTCTAATCCAGGTAGCATCCTGGTAAACCTCTTCTTCACCCTCTCCGAAGCCTCCACATACTTCCTGTAATGTGGCAAACAGAATTGATTGCAATACTCTGTATGGTTTAGATTAGATTAGATTAGATTACTTACAGTGTAGAAACAGGCCCTTCGGCCCAACAAGTTCACACCGACCCTCCGAAGAGCAACACACCCAGACCCATTCCCCTACATTTACCCCTTCACCTAACACTACGGGCAATTTGGCATGGCCAATTCACCTAACCTGCACATTTTTGGACTGTGGGAGGAAACCAGAACACCCGGAGAAAACCCACGCAGACACGGGGAGAATGTGCAAACTCCACACAGGCAGTTGCCTGAGGTGGGAATTGAACCCGGGTCTCTGGCGCTGTGAGGCAACAGGGCTAACCGCTGTGCCACCGTGCTGCTAAACATAAACTAAACATTTAACTAAAGTCTAAAGACCTGACTCTTGTACTCAATGCCCTGACTAAGAAAGGCAAGCAAGCCGTATGCGACCTTTACCACCCCATCTACTTGTTTGGCCATTTTGATGGAGTTATGGACCTGAATCCCAAGGTCCCTCTGTACATTAACACTGTTCAGGATCCTGCTGTTAACTGTTAATAAGTCTTCAAAAAAAATTCTTAAACCAGAGGGCATGAACACTGTCCTGGAGTGCAGGGATTGGCATAGGAAATGATCTAAATCATATTTATTTTCTTTAGTTTGCCTGAATTATATTAGCACTTTAGTGACAATTGCAATGATTCCTGCCAAATGGTCCCATTGTCTCACATCAATCTTACGGTTTCATGGCCCACTCTTATTCCACTTGCTCAGCCCTCTCACCATTACTGTTGCTCCATAATTGGATAGTAGATGACACAGTGTTGTAAAGCTAACAGAAGCTGTGTAAATGAAGGATAAAATCTAAGTGAAGAAGCATAAAATACAAGAGAGGAAAATGAGGGAAAGTTGAGCAAATTTGAAGGAGTGGAGAATTTTTGTGCACTCCTTGGAAAGAAGAAAGCAAGAACTGAAATTACTTTGGAAATTATTACAACAACTTTGAAATGTTGAATCTAGCCTGAAGAAAAGCTTTGAAAACCACTGTAGCAGATTATCTCTATCATAAAATAATATGGAAAAGAAGAACTCCTCAAACTGTCTTTCACAGAAAATGCATACCTAATCACTTAATTAAAATCCTGAGAGAATCCAGTAAAATGAAACAAAGAATCTCCAAATATAATTTTTTACAAGACATCTCACCATCATTCTGCATTTACAGCTGGATGTTTGTTTTCCACACCTTCAGCAAGTACGTGTAAATGTTCTAAGGTGCTTTTGATCAGAAGCAAGTATGTTCTGTGCAGAATTTTATAATGTGTGTCCATTTTTATACCAGTAATGTACTCTTGAGAAGAATCGAGGTTGTGTTATGGATCAATATTTTTCTTGGTTACTATATAGGTGAAAAATAAAGCAACATAGGAAATCAATTGAAAATGAATGAACATTCTTTAGCAATAACTAGGCAACTGATCTTTTATGATTATATTTTCTTTAAGTATGGCATGTTAAAATATTTAGGGAATCCTACTGGGGATTTCATGCACAAGGCTGATTTTGTAGTTGTTTTGGCAGATTCCCAGAAACGATCAAAAATAAAGAAAAGGAAGAAAGAAAAACAACACAAAAAGGTAAGAATTTCTGCATACTTGGGATACTTATTTTAAAGTTTCTTCTCATGTTACAGTATTTTTAGAATAAATGTATTATGTGCAAAATCATTTTGAAACAGAACTGATGCCCATTTCCTATTCAATCCAGGGAAAGACTTTCTTCTGGTGTTTAAACAATTTGCTTCCTTTTAGGGGGGGAAGAAAGAGAAAATAAAGAAGCACAAGAAGAAAAAGAGTGTGTGTTCTGGGCCTGTTCAGATTTCTAAGGTAATTTAACCTTCAGTTGCTCATTTAAAAACAAAAAATTAAAAGAAACCAGAAAATTAGTTTACTTTTATTTTTATTTCATAAGGAAATGCTGATAATCTGAATTAACAATCACAAGTTAACCACATCGCATCTGATCTTAAAAATTATCTATATTTTGAAAACAACCCCACCTTATTGTTTCTCCTAATATATTGCCTGCAATGTGTCAGAGAACACTTTGCTTTGTAGCCATAGGGATGTTTGCGCTGTTTTGGCATCGCATCTGTGCTGCAGATTTACAGTGACTGAATATTTTAAGTTCAATTTGCATTAAATGCTCCTCTGACCTTTTTGCTGGTATTTTGTGGATTAAATTTGATATCTCTGATCCCTTTTCTGTACAAACTGTAAATGAATGAACATTATTTTTAAATAAATAATACTTTTGTTTCCTGAGGCATCGGAGAGTTAAAATAAAGTTTAATTTTAAGAGACTAGAGGTTAATTGGAATGGGATGTGCTATCCTCATTTTAAAATCAAGTGTTCTGTCCTTAGTTTTATGTTACGAATTTCTAAGTATTTATATTAGATGCTGTGTTTATAATAAAACCCATCGCACTCTAATTGCACACTCCTGTGGTATGGTTGTAGGTAACAGGATTGAGGTAGATTCACAACCTTCTATTATTGGGATGGCCAGTGGATACAGTAGGACTAGTGAGAAATGGAAACTATAAAACAACATTATAGTTATAAATCTGAAGAGCTGGTGCTTTTTTTCATTTTATTTATGGAAGATAAAAATATTATCAAACTAAATCTTTTCATGTATGTTTTCAACACCTGAGATTTCTTGTTCACAAGTTCTCGTTTTGAGATCTTGCAGCGTTGAAGTTCACACTATAGAGGCAAGTGCATCTTTTTCAGCTATGTTTTACAATTATCATTGCCTACACTATATATTTTTGGAATTTCTGTTTAAAGCAGCTATTGCAACCAATAGCAATAACTAGCTTTAGAATGCCAAATATATTTTCTTAATGCAAGGGTCTCAGTAAAATATTGGCCTGTTCTGCATTATTGACTGATCACACTTCCTTATCCTGATCCCAGCCAGATCCTTCAATGTCTACGTTTAATGAATCATCCAAATGAAATTGATAGTTGTGCCAAACTTGTAAAAAAGCATTGTGGTGTGGTTATGCTGGCAACTTGAACTGAGACTGTCTTCTTTTTCCGGGCTCTTAGAAATTAGCAAAAAGGAGACTTGTGTTTTCTTTGTGTGCGTTAAGTGTGAGCTTGGGTCCTAGAGGGATTTTCAGAAGATATATTATTCATTATAAATATCACTCAGATGAATATTATTGCAGTTCTTCTCGATCTTGCTGCCTAATATGCTGATATCATACATTGCTACAGTATTGTAAACATGCTCCTCCATCCTGCCTTTCAGAAAACAAGGCAAAAACTGTAGCCGCCTTCACATCCAATGTTAATATACCTTGACTTTTGATCATGTGACATTTACAAATCTCACAGTGATTATAATGGTGATTTCCTTATTAGTTGAGTACCTTGTTAGTGGTTTCAGTTCAGCAATTATTCAGGAGAACCATGAAGCCAACCACAAACAGGTGCAGACAGGCAATTGAAAACCCAGAAACATGGAGTTATTGTAAGAGAGGAAAATCAGAGATGGAGAAAGTTTGATTCCACCAATAAATCATTCCAAGCGTGATTCAATGAAATTGCAGCAAATACTCATAGTAAAAATGGCAACCTTCAGGTGATCTTTTTATGCTGAATTTTAACACCCAGAAATATGTGGGTTAGGACTGGTTCGCATGTTAAAATTTTTAAAAATCTGCATTTTAACCTAATCCACTTATTGCTAAGTTTAAGGATGGGGGAATTAGTGGCAGTGACAAGGAGTGGGCAACCAACCTGCTTCCATAAGAGAGGTTGGCAATATAAATATTTAAATGAAACAGAAACCTTTCACTTAAACAATATTGCAGTTTACAGCGTTTCACTTGATTTCCTCAACTTTGGGCAAACCTGCAGCAAAAAGGAAATGAGAACAGTTTCTTGGAGCAGGTCAGAGTCATTACAGCATTGCTTGTAGCCATCAGCACCTCCCTGCCCCCATGCTTCCTCATCCTCATACAAAGACCCCAGGACAAGGGGACTTTAGACAAGGTACTGGATATTTATTACTGCAATGAGGAGAATTTGTTCAGTCAGAGGGTTATAAATATTTGGAATTCTCTACACTGGGGACTATAGACATGCAGACATTGATTAACATTCAAGATTAACATTGATAGATTTTTTTAGATGCTAAAGAAATCTAGGGATGGAGGAATGGAAATTGGAACAGAAGGTCAGCCATGAAAGTATTGCATGATGTTCAGACTGGTCCCCTCTTTTATTTCATATTTTTTTCCAATCAATATACATTGCATATAGCAGACAATTATACCTATAGGCTAGGCAAAAATATGTTGAGCATCAGTATCTGATCCATCAGAGGTGAGGTTACTTTGCTCTTGTCTTTCGTAGAAGTGTTCCTCATCTGCTGAGAGTATGTCAGGAAATAGCTTACTTATAACAGAGAAAAGGATGGTACCTTAAGGATTGGCTTCATGATCTATAATCTTGATCTATGAGAGCAAAGGAAGCAGAGCTATCAGGAAATCATCTTTTTCACAGGCAAGTCATTTACTCACATACTTTGCCTTCTTTCTAGAGAACAAAGTATTATTATTATTGCACTGTATCTAAAATACAAAGGTTAGTAACTCAAATCAGAAAGAGTGAGAAGCAGGAAGAGCACAGCTTTCAACATTTTTGGATTTATTAGTGTGTAATTGTTCTTATTACTTTAATAAATTAAAATTGCATTGTAAAGATTAACAAAACATGTGGATAGTCGAACTAATTGATGTTTGTTGTTTTTAAACACTTGACAGGTTCTGTGTGGTATTTCAAAAGCATATTCTTGTTATGATCTCCACTTCGGGTTTTTCTCTTAAAATGTATATTTTGACAAATTTAAGTCTTTCTGACGATGCTGGGTGTTATAAAAGCCTGGCAACATCTATACACTGTGAAACAAATGTGTTCTAACAGCAGTTCAGTGCATAGAATGCTTAATAGGTTTTGCTTGTTGCTTACGCGTCCACAGCTTTGTAACTGAGTCATATGATGTTGTGAGCTGTGACAAATGCCTCACTCTTGTTACAAAAATAAAGACTTATCTCACCACTTCATGTCCTTCAGAAAGTGTTTCAGAAGTTCAGGAAATCCTTTTCCTTCCAGCTAGAAAAAAAATGTTTAAATCTCTGTTTAGAATTTATTCAGTGTCTCATTCAAAAAGGAAGAATTCTATCAGTTAGCAGTTCCATCTTTGATCACAAGGTGGTGATCAGTACATTGTGTTTTATTTGTTCTGTGCATTTGTATTAACAAAATATCATTCTAATTGCAGTTTCTGAAAGACAGGGGCAAAAGTGATGCATACAGCATGATTACAGGAAAGAGAATAAAAATGAAAGTTAAGAAGACCAAAGGTGATAAAGAGGTATGTGAACTTGTTTATTTTTAAGAGCACATGAACTTAATAGGGAAATATTATATATGTGCACTGTTATAATTTCTGTGATGTATCAAATTGAAAGATGAAAGTAAAATAAAAAGTACTGACTGACTGCAAAATCATGATTTACACCTCAGCCCTGAGGAGGTTGTGCATTTTCAGCACTGAATCATGGTCCTCTGTCATCTCACAACACTTTAAAAATTGCACAATTGAACCCACTTCCAAAATTTCTACTATACCCCAACTTGAAATAGTTTCTGTTACCTATAAAGATTTTGCAAGGCTTTAAACTGTTGACTTTCCAACAGTTTGCACATCAACTTAACTTATTTAATTTAAATTTCTTCAGCACTTCTTCTGAAGGTGACATTTTTGCTGCGGTTAGGTTCAAAAGCGCTTGTAGCCCTCTGATACAGTACCAGAATTAAGTAGCATCCTTTATTTGATCTATCTGAAAATTATGCAATAAGGAGATTTCAATTATTGCATAAAACTTTGTTCTTATCACCTGATTGCCTCATATGCACACTTTCTAGCAGTGACTAAGGGAGGGAGCTCTGGCTGACTTTTGTACCCTGTCCTTACACAACACTGCAATTAAAGTTCATGACTTGTGTGATTTCACAGCCTTTTTAATCTTTCCCTGCCACCCAGGTTGCAACACATAATGGTATGGTATAATTGCAACAAATGTAAAAGAAATCTCTTGAGGTTATTGATCCAATGGTCAATTATTAATGTCAAAAATTAATATTACTCGTCACATTATGAGCAAAAGAGTTGAATTGCTCAGCTGACAGTTTTAGTTACTGAAATTTTGTGTAATATTTGTTACATATATTCTGTGTTGGAGGCTGCTAAATTTCTAATAAAATAATCTTAAAAATTGGGAATAGAATGAAAGAAAACTGAATCTTTTTTGAACTTTGCAAATGTGTAGAATGTATCTGGGCACATTGTATGGCTGAGTAAATGTCAACTAAAAATAGAAAGTACAAAGCAGTTGGCCTGTATCTGACAAGATAAAATAAGGTTAACATTTCAGAAGTATCAACCATTCGTTCATTCTCAAATATTGATCAACTTTCATTTCCAATATTTTAATGCCTAATTTTCTGAATTTACAACATTTGAGCTTTATTTAAAAATTGATTATTGCAATTTTAAATTTAGTGTTGGAATGAAACTTGCTTTCTGACTGGGAGCCTGTATCCAAGAAAGTGCAACAGAAACTCAGGCACTCAATGCTCAACATTCTCCAGTCTGTGTGAACTCTCTTTTTGTATGACATGCATTCAATCTATTGAAACCCATAAATTTCTTTAATCCTACAGAGAGACCGAAATCGAGCTGAACTCCTTCAGTTCCTGAACTCTGCAATGTAAGGAAGAAGTACATCAGTGGGATTTCAAAACATGAAACACAGGGTCTGATAATCGCAGGAACTTTGTCATTGAAGCGAAGTATGTTCACTTGGATAGCTCAGGGAAAATCCCTTCAAAAATGGATGCAGGCAATCTTTCAGTTAGAGATATAAAGATATGAATGTATGATTTTGCGAAATTTACATTAAAGAGCAGAAACAAGACCGGCATTTTTCAGGATGTTTCTCAATGTTTTACCACACAGCCCTTGGAAAACCTGTTAAAATAACTCTGATAATTTGATCTCTCAAAAAATTGTCCTGTTGGATAGAATTTCATGTTCTGACAATGTTCACAAAAATTATACATTCCACGGTAATGAGAAAATACAGGGGAAGGCACATCATGACTACATTCTATTAATATAAATAGGGAATAAGGTTTGCAAATGTGTTATCTGACTGTAGAGTTTAAAATGCTGCATCAAAGTGTCTCTGGGGAATCCTCCATAATTAGTAATTATTGTTATAAGTCCATGAATTACCAGGTAAAATTTGTGAAGATTATGGAAGTTATGCTTCAATCTCTTCTTTTTGGAAGCAAAGTTATTTTGTAACACAACATAAACCTATAGCATTCAATCTCTATAATGAATTCTTTTAGAAAAAGATGAGCTGAAGCCTAACAGATTTGTCTTTATTTGAATACTGTGTGCTGAAGGAAGAATGAGAAAAGGGAAACTATGTGTCCTAACCAAATACAGATCATTGATGGAAATGTAACACTAAATAAATCAAAGAAGGCATTCAATTCCGACAATTGCAGCCTTCACACCATGTTTTTATGTATGTGCTCGCAAGAATTATGCTTGATTATACTTTGAATCTGTGCTTTAACTTTTCATGTCCATTAAATTGAACAATTTTTTTTCATCTCATTTGCATTGTATGCTGTGAAAGGTCGATGAAAACAAGTGATTCAAACTCATACAGGCAAACCTTTGAGTCTTGATAAACTTGACAATTAAATTTCAAAAAAAAAATTGAGAACGTGATTGACTGCAAATGAATCTGGAATAAATGTCTTTGACTAAGAAGTGCTGCTCCATGGTATCTTAAGTTAACTTGCATTTTTACTTGAACTTTTAGAATATTTGTTCATATTTTGTATGACATTCTGCAATTTTCAGATTTTTTTGTGAAAGCTGAAACCCATGGTTTATCTAGACATGAAGTACACCTATTACAGTGAATAAAAAATAATGTATAGAAAAGGGAAATTGTGTTGGTGGAGTTTGACATTTTTCTGCGCAAATTTATTTTAAAAAATTTTAATCATTTACACTTTTTGATGCATCTTCAAGCTTTCTATTGGTATTTTCTTCTCCATGCTCCTGACATTTGTTTCCTTGTAGGTATGACCAGAATTTACCTGGTGATGTAAACTGTGGCATTTAAATGTATGATTTTTTTAATATATTAGTCTCTGTAAATTTCGATTTCAGGTTTTGAGTTGGTGACGTGGGTTTTTCAAGTTAATTAACTTGTACAGTATTTCTGTAACCATGGCAACTGAGAAACTATTTTGAAGCCTGGCTATAGAGCGAATGAAAACCAAAAATACTGAATAAACTTATCAGATCTCCCAGCATTGTAGAGAGAGAAACAGAGTTAACGTTTCAAGTCAAGTTTGACTGTTCTTGATGTCAAAGAAGAGTCATAGTGAACTTGAAATGTTAATACTGTTTGTCTCTCCAAAATTCTGCCAGATCTGCTGAGATTCTTCAGCATTTTCTGTCTTCTTTTCAGGCTTTCAGCATCTATAGTATTTTGCTTTTATTGTAATGTACACGCGTTTAATCCACTAATGAACTTTTGATTAGTGTTTGCGACCAAGTGTGGTAAGTAATGGAGTCTCGAATGTTTGTTAGTGTTGTGGAGTCTTGGTTTATTTAGCTCAAGTGAGACACCCACAACTGGCTATACAGAGCTGGACTCCTGAAAAAGGAATAATAGATTTAATAAATTAGATTACCTCAGTGAAAAGTTAGTGTTGGTCCTAGGCTAGAAGTGGTTTTCAAAGCTGAGTACAGTGAAGCTCCAATGTGTGGTAACTTCCAGAAGATGCTGTTGTATCTCCAGTGTAAAAGTTGAAATCACAAGTGTCTTAAATATACTGAGGTGTTAAAGTTAGTGACTATGGCATGAGTGTTACAAAAGTCATGTTTTAGGAACTGTGCCAGGAGTGTTGTGTTGAGAACCGTGCAGAAGCATTTTGTTTCTTTTCAATTTATAAAAGAATGTTTTAGGTTTAATTTTTACTGTACATTTAAAACTATTTGAATTTATAAGTAGAAAGTTTGGATTATTCCATTTTATCTACTTTTTTTATAATAAATTTCAATTTTGTTGTTTTTAAAGCAAAATCTGCAGCATTGCATGCTTATGTTTCAAAGAGAGCAACTACTTTGTTAAACCATAACAAATAGCATAATGATCTATTAAACTGGATTCCTGTGTTGGATCTGACTTATCCTAGAATAACAGCAGCTCAGTACATAACGACCTAAATAATGGTCAGATGGTAAACTATGCAATCTATCCCGGCTAAAAGTGAATAAAAAATACAGCACATCTTGATCACTACTGCGTCTCTAAGTTGATATGCCTCAATAATATTACGCACATGGAAACTAAATTATAAAGACTAATGGAATGCCTGTCCAATGCCTGCTACTTTTTTGCCTTTCTATAACCATCAGGGACAGGTGTTATACATTCATCCTTGATCACACTAAGTAATGCCCCACTTAGAGTGACTAGCAAATTCTGCTACTTGGTTGCACAGTGACAGGCAATCTGTGTCTTGATGTAGCACAGAATACAAGTATAGGGAAATCAGTTACCGGCATTGACTGAATCAAGCAACGTGCATGGAACCATAGCAAATTGATTCTTAGGACGAAGATGCCATTTTTGAGGCCTGTGTTCTCAGCACATTGTTTTATGGTTGTGAAAAATGGACAAATTACAGACATCAGAAAAGGAAGATCAATAATTTTTACCTTGACTATCTTCCGTGCATTCTGACAGCTCATGGAAGGACAAAATCATAAATGAGGCTGTCCTCTGAAGGTTCAATTTCCCAATATGTTGACAGTGTTCAAGCAATTGCAACTTCTCTGGCTCAGACACATTCACAGGATTGAAGATGGATGCATATACAAAGATGTATTGCATGACAAAGTAAGTGGAACCAGAGGCCAGTGAGACACCTGTATCAAGAATGTATACAAGCGTGACATGAAGACTCCAGACATTGATTTTTTGCACCTGGTAGATATGGGCTAATGATCGGCAAATAACATCTCCTGTTGTGGGCTGGCAAATGCCACAATGATGATCTGTGGATACAGCAGCTTGGCAACAGGTGCCAACAGCAGCCCACAATGTCACCTGACTTCTGATCTATCAGCCAAGAATGCATTATAAGGCTGACAGCCTCTAGTATTTGATCCCAGTAAGTTTGAAACTCAAGGAATCACGGGGGCATTTGTAGCATAGATATAAAGTTGGCTGAATGACAGTAAACTGAGAGTAATGGAACACAGTAATATTTCAGCCTGGGCAAAGATATGCAGTAAAGCTAAAACCATGGCTTTGGAATATAATAAACTTGATTTCAGTGCACACGGGCTTATTTCAAAATCTGCAGATGACACCAAACATGGGAATATTGTGGTAGGCTTCCAAAGAACACAAATAAGCAAGTAGAATGGGCAAACACAAGGCAGATTAACTGTAATGCAGAAAGGTATGGTGATACAATTAGAAAGAATAAGGAGAGCTATATAAACTAATGGGTAACATCTTAAAGGGGGATGCAAGAATAGAGAAATCTGAGTTGGAAATGCAAAATTGTTGGAAGTGATAGGACAGATTGAGGAAGTGATTAAAAAAGGTACATGAGATCCTGAGCTTAATAAGTGCAAGCATAGTGTTTAAAAGTAAGGAGAAAGGGATGTGGGAAGGGAAGAAGGGCTGTTTTTCCCTTGGGGGTTTGACTATTTTTATAATGTAATTTTTGCATAATGATTATCTAATTTATGTACATATGCATTGTCTTTATTAAATGTTTGTTTTGAAAATCAAATGTGTTATTTAGTCCAATTATACTACTTAAAAGTGAAGTTGACCAACTGAGTAAGCTTAACACTGACAATTTAAAGTGAGGTGATCAACTCTGGATCCTGAAATATTCTATTTATTTATTTATTTGTAATTATAATAGCAGAACATTGTGTAACTTTTTTTAACAGGACCTATTGAAAATTTCTTAACCATGTTGAACTGAATAAGTATCCTGATAGAAATGTGTGCATATTTGTCATACTTTCACCGAAGGCTTTTTTATTAATTGATTCAAGATGAGGCTTTTTTTGTCTTCAAGAATTTCTAGGCTTTGATGTGAATCTACAAAGTTTGAATATGTTGTCTTTTTAACCCTTAAAAAGGAGCATTCCCTCTGTATTTATATATATGTGAATGGTTGTTTCATTCTCCTCCAGTCCTACACAAGGTAAAAAACCATGCTTGTCATCTCATTGCCAATGGTCTCTTTACCCTTCAGTCTTTATTCCCCTCACTCGACGTTGTTAATGCTATCCTGACAGTTTTCTGTGGAAACACTCTTTTCCAAATTCCAGTTCTACAGTCTCTTGCACTTCTTACTACAGGTACCTACATTACCTCTGCTTCACTGAATGCTCACAGCACAGTCTTTTGCGCTAATGCTTTCACATTAGGAAGTCGGTAAGGTCAGTTTGCCAGAGAGTTAGCTCAGTTTGCTGGATTGCTACTCAGCAATGCTGAGTGATGCGAAGTGTGAGTTCAATTCCTGCATCAGCTGAGGTTACCATGAAGGACTGTCCTTCTCAACTCCACCCCCTGCCTGAGGGGTGGTGACCCTCAGATTAAACCACTACCAATTGTCTCTCTTTAATGAGACACCAGCCGTATAGCCCGGTAAGACTATAGTGACTTTACTTTAAAACTAAAAACTCATTTCGTCACTCAGTATTTTCATCTTCATGGAATACTTAGCCATTTCTTAATCCAAGCTCAGGGAACTTGATCATTGTTTTCTTATTGATGTTACCTTATTGTTGGCTCTTCACTTTATTTTAGATTTTCTGTATAATGACCATCATGGTTGTGCATTTTCAACCTTTTTTATTTGGATCGGTAGATGGTAGTGAATCAAAGTGGCAAATGTTCCCAACTGTAATATGGCCCCTGAAATATTAATTGGATCATACCTGTAGCATTTTAAGTAAGTAAAGATATTTGCTAAGGAATGTATGAATTCTGACAGATTACTAATTAATAGGACAATATGATATAACCTTACAGTTTAATTTGAACAATTTGGTTGGCATAATAAGCTTCAGGAAGTGTGAAAATTAAACTTAGTTTCTTTGGACAGGCTATTTTTTGTAAATTTATTTTCATACAGATACCTCACTGATAGTATCCACAGCTGCATATAAAAAAACAAAAATGTCAACCTTGTTGGCTCGTAGCCCAGTGAATTTCAATACATGGGTTGACTCAAAAATCATGCTTCAAAAACAAATTGTCCTTTATAGCTGATTAAAGCAAGTTTGTATAATATCAAATACATTATGGTCATCAACCACGTTCAATGGCAACACTGCAGAGACTTCAACATTTATAATCTAGACTGACACTTCAGTATAGTACTGAAGGGAGTGCTATACTATTAGAAGTGTTGTTTTTCATATGAGACATTGAATCAAGGTGGGATGCAAGTGAGTTATCCTGGTTAATAGTTAAACATCAACCAGCATAGCTAAAGCAGGCTTTGTCATTTATATTGTTGCTTTCTCTAACATTTCTCTGTGCACAAATTAGCTATGGTATTTCCCAACACTAAAAAAAATTGTAACTTCAAAAGAATCCCTTTAGCTATGAACTACTTTGAGATTTCTCAAGTCATGTAATGTGCTACATAAGTACAAATTCTTTCTTTGCTTTCATTATTAAAATCCTCAAGAAAACGCTTGTCTACAAAAGTGTGGAGCAATGTAAAAGGAGAATTTATGGATCCACAATGAAGGAAGTTCCTCATGCTTTACACTTGCATTTTGAACTATCTTAAAGAGCCATGCAGTTCTCCTGTTTTATTGACTTTGTTTTGCTTGAATGTTGCAATGTGCATTCCATCATTTTAACCCAATATTTCTTCCAAAAATATGATAAGAATCTCTTTTGTGAAAGGTTATTTGGCCCAGAACTTTTGATAAGACAGTGGTTGTGGTTGTAACAGCATAGACGGAAGTTCCATGTTGAGACCATGTGTAATCTCCAGCTGATTCCTTGGGAATAGTGCCCCCACCTCCCTCTGAGGAAAGAAGAAGTAAACATTACAATAATACTTGGAAACGAATCCACTGGTCCTACTGGAGCTCCATTGGGAGTACATAAGATGGGTCGAACCAGTATGAGTCATTCACACGTTTTACTGGTTTTTCCTTCTGGACTGGAAGGTGAAACCATCTAGAACCTTCTGTAAAAGTCCTCAACTCAGAGACTTCAGAAGGTTCCAATTAACTTAGCTTAGTAATTAAATAGGAAAGGTTGAAAACCTCCTCTAACTCCTGGATAGCTACAAAACTGACCACTTCACTGACTCACCATTTATCCCTACAACCACCACAGGATCAAATCCTTCACCCTGACACAACCCTTGACTCCATCTTATCCACATGGATCCCTGACAGTGTCCAGCTGACCCGACTCCCAACCCTCTACCTAGATGGGACCCCAAATCCCAACACCACGATACTGGACCCCTGCCACTCTCCCAATTGAATGTCTCTTATGAAGCTTTTTCAGCCTTAACCTGGTGGATTGTGCTCCTTCATTCCAATGTGAATAGGCAACAGCAATGACAATATCTTCTAACCCAATTATGGGCCATCCCTTTCAGTGCCAGCAATCTGTTACAGTGAGGGCTCACCTGACTGTGGATTGACATCTCCTTCAAACAACAGAAACACGTGCAGCCACCTCCTGCTTCTCTGTTGAAACTGCTCACTGGCTCTCCTTTTAAATGCTGCCAGAGTCTCACTACTCACAACTGGCCTCCCTTCCATATCGAGAGCTGACTGACAGGGCCAGTGGGCACTCCTCCAACACACCCCTCACCCTTCATAGTGAGATTTCAACCACTTGGAGAAGTTTCTCCTGCGTCAAGCTTGGAAAGTCGGGAATTTTCTTGATTCTGCGCACCAGAGTTTGGAGATTAAATTCTGAGTCCTCTAAAACTTCCTTTATCCCAACTCCAATTTTCCTTCTGAATTTGAACTACTGACTCGGGCAATGTTGAACTGAACAAAACTGGATTAGAGTCATAGAGATGTACAGCACGGAAACTGACCCTTTGGTCTAACTTGTCAATGCTGACCAGATATCCTAAATTAAGCTAGTCCCATTTGCCAGCACTTGGTCCATATCCCTCTAAACCCTTCCTATTCATATACCCATCCAGCTGCCTTTTAAATGCTGTAATTGCAGCAGCCTCCATCACTTCCTCTGGCAACTTATTCCGTACATTAGACGTGATCACAACATTTTGATATTGGCTTGATATCATACATTAAAACATATGTAAATAATCTAGGACATTATGTGGTTTCATAGTTTTATGACACAGCTGTTATGTTCCAGGACATATGTTAATTTTGTTCTTCAACAATTAGATCTGAGTAATTTCTCAAATTCTCCCATGGGCACTTGAAAGACTTCCATTCCTGGTCTCAACATCCTTACTCTTCCAAACTCAATCTGACCCTACAACCCAACCTTGTTGCCAGTGCCAACCTAACCCAAATCTTCAATCACCCCACTGATTCCCATGACCAGCCCACCCTGACCAAACCTTAAGCACTCATTGACCTATCTGCCCCCTTAACTCAGACTCAGCTACCTTGCATCTGTACCCTTGACTGATCTTTACATGGAGAATACCCACCTATCAGGATCCTAACCTAGCTGGCATCCTACCCCTCCCACTTGCCTGCCAACTACCCCTTCATCCAGTTGGCATCATCTACACCCATATTCCCACCCTTACGCCCTTACCTTCTTACAGCACCTGTAATGTGTCTTCATAACCTTTCATCCTTAAAATACAGCAGCTAGTGGAAAAAAACAGAATGTAGATTCAGCATCAATTAATTGTGCTGCTGGCTGCATTGATTCTTGGCCTGGTTTAGATTATTTCAGTTGAGAAGGCCCATGCCAAGAAATTCATACAGAAAACTCCTCCAAAGGTAAACTTATAGTCTTTTTTCCAATCAGGGTCAGGAATAGCATTTCTGACTCTGTTGTTGTGGTTCTGTTTGCCAAGCTGGGAATTTGTGTTGCAGACGTTTCGTCCCCTGTCTAGGTGACATCCTCAGTGCTTGGGAGCCTCCTGTGAAGTGCTTCTGTGATCTTTTCTCCGGCATTTATAGTGGTTTTAATCTGTCGCTTCCAGTTGTCAGTTCCAGCTGTCGGTTGCAGTGGTCGGTATATTGGGTCCAGGTCGATGTGCGTCTTGATTGAATCTGTGGATGAGTGCCATGCCTCTAGGTGTTCCCTGGCTTGTCCTATAATAGTAGTGTTGTCCCAGTCGAATTCATGTCGTTTGTCATCTGCGTGTGTGGCTACTAAGGATAGCTGGTCATGTCATTTCGTGGCTAGTTGGTGTTCATGGATGCGGATTGTCAGCTGTCTTCCTGTTTGTCCTATGTAGTGTTTTAGGCATCTTTTGATGAAATTGCGCGGGTATCCCTTTTTGGCTAATACATTGTATAGGTGTTCTTCTTCCTCTTTTTGCAGTTCTGGTGTACTGCAGGGTGTTGTGGCCCTTTTGAATAGTGTCTTGATGCAACTTCTTTTGTGTTGCTTTCGAAAGCAACTACCCCAACACACACAAAAGAAGTTGCATCAAGACACTATTCAAAAGGGCCACAACACCCTGCAGTACACCAGAACCGCAAAAAGAGGAAGAAGAACACCTATACAATGTATTCGCCAAAAATGGATACCCCCGCAATTTCATCAACAGATGCCTAAGGGAAAGACAACGGAACGAGGACATGCCGCAACCCCAAAGGACTAGCCACACTACCATACATCAAGAGCATTTCCAAACTGCCAGCCACACTACTGCGACCACTAGGACTCATAACAGCACACAAACCAACAGCCACTCTCAGACAACAACTCACCAAAACGAAGGACCCGATACACAGCATGAGCAAAACCAATGTAGTGTACAAAATTCCATGCAAGGACTGCACAACACACTACATAGGACAAACAGGAAGACCGCTAACGATCCACTTCCATGAACACCAACTAGCCACTAGCCAGCTATTCCTAGTAGCCACACACGCAGATGACAAGCGAAATGAATTCGACTGGGACAACACCACTATTATAGGACAAGCCAAACAGAGAACAGCCAGGGAATTCCTAGAGGCATGGCACTCATCCACAGATTCAATCAAGAAGCACATCGACCTGGACCCAATGTACCGACCACTGCAACGGACAGCTGGAACTGACAACTGGAAGTGGCAGATTCAAACCACTACAAATGCCGGAGGAAAGATCACAGAAGCGCTTCAAGGAGGCTCCCAAGCACTGAGGATGTCACCTAGAGAGGGGATGAAACATCTGCAACACAAATTCCCAGCTCAGCGAACAGCACCACAACAACGAGCACCCAAGCTATAAATCTTCTCACAAACTTTGAATTTCTGACTCTAATTAGAAACTCTGGGCCAGTATGTTTGTGAAGTGGATGAATCATTTGTGTAGTTGTCACAAAATTCCTTCTTCATGTGTGACGTGGGACCTTAGTGCTCTATATATCTTTTAACAACATTTTACGACTCTATTACACTCATACCTAAAATATCAGCTAATAGTACATTGTGTTTAATACAGGAGACATTCCTTAAATTCATGAGGACAATTCTAGACTAGAATAGTTGATAACCAAACCACTTGGTTCTTTAGCTATAATGTTCACTTTTTGGAGCCAAATATAAATATCCTGTTTACTTCACAAAAATAAGTATGCCGGAGAACATAAAGGAAGTTTTCATTGGCTAAGCTAACGTAAATTGCAGAAGGAATCCATTGTCTTCAATATAAGGAAATTGCAAAGTTTTACAAAGGAATCAAATTCGAAGAATTTCATTCAACTTGGACACAATACAAAGTAAAATATCTCTATCCTGTTGATTCAAAGTACGTGTTTGAAGAAACGGTTGTTCTATTTGTCAGCCAACTTCTAAGTTATTGTAGTTTGCCTAAATTTTCTATTATGGTCATGAGTTTAGTATTACATATTTGGGAAATGCAATATAGTGTAATGTAGGTCATTAAGTTCACATTGTAGTTGTCCCTTCTGCTTCTAATAATCTTAGACATTCCCACATTCGCGTCCCAAAAGGTGTTTATATCAATTTCAAAATCCCATTCTTGAAACAGGTGGTCATATAGTTTTCCAGTAAATAAAAATCTTCATGAGCCTTTGTAATGTCTGATTTCTTGTATTATATAATTCTTGATCCCAAGTATAGGATATCCTTTTTTTTTCCCTTTTTCTAGCACCTCAATCTCCATATACTGATCTTCTACCTCTTAATTTCTTGGCTGCTGAACAAAATAAAATCTACGCTTCCAGTGTGCTTTGATTGAAAATGTTGGAAGCTACATATACAAATTGTCAAAGTCCTGTTCTTTGTTGGCAAAAGGAATTCATCTATACACCACATCTTTCTCATTGAATAAAGGATTATGGAGACTGCCAATCCCTGCTGTGTTCTCCATGGCAACACCCTGACTAATCAGAATTTACCGAGTCTGAGTTTTTTTTCCCAGCTAACTAAGATTGCACATTCCTGCTGTGTCTGTATGACAACAATGGTCCAAACAATAAGGACCTTTTTCTCATTTTATTTAAATCGATATGTTTTTTCAAATTTTGTTTCTTGCATCTGATGAATGCATTAGGAGAAATCTTGATTTTGTGTCTTTTTTAGTGGTGTTGAAACAAACTGTTGAAACAAAGTCTCCAACATACATTTATGAATACAGTAAGCAATCTTGATTGCTCATCAAATGGCACTTGCCAGATAACTATTTGCATTGAGTTTCATGAAAACTCTACTTTTAGATTTAACTAAACCATCGTCAACCAAAAGGTTGTGGATCTCTCTTGTCAATGCATCGTTGAGCTATGTAAAATTCCAATAGTGGTTTTAGGCTTGGGTAAAGTAACTCTGCCTCTAATACCACTCTGTTTGTTTCTAACTCAGGGAATGGCTCCTATTAATATAATTTAGTGTGATATAGACTCACCTGGGGAGTATAGAGATGAGGATTTTTGCATCTTTCTTCAATATAATGCTGTACTCAGTATTCAACTTTCCCAACTCTTCAAATAATAAGGTATTCCTGATTAAAGGAACTTCTTAGATTCTGCTGTTTAATGTTTACCCACCTTTTGAACAAGATTGGAAGTTACGGTATAGCTTCTTACTCAAGAGTGCAAATTCCTGACTTTATAATATGTATAGGTTTTTGCTCTTTGACATGCTAAATCATGGTGAATTACTTGTTGCATACCTTTAATCTTAAGTGCTATTGCTCTGGACCATATAGTTGCACTGCATTCTTCTGTAGACAGTGATTGATACTGCCCTAGTCTCTAATTTGAAATTTTAAAAATGACCATAAAAATCAGTTTGCCAAAATATAAGATCTAGATCATCTATTTCCTCTAGCAATACTTGAGGTTTTTGTGTCTGTTGTGGATTCTTTTATCTCATTAACCTCTTTATGTGGATAGTGATTGGATGTCTTACTTTTCTGAAACTGGGAGTTACTTCTGCACATTTTCTGGAAGTGACCTACAAAATAACATTCACTTTTAACAGCTGGGCAATGTTTGTACCTTGAGGATTTTTTACTCTGCAATAATGACAAGGGCTTCAGTGTCTGCTGCATATTCTGCTCACTGTACTGGTTTCTCATGTATGTTATTCGTGGTTTTATACCTTGAGAAGTGAATGGATGCTGCTAATCTCCTATGCTGAGGTTGCTCTCATTCTAGGATTAATCTGTAATGCTTTTGCTTCATTTGCTATCAGAACGGCTGTCTGTAAATTTATGTCTTTGGACTGCAAAGAATTTGTCAAAGACTTAAGAGCATTTCCGACAACAATTCTGATCAATATGCATTTTGACTTGAAGTCACAATAGCCACATTTCTCCACTGGTTTGTGGAGATCATCTAAGTATTCCCCTTGAAACTGAATGCTTCTTTAAATCTTGTGTTTTCAAAATTCTGAGCATGTAGTAAACCTGTATCAAGGAGTATCTCTTCAAAAGTATATCTTGCTTCTTTTAACTCTTGGCAACCTATAAGACCATAACCTATATTCTTAATTGTGCATAGAAATGCATTACTTGTTCAGCTTCTGATTTAGTTTATAATTTGTATCTCTGAAATTGTTTTCTCTAGCATTACCGGTTTATTATTCTATTTGGCCCATATATGAAATAAACAATATTAAAACTGATGCTACATCTTTCCAATGTGATTAAATATTTAGCTTGCTATGAATCATAGAATCCCAACAGTGTGGAAGCAGGCTATTCAGTTCATCGTGTCCACACTAATCCCCCAGAAAGACCAAGCCCCACCCTGTCTCCATAACTCTGTGTTTCCCATGACTAATCCATCTAACCTCCACATCTCTGGAAACAATGGGCAATTTAGCATGGCCAATCCACCCAACCTGCACATCTTTGGATTGTGAGAGGAAACCAGGGAATCCAGAGGAAACACACAGTTAACAAGATGTATTTACTGCTTGTTAGCAACATTGAAATGATGGACATTGATAGAGACTTTGAGGAGGAGTAAATCTTTGGTCTCACCCCTTCAAGGTTCCCAGCTGTTTTGCCCTTAAATCCATGATAGCATCATAATGGATGTTGCTTCTGACATTTCTTCAGTACTAACTCTTTCAGACCCATCTAGAATATATTGTCCTCCTCTGGCAACTCACCTTATATAATTTCATTTAAATTTCACTTATTCTCTTCTGCTTTACATCTCTCATGTTTGCTTCTGCAACATCACTTGCCTCACTGGTGCCTGCAATTGTCATAAGGACTGTAGATGATAGGAAAAGCATATACATATTGAGAGCAACTCGTGGGGAATATTGCTATGAATTATTGGTGTGAGTTTCAGGGCAATAAACAGATAAAAATAGCCTCCAAACAGATTACCTCCACACACATTGGGGGTGGGGGGTGTTGCTGTTTGGTTGTGATTACTGAAACACTTTCTCAAACTTCCTCTAAGCACAGAGGCAAATTTTAATGAAGGCAAGTATATGGCTAAGTTTGCATATGTTTTGTGATATTTTGTGTTTGAATAAAATAGGGTAAGTAGCAAGCCAACAGTAGTGTTTCTTGATATGTTATTTGTTTAATTCTTTTGGCAGAATATCCGTGCTCTCAGTGATCAGTTAGCCAGTTTGGAAAGATAGTGGAGCTGGACTCTGGATTACACACTAAACTATGTTTCAACAGCTATTTCAAGAAGCAGGGAAAAGGAAATACTGAATTATGACAACCAGAGCTGGAATTCTCTTTCTTCCTGCATGTTTCTCTCATCATCTCGGAATACAGCCTCTGATGAAAAATCAAATTAGGAAAATGGCTATTCACTGTAAACTAAAAGAGATCTACAGATTCTGCTAATGATACAGGTCAACCACTAAAAAACTGTGGCCTCAAGTTAAGAATCTAACACCTCAAGGATTGGAAGGACTGTTGATCAGCAAACCTTTACTCTTCCTGTCTTACCCAGACATTCTCCCTTTTAAATTTATTACCTACACTTATATGTGTTGATATCGTGTTAGCTGATTTTTGGTAAAGTTCAGCCCAAATTTCTACCAAAAGAAAGAGAGAATATTTTAACAGACAACATTTGGGCTACTCTCCTACAACTAATTGTCGTTTTGTTGAATGGCTTTGTCAGGACATTGGAACTGATTTCATGGTTAACCTGAGGGGAAGTGATGTATGACACAAGAAATGCCATACAATACAAGGTAAGAAATGCTTAACAACAAGAATTGAAATAAAGCTTATTTAAATGAGTTTAAATCCCTTCTTTTCCCCAGTTTTAGTCTCAAATGCCTCACTTAATCTGAAGACTTCATAGACTTCCCCGTTCTTTGGAAAAAAATCATTCTGCTTCAAGAAGTGCAATCCTGATGGGTACAATGCAAAACTGATGGGTACAAAGCATTCCCTTGTCTTCATTTCCTGAAAATGAATGCAACTCTTATTTGAAACCTTATGTTGAATGAAAGAGGGTTGGGATGCCTTCAGTACAAAAGTCACATCGTTGCTTATTCTTGACTATTATTAGCTAATGATATCTAATGACAATGAAAGTGAAATGATTTCTAACTGGTCAAACTGTTTAACAAGGTGCACTGCGTGAAGCATTAAAAATACAGCTGAGAATGATCAGCATATGATTCTGGATTTTTTCACTACCTGTGCTGCAGAGAGATTCATCTATGGAAAGGATTGAAGTGAGATCACTTACATTACTGATAGAATTTTTATTAGTCCTCAAAAAACTGATAACATACCAATATCATATTCCGATAAATCATAATTATCCATTGTAAGTGCAGTTGGTATTCAATTGTGATGATAATCAGTTGCAGTTTAAAAGCAACTATCCTCCATTTCATAGTTTAGCCAGAAACAAATTCCATCTACATTCCCAAGAATAAGTCACTCAGCTTTGTATCTGTGAGTTCACAGTAAGCAAGCCATGCACATTCATAGCAGTCACATTGCTGAAAGACAAGTATCAATCTAAGATTCAATGATTAAATATGATAACTAATCATCTCTACAGCAGAATGTCTGTTAGAAAAGTAGAAATAGTGCAAGCCATCAGAAGTCTTTAGCAGTTTTGAACTCTGGCATACTCCATACTCGTCTGGCTGACTCAAAGCCTTGCTCCACATCTTCTGACACTGTCTTGATATTACTGCTGAAAGGATAGATCCTTACTCGTGATTTAAATATTGTCGTGGAGAGACTCATTGTCTGTTTCTTGTTCCACTGCCTGGTTAGTTTATTAGTATCTTGATCTTCCTTCATTTGCTCAAAAGCATCCTGAAGAACAGCCCGGAATAATTGTAACACTTCGTGAACCTCGGGCTCGTATTCAGCAATTACCTGTCGAAACCTGATATCAAATGGAAATCTTTATTAAAATATATAATTTTGTTCTTTGACTTAAGTTGCCTAAAGTGAACCTACACTTTTTCACCAGAAACCATGCTCCATGGCAGCAAAGATTAGAGAGTCAGCACACCTAGATTCACCTGAGGTTCCCCACTGGGCTTAACAAACTTACTCTGATTTGTTAATAGCAAATATATTAAACCAGGCTGCATTACTAAATAGATTATAAATCAGACTTAACACTACTGATCACTATTAAATGATCCTTGTGAAAGTGAGCTTGTCTGGATACTGGGGGCAGATAAGAGTGCTCAGCTGTGAGTCTCTGTGCTCTGGGGATGATGCTTCTTGCAGTCAAATAGCTTGGCAGCATTCAGTATTGAGGTTCAGTTAAGAATAATAACCGTGTGGACAAGGTACCAGGGAGTGATTTGCACTTGAAAAACCATAGCTCAATATAGAATTAAGACCATAAGGATTAAGGAGGACACCATTCAGAAAAAAGAAAATTAAAATAAACTGAATTGCTTAGTAACATAACTTAGTTATGTTAAATATATTGCAAACTCAAGATCAGAAAATAATGACATGAAATATTTTGTGTTTGTTCCCTGCCCAAGTGGAGAAATTGAATTGGGTAAATGGCCAGAGTGTGTTGGAGAAAGTACTTGGTCAAATCAACATTCATTGAAATGAAAGGCAGACAAGCGCTAAGTACTAAACAAGATGAAAAAAAAATATAGGCAACAAATCGTGTTGTTGGGTATTGTCAGGACAAGAAGAAAACCATCTTCACAGACTTGACACTAAACCAAAGCAACACACAACCAATGTTGAATAGCTAAAACAGTTACATACAAGTCAATGTTTTCATAAGTCATAAACTAACAGTACACTGCTATGGTGGGATCACATCTTGAGCACTGCATCCAGACTCAGTTGACAAAACCAAAAGAGAAAATGCTAGAAAATCTCAGCAGGTCTGGCAGCATCTGTAAGGAGAGAAAACAGCTGACATTTCAAGTCTAACTGACCCTTTGTCAAAAAGCTGACAAGGTTAATTTCTTAAAGTTCTTAGGACTGCATGCATTTCCTGTCATCATTTTTTTAATATGGTGATATTTATTAAGGAGTGAAATAGTATAAGCATTATATTTATTGAGATATTCTACATGTTGATCAGCTGAGTCGGAGGATCACAATGGAGCCAATATCAGTGAAATATGATGAGAAGCAATGTTTCAATTTCCTAGAGGATCAGAGACTCTCAGTGTAAGCCAATTGGGAGTGCAGCTTCACCTCAAAGGAATTGGGGAGAAGACAGGATATCTAGTTTCATCTCTGTGTACAACTTCTCAAATTGAGTCTGTGGAGAGCGAAACTCCAAAACAGAGGCCAATACTGAAAGTGTTCAGGACCAAGGAGAGACAGTCCTCAAACTAAAGGCTCCTGCAGCCTTCGCCTCCCTGCTACCCAGCAGCTGGTCTTTTCATAAGTGCATGGGTCCCATGTAGTCACTCAGTGATTCTTTGGCTTGCATAGAACATAGAACATAGAACAGTACGGCACATTACAAGCCATTCAGCACTCAATGTTGTGCCAACCTTTTATCCTACTCTAAGATTAAACTAACCTACACACCTTACATTTTACATCATCCATGTGCCTCTCCGAGAGTCACTTAAATGTCCGTAATATATCTGATTTTACTACCACTGCTGGCAGTATATTCCACCAACCCATCACTCTCTGTGTAAAGAACCTACCTCTGACATCTCCCCTAAACCTTCCTCCAATCACCTTAAAATTATGCGCCCTCGTAATAACCATTTCCACCCTGGGAAAATGTTTCTGGCTATCCACTTTATGTATGCCTCTTATCATCTTGTACACCTCAATCTAGTCACCTCTCATCCTTCTTCACTCCAATGAGAAAAGCCCTAGGTCTCTCAACATTTCTTCATACAACATGCCCTCCAGTCCAGGCAGCATCCTGGTAAATCTCCTCTGCACCCTCTCTAAACCCTCCACATCCTTCCTATGATGAGGCGACCAGAACTGAACACAATATTCCAAGTATGGTCTAACCAGAGGTCTATAGAGCTGCAGCATTACCTCACAGCTCTTAAACTCAATCCCCTTGCTAATGAAAGCCAACATACAATGCGCCTCCTTAACAACGCTATCAACTTGGGTGGCAACTTTGAGGGATCTATGAACACCAAACCCCTTGGTTCCTCCACACTGCCAAGAATCCTGCCTTTAACCCTGTAATCTGCATTTAAATTCAACCTTCCAAAATGAATCACTTCACACTTTTCTAAGTTGAACTACATCTTCTCATCCCAGCTCCACATCCTGTCAAATGTCTTGTTGCAACCTATAATAGCCCTCTACACTATCCATAGTTCCACCAACCTTCATGTCATTGCAAACTTACTAACCCACCCTTCCACCTCCTCATCCAAGTCATTTATAAAAATCACAAAGAGTGGAGATCCCAGAACAGATTCTTGTGGAATACCATTGGTCACCAAGCTCCAGGCTGAATATTTTCCATCAACTACCACCCCTGTCTTCTATGGGCCACTCAATTCTATATCCAGACAGCCAAATTTCCCTGTATCCCATGCCCCCTTACTTTCTGAATGACCCTCCCATGGGGAAACTTATCAAACGTCTTGCTAAAATCCATGTACACCACATCCATTGCTCTACCTTCATCAGTGTGTTTTGTCACATCCTCAAAAGAATTCAACAAGGCTTGCAAGGCATGATCTGCTCCTCACAAAGCCATGTTGACAATCTCTAATCAAGTTATGCTTTTCCAAATAATTATAAATTCATCTCTCAAAATTCTCTCCAAAGATTTGACCACCACCGATGTAAGACTGACTGGTCTGTAATTCCTAAGGTTGCCCTTATTCCCTTTCTTGAACAAGGGAATAGCATTTGCCACCCTCCAATCATCTGGTACTACTCCAGTGAACAGTGAGGATGCAAAGATCATCACCAAAGGCACAGTAATCTCTTTCCTCACTTCCCATAATAGCCTTGGGTATATCCCGTCTCCTCTACATTGGGGAGACTGGGCGCCTCCTAGCAGAGCGCTTTAGGGAACATCTCCGGGACACCCGCACCAATCAACCACACCGCCCTGTGGCCCAACATTTCAACTCCCCCTCCCATTCTGCCGAGGATATGGAGGTCCTGGGCCTCCTTCATCGCCGCTTCTTCACCACCAGACGCCTGGAGGAAGAATGCCTCATCTTCCGCCTCAGAACACTTCAACCCCAGGGCATCAATGTGGACTTCAACAGTTTCTTCATTTCCCCTTCCCCCACCTCACCCTAGTTCTAAACTTCCAGCTCAGCGCTGTCCCCATGACTTGCCCGGACTTGTCCTACCTGCCTATCTCCTTTTCCACCTATCCACTCCACCCTCTCCTCCCTGACCTACACCTTCATCCCCTCCCCCACTCATCCATTGTACTCTATGCTACTTTCTCCCCACCCCCACCCTCCTCTAGCTTATCACTCCACGCTCCAGGCTCACTGCCTTTATTCCTGATGAAGGGCTTTTGCCCGAAACGTCGATTTCAAAGCTCCTTGGATGCTGCCTGAACTGCTGTGCTCTTCCAACACCACTAATCCAGAATCTGGTTTCCAGCATCTGCAGTCATTGTTTTTACCACCTTGGGTATATGCCATCTGGTCCAGGAGACTTATCTATCCTCGTGTTTTTCAAACTTTCCAGCACATCCTCCTTCTTAACATCAACCGGTTTGAGCATATCAAAAGACAAGTCCTTCTTACGAGTGAATACCGAAGCAAAGTATTCATTAAGAACCTCCCTTAACTCCTCCACCTCCAGGCACAAGTTTCCTCCACAATCCCTGATCAGCCCTACCCTCACTCAGGCTTGCAAGACCCCAGAAATACTTCAGCGGCCTTCTCAGAATAGCCCCCCAATCGGAGGTCTGATAGATCTGTCTTCCAGAAAAGGCATCCCAGACACTCTCCCAAACAACTCTGCATCCTTCTCTGGTCAAGATGCATGCACCTTGCAGCAGGCACCATCTACTTCCAAAAAAATAACATGATCCCACCTTGGCCCTTGCCACTCTAATGTGATCTAAAGTGGAGATTACAAGCATTTATCGCCTCCTCACACAGAGATCCACAGTGCTCTGTCTTCCAGACCACAAACTGTGAGATATTGCTGATATCAGTTGAATGTGTCTTGGATCATTGCTGATATCACTTGGATGCCAGCACTGCAGTAATCTCAACAACCACAGACATTGGTGTCCAGGTCCTAATTTGAGACTTGCATTGTGGCTGCAGTACCTAGCAAATCTTAGTAACAGTCTCCTTTATGAATTACAGGCATCTAAGGCTACAGACTACTCATGACTTCAGGATAATTAGTTTTTAATGACAAACAAAATCTCCCTGCGAGAACTCTGAAATGAGTTTCCACAATGATAAAAAGACCAAGAAATACCCAGTAAGTTTGCTCAATTGCCAAACAAACTAATCTGTTTGTAGTGGATGAACCCTTGAAATAGCTGAACAGTTCCTTTTGCCTATTAATATTTGAGTTGTTCGGTGGGTCAGCCCAATATCATAAACAATTCACCAGATTAATTCCAGAGCTGAAAGGTTTGACTTATGAGGAGAGATTGAGAAGTCTAGGCCCTGTAATCTCTGGAGTTCAGAAAGATGAGAGGAGATCTAATTGAGGGGTATAAAATGATAAAGGGAATTGAATAAGTAGGTGTAGGAAGGTCATGCAGGATAAGGGGTGGAGGTGGTGTAGTCCAGGTAGTTATAGGAGTCTGTGGGTTTGTAGTAAATGTGAATCCGTAAACTGTCACCAAAGATGGAAATCAAGAGGTCAAGGAAGTGGAGGGAGATGCCTGAGATGGGCCAAGTGAATTTAAGGGCAGGCTGGAAATTGTTGGCAAAGTCAATGAGCTGCTCCAGTTCAGCCTGGGTGCAGGATGCAGCACCGATTCAGTCATCAATATAACAGCAGAAGAGTTGGGGAAGAGTATCTGTGTACCTACTGAAAAGTAGGCATAGAGCAGATGTTTGCCCCCACAAGGGAAATCTAGAACAAGAGGTCATAGTTTTAGACCATGGGGTGATAGATTTAAATCCGAGATGAGTAGGAATATCTTCTCTCAAAGAGTTGTGAACCTGTAGAATTCACTGGCAGTGGACTCCAGGATGCTGAATAAATTTGAGGAGATAGACATATTTTTAATCAATAATGTGTTTAAGAGTTATGAAGAACAGACAGCTAAGTGGAGATGAGGCGACATAAAGTCATCCATGATTGTATTAAATGGTGGAACAGGCCTGAGCGGTTGAATTGCCGACACCTGTTTCTTGATCATATATTTTAATAAAAAGGTTCAGAGTATAGCACCTTTCAATAAACACTTTAACTCAGCAGGTAACACCTTCTGTCATGCACCCTGGATGTCCAGCACACTTAAGACATACAATGTCAGACCCATATGTCATACTGGGTACACCCACTTGCTTTTGAATCTAAGGGGCATAGAGAGGCATTCGTCAAGATTCCACATGGTTAACAAGGTTAGATCATATGGAATACAGGGAGAACTAGCCATTTGTATACAAAATTGACTCAAAGATAAGAGACAGAGGGGGGTGGCAGACGGTTGATTTTCGGACTGAAGGCCTATGACCAGTGGTGTGCCGCAAAGATCGGTGCTGAGTCCACTGCTTTTTGTCATTTATATAAATGATTTAGGAGTTACGGTCAGTAAGTCTGTAGATGACACTAAAATTGGTGGTGCAGTGGACAGTAAAGGCTACCTCAGATTACAATCAGACAGGCCAATGACTGAGGAGTGGCAGATGGAGTTTAATCTAGGTAAGTGTGAGGTGCTGCATTTTGGTGAGGCAAATCAGGGCAGAACTTATACGCTAAATGATAAGTTATTGGGGAGTGTTGCCAAACAGAGACTGGAGAGCTGATTAAGGAGTTACACGATCTTGGCTTGCCGCGGAGACCAGGCCTCCAGTCCTCGGCCTCATCCGGTGCTGGTGGCTGGGTGTTGAGTCATCGGTGTGCGAGGAGGCAGAAGCACGGTAAGTGTGCAGGAGTTCATGCCAAGCTAAAAATAAACCGCAGCCGGCCCAGCCCTACTGTCCATTCTGCTCTCCAACGTCTGTTCCCTGGACAATAAACTGGAATTCATCAGAAGCTGCTGAGTCCTTGTTTTTGTGGAAATATAGCTCAACGACAGAGTTCCACACATCACCATCAAGCTAGACAGGCTCGGCTTGTTTCATGCCAACAGAAATGCAGCTCTGTGCGGAAATGCTCGGGGTGGGGCAGTCTGTGTGTCTGCACCAACATGAAATGGTGCAAAGACTCCATGCTAGTCTCCAGTTATTGCTCATCATTGGTAGAGTTTGTGACTGTTAGGTGCAGACTATTTTATTTGCCGTAGGAATTTAAAGCTATCCTTATAATCAGGGTGTATATTCCTCCCAATGCTAATGCTAAGGAGATACTCTGTGAAATATATGAGCTGTTAGTGGACTGCAGAACGCACACCTTGATGGGCTCTTTATTATTGCTGGAGACTTCAACCATGCAAATCTCAAGACTGTGCTCCCTAAATTCCGCCAGCATGTGGACACGGCGACAATGGGGGGGGGAACACGCTCAATCTGGTTTATACAAACATCTCCAACACATACAGGGCAGAGCCCCAGCCCCACCTCGGATCCTCAGATCACATCTCTGTTATGCTAATCTCAGCATAGAGACCGCTTGTTAGATGTGTCAAACCAGTTCTGAGCGCACTGACTGGCGTGTGTTCAGGGAGGCGGCAACCAATGGCTATTCCATCAACGTCGAGGAGTACACCGTGTCAGTGATTTGCTACATTAGCAAGTGTATTGATGATGTCACTGTGTCCAAGACCATCATGTCTCACCCCAACCAGAAGCTGCAGATGGTTGCAAAGGTGCGTGTGTGTGTGCGTGTGTGTGTTGATGAGGCTCCGGAATTCCACCTTCAGAGCAGATGACAAGGCGGCCCTAACAACAGCGAGGGTCAACCTGACCCGGGTCATCAGAGGCAAAGCGTGCACACGCACAGAGAAAACACAGCCACTTTCAGGTCAGCAGCGATACACGGAGCATGTGGAAGGGCATCCAGCCATTAGCAACCACAGAACAGCACTACCTCCTTGTGCTAGTGATGCCTCCCGACTGAATGAGTTGAACAACCTTTATGCAAATGTTTGAGGCACGACATGACATGGCAGTGAGGAAGTCTACGCCCCCTCCCAATGACCAGGTGCAGTGTTTTACCACAGCCGACATGAGGAGAACTCTATGCAGAGTCAACCCATGTAAGGCTGCTGGAACAGATAACATCCCTGGCAGAGTGCTCAGAGGATATTCTGACATACTGTGGATGTTCTCATGGGCATCTTCAACATCTCCCTGAGCTGCACCATAGTTCCAACGTGTTTCAAGGCCACTACCATCGTTCCCGTGCCGAAGAGGTCTTCAGCGTTCCGTCTCAACAACTATCACCTCTTTGCACTAACACCCATCGAGAGACTCGTATTAAGACGCTACTGCCCCCTTCACTGGACACCCTGCAGTTTGTGTATTGTCCCAACCACTCAATTGATGATGCCAATTCCACTACCCGCCATCTGGCCATTAGCCATCTGGAGAAGAAGGACACCTATGACAGACTACTATTCATAGACTTCAATTCTGCATTAACACTATCATTCATCAGCACCTGATTGGAAAGCCTAGTCTGCTGTGCCTAAATACAACTAGGCAAAAGTGAGGACTGCAGATACTGGAGATTAGAGTCGAGAGTATGGTGTGGAAAAGCACAGCAGGTCAGGCAGCATCTGAGGAGCAGGAAAATCGATGTTTCATGCAAAAACTCTTCATCAGGCATGAGGCTGGAAGCCTCGGGGCTGAGGGATAAATAGGAAGGGGGTGGGACTGAGGGAAGGTAGCAGAGAGTGTGACATGTAGATGGAGATAGGGATAATGGTGATAGGTTGGAAGGGAGGGTAGAGCAGATAGGTTGGAAGGAAGATGGACAAGTAGGACAGGTCATGAGTGCGGTGCTGAGCTGGAAAGTTGGAACTGGGATAAGATGAGGGGAGGTGAAATGAGGAAACTGGTGCAATCCACATTGATGCCAAGGAGATGGAGGGTTTCAATGTAGAAGATGAGTTGTCCTTCATCCAAGCATCAGGTGGTTAGACAGTGGTGATGCAGGAGGCCCAGGACCTGCATGTACTCAGTGGAGTGGGAGGGAGAGAGGAAGTGTTCAGCCATGGGGCAGTGGGGTTGGTAGGTGCAGGTATCCCAGAGATGTTCTATGAAGCACTCTGCGAGTAGGCGTCTTGTCTTCCCACTGTACAGGAAACTGCATTGGGAGCAACAGATATAGTAAATGACATGTGTGGAGGTGCAGGTGAAACTTTGATGGATGTGGAAGGCTCCTTTGAGGCCTTAGACGGAGGTGTGGGCGCAGGTTTTGCAATTCCTGCAGTGGCAGGGGAAGGTACCGGGAGGGGAGGGTGGGTTGTTGGGGGGGGCGTGGACCTGACGATGTTGTCGCGGAGGGAACGGTCTTTACAGAAAGCGGATGGGGGGGGAGGGAGATATATCTCTGGTGGTGGGGTCCGTTTGAAGGTGGCAGAAATGTCGAAAGAGGATGCGATGTATACGGAGGTTGGTGGGGTGGAAGGTAAGGACCAGGAGGGGTTCTGTCCTTGTTGCGGTTGGAGGGGTGGGGTTTGAGAGTGGAGGTGCAGGAGGTGGATGGGCTGTGCTGGTGGGCATCATCGACCACGTGGAAGGGGAAATTGTGGTCTTTAAAGAAGGAGGCCATCTGGTGTGTTCTGTAGTGGAACTGGTCCTCCTGGGAGCAGATATGGCGGAGGCGGAGGAATTGGGAATAAGGGATAGTGTTTTTGCAGGAGGCAGGGTGGAAGGAGGTGTAATCCAGGTAGCTGTGGGAGTCAGTGGGTTTATGGAAAATGTCAGTGTTGAGTCAGTCATCGTTAATGGAGATGGAGAGGAGGGAGGGGGTTGTCCGAGAAAGTCTAGATGAATTTAAGGTCAGGGTGGAATGTGTTGGTGAAGTTGATGAACTGTTCAAACTCCTCACGGGAGCATGAGGTGGCGCTGATGCTGTCATCAATGTAGCGGAGGAAAAGGTGTGGAGTGGTGCCAGTATAACTACAGAAGATGGACTGTTCTATGAATCCAACAAAGAGACAGGCACAGCCATGCCTGTCATTTGGAGGAAGTGGGAAGATTCGAGTCAGCCAAACGAATGAAAGTGTCAGTGGAAGGGTACTGCTGGAGACATCGGGAGAGAAAGAAATGGAGGGCTTGGAGACCCTGATCATGGAAGATGGAGGTATCGAGGGACTGGATGTCCATGGTGAAGATAAGGCATTGGGGACCAGGGAAATGGAAGTCTTGGAGGAGGTGGAGGGCGTGGATAGTGTCCCAAACGTATGTGGGGTGTTCCTGGACTGTGGGGATAGGACAGTGTCAAGGTAGGTGGAGATGATTCAGTGGGGCAGAAGCAGCCTGAGACGATCGGTTGGCCGGGTTGATCAGGCTTGTGGATCTTGGGTAGGAGGTAGATCCGGGTGGTGTGAGGATCCCAAACTATGAGGTCAGAAGCTATGGCTGGGAGATCTCCTGAGGTGATGAGGTTGTGTACGGTCTGGGAGATGATGGTTTCGTGATGGGAGGTTAGGTTGTGGTCAAGGAGGCTGTAGGAGGAGGTGTCTTCGAGTTGGCACCTGGCTTCAGCGGTGCAGAGGTTGGTGCGCCAAACTATCACTGCACCCCCTTTGTCTGCTGGTTTGATGGTGAGGTTGGGGTTGGAGCAGAGGGAATGGGGTGGTGGTGGAATGTGAGGGTGAGAGGTTGGAGTGGGTGAGGGGGGGTGGACATGTTGAGGCGGTCAATGCCCTGGTGGCAGTTGGAAATAAAGAGGTCGAAGGCGGGTAACAGACTGGCACAGGGTGTCCAGTTGGATGGGGTGTGTTGGACGCAAGCGTAGGGGTCCTCAGAAGGTGGGCAGGACTCTTGATGGAATAAGTAAGCTTGGAGGTGGAGGCGGCAGAAGAAGTGTTCGATGTCACAACTCATATTGAATTTGTTGATCTGGGAGTGGAGGGGATTGAAGGTAAGGCCTTTGCTGAGGACTGATCGTTCATCCTCAGTGAGGGGGAGGTCTGGGGTGAAAATTCAGCAGGGCTAGGAGCTAGGATCTGGTATAAGGCTGGAGCTGGGAGTGGGGGGGGTGGAGACTGTAATTAGAGAGGGTGTGGTAGAGGAGGGACCGGGGAGGTTACGTCATTTATGGAAGTGACGCTTACCCCAGGCATCGGTGGGGGGGCGAGAGATAGTAATTGTGGGACCCGCGGGGGGCGTGTTGGTGGCGTTCATGTGAGTGGCATCAGTGGGGGTGGAAGTGGTGGAACACGTAGTGTAGGTGATGACATAAGGGGTGGAAGTCGTGAAACGCACAGCATAGGTGATGTCGTTGGGTCTTGCGTTGGTCTCGGCGGCAGTGCATCTCGGCGGCGGTTGTCTGGTCAGCAGTCGCGGAAGCGGCATGATCAACCAAGGCTGCGGCCCTAAATACAGCCCTTTGTAACTGGGACACTGGGAGACCTCAGTCAGTCTGGATTGGGAACAGTATTTCCAACACCATCGCACTGAGCACAGGGGGCCCCCCAAGGCTGTGTGCTCAGTCCACTGCTGTTCACCTTGCTGACACACGACTGTGTAGCGATGTACAGGTGGAATCACATCATCAAGTTTGCTGATGATACGACTGTAGTGGGTCTTCATCAGCAGAAACAATAAACCAGCATACAGAGAGGAGGCGCAGAAGCTAATGGACTGGTGCAGAGCCAATAACTGGTCTCTGAACGTGGACAAGAAGAAAGAGATGGTTGTTGACTTCAGGAGGACACAGAGTGACTACTCTCCGCTGGACATCGATGGCCTCCCCATTGGAGATCGTGAAAAGCACCAAATTTCTTGGCATACATTTGGCAGAGAATCTTACTTGATGCCTCAACACCAGCTCCATAGCCAAGAAAGCCCAGTGGCGTCTCTACTTTCAGCGCAGGGTGAGAAAAGCCCACCTCCCAACCCCCATCCTCACCACATTCTACAGAGGGTTCATCAAGAGTACCCTGAGCTGCTGCATTACTGCCTGGATCCCTACACGGACAGTGAGGACAGCTGAGAAGATCGTCGGGGTCTCTGTTCCTTCCATTACAGACATTAACACCACACACTGTGGTATGGTGTGCATCCAAAAGACTAAGAGCATTGTGGAAGACCCCACGCACCCCTCACTCAAACTCTTCTCCCTCCTGCCATCTGGCAGAAGATACCAGAGCATTCAGTCTCTCACAACCAGACTATGCAACAGTTCCTCCCCCCAAGCTATCAGGCTCCTGAACACTGTATGGTTGGACTCTTTTTCACCTGAAATTCTTTGCACGACTTCAAATCACTGCTAGAACAATGTCTATTAATTATCATTCTTTTATTACACTGTAATTTGTGTTTTGCACTTCTTATGCACCTTATGCCATCCTGTGTATGATCGTGTAGTATGTGCTGTCCATGTAGCATCTTGATCCTGGAGGTACACTGTCTCATTTTTTACGTTAACAGTTGTATATGGTAGAAATGAAAAATAAAATCTACTCTATTCTACTCTGGAGTGCGATTTATAATTCCTTGAAAGTGGAGTGGCAGATAGACAAGGTAGTGAAGGCAGTATTTGGTATGCTTGCCTTTATTGGTCAATGCATTGAGTATAAGAGTTAGGAAGTCATATTGCAGCTGTACAAGACATTGGTTAGGCCACTGTTTGAATAATGCATTCAATTCTGGTCTCCCTGCTATAAGAAAGATATTATGAAACTTGAAAGGGTTCAAAGAAGATTTACAAGGTTGTTGCCAGGGTTGGAGGATTTGAGCAATAGGGAGAGGCTGATTAGGCTGGGGCTATTTTCCCTGAAACTTTCGAATCATTACTACACTTTGTTAGTGCAATTCAATCAGTTTAGTAATATAGAGCGATTGGAGTATGCAATTCATGCTAATCACAGCAAATCTGAGCCTTTACATTTGCTACTTTGCATTTACTTCTAATGTTGGTCATTCAAAAGATTTAATTCTTCAGTTTGGTGCTACTATTGAAGTTAGGGATTGTGTTTGGAAGCAGTATAGAAAACTGTGCTGCATTATTTTATCATAATGCTGTATACTATATTTCTGAGAATGCTGCCTGATCAGAGGAGGTGATCAGCACACTAATCAATGAGGGATTTAGAACATACTTCATTTTCAGTAAGATTGTAGGTTGTTATTGCAATATAGAAAGAAATCCAGCAGGTTTTGGCATAATGGGTCATAGGGATACAGCAGCAGGCAAAAATTAAAGCAATGGTATAGTGTTTGATACCCTTTATCTAAAATATAAGCCTATGTTCTAAAGGGATCAAAGGGTATGGGGTGAAAACAGGAAGAAGGTACTCAGTTGGATGACCAGCCATGATCATAATGAAGGGCAGACTGAGCTCAATGGGCTGAATGCTCCTATTTTCTATGTTTCTCTTTCCACAATTTTGTTCTGCAGGATTCATTCTGTAACGATGTCATTATTTTTATACTAATGCAAAACAGACAAAACAGCAGTTGTTTCAATTATGGATAAACTACTTGGATAGATTAAAATTAGTTAGACGTGTATGGTGCAAATCTCATCTTTTGATGAAATTTCAGGATAAAAGTTAAAGTTTGGGAAGAGCAAACAATGGAAACAAATGTTGTTGCTGGATAATCATCAAAGAGTAGCAGAATATCAACCAGAATAGAAGGCCTCTGTCATTGTATGTGTAATGATTGAGATTAATACACTCCAAAGGAAGTTCATCTTGGCATAAATTAAACACTGAATGCTTTCTTTCTTTGAATTGCATAAAAAGGAGATACAAACTCAGTATGTTCTTTGACTGCCTCCATTTTGGATAAGTATTGTTGCTAATTTTGGAGCAAGTTGTATATATGTGGAGTACTACTTGAAATTTGTAAAATCTTAATTTATTATTGTTATTTATACATGTAATTGTCAAACACATTACTATACCTATCTTTTCAAGCCTATCATTAAAAATAAAGGAATTATTCTTCTACCTCTACCACTTCTTAGTCTACATTGTCCCCCAATTACCTCTCTATCAAACTGATGCCACTGTTTTTGATCTCAAACTGGGAAACCTATGAGCACAATAAACAAACTATGGTATTAAAAGTGCTTTAAGGAACAAATCACCAGTTTCAGGCTTAGTGCTGTGAAACCACTAAAGAAATAATATAAAAACTGAAAGATATGAAGAGAGGATTAGCCCTAGCAATCAGCTGGGCACTAAGATAAATTGACAGCTGCTTACAGTGTTGTAGCTCAAAGGTGAAAATATATTGTGAAAAAGATAGATGGATAGTCAGATGTAGAAGGTCTAAGCACAGAGGTGAAAATGCAGAAGTGAGTCTCTGATCCTGTAATGTGAAGGATGAAAGGTAGGATTTATGAGGAGGGATAAATTGTCATGTGGTCCTCTGAGATGTGTACTTAATATATAATGAATACTCCAGAGAATATAGTGTTCGAGCTCGTGACCAAATTCAGTATTTGCATTGGATCAAAGTTTAGCAGATCTTGAGGACCTAATTGACAAACATTTTGTAGTTAAATGATGATTAGAAAGACCTGGAATTAAAATGAATTAGTGTTTTATCTCAACTCACAATAGTGGAGAGAATAGGACAATAAGAAGGAAACAGCAGTGATACAGGTGAGATAGAAAGGGATATACGCCTATCTGGTACATAACTGAAATTATCATCTCACAAAGATGTGTCACAATTTTAAATCTGGGGAGGTTTGGTCTAACCAAGTAGCAAATAGACTTGGTAAGTCACCTACATTTCTAGAAATCATACTCTATTAGTATTCAGACTACATTTCAATTCTGTTGGCTGACCTCCCACCAGAATGGGTGAAGGGGTCAATAGCAAACAATATAAAATTAAGCAGCCTAAAACACCCACTGATTCACAGTAGCTGGTGAGATTGGATTCCAAATCTCAATTAGGTCCTCACAGAGATATTATATTCCAGGAGGGGGATGGGGAAGAGAGACAGCAGATACTTGAGATTTCTTTGTGGCCAGGTACTCTCCAGAAAGGAGGGAAACAAAAAGCTCAGAGCAGAACCTTCCAAATATCTGAAAAAAGTGAACTATGGTGAGTCTAGAATCAGACAAAAAGTCCAACGAGGGCAATCTCGATGTTGGGAGCATCTTGTCCTATCTTTTATGTGTTTCACAACTGGTGTGGTGAGTTTCTCACTGGGCAGTGAGAAGTTGTCAGTTAATGGGGATTATTGCTGGGCAAACACTTTGTTAACCAAACTCATTGTTAAGAAAACCCAACATGGAAATCATACCAGGTACCTAACAGATTCAGTTCACTACTTGCTCTGAACAACCGCCATGTGGGACGCTGGTCAACAACATTTCAGTGCACAGTCCATAGGCAACTGCTCACATGCATCCCATTCCCATCGACATCAGACGTGTGCCAGCTCCTAAAAGCCCATCTCTAATCCACTTATGAGATGTTTCAGCACTTCAAGGCTGTACTGACAATTATCATTGTACTGCTACTGCAAGGACACTGTGCGCTCCGGGGAAGATACCTAGCACATGGACTGGTCCAGTCTGCACCTCCAGCCTCTCCACTCACTGTCATTGTACTCATTCGATCTAGATGTTCACAGCATCCCTGCCTTGACTTGTCTTGCCTAGCCTTTGCCCCCTCAGGCAAAGACACCAGACTCATTTGACTTCTGTTTTGAGTTACCATTGCCACTAACATAAAGAAAGGAAGATTGTCTTGGCTGTCAAGCAGGCAAGACAGGAGGATAGTCTTTGTTCAGGGTGCCCTTGCATATCAGGTCAAGGGCAGACTTTGATATATGTCTCAAGGCTTGGAAATACTGTTAGCTGCTTGGGGGTTAGTCACAGTCAGGATGGTCTCCACAGAAGGGATGAGGAGCTGAAGGTTGCGCAGCTCGCCACCTGTCTTGACTTTCTCTGTCCTTTTGGGTTGTTGTCCTCCTGGAATGATAGAGAGGCAGGTATTAAAGGAGATGAAAGTGTGTGGTATGACTATATACTTTGAATGCAGGTGGTCAGGTGTCCCAGACAAGAAAATAGGTGGCACAAAGGACATACAAGGTTAGTGCAAGTAACAGAAGAGTGAGAGCAGTAAAGCATTAGCCTTGATGGGAGGTGGAGCAGTAGCCAAGACAGAGTGAGGGTGAGGTATCAGAGAGAAGATTACACTGGTAGACTAGACAAGGGTCAGAAAACCTTCCTACGAAGTTGTGGATTCCTCCAGATAATTGAGAGTTCTCGAACCAGGATGGTACGCTCAGACAAGGTTGCCATGACCTGTTGTCTTGGACCCCATGGGGGCTAATGAAGAGGTCCTGCCTCTGCATAACCCCATCCATCAAGACCTCCAGGTTCCTGGCCACAAAGCAAGGTGCTGGCTTTCCCCTGTTTGTCATGTCTGAGGCAAATGTCAGGAACTGTGCAGGGCAGCTCTGAACTGACAGGGCTTGACTGGGTGCCCAGTGAATTTTTAACAGATAGAGTGGGCACAAAGGATGTTGATGAATTCCAGAGTATCCACGGAGGGGTGAGTTGCTCTGGGACCAGTGTGTGGTAAAATGGGGCTGGAATTGAATAGAAAGGACATCATTGGGGTGGGGTAGGTGGTTAATGAAGCGTGTTTTTAAGAAACAGTGAGCAATCTTGGTTGGCCTCAATTCAGATAACTCAATAACATTCAGAATTAGCCAAAAAAAAATAAGGTTCAATCCCTTGTGTTTCTTGACCCCTACATCGTCACAGATTCTGGCTGTCTCTTAACTAGCAGGAAAGCTATAACAGTTCATTCAGTCTGTTTCTGATGTATTTAACCTTTTAAGATCCTCTAATTAGCTTAGATTTTGCACAAATCTGTTGGTAGAGAGATCCACGCAATTTGTATAAATATCAGATTTCAGAGGCATTACCTGAGTACCAGAGGCCCACAGTAAGTAGGGTGGATTTTGGAACAAGCTTCTTCAAGTTCTAGCCTCTCTCTTGGAGACACTTCATAGCTCTGTTTGGGATGACTGATTAGCCAGCTATAGTCAACACCTGTTTTTATCCTCCTGTACTCATTCTCTCGCTCTCTCTGCATCTTCTCAGCTTGTTTCAGCTGCCAGCTGAGTTCCATCATGAGGGTTTCAATGATCACATCAGCAGGGTTCCTCTGAGAGTAACTTTGATTAGGCTTGCTCCATTTAAACCAGGACATTATCGGCATTGTTCACTGATATAGTGTTCTGAAAGTACAAAGAGAGGATTTAGTGATCTGAACAGTTAACTCTTAAAGACATGTTGCAAATCTTTACTGTTTGCCATGATTGATTGCAAATCAAGCCCATTATTCCCATAGTCATTACAAATGTGAAAGATTTAATCAAACTCTCCAAACACTCCAGTTTTTGTAACTGACAAACTCAGGTTAAAAGAAAGTACTCACCTATACATAAACGGGAACAGAACTGTTTATTACAAACTAATACTCTTTAACCAATGGCAATTAAGAAACATCAGTTGCTAACTTACAATCCTGCAACTCATGCCTTCTTAAATTCCCCTTCACAAACAGAGATATACAAATACAGGCAGGACATGAATAATTGTGCGTGTGTATACAAAAAAAATCAGAATCTCTGTTCAATAGCACTAAGCTGCATCACAGGATTCGATCAATTGCTTTTTCTCTCTCTTCGTTTCAACTTCTTTTGAGTTGTTTGCTGTTGACACAAGATTGTTCACATATCAAATGATGATTCATTCTCTAGTTGAGAATAATCTAGAAATAGTATGTTATTCCTCGTTCAACGAGGGAATTTACATAGAGAAGTAAATGAAAAAAGCTAACACTTACTGGAGATTTTCTAGTATTGTGAGTGAGTGAGTGAATATAATTCACAATGTGCTCCAGAGAACAATTTTAAAAACTGCATCTATTTGCACAGTCACCTTGCTTTAAAGTAATAGCTTCCTTTTCCAGTGTACTGTCCAAAAACAAAGGAAATAAAAAGATGTGGCCTTTTGCCCGAACATCGATTTTCCTGCTCCTCAGATGCTGCCTGACCTCCAACTCACTATCCTGTTCCCATTTTTACCCCAAACCCTTTGATCCCTTCAGCCATAAGGACTACATTTAATTCCTTCCTGAAAACATTCAATCATTTTGCCTCAGCTACTTTCTGTAACAGTGAATTCCAAAGACTGAACTCTCTGGGGGAAGAGATTTCCCTTTATCTCAGTCTTAAGTGACCTACCATGTATCTTTAGACTATGACCTCTGGTTCTAGACTCCTTGATGATCAAGAATATCCACCGAGCTGGGAAATTTTGTGTTACAGACATTTCGCCCCCTGTCTAGGTGACATCCTCTGTGCTTGGGAGCCTCCTGTGAAGCGCTTCTGTGATCTTTCCTCCAGCATTTGTAGTGGCTTGAATCTGCTGCTTCCGGTTGTCAGTTCCAGCTGTCCATTGCAGTGGTTGGTATATTGGTCCAGGTCGATATGCTTATTGATTGAATCTGTGGATGAGTGCCATGCCTCTAGGAATTTCCTGGCTGTTCTCTGTTTGGCTTGTCCTATAATATTAGTGTTGTCCCAGTCAAATTCATGTTGCTTATCATCTGCATGTGTGGCTACTAAGGATAGCTGGTCGTGTCGTTTTGTGGCTAGTTGGTGTTCATGGATGCGGATCGTTAGCTGTCTTCCTGTTTGTCCTATGTAGTGTTTTGTGCAGTCCTTGCTTGGGATTTTGTACACTATATTGGTTTTGCTCATGCTGGGTATCGGGTCCTTCGTTCTGGTGAGTTGTTGTCTGAGAGTGGCTGTTGGTTTGCGTGCTGTTATGAGTCCTAATGGTTGCAGTAGTCTGGCTGTCAGTTTGGAAATGCTCTTGATGTATGGTAGTGTGGCTAGTCCTTTGGGTTGCGGCATGTCCTCATTCCGTTGTCTTTCCCTTAGGCATCTGTTGATGAAATTGCAATTTCGAAAGCAACCACCCCAACACACACAAAAGAAGTTGCATCAAGACACTATTCAAAAGGGCCACAACACCCTGCGGTACACCAGAACTGCAAAAAGAGGAAGAAGAACACCTATACAATGTATTAGCCAAAAACGGATACCCACACAATTTCATCAACAGATGCCTAAGGGAAAGACAATGGAACAAGGACATGCCGCAACCCCAAAGGACTAGCCACACTACCATACATCAAGAGCATTTCCAAACTAACAGCCAGACTACTGCAACCACTAGGACTCAGAACAGCACACAAACCAACAGCCACTCTCAGACAACAACTCACCAGAACGAAGGACCCGATACCCAGCATAAGCAAAACCAACGTAGTGTACAAAATCCCAAGCAAGGACTGCACAAAACACTACATAGGACAAACAGGAAGACAGCTAACGATCCGCATCCATGAACACCAACTAGCCACGAAATGACACGACCAGCTATCCTTAGTAGCCACACACGCAGATGACAAGCAACATGAATTTGACTGGGACAACACTAAAATTATAGGTCAAGCCAAACAGAGAACAGCCAGGGAATTCCTAGAGGCATGGCACTCATCCACAGATTCAATCAATAAGCACATCGACCTGGACCCAATATACCGACCACTGCAACGGACAGCTGGAACTGACAACCGGAAGCGGCAGATTCAAACCACTACAAATGCCGGAGGATAGATCACAGAAGCGCTTCACAGGAGGCTCACAAGCACTGAGGATGTCATCTAAACAGGGGACGAAACGTCTGCAACACAAATTCCCAGCTCGGCGAACAGAACCACAACAACGAGCACCCGAGCTACAAATCTTCTCACAAACTTTGATCAAGAATATCCTTCCTGCATTTACCAATGTTTACTCCTGTTAGAATTTTTATCAGTCTCTATGAGTACCCCCACATTCTTCTAAACTCTAGTGAAGATCATCCTGACTGTCCCTGTCTCTCTTCATACATCAGTCCTGCCAACCAGGAATCTGTCTAGTAAGCCTTTGTTGCGTTTTCTGCATAGCCAGAACATCCTTCCTCAGGTAAGCAGCCCAAAATTACACACAGTGCTCCAGATGTGATCTTAGCAAGGCCCCATACAATTGCAGCAAGTTATCCATGCTCCTGAATTCAAATCCTTTTCACTTTGAAGGCCAACATAACGCTTACCCTCTTCACCACCTGCTGAATCTGCATACTTACTTTCAGCAACTGATGTGCAAGGACACCCAGGTCTCATTGCATCTTTCCCTTTGTAAATCTATTGCCATTCAGAAAATGAACTGCCTTAACAAGAATAACCTCATTAATTGGCTACTCTCTGCTGCTAAGTGAGAAACGTCTTCAATGCATCTTTTATGCTTTTGCCAAGCAATGAGAAGTTCCAAACATCAAGATAACCTCACTGGACTTGTCCAATTCTGCCAGAAATCTTGCCATCGCCCAAGTCATTCAGACTCCTGTAAGATTGTGCCCATAATCTTGTATCACTAGAGTGCACACCACTCAATCCCACTTGATCTTCAGGTTGCAGATAATACAACTCCTGTACTTTTAAGCCAAATAGCAATGTCAAATTTCTGTTCTCTAGTTCATAATTCAGAAAGGAAAAATAAATGTGGTTCCTTACAGTATTAAAATTAATTTCATGTTCGCTTCCAATTTTCACCTTCCTTTTTCCAGAAGTTAGGAGTCAAGTAGCAGGACGATGCCAGTAATCCATCAATAACTTTCAAATGTTCATTCTTCACACATAAATTCAGACAGTGAAAATAAATAGACATCATGACTGTCAAATGTAATGGGCAAAATCCTGTTGGATATTGTTATGGGCCTGACCAAACCCCTATAGTAATTGAGAAGATGGGTCTAGACCTTAACTTTTCTTCTCTCAAGAAAGGTAAATATGAAGTGCTGCTGATTCAATTCAATTTGCTAAACTATCAGATTTAAAGCAAAACACATTTTATTCATCTACTTTAGTTAAAATATAAACAACAGAAAGGAAGGGCTTGGAATAATGTAACTCAAATGGAAAATGCAATAGAACAACAGATGCAGTAACTATTACTAATTAACAGTTCCAGTATAGCTATATCCCATGATTACTCCCTTGGCAAAAGGCAAATTCAGAAAACAATCCAGGAAGAAAGAACATCAAAAGACATTTCTGAGAGAGAATCCTCTTTGCCACAGCTGAAAGCTGGAGAAGGGACAGCTCTTCACAACCCAGCAGCACATGCTGAAAGTTAAACTAAAGATCCTGGTTCTGTGGGAATTTAACAGAATTCACACACATTGATTCTATTGTTCCAACTTTAAAAATAAACAATGAGGCCTATCAAGCTGTTTAGTCTAGTGGCTCTGGTAGACTGCTCGGTACCTCTGCCTTAAAAGCACTCTTCAAAAAAAGAACCTCTCAAAGCCACAGCATCATCACAATATCCACACAAACACATTAACAAGTGATTGAGCAGCGGACAACAATGGCCAGATTGCGACCATCCAAACTGCTCGTCTGAATAATTAGCTGCCTGAAGCACATTTGCCACTTCATCACCAATTGCATCAAAGCACACATTGCCCAGGCACCAGAACAAAGGCAACCACTTTGGGGGGAAGAATAGTTTATACATGTGAAGCACCATCAGGGAGCAAAACACTGAGCACTCATAACAACAAAGACCAAAATGTTAAAGGCAGGAAAAGTACCACCCTTAACCCCACCACAGAAGGTACAAGAAATAACCAATATTAGCCAAGAAGCCCAGGGGCGACCCTTTGAAACAACATTCTTAGTTTTTATTTTAGACTTCCAGTAGCTCTAATATTTTGCTTTGATTTTAATTGTAAAGAGGTGTGTAGATACATTTTGAAAGAAACAAACAAGTGGCTAGTATTTACTACTAGGATCTGCAACACCATGCAGAGGACGTCCCACAACTCCATCAACATGCTAGAACCTATAACAGCCTAAAATACTTCTGCAGCATTAAAGAGCTGCTTTTCTGACACTGGTGGCTTCTGACATTGAAAATGCCACTGTTTCAATAGAAGACTTTTGAACTAGTTGGTTTTCTGCTAAACTCTAGCATTCCTTCTCTAAACCCTTCTAACATTCCTCCTTTTAAAATGCTTCTTAGACCCTGCCTGTTTGACCAGATTTTGACCGTTTATCCTGATGCCTCTTTCTGTGCGTTCATTCCTAGTTATCAACAATGATCTTATTCTTTTACTATGTTAAAGGTACAATATAAAAGCAGAATTTTGTCACCTCTCAGCCCTGAGGTAGATGTTTTGGAATGTACTAAAACTGACCAGTATCTTTACTATATCTGTTCCTGGCGCCAGTGGGTTGCAAGGGGATTACACAGATACCAATGATTCTCTAGAGAGCAGCATAAAATATTCATCCTTTGCACCCTTTTCAGTGCTTCCACAGGATGGACTTCAGACCTAGGCTCTGAATCTCATGTCTTGGCAAGAGAAGAGTGTCAAGAGCTAATATATTGGGTGCCACAATTCCGGTCACTCACTTCTCAGTGCCATCTCACAGAGAGCACTTCATGGATATAGTAGATCAAAAACATTGACTAATAGCTGGTTCAAAGGGTGGATATGGTGTTAAGAAAATTGTTATAGATGGGAGTGATTGAGATTTTTGAAAACTATCTTGTGTGAAGCGAAAGTGGGTTGAGCATAGATCATTGAAATAGTTTTTCTGGATGCTTTCAGCTTTTGGGAGTTAGAATAATAGGAGGGAAGTGGAAAGATCTGCTTTATGTAGAAAAGTAGCAGACTTCTACAATAGTGAGTAATTTTTTGAGAATCTGGGAGAACAGGTGAAAGAATTTTATAAATTGCAGTAAATATTTCAGAGAATGTCCAATTAAAATTAGGATGCAAAACATAACTGTGACTGTTCGGTCATTATTTGAAATCCTCTGTTAATCTCATGACAATACAATTTGACAACAATTGGGTTTGTTCAAGTCAGTATCTCATTCTTCTGTATAATATTCCAACATTGTTTTTCAAATTGTTTTAATTCTAGCCAATGGCTGTTCCAGCAGCTTGGTTTATGTGTGAGGCATCTGTTGTTTAAACAAAAGCTTATAGTGTTGAGTTTTGACTAATAAAGGCATTTGGGCATAGTTTTATTCCATAAATACAAACGATTAATAAAGATTTAATAAATAAGAGTACAATATAACTGTATCTATATCAATTATAAAAAATGTAACTTAAGATAGTTTGTCCCCATAATGCCCAACAATGCAAAATTAGATAATTACATTTTTCTCACTCTTAATAAATGTATACATGTGAGCATATAGATAAGGTCGTGGCCGATATGACTTTCTTGCAAGACAATTTGTTCATGCTATTGTGGATGGGTTGAGGTTACTTGGTAGTGATGCGGGAATCAAGAGGAAATATTAGGGAGGAAGACTTTGTTTATTCTTTCATGGGATGCAGGCACCACTGGCTGGGTCAGCATTTATTGCCCATCCTTAATTGGCCACAGGACAGTTAAAGAATCAATCACATTGCTGTCGGTCTGGAGTCACATGTAGGCCAGACCAGGTAAGGACAGCGGTTTTCTTTCCTAAAGTATTAGTGTATTAGTGATTAGTGAACCAGATGGGTTTTTCCTGACAATCAATGACAGTTTCATAGTCATCCTCAAGACAAAGCCATACAGAACATTGAGAGATTTACAGTACTAGAATAGAGTAACAATAAAATAACAATAGAATAAAATAGAATAAGTTGTGGGGCATCATTGGATGGAAGTGAGTGATAGTCTAAGTTGGGTTAATGTCCATGTATGTACAGGAACTTGTGGTAAGATTGGTGAGTTGCATATGTACATAGACATGTGCAAATATGATGTTGATGTTGTGGCTATAACAGTGACCTGGTTCCATGAAGGACAGGGCTAGGTATTAAATATTCCTGAATATACATATTGTCAATGATTGATTATGTTTTAGCACATAATTTTTTAGTTTTGAGGATAAATGTTTAATAGTAGAAAGTGGGATAATTACAATTGAAGCACATTGATGTTTGGTATATTTCAAACATTGGCTCATGTTACTTTAAGAGGCTACACATGTTTGCTTGATACAATCAGAATAGAAGGATTTGTTGGAGTTGAGCATTAGAACAAAACTTGCTTAAAAACAGAAAACTTTGAAAGGGTGTAAAACTTCCAAATTCATTGAAAAAGAAATTGCAAGTAGGAATAGTCAACTTTAAAGGTCAAGTTGAAAGGCATCGTGCAGTGTCATCATGGAGACAGATGGAGCTTAAGACAACCCTATAGTTTCAATGAATCTGGGTGTGTGTTTGCTAGAAGAAGGTCATGATAGGTTAAAGCTGCAGGACTGCTGAAGTAAAGAACTGGCTTCAGGTCACTCAAGTGTAGCAGACTCCAGGCAGTTAAGGGAAGAAGTCCCTGAAAGCCATTGATAGTTCAATGCAGCTGAGAATGGGGACGAAGGAAGCCCATACGCAATAACAGCTTGGCACAACTGAGAAATATTTGAACTCAAAGACATCCCAGGGATAGTGCTAGCTTAGTGAAGCTAGCTGTTTAATAACAGTGCCCATGAGTGGCATGCAGCCTCAAAATTCGAATGCAACACAGTCACAGGTGAAAAGACTGAACATGTGTAATCATTGAAGTAGCATTTGGGGGAGTTCCCAATCTAGGTCTTCTAAAGTGAAGAATTTGAATCCTTTGTAAAGGAGGCAATGTTTCATTAGATTTGGTTACCCACAGTGTGTCTAACACTGGGGGACTGCTGAGAAATGGGTAGGATCTGTCTTGAGGACATCAGCCATTTAATGTACTCCTGGTAACCCAGTCAATTCTGAATGTTAGAGCACATATGCTCTTTAAACTGATAATATACATAAAATATATTATATATATATATAAATAATGTTTTTAGGTTGATATGCTGTTCTTACTTTGTATTGTTAAGTTTATTTTTGTTCAGAGCTATAGAATCTTGTGACTTTATTACTTCAGCAATTGCCCGCAATCTCAATGTTTATTTTTGTAGACGAAGTACTGATCTCCATCCAAACTGGAACATAAATTTGGCTTCTCAACAGAGATCATAATACAATTTGAGTGGCTCTTGCAGGAACTGAAGTCTGCAAAAAGGTGCCAGGACCTGCTGAGATTTCATAGTGAATTTTGTACGCCTACCGTAATGGCTTTGCCAGCTGTTCCAACTTTTCTGGAGAAGCAAGGTAGATTTATCCCTGAAAGAATTGCAGAAAATAAAAAGGTCTGGTTTGCTAGTATCAGCAGAAACGTTTCAACCGGAATTTAAAGCAGAAACAAAAAACAGACATAATTGGTGTTAAAACATTTGCAAATGGAAGGATGAAAATAAATCTAAATAGTAATTAATCTGAATAAGCTAAAATTCAATCGCAGTGGAAGCAGCAAGAAAAATAAATGAAATAGTTCAAACAAGAAAGAGATAAATAAGAGCAAAAGATTTGAATTTGGAATGAAAAGGCTTCATAAAAAAAAACAGAAATAAGGTTTCAAACTGACCTTGAGAGAGAGGGTCAAGATAAGGGATAAGAAAATAAACAGCTTCACAGAGAATTAACTCAAAGCAATTACTTGCATAGAGACACTTGTGTTATTGGGTGGAGGAGTCTAATGGTTTGGACGAGGAGCAAGTTCTCATGTCGCAGTTTGATGTTTTACTGACATATGAATTCTGCTTCACTGTTTTGATGGATATTGTATTTGCAGAGACCACAACTACAGACAGGTGTCTTTAAGGGTCAGAGGCTTTTCCCTTGTAACCTGGAAAGGGTCATGTTGATATTGTCAGAAGACGCTGAATGATGCAATGCTGACTCCTAAACTAACCTCTGTTCGAAAACTGTCTGGTTAAAAAGGCAACTGGAACCATGAGACCGAGAAACTATTACTAGAAGGGGAGAAGCATTGAGATAAATGTTGACATTGCAGGTGAACCCGGAATGAACCACAGACTGTTGGCTACATGGAAAGTCATGAACATATTCTGTAGGATATGTGTAGCTTGCAATTCTATCTGTTGAAAGGTTTCTTTTCCCTTTGAAATTAATGCCACTGTCAGATTATACCATAATATTTAATATTCCAGACCCACCAGGACCTGCATGAAATGGTGATTTTCTGACATTGACACCTGAGAAATTTGTGGTAGATTATTGCTCAGTCCAGTTACATGATTGCTGTGAGTCTAAAACAGTCACTGAATATATATATACATAGCTATGTATTAAAATTGTTTTTCACCCTATACATAGCACATTTGTTAAATTCATAAGGGAAAAATATATGTTGGAAGTAGTTGAAGGCTAAAAGGAGAGTTGAATGGAATTATTTTTCAGAGGGTGATGAGAGTCTGGAGCTCACTGCTGAAAGAGCGGTTGAGTCAGACACACTCATAAACATTTAAGCAATACTTAGTTATTCAATTCTGTTGCCATAGCCTCCAGAACTACAAACCAAAAACTGGAAAGTGGAGTTAGTGTAGTCAAAACTTTGTTGATCATCACAGTTCACTGTTGTAAACATCGATGAATCCATGATTTTGTGGAATAGGCAGGCAAATAGCATTAATTTCAATGCATATAAGAGGTGTAGTTAGTAAGTTTGCAAATGACACCAAAATTGGAGGTATGGTGGACAACGAAGAAGGTTACCCCAGATTACAGCGGAATCTTGATCAGATGGGCCAATGGGCTGAGGAGTGGCAGATGGAGTTTAATTTAGATAAATGCAAGGTGCTGTATTTTAGGAAAGCAAATTTTAGCAGGACTTTTACACTTAATGGTAAGGTCCTGGGGAGTGTTGCTGAACAAAGGGGCCTTGGAGTGCAGGTTCATAGCTCCTTGAAAGTACAGTTGCAGGTAGATAGGATAGTGAAGAAGATGTTGGTATGCTTTCCTTTATTGGTCAGAGTATTGAGTACAGGAATTGGGAAGTCATGTTGCGGCCATACAGGACATTGGTTAGGCCACCTTTGGAATATTGCATGCAATTCTGGTCTCTTTCCTACAGGAAGGATGTTGTATAACTTGAAAGGGTTCAGAAAAGATTTACAAGAATGTTGCCAGGGTTGGAGGATTTGAGCCATAGGGAGAGGTTGAATAGTCTAGGGTTGTTTTCCCTACAGCATCGGAGGCTGAGGGATGACCTTATAGAGGTTTATAAAATCATGAGATGCGTGGATACGTCTTTTCCCTGGGGTGGTGTAGTCCAGAAGTAGAGGGCAAAGGTTTAGGGTGAGAGAGGAAAGATATAAAAGAGCCCTAAGGGGCAACTTTTTCACACAGAGTAAGTGGTGGAGGCTGGTACAATTGCAATATTTAAAAGGCATCCGGATGGGTATATGAATAGAAAGGGTTTGGATGGATATGGGCCGGGTGCTGGCAAGTGGGACTAGATTGGGTTGGGATATCTGGTTGGCATGGAGATGTTGGACCAAAGGGTCTTTTTCCATGCTATATATCTCTATGACTCTATATAAACGTAGGATGATTTGTTTTGGTAGGAAGTACATGGAGAGACAATATAAATACATGGCATACCTCCAGGTGTTCATTGCTATTAATTTGAATGTTCACTTTGGTGAGTCCCTAATCTATATAATGACTTTAGGACGTCCAACACACTTTCCTCTCCTTTTCCTGTAAGTCGTGATGCAAAGTAATTATTCAGCATGTCCGTATTTCTTTTCATAAGCTGATCAATGATTTTGTGAATGAGGCCTAAATTACTCTTGACCTGTCTATTTTCCTAATTCATTTATAAATAATCAGAATGCTTTTGAAATCTCATGCCATTTTCTTTCCACGACCCCTTTTTGTAACGCTTAATATCGATATTTGTCTTTTTTTAACCTTGGGATCTGTTTTAGTTTTCAGTTTTATATAATTCTTCCCCCAATTTGATATTGTCTAATGTGACTTTAGCTACCCACGATTACGTCATTGGCAAATTGAATTCTTAACCCTAACCAGTTTAAATTTCTTCTGTAATACGTTAAAATCTATTTGAACAGCTCCCACTGATCCAATGTCATTTTATTCATTTACAGATTTTCCCATTCCACCCGAGCAGCCTTATTCTGATGAAGCCAGCCTTCCCTCAATATGGAATCTGAATCGCTATTCAGATAAATGTCCACACACCTTTTAAACTGGCTCATCACTGAGTAGTCTGCCTTCAGTCGCAGAACACAAGATATTCACCGACCCTATGCTGATTGGCATTAGTTAATATAGAGTCGTTATTAGGCAAATTATATTATGGAGATGGAATTTTACTTTATCATATTGTGGGTTTTATTTTACTACTTTTTCTCTCTCCTTTGGGTAATAATACCAAAAGGTAAACCTCAATTTCAAATGGAAACAAATCAAAAGGAACAATAGTTTACAATTGACTGCACCACAGTTTGGAAAGTATTTCTATAAACAGAGCGGATGAGTTCGCAAACACTAACATTACAGATAATAAACAAAGTGCATCACTTACTGTCGTCAAGACCCGAGCCCCCTTATTTAGAAGCCATCTGAAAGTGCGCTGATCTGCCTGGGTTGTGGAATATTCAATCGGATCCCATTGCAGGGATTTCGAGTATTGATGTTCAAATTAAAAGTGTTGGGCAGACCAAGTTAGAAAGAGAACGGCAAGAGTCCTCCTTCTCAGGACCTGTTTGCTTCTGTTTCACCATCACGAAGATGATTCACTGATGAAGCCCTCACTCTTCTGTTATGATTCGCAGTTGCTATAGAGACTGTCTAAGCCGATTTCCACAATGAGCTTTGTCTGTTGCACAACCTTGGATAGAAAGGGACTGGCTGATTTTGCAGTCATGGTGCGATAAGGTAGGCGAGAATTCATGCACGTCCAAACAAACACGCAATTAGTCATCTTTATCTTGTTTCATCAGCATGAAATTAGGACATGGATCATTAAGTAGATATCATCAATTGCTTCCCAGATCGAAAAGTGCGGTTCTTAGAATCAAGTTGATGATGGTTGGATTGTTGTCTAATATATTAAACCTTGCTTCTGTTTCTAAACTGGATTATAAATTGTTATGAGAAAATCAAAAAGTCGGGACTCAAGATTTTGAAATAATCCTCATTAGTATTTACAAGAGGCTTTTCATCATCTTCTAGCTACTATAGATTGAATGTGGATGAGCTGGTGTTGGGCTCGGGTGGACAAAGTTAAAAATCACACATCCACCTGATGAAGGATCAGCACTCCGAAAGCTAGTGCTTCCAAATAAACCTGCTAGACTATTAACTGGTGTAGTGTGATTTTTAACTTTGTCTACTATTGATTTTTTTAAAATAGTTGTTTTAACCTTTGTCTCACATTTTCATTTCCTATTTAATTTCCTTTTTGCCTTTTTTGTTCTTGTTGGGACAAAATGGAAATATTTTCCACTTCAATATACATGAGCCTACTGCCACCCTAATCTAACCCCATCAGAATGTCCTTCTATTCCTTTCTCCCAAATGTGCTCACTAGTTCCCCCATAAATGCATCCGTACAAGTTGCCCCAACCATTCATTACAAATTGCAATCCTAGACACCCCCTGAGAAATGAGGTTTCTTCTGAATTCCCTATTGTATTTTAGTGGGACTATCTTCTTTAATGGCCCCTAATCTGACTTCACTTGCAGGTGAAAAATGCTCTGTATCTACACTCACAAACTGTTTCATAAAATTAAAGATCTCTATTATGTTATCTTCACTCCTTTTTCTTGGGAAATGAGCCGTTTCAGTATTTACTGATGGGTGTAATCTATCAATTTTGGGATCATTAAGGTAAACAATTTTAATACTCTCTCCAGAGCCCCCATGTCTTTTTCTATGTTATGAAGACCAGAAATGATCCCTGCAATCTATGTGCAATCTAATCAAGGATCAACAAAATTTGAACTAACTTCCCTGTTTTACAATCCTATTCAACATTTTCATTTTCTTTTAATAATCCAATAACTTTTGTTACTGTTTTTGGTGTTTGTGTATTTGTTCTATCCTGAGCCCTCTGTTCTTCTTTGTTTAGATTCTAACCTCCAAGAAGTTTTTTTTTCCTGGGGAGGGAAGTCCAGAACTAGAGGGCATAGGTTTAGAGTGAGAGGGGAAAAATTTAAAATGGACCTAAGGGGCAACTTTTTCACACACAGAGGAGTGCATGTATAGAATGTGGTGGAGGAAGTGGTGGAGGCTGATACGATTAAAAAACATTTCAAAAGGCATCTGAATAGGTATATGAATAGGAAGGATTTAGAGGGGTATGGGCCAAGTGCTGGAAAATGGAACTAGATAGATTAGGATATCTGGTCAGCATGGACAGGTTGGACCGAAGAGTCTATTTCCATGCTGCTCATCTCTATGACTCTATGATTCTACAAAAATGCATTCCTTACATTGATCAACATTCAACTTCATTTGCCTATTACACAACTATTCTGCATTTTCAATAGTGCTTCCCCACAGTACTCTTTTGTAATTAACTACACTCTGCCCTATCAATTTGGGGCCATCTGCAAATTTTGAATTAAGTTCAGAAATTGCTGGAGAAACTCAGCAGGCCTAGTGACATTTGTGGAGAGAAAAGAGTTAACGTTTCGAGTTCAATATTACTTCTTCAGGTTCTGAAGAAGAATCATTTGACTTGAAACATTTAACTATTTCTCTCTCTATGGATACTACCTGAATTTCTCTTGCATTTTCAATTTTAATTTCAAATTTTCAGCATGCCAGTATTTGGCCTTTATTGTATGAAAAATTTTGAAGTTGCTCTGCCACTTCTCAAATTCATGTAGACAATGGCAACAGTCATCATAGCACCAATTTTTATGGTCCATCACTTTTCATTATTTGAAAATTTGATAACTACTTTTAACTACATGTTTTGTTGCCAGTTTGTTATCCGTACTGCTACTTGTTCTGGCTTTAGTGATGAATTGACCTTTATCAAAGGTCAATTTGGAAACCAAAATGTATTACATTTACTGTTTAGGTCAGTCTATTTAAATCATATTTCATCTCTATTTGGCGATATGTAATTTAAGGAAACTGCTGTTGCATTACCTTTATCAACCCATTACGTTACTTCAAAGAGTGCAATAAAACTTGTTGGACATAACCTTTCCTTTCAGTATCCATGCTGAATACTCTTCATTACAATTTCAGTTCTGGATATTTTTCTTTTGCATTTCCTTTCCTACTTGTTTTCAGTTCATTGTTGTTTTGTCCAATTACTACTGTGGTTGGAGCAATTGTGGTTAAAAGTAAAATACTCAAACTGACAATGGCAAAAGAAAAACAATTAATTTCCATTAAGGTTGAATTAGAGCTGTTTATAAACTATTGTGTGAGGAGTTCCCACTGCTGTTGACAAGGGAAGAGCAATAATGTTAGTAATCACATTAATCAGAGTGAGTGTACCATCTGGAATCTAATAACTGACTGATAGACTCATTTAAGTTGGTTGAAGAGCTGTATGAAAGCTCTGAATAGCAACACTCAGTGTCAAGTCAATCAGCTGTTTCAGGAGGAATATCAAGCAATGAAAAAAAATTGGTAGGTGCATTATTTTGTTTTGCTTTTTATTTCAGTTTAAACGGTGAACGTATTAGTTCACTTCAGATATTAAAACTGACTAAAATTACAGGACAAATTAAGCAAAAAATAATCATAAGAAGACATATTTCTCTGAAATTTCTATCTTCACCTCTGGGCACACATCTGGCAGAGCGGATTGTCCCTCCACCATGGAACCTGTTTGAAATAACTCCACAGAGGCTGGTACTCCTGTTTCTGTCAGTCAGGACTCCCCGATTGGACCAAATTAAACAACCCAAATCAGGGGACTCATATTCTATGAGGTCTACCTGGCTGACCTCGTGACAATCACCACACTGTTCAGTTTAAGTCTTTAGAGTTAATGGAAGGTATGATGGCATAGTGGCATGCGATTGCTCTAGTAATCCCACATACCTAGACTAATGATCCAAAGCAGAGACTTGAATTTAAATCCTACTTTGGACTGAAATTCAATTAATGAAATACAGGCTACAAAATAACAAAAATATTATGAATGAAACCATCATATTGTAGTGTCATATCTACACACTGGGCATTTTCTCAGAGTGGCCCATGAACTAAAAATTGGTTTAAACTCATTTGCAGCCCACTATTAGTTTTTACATGTTTCAACATACAAAATAATCAGTAGCTATGCTTTATGCTTTAAAGAAAGCAAAATATGCTTTTACATAACTATTGCTAAAAAATACTCAAGTAAAAAATAATAATGGTGCAGATACAAAGACTTAGAGTAAGGATAAAAGTTATCTAAGAAAACAAAACTGAGATTATTTTGTACTATTGTTGCAGGCAGGCTTCTGAAGTTAAGGTGTTGAGAACTTGAAGCCACAATCAACAAATGTGATGGCTTCTGTAGTCAAATATTTGGAGGTTGCATGTTGTAGATCTTGGTGGCCTGGCTCAGTAAAGTAATCCTGGATGCCTCAAAAATGATTATTTTGAACCAGAACAATTAAACAAAATGACAATAATGGTTATTCTTGTTGAATCATTGTTTCACAAAGCAATGCGAATAATGCTTAAATTCCTGCTACATCCCACCCATCTCCTGTTCAACATTTCAAAGTTTGAGATTTCGTACCTTTCCAAAGTTCAATGGACTGTCCTGGAATCCTAGAATTATTTAACAATTTCCGATAATTACCTTTTAAGAATAGGAATATAGTATTAGGAACATAGGAACAGGAGTACTCATTACGCCCTTGAGTAATTCCACCATAAAATGTGATTATAACTGATTTGTGGTTTAAATCCATATACTGCCTTTGGTTATATCCCTTAATATCTTTGCTTCACAAAAAAATTATCTATCACAGATTTAAAATTAACAACTGATCCAGCATCCACTGCCATTTGTGGGAGAGAGTTCCAAATATGTAGCACTCCTTGTTTATAGAAGTGCTTCCTAATATCTCTCCTGAATGACATGGCCCTAATTCTCAGACCATGCCCCTTAGTTCTAGAATCCTCAAACAGTATAAATAGATTATATTTACCCTGTGTTTTCCTGTTAATATCTTAAAAACTTTGATCAGATCACCCTTTAACCTTCTAAAGTCTAGAGAAAATAGGCCTAATTTGTATTATCTCTCCTCATTAGGTTAATACGAATGACACCTGGACTTCAGGGTTTAAGCTATGTTATATCCTCTCCAAGGCCTTCCTTAGGTGTGGTGCCCAGATCTGCTCAGAGTACTCCAAGTTGGGTGTAACCAGTATTTTGTATAACTACAGCATAACATTTGCATCCTTGTATTACAGATTTCTAGATATAAAGGCCAGCACAGCTTGATTGCCTGCTTTTGGCTCCAGTTGAATTCATAAGTGAAGTTAACTTTGCAAGATTCCTTGTGCATGTTATTAAAGTCAGATTAGCTTTGTTTACAAAGTGCACCTTTATATCAGTTGTAAAAGCCTATCCAGTTCAGTAATGATCTTCAACAAAGCAGAAATTTGCCATCCTTACTTTCTTTATACTTAACTGTCTTCTGAAGTGATCTAGCGAGCTACTCAGATATATTCAAGATGTCGGCTGCCCAAGGCCTTCTCGAGGGTGATAGATGTTCAACCTATCAAAGTTTACACCCTATATACATTTATTTTTAAGGAGTATTTCTGGCAATTGGTGGACAGTAAGGGGCAGGAGTAAAAAGCCATCTGAAAGGCTAGATTTTTTTATCTCTTACAAAAAGGTGAAAAAAGGTCAACTAGCAGAAAAATAAGGACACAGATACCAGTAAATCACCTCTCCCACCACCTACCAGTTCAATTGGAGACAATATTTTCTTAGAAAAGTTAATGTTCAAATCACTTACCCATATGCAGGTCAAATTATATTAGGTCTCTATTGAAAATGCCAAAAGTAAATTTGAATTTAAAGCTCTATGGTATAGTTGTCAGATCAAGAGAGTTTTGGAAGTCTGTGGGAACTCCACCAGGAAATAGCAGTTTGGAAACTGTAGAACAAACCTTCTGACAGTAAAGTTCAAATGGCTTTTGGCAACCTTAAATGTCACTTTTAGATGCTGACTGACAGATTAACTGCATGCAGTGATTGATCATTGGTTTTGATCCTGGTAAGGCAACCAGACTGCTGCATTTACAGGATTGTGAAAATGTCGAAATGCATTACAGTGCCTTTACCATTGGAAAATGAAAATGATTTAATACATCCTCCTGCCATAATATAAACAATGAGCTTAATGTCCATGCTATTTTCCATAGAAAAATCATTGGCCAGTTGCATTAACTTAGGGAAAAGATTATTAACTCCTGGACTCCTTTGAATCAGAATTGTAGCAGAGAAAATCCTAACCAACTATTGCTTTAATTTCTAAAGGGCTCATAGTAGTGAGCTATGATGCTATGAATGCTTAGCTGAGTTTCAAAGAATGTTAATAATCCACAGCAAACAGTAATCCAAGAGACTAAGAGGGTTTTGCAATTGATAGTTAGTTTATTATAGGGTTATCTGTCTATTCATAACTTTAGGACCACTTAAGAGGGTTTCTTCAGTACAACTAGATATCTTTTGCTGAAGTATGAATGGGCTTGTGTTTACAAAGCTCATGAGGTCTGTACATATTGGATATTTGATGAGATGCAATTGAGGATATATGGAGGAATATGAAAACGTATCAGAGGGATGAGAACCAGAGAGCATAACATAGGTGCACTTCTCTACATCAATGTTCCAGTGAATTAAGTGAGTTTTCTTTTCATCCACCTTGACATTTGGCACGTTGCTACCTCAGCATGGTTTAGGGAGGTGCTAGACCTAAATTTTTCCCACTTACATCTCTGAAAGCTGAAATTTATGGCAAGCATCGGAACACTGTTACCAAAGTTGAGGTCTGTCTCATTTCCTGAACCCAAAGGGAATGTTCAGACACATGGTTTTCTTAGTTTTGGTAAGAATGTCAGCAATGATGGAAGTGGGACTGCACTCAGAAAAGAGTAGTTTCCCTCCTAGAGGCATGTATCGTAGTCTGGACAGAGCTAGCAGTGAGTAATTCGCAATATCTCAATTTTAGCATATCCACACAAGTTTCCCCATGACTTTTGAAAAGTCAGAAATCAGGTAATCACATGTTGCCCAAACAACAGACTGAAGCAGGCCCATTATAGTGATACAAATGACGGGGCTACATGAAATCCAGGAGCATTTTCTGGAACGTAGGCTTCATGGTGACTTTAGAGACACTAACCACAAGGATTCAAATGCAAAATAAATACCACAATAGTTAGTCCACACAGCATACACCAACTCAGAAAGTCGAAGCACCACGGTAACAGCCACTGGATTTACAGAGACTTAAATATTTCCTTAATACATGCTTCGAGAATAGTATTTGCTGAGTTTCATTTCAGAGAGTGAGATCTGAAATGTGCAAAACTAAATTGGAATTTATTCTCATCTTCACCATCTAGGTGGATTTTGCTGGAAAGAATAGCTTATCTGTTATCAAATCTGTCCCATTTTAATTCTGTTTACATTGATTCTGTAGATTGTCATCCAAGCAATTGAGATGAAAATGTTTTGACATTGGGAGGATGAGTGAGGACTAGCCAAGAATGTTCAGATTTTCATTGATTGCTTGGGTCAGGGAAATCAAAGACTCATTTTCATCCATGGTTTGGAGCAGGAATGAGGTGGTGATATGAGAAAAGTAACAGCACACTACTTACGACTGCCAGTCCATCTGCAACTGTTGTGATTAATACTGAAAATGAATGACCATCTCATTAATTTGATTTGATTTAAGCTTTATTGTCACGTTTGCTGAGGTACAGAAGTACATGGGTACAGTGACAAGTGTGCAATGTCTCCACACATGGTGCCATCTGAGGTATGAAGTTACCCAGGTAGAAAAAAATCAGGTACAAGTAGTCACATAGAGATAATACTAGTGTCCTATGAGCTCACTGAAATTTTCAAATGCTAGTGGCCATTAAGGTCCTTATATCCCACCCACTGCTGGTCCAACCAAAACCCTCTATGTTTAATCCTGTCCTATGACCATTTCAGAATTCCTCTCTAAAGATTTCAAAACACTTGACTGCCATCCTTTGAAATCAGACACTCATAAGTTCACGAACTGATATTGAGAGAGTGGAAGTGAGGGCGCAATTGGTCATGTGTCCAGGCAGGTTTGATCTAAATTAGGAATAGTGAAATCCTGCTGGCAGCTGGGAAATAGCTTTGGAGGCTGGTCTCCCTGCTTCTGTCCTTGAGTGTCCTCCTGCAGTTGTTTCTCTGTGACTTTCACATGCAACTCCTCCAGATTATTGCCTCTTTCTGCACATGAAATGAAGCAAACTCAACAATCAAGGATACTTGATATGAGTACTCTGCAACATCCCTTAAGTCCTCAAGAGGCCAGAAAGACTATGTGCTGCAATAGTGGATACTACTTCTCCTCCAGCATCTAGTGCTTACCTATTCATGGAATGGAAGAATCGCAGTAATTCATTGTTTCACAATTACAGAGAAAATTTGGCAGTCACTTGCATGGACATATCCTGGGATCAGTATTAGGACTCTGTCCTTCTTGACATATTTCATTGATCTAATCTTTGGTGTACCGGGAGCAATATCAACGTTTTTGGAGGACACTAAAGAAAGATGGAAGTCTTGTGACGGTGAGGGCGATAGTTTTAAACCTCAAAAGGATATGGACTGGTTTGTGGAGTGGCCATACGTACAGCAAGTAAAAATAATGAAAATTAGAGCACAAGTAGAGGGTGTTCTTGTGGTGCAGTGATAGTGCCCCTACTCCTAGACTAGGAAGCCTGGGTTCTAGTCCCACCTGCTCCAGAGGTGTGTCATAGAATCTTTGAATAGTTTGATTAGAAAATATTTTAAGAGCACAAGAGTTGGCCATTTGGCCCTTTGAGTCTGAAGTGCCATTCAACTTGATTATCCAATTCAAATACCCTGTTCCTACTTTCACTCCATTCCCTTTCGCCCTAAGAATTGTTTAACTCCTTTTTGAAAAATTCAATGTACTTTCCTCAACTGCTTTCTCTGGCAGAAAATTCCATGGGTTATGCAAAGAAGTCTGAGATTATTAATTTTGGTAGGAACAATGGGGCAACACGATGACTCAGTGGCTAGCACTGCTGCCAAACACAGTGCCAGGGAACCAGATTTGATTCCACCCTCGGGTGACTGTGTGGAGTTTGCACATTCTCCATGTGTCTATGTGGGTTTCCTCTTCATGCTCCAGTTTCCTCCCACAGTCCACAGTGTAGGTTAGGGGTGGATTGACTATGAGGGGATGTGCAGGCTAGGTGGATTAGCCATGGGAAATGCAGGCTTATCACATGGGTCCCGATGGGCTGCTCATTAGAGTGTAGATGTGGACACGATGGGCCAAATGGCCATTGCCACACTGTAGCAATTCTAAGAATGATCTAGATTGATAATCAAATGATTAAATGTCTATTTCAAGGGGGATCTATGACTTTACTGTAACTTCAAATAAAACCTATAATGAAAACTTACTAAAATATCATTTGTGTGCTGGTGTTATGTCCAACCCCTGCACTGCCAATGACCAAGTGCACTAGTGGGCACCATGCATTCCATCTCTAAGGACACTGGGGCGTAGACATGAAACTCTGTGTATACCTTTTGAGAATACAGTAATCAAATAAAACAAGTAAGTAAAGGACATCCAATTAAAGGGTGCTGTCACCAAAAAAGCCTTAAAATAAACAAATTAAATTAAATTTATACTAATTCATTCTTTGTAACTGCTAAGGATACTTAATCAATACCGTTTTCTTCATTATAATCGACAGGTCATTCTGTTATAATGCACGTTTCATCAGCATGAATTGGCTATAACATGATCGATGAAGGACAGACATTGTTTGGAAAACACAAACTTTCTACTGAATGGGTACAATGATTTTCTATTAGTGATCTTCTACAATGCGATTTTCTGTATCGGCTTTCCATAATGCGATTTTCTACAGCACAAGGTTATAGAGGAATGCAACTATCACATTAGAGCAGATTGACCTGTACTTTAATAATGAAATGTACATATTGTGAACAATACAAAATAAGGGATACAATTCTAAAGTTTGTGTAGGATCAAAGCGACTTGGAGTTTTTGTGTACACATCATTTAAAACAGCCAAGCAGGATAAGAGATGGGTATAAATGCACATAGGATCTTGGGCTTCATAAACAGGAGCATAGAGTACTAAAGCAAAGAAGTTATGATAGACTTGTATAAAATAGTGGCTTGACCTCAACTGAAGTAGTATGTACAGTTCTGGATGCTTTGCATTAGAAAGGATGCAAAGGCATGGGAGAGGTTTCAGAATGGTTCCAGAAATGAGGAGCTTTGGTTATGAGAAGGGATTAAATTATCCTTGGGGAAAAGAAGGTGGTGGGAAGATTTCCTAGAGCCGCATGGGTGAAGGCCCCAGCTGACCTTTATTTTAGGCCCAACATCACCATCACCTCTTCAACTTACAGGATCCTCCTCAACTGCCTTTGACAGAGCTCCACATGGTAAACTAATTAATAAATTTAGATCACATGGGATTCAAGAACAGCTTGCCAATTGGATACAAAATTGGCTTGATGGTAGGAGACAACGAGTGATAATGGAAGGTTGTTTTTCAGACTGGAGACCTGTGACCAGCAGAGTTCCACAGGGATCAGTGCTGGTTCCACTTTTGTTTGTCATTTATATAAATAATTTGGATGAGAATTTAGGATGCATAGTTAGTAAGTTTGTAGAAGACACCAAAATTGGTAGTACAATCAAGAGTGAGGAAAGTTATCTGAGATATAGAGATCTTGATCAATTGGACAAGTGAGCTGAGGAGTGGATAGAGTTTAATTTTGATAAATGCGAGATATTACATTTTGGTAAAACAAACAAGAGCAGGACTTATACTGTTAATTGTAGAGCTCTAGGTAATGTTGTAAAAAGAGAGACCTTGGGGTTTAAATACATAGTTCTTTGAAAGTTGCATCACAGGTAGAAAGGATGGTTAAGAAGGCATTTATCACACTTGCCTTCATTGCTCAGACCATTGTATAGGAGTTAGGACTTCATGTTAAGATTGTACAGGACTTTGGTGAGACTGCTTTAGGAGCACTGTGTAGTTCTGGTCGCCCTGCTTGAGGAAGAATATTTTTAAATTGGAGTGTGTTCTGAAAAGATTTACCAGGTGTTGTTGGGACTATACCTACCTCTTGCAAAAATGCCATCCCGTATTCCCAATTCCTCCGCCTCCGCCGTATCTGCTCCCAGGAGGACCAGTTCCACCAAAGAACACACCAGATGGCCTCCTTCTTTAGAGACCACAATTTCCCTTCCCACGTGGTTAAAGATGCCCTCCAATGCATCTCATCCACATCCTGCACCTCCGCCCTCAGACCCCACCTCTCCAACCGTAACAAGGACAGAATGCCCCTGGTGCTCATCTTCCACCCTACCAACCTTCGCATAAACCAAATCATCCGCCGACATTTCCACCACCTCCAAAAAGACCCCACCACCAAGGATATATTTCCCTCCCCACCCCTTTCCGCCTTCCAGAAAGACCGTTCCCTCCATGACTACCTGGTCAAGTCCACGCCCCCCTACAACCCACCCTCTGCAAAACCTGCACCCACACCTCTTCCCTCACCTCCATCCAAGGCCCTAAAGGAGCCTTCCACATCAATCAAAGTTTTACCTGCACATCCACTAATATCACTTATCGTATCTGTTGCTCCCGATGCGGTCTCCTCTACATTGGGGAGATTGGACGCCTCCTAGCAGAGCGCTTTAGGGAACATCTCCGGGACACCCGCACCAATCAACCACACTGCCCTGTGACCCAATATTTCAACTCCCTCTCCCACTCTGCTGAGGACATGGAGGTCCTGGGCCTCTTTCACCGCTGCTCCCTCACCACCAGACGCCTGGAGGAAGAACGCCTCATCTTCCGCCTCGGAACACTTCAACCCCAGGACATCAATGTGGATTTCAACAGTTTCCTCATTTCCCCTTCCCCCACCTCACCCTAGTTCCAAACTTCCAGCTCAGCACTGTCCCCATGACTTGTCCTACCTGCCTTTCTTCTTTTCCACCTATCCACTCCACCCTCCCCCCGCCCCGACCTATCACCATCATCCCCTCCCCCACTCACCTATTGTACTCTATGCTACTTTCTCCCCCCCACCCACCCTCCTCTAGCTTATCTCTCCACGCTTCAGGCTCTCTGCCTTTATTCCTGACGAAGGGCTTTTGCCCGAAACGTCGATTTTACTGCTCCTCGGATGCTGCCTGAACTGCTGTGCTCTTCCAGCACCACTAATCCAGAGTTGTTGGGTCTATATCTAAGGATAGTCTGGAACCTTTTTGATTGGAGCTTAAGAGGTTGAGGGGTGACCTTATAGAGATTTACAGAAGCATGAGGAACATAGATAAGGTAAATAGCAAAGGTCTTTTCTCTAGGAGGGTGGGAGGGGGGAATGGTAGTTCAAAATTAGGAGGCATATTTTTAAAGGTGAGAGGAGAAAGATTTAAAAGGGACTAGAGGAGTAACCTTTTCATGCAGAGGTTGGTTCAAATAAGAATGAACTGCCAGGGGAAGTGGTATGTGCAGGTACAATAACAACATTTAAAAGAAATTCGGACAGGTACATGAATAGGAAAGGTTTCGAGGGATATGGGCCAAACCGGGCTACTTTACATTGGTAAATTTGGATGGTATAGACGAGATGTATTGGAGTCGAGAGTGTGGTGCTGGAAGAGCACAGCAGGTCAGGCAGCATCTGAAGACCAGGAGAATTGATGTTTTGGGCATAAGACAGTCATCAGAATAATTGTATTAGAGTGTTTGTTTCCATGCTATATGACTTTCTAACTGACTCTGGCATTTCCACCCAACTTACACTCATTCCAGGAATCCAGCTGCAACCCTGCATTCCAGACCTACTGCTTCAGTACCAGCATTGGCCAGTGCTCCGAGTTACTTTACTGCTCATGGAGAGTTGCAGGCCTCTGATGGGTCAGCAGTTCTTGAAGGCACAATTGTTGCCCTGGCCATAATAGTGACCCCAACAATAACCAGGTAAGTGCCCAATTAGCACTAAGTCAGACCAAGGTATCAGAAAGGCCATGGCAGTGCTGCCCTCCAGCTGATGCATGGTCCCAGTGCTGCAAGTGTTGAATTCCATTTCGCCTTTAGAGGCATACAGATATTGAAGTCTACAGCAGAGATAAAGGCCTTTTGGCTCATTATGTCTGTGCTGGTAAAAACCTTGTACTTAACTATTCTAATTCCATTTTCTAGCATTTGGCCCATAGCCTTGTATGCCTTGGCATTGCAAGTGCTCATCTAAAAACTTCTTAGATGTTATTAGGATTTCATCTGTACCATCCTTACACTGAGTTCCAGACTATCACTACCCTCTGGGATAGAAAAGCCTTTCCTTGTATATCCTGTAAGCCCCCTTCTCTTTATCTTAAAGATATGCCCCCGGTCATTGATTCCTCCTATAACAGGAAAGGTTGCTTCCTGTCTACCTTATCTACACCCTTCATAATTTTATTGTCCTCAATCTTGTCCCCTACCAGTCTCCTCTGCTCAAAGGCAAACAATCCCAGTCTGTCCATTTTCTCTTCATAACTAAAACTCTCCAGCCCAGGTAACATGCTAGTAAGTTTCCTCTGCATTCTACATCCCTCCTACAATGTGGATTTCAGACTACACACAATACTGTAGTTGTGGCCTAACCAACCTTTTAAACAATATATACACAAATACATATTGCCTAACCTTCCAGCTCTTAAACTCTGTGCCTTGGCTCATTAAAGGCAAGTATCCCAAATGCTTTCTGAACCACTTTAATCTAGCTGTCCTGCTACCTTAAGGGACCAATAGACATGCACACCAAAGGTCCTTCTGATCCTTGGTGCTTCCCAGGATCCAAGCATTCAACATGCATTCCCTTGCCTTGTTTGTCCCAAATGCATCACCTCATACCTATCCTGATTGAATTCCATTTGAGACAGATCTGACCACCCATCTATATCCTGGGACATACTGGTACCAATGCCATAGATAGAAAAAGGGATGAGGTTCTGCAAGCAGAATGTAGGGAACTAGGAAGTAGGTTGATAGTGAACATGGCTGCTTGTTCTGTGCCCCAACGCTAAGTTCAAACCAATGATGGCCACGCCAATGTGGAATGATTGTGATGGAACTGAAAAAGTCATCCTGTAGTTTAATGCCAGTGTGACTTGGAACATCCCATAAGGAAGGAAGGAAGGTTGCATTTGCATCCAGTGAATTAACACAAACAAAATAATATACTCAGCTAGAAAAAGATTGCCCAGCCATTGCAATAGCAATAAGTTACTGAAGCCAGAAGTAGAAATAAGCGTGAATGACAAAATCAAGATGAAACAGCAGAAAGACAAATTTCATTTTCATAAAACTGCTGCATCATTGCCAATCAGGCCACAAACTTTCAACATTCTCAACAAGCTGTGGCTCAGATAACAATTTAAGGCCCGCGTAGAGCAGTTGTCACCTCAAGTCATAAACTGTGGACCTGAACAACTAATGGACCATGACAACTGCAGTCACAAGCACGCAACTGGAGAAGCTGTTTCTTCAGTGCAGGTGACTGACCAATCAAGAAGATGTGAATTCACTATCTACACAAACCACAGATCAACCATCAGTCCAAAGGGTTCACAATCGCCCAAAATTGGAACATGAAAAACAACAATAACCACAGTAGCAATAAACAACACTGAATAACACTGGAGAAAGAAACTCACTTAGATGAACATTCAATGTACCTTTAAGAGACTGGCAATGATTAAAGACTTTGGATGCATGTACAGAAACTGCCAAGAGTTACAAACCGTTAATACATGAGAACAGTTGTTTGCATGATGGGTAACTCAGTATAAGTGAAAATGCATGCTTTAGTTTTGTTTTTTGTATAAAATGGGGATGTTGGGGAAAGAAATGCAATGCAATCCTGTAATAATGTGCCTCCTGCCTCACTCCAGAAGTGCTGAGGACTAATCATGGCCTCCTCCAGTGGTCCCCAGCATTACAAAAACTTCACAATATTCAGTAACAATTTCCAAATTTGCAGATGACACAAAGCTAAGTGGCAGTGTGTGCTGCGAGGAGGATGCTAAGAGGCTACAGGGTGACTTGGACAGGCTGGCTGATTAGACAGATGCAATATGATGTGGGTAAATGTGTGGTTATCCAGGAAGGCAGATTATTATCTGAATGGTGGCAGTTTAAGAAAAGGTGAGGTGCAACAAGACCTGGGTGTCATGGTGGAACAGTCGCTGAAGATTGGCATGCAGGTGCACTAGACATTGAGGAAAGCTAACGGCGGGCTGGCCTTCATAGCGAGAGGATTTGAGTATCGAAGTAGGGATGTCTTGATGCAGTTATACAGGGTCTTAGTGAGGCCACATCTTGAGTATTGTGTGCAGATTTGGCCTTTTAGTCTGAGGAAGGACATGCTTGCTCTTGAGAGAGTCCAGTAGAGTTCACCGGATAGATTCCCGGGATGGCAGGACAGACATATGAAGAAAGACTGGCTCGATTGGGCTTGTACTTGCTGCAATTTAAAATACTGAGGGTTGGGGGGAGGGCAACTCATAGAAACAAATCCTGATGGGTATGGTCAGGCTAGATGCAGGAAGAATGTTCCTGATGCTGGGAAGCCCAGAACTAGGGGTCACAGTCTAAGAATTAGGGGTAAGCCATTCAGGACTGAGATGAGGAAGAACTTCTCTGCTCAGAGTTGTGAACCTGTGGAATTCTCTCCCACAGAAAACTGTTGGGAGCTCTTTTGTTAGATATATTCAAGAAGGAGCTGGACATGGCCCTTGTGGCTAAAGGTATCAAGGGGTGTGGAGAGAATGTGGGAATGGGATACTGATCATGATCAACCATGTTCCTATTACCTGATGGTACAGTCTAGAAGGGCAAAATGATCTACTCCTGCACCTATTTTCTATGTTTCCTAGTTTCTGTTACAGATACCAATCTTCAGCCAATTTTTATTCAATGCCCGTGATATCAAGAAAAGGTTGGAGGCAATGGATACTGCAAATGCCACGGGCCCTGACAACATTCCGGCAATAATACTGAAGACTTGTGCTCCACAACTTGCTGTTCCCCTCGCCAAGCTGTTCCAGTACAGTTACTACACTGGCATGTACCCAACAATGCGGAAAATTGCCCATGTCCTGTAAGTGAAAAGCAGGACAAATCCAACCCAGCCAATTACTGCTCCAAAGTGATGGAAGGTGTCATCAACAGTGTTACCAAGCAGCATTGCTCGGCAATAACCAGCTCAGTGACCCCAGTTTGGGTTCCACCAGGGCCACTCAGCTACTGACCTCATTACAGCCTTGGTTCAAACATGGAGAAAACAGCTGAATTCCAAAGGTGAGGTGAGAGTGACAGCCCTTGAACATCAAGGCTGCAGTTGACTGAGTGTGGCATCAAGGAGCTCTTGTAAAACTGGAATCAATGAGTATCAGGGGGCAAACTCTCCAGTGGTTAGTCATACCTGACACATAGGAAGATGGTTGTGGCTGTTGGAGGTCAGTCATCTCAGCTCCAGGACATCTCTGCAGGGGTTCCTCAGGGTAGTGTCCCAAGCCTAACCATCTTCAGCTGCTTCATTAATGACCTTCGCTCCAAAATAAGAACAAAAGTGGAGATGTTCACTAATGAATACACAATATTCAGCATCATAAGCAGATATTGAAGCAGTCCGTGTCCAAATGCAACTAGATCTGGACAATATCCAGGCTTGGGCTGACAAGTGGTAAGTAACATTCGCACCACACCAAATGCCAGGCTATGACCATCACCAATAAGAGAAAATTTAACCACCACCCCTTGACATTAAATGGTGTTACCATCACTGAATGCCCCATTATCAATATCCTGGGAGTTATCATTGATAAGAAACTCAATTGGACTCACCACACAAACACAGAGTCTACAACAGTGGCTCAAAGGCGAGTAACACACCTCTTTATTGCCCAAAGCCTGTCCATAATCTACAAAACATATGTCAGCAGTGTGATGGAATACTTCCCACTTGCCTGGATGAGTGCAGCCCCAACAACACCCAAGAAGCTTGACACCTTCCAGGACAAAGCAGCTCACTTAGAACATAGAACTTAGAACAATACATCGCAGAACAGGCCCTTCGGCCTTCGATGTTGCACTGACCTGTGAACTATTCTCCACTCGTTCCCGCTACACTATCCCATCATCATCCATGTGCTTATCTAAGGATTGTTTAAATCTCCCTAATGTGGCTGAGTTGACTACATTAGCAGGTAGGGCATTTCACGCCCTTCTGTGTAAAGAACCTGCCTCTGACATCTGTTTTAAGTCTATCACCCCTCAGTTTGTAGTTATGTCCCCTCGTACAAGCTGACATCATCATCCTAGGAAAAAGATTTTCACTGTCTACCCTATCTAATCCTCTGATCATCTTGTATGTCTTTATCAAATCCCCTCTTAGCCTTCTTCTTTCCAATGAGAATAGATCCAAGTTCTCAGCCTTTCCTCATAAGACCTTCCCTCCAGACCAGGCAACATCCTGGTAAATCTCCTCTGCACCTTTTCCAATGCTTCCACTTCCTTCCCGAAATATGGGGACCAGAACTGTACACAATATTCCAAGTGTGGCCACACTAGCATTTTGTATAGTTGCAGCATGATATTGCAGCTCCAGAACTCATTCCCTCACGAATGAAACTTAACAGCACTATCCACCTGGGTGGCAACTTTCAGGGATCTATGTACATGGATTCCAAGATCCCTCTTCACATCCACACTACCAAGAATCTTTCCATTGACTCAGTATTCTGCCTTCCTGTTATTCTTCCCAAAGTGCATCACCTCACATTTAGCTGCATTGAACTCCATTTGCCACTTCTCAGCCCAATTCTGCAGTTTATCCAAGTCCCCCTACAATCTGTAATATTCTTCCAAACTGTCCACTACTCCACCAACTTCAGTGTCATTTGCAAATTTACTAATCCATCCACCTATTCCTGTGTCTAAGTCATTTATAAAAATGACAAAGAGCAGTGGTCCCAAAACAGATCCTTGTGGCACACCACTAGTAATTGGACTCCAGGCTGAATATCCACAAGCATCCACTCTAGCCACCACTGACACTCAGTACCAACTGTGTGTGCTACCTACAAGATACACGGCAGAAATTTACCAAAGATCCTCAGACAGCATCTTCCAAAAACACGATCATTTCCATCTCAAAGGACAAGGGCAGCAGATAAATGGGAACACCACCACCTCCAAGTTCCCCTATAAGCTACTCACCATTCTGACTTGGAAACATATGATTGTTCCAAGTTTTGGACCCAGTGACAGTGAAGGAATTCGCTCCCTCGTGGCATTGTGGATCAACCCACAGCAGGTGGACTGCAACGGTCCAAGAAGGCAGCTCACTTCCACCTTCTCAATGGCAACTAGGGACGGGCAATAAATACTGGCCAGCTAGCAATGCCCACATCCCACAAATGAATATTTTTTTTAAAACTATAGTTCTATGACCTCACTGTCGGCATCCATTTTAGGGTCAGTTCAATAGCACACAGTACAAAGCTAGACACTTATTCTATGACATTTTACTTATAAAAAAGATAGTCAATTCTTTCAATCCAAGACTGTGCAAAGCCTCACAGTCATTGGTATGAAAACTTATTTCCAATTGTTTTGAGCGTCCAGCTTTCCTTTTCTTCTGAAGGCACCGACTCTGTAAGGTACACAGTTTTTTTCTTTATTTGCATTGTATATAATTTAGATAATATTGATGATGGACAGCTCTGAACAGAAATATTATAAACAACAACACAAATCGCTGGAAAATCTCAGCAGGTCTGTGGAGAGAAATCAAAGTTAATTTTTCGGGTCCAGTGACCCTTCTTCAGACCTTTCCAGCATTCACCATTCTTTCCGGTTTATTCCTTCCAGAAGTGCTATCACTGACATTCTTTAAAATGAAGAATCTTTCTACTTTCATGCTGATAATTAATAGATGTGAATTTAAGTGAGGCAGGAGTTGACAACTATTTTTACTACTATCAATTTAACTCCCACACACTGTCAGTCTCCATATCTTCTCCCGTCCAGAACTCTGACATTAGCAAAGGCTTTATTTCATCTTCAGAGATTGGGGCAATACGCTAAAGAGTTGCCCCTAAACTGCCAATGTAGCCTACCATGGAAGATGGGAAGAAACAATGAAAAGCGTTTTTTTTAAATACTTACGATAACAAATTGCAGATGTATAGTAAGTTTGATGTAATTAAAACATCAGCAAGTGTTTAATTAGAGTATTATCAAATAAATTTTGAGATGGAGTTAAATAAGATGATCACAATACAGGTTGGTCAAAGAAGAGAGTTCTGAAGAGACCCTGAAGAGAGGAAAGAAGAGTGGATGGACAGAGAGGTTAGAGAAGAAATTCTAAAGCGTGCGGTCAAGATAGCTGAAAGCATGATTGCCAGTTGTGAAATTGGGGATGCATAATAGGTCAAAATTGGAGGAGCACAGTTATCTCAGAGGGGTATAGGATCTGGAGGAAACAAAGCTATTGATGGGAGTTTCAGCACTTAATTAGCCAAAGTAGGTTAGAATCAAAGAATCCCTACAGTGCTGAAGAAGTCATTTGGCTCATCAGGTCTGCACTAACCCTCCAAACAGCATCCCATCCAGCCCCAGCCCTCTTTCCTATTTCCCTTAAACCACAATTCCCATGGCAATTCCACGTCACTATAGATCCCTGGACATTATGGACCATTTTTAACATGGCCAATCCACCTAACCTGCATGTCTTTGGAAAGTAGGAGAAAATGGAGCACCAGGTAGAAACACACACAGTCACGGGGAGAATGTGCAAACTCCACACAGACAGCCACCCAAGGCTGACCATGTTGCATTCCTACAGCACCACACCAAAGCAGCCACTTAGACCAGGTGTGCGAGAACCTTGTACCTCCCACAGCATCCTGGAACCAAAACATACCAGTCTTGGACTGTATTATAGTCAAACCTGAGTCCCTGGCACTGTAAGACAGCAGTATAACCACTGAGTTACCGTACAATTCATGTCAGGCAATATCACTGAGGTAGAAATATGCAGTCTTTGTGATGGCACAAATATGTGGTCAGAATCACATCTCAAGTCACTCAAAACACCAAAATCATTAACAGTCTCATTTGTCTGTAGATTCTTGCCAGTGAGAGTGATTAACTTAGTCTCTGGGGAACAGAGCTTGTACTGGGGACCAAATACAGTGGGTTTGGTCTTCCCAATATTTATTGGGAAAAATTTCCACTCATCCAGTATTTGGTGTTGGACAAACTGTTTAACATATTGGAGAGGCCAAGGTGGTGCCAAAGGTGGTGTTGACAAGGTAGAGCTGGGCATCTTTGACGTACCAGTGGAACCAGATATGTTTTCGGGTGATATCACGAAGGGATAGCAGGATGTGGATGAGAAAAAGGGGGAGGCCAAGTTCTATCCTTGGGGGATTCCAGAGTTGACTGAGAGAGGAAGCAGAAAGAGAAGCCGTTGCAAGTGCTTCTCTGATACATAAGAGTTCTCAGTGCTGTGGCTGGTACAGAAACTAGATTGGAGGGATCCACGCATGATGTTCAGCAAAAGGAGGGCAATGATTTTCAATAAGTACTTGGCTGAAGAACCAAGTGATCTGTTGATGTTCAAGTTTGTTGTAATACATTGAGCCAGTCATTGATATTACATTGGAAGTTTTGTGAAAAAGTCGGCCATTCATCCTAATTGGTTCAAGCCTAGTGTCTATCCTCTAGATGAACTCTCTTGTATATTATTTAATTTAACTCCATCAATGTATCCTTTGAGATTTCTAGCTTCCTCTTAAATGTATTAATGTGAATCACAACAACTCCTTGAAGTAGCAATTTCACATGTTAAACACCTTCCAGATAAAATAGTTTCGCCTGAATTCAATAATTATTCATGACAATCTTAGTTTTTTAAAAAACAAATAGACTGTTTAAATAGCCCAGAAGTATGTGTCATGTGTGGGTGGGAGTTAAGATAAGGAAACTCAGTAGAGCCGGTTTCCTGAATGCGCTGCAATTTTTAACTACAGAGTTCTTAATTCATTTCTTTTGGTTGCATGTCAATGGACAGCTTGATTGACAGAGTGCAGACCTGCTAAGTGGACAAGACTACATCACAAGGTGAACAGCTAGGTGTAGTGGGGAGGAGGTGAAGTCGCCGGTTATATAAATGATGCTTAATGATAAAATTTGGATAGTGTGGCAGAGTATAAATGTGGTATTGGATGTGGTGTGATGTAGGGTGAAATATGGCGTGAATTGGTGTCCACTTATAAGGCTGTCCAAGACTGGTAGGTTTTGGTTCTAGGGTTCTGTGAGAGGTGCAAGGGCCTTTCACACATGGTCGAGGTGACTGCTTCGGTGTGGTGCTGCAGGAATGCAACATGGTCAGCTGAGATTTCAATCACAAAACACTAACCCAAGTTTACATTCTACAACATGAAGAGCATTGAGCGATCTGGTATTCTGCTCCACATTACTCCATTAGCCAGGATCAACCAGAGAGGTACTAATAGCTTGGGTGGGAAATTTGCTGGTGCTATTCGGTGGGTTTAAACTAGCTCAACAGGGGGATGGGAACCGGAGGTGTAGTTGCAGTGTACAGGAGGATGAGAGTAGGATGAGACAGGGACAGGATTTCAGAGTCACAGGAATGTGCTGGCAGACAGCAAAGTGGTTTGAAGTGTGTCTACTTCAATGCCAGAAGGATCCGAAAAAAGGTAGGTGAGCTTGCAACATGGATAGGTACCTGGAACTTCGATATTGTGGCCATTTTGGAGACATGGATAGAGCAGGGTGAGGAATGGATGTTGCAGCTTCCAGGGTTTAGATCTTTTATTAAGAACAGGCAAGGCGGTAAAAGAGGGGGAGGTGTGGCCTTGTTAGTCAAGGATAGTATAATGGTGGCTGAGAGAACTTTTGATGAGGACTCGTCTACTGAGGTAGTGTGAGCTGAGGTTAGAAACAGGAGAGGAGAGATCACACTGCTTGGAGTTTTTTATAGGCCTCCGCAAAGTTACAGGGAGGATTAGCAAAATTATTCTGGGTAGGAGTGAAGGGAACAGGGTGGTCATTATGGGGGATTTTAACTTCCCAACATTGACTGAAAATGCTATAAATCTAGTACGTCGGATGGATCCATTTTTGTTCAATGTGTACAGGAGGGTTTCCTGACACAGTATGTCAAAGGGTCGACAAGAGGGGAGGCCACACTGGATCTGGTGCTTGGTAATGAACCAGGCCAGGTGTTTGATTTAGTTGTAGGTGAGCACTTTGGAGAGAGTGACCATAATTAGTTACGTTTAGTTTAGCGATGGAAAGGAATAGGTACATGCCACAGGTCAAGAGTTATCGATGGGGCAAGGGCAATTATAGTGCAATTAGGCAAGAATTAGGATGCATAGAATGGGGTAGCAAAATGCACAGGATGCAGACAATGGAGCTGGTTTAAGGAACAGATATTGCGTGTCCTTGATAGGTATGTCCCTGTCAGGTAGGGAGGAATGATAAGGTAAGGGAACTGTGGTTTACTACAGAAATTGCATGTCTTGTTACGAAGAAGAAGGAGGCTTATGTGTTGATGAGGCAAAATGGTTCAGATGAGGCAATGGAGAGTTACAGATCAGCTAGGAAGGATTTAAAGAGAGAGTTCAGAAGAGCAAAGAGAGGACACGAGCAGTCTTTAGCAAATAGAATGAAGGAGAACCCTAAAGCTTTTTATAGGTATATGAGGAATAAAAGGATGATTAGGGTAGGAATAGGGCCAATCAAAGACAGAAGTGGGAAGTTGAGTGTGGACCCTGTGGAGATCGGAGAGGTGCTAAACGAACATTTCTCATCAGTTTTCACTCAGGAAAAGGAGAATATTATAAAGGAGAAGAATGAGGTACGGGATATTAGACTACAAAAGATCAAGGTTAGTTACGAACAGGTATTATCAATTCTAGAAGGAGTGAAAGTAGACATGTCTCCTGGGCTGGATGGGATTTATCCGAGGATTCTCTGGGAAGCTAGGGAGGAGCTAGCAGAGCCTTTGGCTTTGATATTTGAGTCGTCATTGTCTACAGGTTTGGTACCTGTCTACAGAACTGTCTACAGGACTGGAGGATTGCAAATGTTGTGCCCTTGTTCAAGAAGGGCAGTAGAGATGACCCAGGTAGTTTTTGACCAGTGAGCCTTACTTCTGTTGTAGGAAAGGTTTTGGGAAGGATTATAAGAGATAAGATTTATAATCATCTAGCAAGCAACAATTTGATTTCAGATAGTCAATATGGTTTCGTCAAGGGCAGGTCATGTCTCACAAACCTCATTGAGTTTTTTGAGAAGGTGACCAAGCATGTAGATGAGGGTAGGGCAGTTGACGTGGTATACATGGACTTCAGTAAAGCCTTTGATAAGGTTCCACATGGTAGGTTGTCGGAGAAAATGCAGAGGCATGGAATTGAGGGTTATTTAGCAGTTTGGATTAGAAACTAGCTTTCTGAAAGAAGGCAGCGAGTGATGGTTGATGGAAAATATTCAGCCTGGAGTCCAATTACTAGTGGCGTGCCACAAGGATTTGTTTTAGGACCACTGCTCTTTGCATTTTTATAAATGACTTAGACGCAGGCATAAGTGGATGGATTAGTAAATTTGCAGATGACACTAAAGTCAGTGGAGTAGTGGACAGTGTGGAAGAATGTTACAGGTTGCAGGGGGACTTGGATAAACTGCAGAATTGGGCTGAGAGGTGGCAAATGGAGTTCAATGCAGCTAAATGTGAGGTGATGCACTTTGGGAAGAATAACAGGAAGGCAGAGTACTAGATCAATAGTAAGATTCTTGGTAGTGTGGATGTGGAGAGGATTCTTGGAGTCCATTTACATAGATCCCTGAAAGTTGCCACCCAGGTGGATAGTGCTGTTAAGCAGGCATACAGTGTGTTAAGTTTCATTCGTGAGGGATTGCGGGGTTCTGGAGCTGCAATATCATGCTGCAACTATACAAAATGTTAGTGCGGCCACACTTGGAATATTGTGTGCAGTTCTAGACCCCATATTTCGGGAAGGATGTGAAAACATTGGAAAAGATGCAAAGGAGATTTATCAGGATGTTGCCTGGTCTGGAGGGAAGGTCTTATGAGGAAAGGTTGAGAGACTTGGATCTGTTCTCATTGGAAAGAAGAAGGCTAAGAGGGGATTTGTTAGAGACATACAAGATGATCAGAGAGTTAGATAGGGTAGACAGTGAAAGTCTTTTTCCTCGGATGATGACGTTAGTGTGTACGAGGGGGCATAGCTACAAATTGAGGGATGATAGATTTGAGAAAGATATCAAAGGCAGGTTGTTTACGCAGAGAGTGGTAAGGGTGTGGAATTCCCTACCTTCTAATGTAGTCAATTCAGCCACATTAGGGAGATTTAAACAATTCTGAGATAAACACTTGGATGATTTTGGGATAGTGTAGGGGGACGAGCTGAGAATAGTTCACAGGTCGGCACAACAGCGAGAGCCGAAGCGCCTGTTCTGCGCTGTATTGTTCTATGTTCTAACCATGTACACATCATAAAGTTTCTGTGAGAACTACATTATTTTACCTCAGCTGTTTTAAAATCAAATATCATTGGTGAAAATACATGAAACAGTAATACAAAAATTAGTAACACATTTTTTGTTCATTGTGTAATTATTTGTTGAAAAATTAACCAACAAAATATGATTTTGAAGTTATGTTCAGTGGATTGGATAAAGTTTAAGAGTTTACACAGATCAGATGTACTGAGTGCACCCTGTCATGCCGCATGTTTACTTTGAGTCGTGAGGCATTGTGAAAAATCAATTACTAAATTAATCCATGCAGAATTCAACTCTGACTGAGTAAACAACTAGTAAATACAAGACTGCAGATTGGATTAAGAAATACAATGTACTGTAATTAATTGAGACATGAGGATACAACTTACTCACTCAAATCAATTAACTAATTGTTTCCATTAGCCTTTTTCATACCAGATTACTGTAAATCAGTTGCCATGCTTATGGCAGCATTGCACCAGCATATTAGCTTTCTTGGACAACAGAATGGAAGAGGCTTTGCATAAACGCTGCCGACTTAAAGATACTAAAGATGCTAGTTGTTCAGCAAGACTGGACAATTCTTTTGTTGAATACGGTTCTTTTGAAACTATGAGAGAACTAATTTTATTTCCAGTGTATAAATGCATATTTAATGCATTTTCTATGTAAATGCAACTAACTTAGATGTTCTGTACAGTAAGAGGCATAAGCTAATTTGAAAGGGAATTGAATAGGTGTTTGATAGGGAAAGTCATAAAAAGATAGGGCTAGAAATGGAATCATCAGAGATCTTCCAGATGAAGAATTGGCATCAACAGAGGTTTGAAAGGCTAAATAGTATGCTGTACACTAGGTGCAAATTTAGCAGCTTATGCAGTAAATATGGATTAATCGCAAATGTTCAAAAGAAAGTGAACAGTCCCATTTGTTTTATAAGTGAGTTGTTGAGCAATGTGTCTAGCAGTCACTGCAATTTTCTAATGCATTTCCTGGGCTTGGAAAGGTGTCTTGGAGATTGGGGGGGTCAGTGTGAAGGGGATCAACTGGATGAGAAGGGGTACAGTATGGTGGATGTGAGGAGCAGAGTTTAAAGCAGTTCCAGAACAAGTTAGGAGAGGAACAAACAGTGAAGGATTGAATGAAAGCTGAAAATCTTACTATTGGCAAATAGTGAAATGGCAAACTAGGAATGAAGACAGAGCATGCTCACTGGGAGAAAGTGGGCTTTTGAATTAAGAATGATTATATCATGGGATCCTACATTACCAATGACTACTGAAGTAGAAACTAAAGTAGAGGTTTTGAGGAAAGGAGATAAATATTTGAGATGGAGAACCTGAAAGAATCTTTGGGAGTGAGTTGTAGGACTGTGCAAGACATCACCACAGACATAGAGGTGTGAGTTTTCCATATTTTGGACAAGTGACAATTTCAGGGAAAAATCATGGAGTTTCTCTCCATGGGCCCTGACAAGTTTTCTCTTGCAATTTTAGTAAGTGCCGTACCTCTACAGCATTTCTTCCATACTATCTTGTGCACAGCAGTGGTGGAGATACTTGATGGTGGTGGGAGCTACAGGCATTCACACTGCCTCTGGCATGTTTAAACTAAGTTGTGCACCATTTCAAATGTTGCAAGCCAGACATTGTCCTTCACAATGTAATACTGCATCATTCTAAAGGAGACATCTGAGTTGGCACCTGCTTTACCAACAATACTGAGGTGCAGGAGAGGAGGGCCATCCATGGGTAGCACGGTGGCTCAGTGGTTAGCATTGCTGCCCCACAGCTTCAGGGACCCGGGTTCAATTCCAGCCTCGGGTCACTGTCTGTGTGGAGTTTGTACATTGTCCTGGTGTCTGTGTGGGTTTTCTCCAGGTGCTCCAGTTTCCTCCTACAGTCCAAAGATGTGCAGGTTTAGTGGATTGGCCATACTAAATTGCCATTGTGTCTAGGGATATTCAGGATAGCTGGATTAGCCATGGGAAATACAGGAATAGAATAGGGGGTTAGGATGCTCTTTGGAGGGTCACTATGGACTTAACGGGTTGAATTGCCTGCTTCAACGCTGTAGGGATTCTATGATCCTCTTTCCACAGGACCAGCTGACACTACCAGCCTGGTTCAAAGTTACCATCCAGACAAATCATACCACATTAGGGTAATAGAACATAATGCAGAATATAGTATTACAGTTACAGAGAAGGTGCAGAGAAAGACCAACTCTAATATATGAGAGATCTGTTTATAAGTCTGGTAACAGTGGGGAAGAAGCTGTTCTTGAATCTATTGGTGTGGGTTTTCAACCTTTTGTGTCTTCTGCCCAATGGAGGAGGTGGAAGGGAGTATAACCTGGGTCAGAGGAGTCTTCGATTATGTTGGCTGCTTTCCCGAGGAAGTGTAGATGGAGTCAATGTAAGGAAAGCTGCTTTTCATAATGGAGAAAGTGAGGACTGCAGATGCTGGAAATCAGAGTCAAGAGTGTGGTGCTGGAAAAGCACAGCAGGCGAGGCAGCATCCGAGGAGCAGGATAATCGACATTTCGGGCAAAATCCCTTCATCAGGAAGGCCCTTTCATGATGGACTGGGTTGCATTCACAACTCTTTCAGTGGCATTTTCACGGTGCTGAGGAATGGTCAGACATGCAAGAAGGAAGTTAATGACCTTCTTGTGCTCCACAAATGTTGTCATATTCACTCCCTCTAATTCCACAATTGCACCCATCTCCCACCAAGGTTCATTATTACCATTCTCACTGTTGAGTGTAATGGCTTTCACTTTTCACATACCCCTCCCCCATCCCCCAAATTATTAACCCTTCCTGCCTTTTGCACTTCTCCCTCACCTGGGACACCTCACCCTTTCCTGCATCTGTACCAACACTAATTGCTGTGCCAGCCACTTTCACCATATTCAATCCTTCTCTTTGTCTTATTGCAGGGAGAATAACCCACAACAAGGCTTAGAGGGCAAAGACAAGTAGCAGGATAGCCGACATTTGTCTCTTCACCTCATAAGTGAAGAAGACTCTTGAGCTTGTGGGAAAGGACCGCGACAGTTCATGAGGGGACGCGAAGATCTCCATGTCCCAACAATCATGCAAGATTCCTTGCAATGTGCTGCACTGCTCCCTGCATTACCACTGCTGTGAGTGTGTTCTTAAAATGATCAAGCTTCTACCCGTAATAAGTAATCTATTCCCTTTCTTGTTTTCTATAGACAGCAGTGGCATCCTCTCCCCACAAGAGACCAATCCCTCTGGCCTCCAGCTCCTGCTCCACCTCTCAGGAAGAACCTGTAGATCCTTCAGAGTTGCACTGGCAAAACTTTCTGCTGATCCTCCACCAGCTCAGACACTTGCACCAGTGAGTACATTAACTAGATGAGAGTCGGGAATACATTCCAGCAACAGCATCTCTACCATATCTCTGCAGCTGACCGAGGCAAAAATGCCCCAAGTCACCAGTGCTCAGTGCACAACTGTTTACCAGGCACGTGCTCAGCCCCAGGGCAGGAGAGGACCGTGTGGTGTTGGCCATTAAGAACTTCATGCAAATGTACAAGCAAATATAAGTATAGCACACAGGTTTGTCAGATCCATTCAGTAATTCAGACTAAAGCATGGAGTAATTGACAGTACCATACTGGCTCCCACCTGCATCTAGCTGTCTCCATGCAGTGATTAGTGTCAGCCATGGGGATCCAACTCCAGCAGAACACTCAAAATGCACACAAACGTGCAATCTATCTCTGTAGGCATTGGGGATGCGCATCAACAGTAAGGTGAGAGTGAGCTGTGAGGAGAGGAGATAGGATAGTGCCAAAGGGCACCTGATGGAGGAGGAACTACATATCCATCTTCCAGAAGTTTGCTCTCAGAGCACATCAGAGATGCTTGGCCCCTCTACGTCTATCCTGCCTGCAATCCTGTGGAAGTTCAAGCCAACAAAGGTGACCCTGCATCTGTCCAAGACACTCAGCTCTCTTTCCAAGGACACTTGTAAATGATCAATTGTGATTTTTAGAAAGTGTGGAATACTGGTTCATTTGACTTAGTAATCCTTGACCTGGAAGCAGAATTAGCAGAAATTCATTTGTGGAATGTAGCTAAGATAGAATTTATTGACCATTCCTAATTACCCTCGAGAACTGTGGTGTTTAGACACGAACAGAAGACTGATGGAAATTGACTTGGAGGGCCTTTGTGGCTGAAACTGGGAGTACTTCCTTGGACCGGACTGCCTACTAATGTCATGAGATAGCTTTTGTTGTATTTGCTATTCCATGTGCAATTTTTAGTTAGTACTGGCTGTGATTTACTGTGAATTCATGTTTAGTTGCGTTGATTTTGACTTCAGCTAAAGTACAAGTTACAGAAAAGAAATCTTGTTGGTAGTTTCTTAATTTACGAATCAGTCAGTCAACAAGATCCCATTGGTTTACAGATTATCATGATATTGTAACACTACTCAATTCTCAATTGGAGATTAGCTGGAGCATCCTCTAAAATCACTATCTCTCCCATGAGTTTCTTCTTTCACTAAGGTTGACTACTTTGTGTTTGATCTTGGCTATTCCCATTCTTTCCTCTTCTCTTGGTATGAGCCTCTAGAAGTACAGCACACTCTGTTTGATATGCCCACTTCTGCAAGGACACAAACAGGTGTGATAAAACACTACTGACTTTAGCGATTAATTGTATCCTGTTTAGAAACTGCATATGGAGGGAATGGGATGGATTCAGAACCCAGACTCAGCAACAGCTCTGACGCTGTTTAATAAACAAAAAGGTCTGGCAGAGTCAATAAAGAAAGAAAAAGACTTAAGAAGGATCTGTCTCTTTAAAACTGATCTCTATTTCCCAACTCTAATGTGGAAAGTCATTTTCAGATATCAACAGCTGAGCTCTGACCTTACCTCAGAAAGGTGAAATCCAGCAGGATGAGTAATGTGCACCTGACTCGAACTCATCCTGTTGCTTTCATAAAGCAGTGGCTTAAAGTTGATTGTTTTATTTCAAACAACGCAAACGAGGGGCTAATGTTCAATGTGAAAGTCAATATTTAAAATTGAAATGGTTTGAGTGGAAGAAACAATTTCTTAACCATATTAGATTGTGAAGGAGCAAAAATGACCTTTGCAGTGATATGTACTTCTTGTCAGATGTGGGAGTTTAAAGAGAGTTTAAGGGTTACTGCAGATTATATCTGCTATAATTGCTGTTGGAAGCGAATCTTATCAGATCGAGCGGATAGAAGCGATGAGGAATTTGCAACAGCAACAGTATGTGTGGATGGCAGTTATAGGAAGGGGGGAAAGTCTCAGATACAGTCACATAGATGGGTTAACTCCAGGAAGGGTGAAAGAGGTCGGCACCTAAGGCAGGAGTCTTTTGTGGATATACCCATTTCAAACAGGTATGCTGTTTTGGAAAGTGTATGGGGTGATGGATTCTCAGGGGAACGTAGCACGAACAGCCAAGTTTCTGGTATTGAGACTGGCTCTAATGCAACGAGGGGTACTTCCGCTTCCAAGAGATCAATTGTGTTAGGGGATTCTGTAGTCCGAGGTACAGACAGACATTTCTGTGGCCAGCAGAGAAAAAGCAGAATGGTGTGTTGTTTCCTGGTGCCAGGATCAAGGATGTCTCAGAGAGGGGGCAGAATGTTCTCACGGGGGAGAGGGGCCAGCAGGAGGTCATTGTCCACATTGGAACCAATGACATTGGAAGGAAAAAGGTTGAGACTCTGAAGGGAGATTACAGAGAGTTGGGCAGAAATTTAAAAAGGAGGTCCTCAAGGGTAGTAATATCTGGATTACTCCCAGTGCTACGAGCTAGTAAGGGCAGGAATAGGAGGATAGAGCAGATGAATGCATGGCTGAGGAGCTGGTGTATGGGAGAAGGATTCACACTTTTGGATCATTGGAATCTCTTTTGGGGTAGAAGTGACCTGTACAAGAAGGACGGATTGCACCTAAATTGGAAGGGGACTAATATACTGACAGGGAAATTTGCTAGAACTGCTTGGGAGGATTTAAACTAGTAAGGTGGGGGGGGTGGGGGGTGAGATCCAGGGAGATAGTGAGGAAAGAGATTGAACTGAGACAGATACAGCTGAGAACAGAAGTGAGTCAAACAGTCAGGGCAGGCAGGGACAAGGTAGGACTAATAAATTAAACTGCATTTATTTCAATGCAAGGGGCCGAACAGGGAAGGCAGATGAACTCAGGGCATGATTAGGAACATGGGACTGGGATATCATAGCAATTACGGAAACATGGCTCAGAGATGGGCAGGATTGGCAGCTTAATGTTACAGGATACAAATGCTACACGAAGGATAGAAAGGGAGGCAAGAGAGGAGGGGGAGTGGCATTTTTGATAAGGGATAGCATTACAGCTGTGCTGAGGGAGGATATTCCCGGAAATACATCCAGGGAAGTTATTTGGGTGGAACTGAGAAATAAGAAAGGGATGATCACCTTATTGGGATTGTATTATAGACCCCCCCAATAGTCAGCGGGAAATTGAGCAACAAACTTGTAAGGAGATCTCAGCTATCTGTAAGAGTAATAGGGTGGTTATGGTAGGGGATTTTGACTTTCCAAATATCGACTGGGACTGCCATAGTGTTAAAGGTTTAGATGGAGAGGAATTTTTTAAGTGTGTACAAGACAATTTTCTGATTCAGTATGTGGATGTACCTACTAGAGAAGGTGCAAAACTTGACCTACTCTTGGGAAATAAGGCAGGGCTGGTGACTGAGGTGTCAGTGGGAGAGCGCTTTGGGGCCAGTGACCATAATTCTATTTGTTTTAAAGTAGTGATGGAAAAGGATAGACCAGATCTAAAAGTTGAAGTTCTAAATTGGAGAAAGGCCAATTTGACCGTATTAGGCAAGAACTTTCAAAAGCTGATTGGAGGCAGATGTTCACAGGTAAAGGGACAGCTGGAAAATGGGAAGTCTTCAGAAATGAGATAACAAGAATCCAGAGAAAGTATATTCCTGTCAGGGTGAAAGGAAGGCTCGTAGGTATAGGGAATGCTGGATGACTAAAGAAATTGAGGGTTTGGTTAAGAAAAAGAAGGAAGCATATGTCAGGTGTAGACAGGATAGATCGAGTGAATCCTTAGAAGAGTATAAAGACGGTAGGAGTATACTTAAGAGGGAAATCAGGAGGGCAAAATGGCGACATGAGATAGCTTTGGCAAATAGGATTAAGAAGAATCCAAAGGGTTTTTACAAATATATTAAGGACAAAAGGGTAACCAGGGAGAGAATAGGGCCGCTCAACGTTCAGCAAGGCAGCCTTTGTGTGGAGCCGCAGAAAACGGAGGGGATACTAAATGAGTATTTTGCATCAGTATTTACTGTGGAAAAGGATATGGAAGATACAGACTGTAGGGAAATAGATGGTGACATCTTGCAAAATGTCCAGATTACAGAGGAGGAAGTGCTGGATGTCTTGAAACGGTTAAAAGTAAATAAATCCCCAGGACCTGATCAGGTGAACCCGAGAACTCTGTGGGAAGCTAGGGAAGTGATTGCTGGGCCTCTTGCTGAGATATGTGTATCATCGATAGTCACAGGTGAGGTGCCAGAAGACCGGAGGTTGGCAAACGTGGTGCCACTGTTTAAAAAGGGTGGTAAGGACTAGCCAGGGAACTATAGACCGGTGAGCCTGACCTCAGTGGTGGGCAAGTTGTTGGAGGGAATCCTGAGGGACAGGATGTACATGTATTTGAAAAGGCAAAGACTGATTAGGGATAGTCAACATGGCTTTGTGCATGAGAAATCATGTCTCACAAACTTGATTGAGTTTTTTGAAGAAGTAACAAAGAAGATTGATGAGGGCAGAGCAGTAGATGTGATCTATATGGACTTCAGTAAGGCGTTCGACAAGGTTCCTCATGGGAGACTGATTAGCAAGGTTAAATCTCATGAAATACAGGGAGAACTAGCCATTTGGATACAGAACTGGCTCAAAGGTAGAAGACAGAGGGTGGTGGTGAAGGGTTGTTTTTCAGACTGGAGGCCTGTGACCAGTGAAGTGCCACAAGGATCGGTGCTGGGCCCTCTACTTTTTGTCATTTACATAAATGATTTGGATGGGAGCATAAGAGGTACAGTTAGTAAGTTTGCAGATGACACCAAAATTGGAGGTCTAGTGGACAGCGAAGAGGATTACAACAGGATCTGGACCAGATGGGCCAATGGGTTGAGAAGTGGCAGATGGAGTTTAATTCAGATAAATGTGAGGTGCTGCATTTTGGAAAGCAAATCTTAGCAGGACTTATACACTTAATGGTAAGGTCCTAGGGAGTGTTGCTGAACAAAGAGACCTTGGAGTACAGGTTCATAGCTCCTTGAAAGTGGAGTCGCAGGTAGATAGGATAGTGAAGAATTTGGTATGCTTTCCTTTATTGGTCAGAGTATTGAGTACAAGAGTTGGGAGGTCATGTTGGGGCTGTACAGGACATTGGTTAGACCAATGTTGGAATATTGCGTGCAATTCTGGTTTCCTCCTTATCGGAAAGATGTTGTGAAACTTGAAAGGGTTCAGAAAAGATTTACAAGGATGTTGCCAGGGTTGGAGGATCTGAGCTACAGGGAGAGGCTGAACAGGCTTGGGCTGTTTTCCCTGGAGCGTCGGAGGCTGAGGGGTGACCTTATAGAGGTTTACAAAATTATGAGGGGCATGGATAGGATAAATATACAAAGTCTTTTCCCTGGGGTCGGGGAGTCCAGAACTAGAGGGCATAGGTTTAGGGTGAGAGGAGAAAGATATAAAAGAGACCTAAGGGGCAACTTTTTCACGCAGAGGGTGCAACGTGTACGGAATGAGCTGCCAGAGGAAGTGGTGGAGGCTGGTACAATTGCAACATTTAAGAGGCATTTGGATGGGTGTATGAATAGGAAGGGTTTGGAGGGATATGGGCCGGGTGCTGACAGGTGGGACTAAATTGAGTTGGGATATCTGGTTGGCATGGACGGGTTGGACCGAAGGGTCTGTTTCCATGCTGTACATCTATGACTCTATGACTGGAAACCTTTAAATCCTGAACTCCACCTGCTAGAAAATAAGTGTTGTAAATTAATTTCAACATTCCCTTCAGAAATTTCTGAATCTGCCACAATTACAAAACATATTTTTACAAATCTTAGCTTCTATTTGCCTGCAGTATGCATAATGAAACATTGGGTGTAGCTGGAGTTTAAGTTATGACAAGATCATTAAACACTGCACTTTGAGCTTAATTACTTGTGTTAGCACACTATTGAACAATATGCAGGACTGGTTTTGTGTTGTCAGTTTGCTGAAATTGTTGATCACCTTTCTCTAGTTTAGTCAGTTGGCATAATTGTAATTGTCTCCTTAGAAAGTTTACCTCAAGACCATTGAAGTAAATTGCCTGTCTTGAATTACTCATGCTTTGAATCAAGATATCCAAGCAAGTATTCAAGGCATACAAACTCTAAACACATAAGCTTCAGTTTTATTAACAAATTCATATGACCCACTCCAGCCCTTAATTAACTGTTTTGTTGGTAGGTGGTGAAACTCAGCTAATATTGTTCCTCATCTATTAAACCCTTGGCATCTTCTGGCGAAACCACTTAACTGAAGTTAGATCACATGGGATTCAGGGTGAGCTTGCCAGTTGGATACAAAACTGGCTTTAAGGCAAGAGAATAAAGGGTGGTAGTGAAGGTTGTGTGGTTTTTTTTGGACTGGAGGCCTACGATCAGTAGTGTTCCACAGGGACTTTTTTTGATCATTTATATAAATGATTTGGATGAGAATATAGGAGGCATGGTTATTAAGTTTGTAGATGATGCCAAAATTGTTGTGGTATAGTGGACAGTGAAGAAGGTTATCTAAGATTACAAAGAGATCTTGATCGATTGGGCCAATGGCTGAGTAGAGCCAGGTGCACTTTGATATGGATAAGTGTGAGGTGTTGCATTTTGGTAAAACAAACAAGGGTAAGACTTAGAAAACTAATGGTAGGGTCCAAGGTAGTGTTGTTGAACAGAGACTTAAGTGTTCAGATACATAATTCTTGGAAATTTAGTGTCATAGGTTGACAGGGTGGTTAAGAAGCTATTTAGCACTGAGGCCTCTTCTAGAGTATGCTGTTTACCCTGTAATAGGAAGGATATTATTAAGGGTTCAGAAAAGATTGACCAGGATGTTGTCAGGAATGGAGAGTATGAGATCTAAATAGACTGGAACTTTTACACTGGATTGTAGGAGTTTAAAGGGTGACCTTGGTGAGGTTTATAAAATTGTTCACTTTATCTATGCCACACATAATAAGTATCCTTCTCCTAGGGTGGAGGAGGTCAAAACTAAGGGGCATATTTTTAAGATGAGGAAACTGTGTTTTTGAAAAAGGACATGGAGGCAATTTCTTTATGCAGAGTGGTTTGTGTAATGAATGAACTGCCAAAGAAAGTGGTGGATGCAAGTACAATTACAAAAGATATTTGGTTAAGTTCATGAATATGAAAGGTTTGAAGGGATATGGGCAAAACACCGATAGGTGGGAATAGTTTAGTTTGGGGACGTGGTCAGCTTTGACTGAATGGCCTGATTCCATGCTATGATTGTCACTCAATGAACAAGTAAGCTCCAGATAATTTGATGTATATAAGAATAAACCCTGCTTGACGTGTTTGTGCAACCTATTTGTATGAAGGCTTTCAACTTGAATATTTATATAAAAGTGCATGAAGTGTTCAGTCACATACTTGGTTGGGAATGGGGTTGTATCAAACTCTGGACTGGACTGTTCCAATCTCATTGCAAGGAAAGGTTGCCTGCAGAACTAGGACAGGTATCAACAATGCAACCAAATTATTTTGGTTAGTTGCATTTCAATCTCCTCCCCTCACCTTTGAGCCAAAGATGGTTTGACTTTTGTATATCCAGGTTAAATTTGAAAGCCTGATATAACAAATTTAATGTGGTATTTAAGAGTAATTTTCTACTTAACAGCTTTTGGGAGACTGTTAGTTTCTTTGGTCTGTTTGGGATGATTTATTAAACTGCATATTTGCTACTACCTGAATATCAAGTAATATTTCTGCTATATTAATATATGAATGTTCTTACACTCCATAATCCTAATTGGCCAAAGGCTCAAACTAACTACTCCATTCCCACTAATATGTGGTGCCATCATACAGGCCCTTGCTAACCAGTTTTTCATTTCTCTAAGCCTGATTGCATTACCATTAATTTTTGATTCAGGTTTTGAATCCATTTTTATGCAATCTCATGTGTTGCTTTATTTTGATGCATAAGCAGAAAATTAATAATGATTTATAGATGTAGGGAGTAATTTAGTGCAAAATCATCCTTAAGTACACTTCAGTTCCTCCTCAACTGAATTCAATAAGCTTGAGGGACAACAAAGGATTGAAGTAACAACTGTAATATAATCAATTCTCCCGATAAAGCAGCAGTGCTGTAATTAGGATGAATTGGGATTCAGTTAGCACGTGAGTAAGTGTGCACTAAGTGGAGAGAATAGCCACTTGTTAGTTTATGAGCATGACAGACAAATGGATGTTTTAAAAAAATATACTGTGAAAGAGCTGGGAAAGCTACAAATTTTATTGAGGTTTTACATCTAGTGGACTGCACTGTTCAACTCTGAATATTAATTACAGAAAAATGAGAAGCCCCACAAATTGGCCACAGTGCCCACTAACCTTTGTTCTGCAAAACCAACACCTAACTCACAAAAGGAGAGCAACTTACTTCTACAATTTCAAAACTTATTCCCTTATAGCAAGTTGTGCAATAGGTAACTTTTAGCAAACATCAGCAACTCTAGTTATTATTCCTTTGCTCTGTACAAGCACAGTATTTGTTGCTGTGGATGAAGAGTCATGAGATCTTGAGTGCATTACATACAACTCCTGACATCTGCAAAAGTCTTGACAAATGCACAGCTAATTAGGAAAAAAGGCAAAGTACTGAAAATAAAATGCACTTCACTCATTAAAAATAAAATTGGTCTTGGGTGGGATCATGGAATAAAAAAGTTAAACAGCTGCTTGTTTGATTCTGCCTAAAACAGCATTCTTTATTCACCTCGCAACTTGACACCACAAACAATTTACTTTATTTCCCCCTCCATTCAATTTAACATTATTGAAATAAATGATGTTTGACAATTTCACAACAGTGAACTGTCGACATTAAAAATATTTTGCTCAGAATTATTTTCTTATTAATATTTGGTAGATGTATATAATCAGTGAATGTAAATTACCAGGGGGATATAATGATGGCTGTGGAAATTCAGTCATGCTTGTATGGACATGTTTCGTTGTCAGTTTAATTAAATCTTACACTTCTCAGTCTAATGGTGTTGCCTTCTTTTCTGATTCAACAATCTCCCAAGCGGATAATGTGTAACTAATGCATAAAGGTTCAAATTTCAGCATACCAATTCAGAAAGAGAAAAGCTAATTAACAATTTCACTTGTGAGTATTCTTGTTTCTTATTTTTCTGTTTCTGAAGGCAATTCACACTGAATTATTGAATTGTCAATTGTTTATTAGCAATCCGGAACAGCACACATTTTTTGCCCAGAACTTTGCCCAATCAGTGGGAGTGCATATCGAGAATTTCGGCCAAACAGCCTCACAGTGGGAGGCATATGCCTGGGAGGCAAATGTTTTGCAAGTCTAAAAGCAAAACAGAAAATGCTGAAACCATGCAACAGGTCAGTTAGCTCTAGTTTTCTCTCTCCACAAATGCTGCCTCACCCATTGAGCATTTTTTGTTTCTGTATTTGGTTTCCAGCATCTATGCTATTTGTTTTACAATTTTTAGCTGTCAAACACCATATTTTTCTCCTTATAAACAACACATCTTGTCATTAGGTTTCCAACCAAAATCAGCATCACCGTCTCGATGACAGAGACCCTGGTAATGCTGTTGGTATCTTCATGGAGACTAAAAAAGAGAGAATACATGTGAACAAGAGATAAAGGTTGTGGCATGTTAATGACATAGTGGAAGAATGGAAGAACAGCACAGCAATGGATGGTGCTTCTTAGTTGGTTGCCAGGATATGGATGTATGAGTATCTCCATAGGACCAGCTCCAGAACTCACCAGCAATGGCCAAGATCCTGTCCCCATAGAAGATCAGGAGCTGAATGTTAGGATCCCCATCACCATCCTGACTCTCTTGGCCTTAATATGGGCTGTTTTCTTCTGGAATGAGAGAAGGGAGAGACTGAGTGAGGTAAAAGTGGGCAGTGCAGCTGCTAGCGCTGCTGCAAGTGGAGAAAAGGTAGTGAGGTATACCAAGTGACTGCGTAGACAGTGTAGAGAACATAAGGGTGAGAATTGTGGGGGCTTGGGGTGGAAAAGCGCAAATGTTGCAGCCAATACTGAGAGTGGTAGAGCAGAGTACTGGGCTTATGATAAGATTCTTGGTAGTGTAGATGAACTGAGAGATCTCGGTGTCAATGTGCATAAATCCCTGAAAGTTGCCACCTAGGTTGATATGGTTGTTAAGAAGGTGTGCGGTTTGTTAGCTTTCATTGATAGAGGGATTGCGTTTTGGAGTTATGAGGTCATGTTGCAGCTGTACAAAGTTCTAGTGCAGCCACATTTGGAGTATTGTGTCGCCGCCTTATAGGAAGGATGTGAAAGCTTTGGAAAGGGTGCAGAGGAAATTTACCAGGATGTTGCCTGGTATGGAGGGAAGGTCTTATGAGGAAAGGCTGAGGGACTTGAGGCTGTTTTCATTAGAGAGAAGAAGGTTGAGAGGTGGCTTAATAGAGACATACAAGATGATCAGAGGATTTGATAAGGTGTACAATGAGAGCCTTTTTCCTTGGATGGCAATGGCTAGCATGAGGGGATATAGCTTTAAATTGAGGGCTGAAAGATAAAGGACAGATGTCAGAGGTAGGTTCTCTACTCAGAGAGTAGCCTGCAACAGTAGTAGACTCGCCAACTTTAAGGGCATTGAAATGGTCATTGGATAAACATTTGGATGATAATGGAATAATGTAGGTTTTAATGGGCTTCAGATTGGTTTCACAGGTCGGCACAACACCGAGTGCTGAAGAGCCTGTACTGCGCTATAATGTTCTATGCCTGATTTTGTGAAGTTTGAGACTTGAGGGGGGATGGGTTACTGGTAAATGTAAAGTAGTTGTATGTCTGAATGTTTAATAGTGTTAAGTTGGAGGAAAAAATCTGAAGGGGGAAATTTACAAGGATGTTTCCAGGGTTGGAGGATTTGAGCTATACGGAGAGGCTGAACAGGTTGGGGGTGTTTTCCCTGGAGGATCAGAGCTGAGGGGTGACCTTATAGAGGTTTACAAAATTATGAGCGGCTTGGATAGGATAAATAGACAAAGTCTTTTCCCTGGGGTGGGGGAGTCCAGAACTAGAGGGCATAAGTTTAGGGTGAGAGGGGAAAGATATAAAAGAGACCTAAGGGGCAACGTTTTCACACAGAGGGTGGTACGTGTATGGAATGAGCTGCCAGAGGAAGTGGTGGAGGCTGGTACAGTTGCAACATTTAAGAGGCATTTGGATGGGTATATGAATAGGAAGGGTTTGGAGGGATATGGGCCGGGTGCTGACAGGTGGGACTGGGTTGGGATATCTGGTCGGCGTGGACAGGTTGGACCAAAGGATCTGCTTCCATGCTGTACATCTCTATGACTCTATGTTATGAAAGTAATGGTCCTGAAAGAGTTAATGTTGGAGATCTATATTAACTAAATGGACTCTAAACCTAGTTGAGAAAGGAGGATTGGTGACTGCATTTTAACATAAGCTTTAACTGGTGGTGGTTGATTCTGTATCACGTACAAAAATAGCAAATAAATAAATCACCACAATAGTCATAAAAGACAATAATACAACTGTGGAATAAATGAGATTTTGATTTTCTTATTTAGCATAATGATATTTACAGGTCAAGCCTCAGTCTTGTCATAGGAAATAGTCAAAATAAGTAGTAAGGATGAAGGATCAAGTAAGGGAAGATGTGATTTTTAAAAAAAAGAGTCCTGTTAAAGCACACAGCAAGGTAGCAAGCAGGGAATTGATGTCTCTGTGTGGCAGGGAGACAGAGTTTAGAAACTTATCGACGAGCCAACAGATTAGTCTAGAATTTGTAAACATAATAAATTTGTTACTTTGGTGTAAAAGTTTAGCTTGTGAAGCTTTCAGATCAGAAGAGCTAGTTAGAAATCTGCAGATTTGTAAAATACTGAGTAAATCTCAGCTTTCACTTTCATGAGTATTCAAATGAGAAGACTTCATAGTTCACAGTGCAGAACTGGGGAGTAGCAGTTAAGTCCTTTTATTAAATAGTCATTCAAAGGATGAGGGCATTGCTGGCTAGGCCAGCATTTATTGCCCATCCATAATTGCTCAGAGGGCAGTTAAGAGTCAACCACTGTGGGTCTGGAGTCACATGCAGGCCACAGCAGGTTAAAAACTTCAGTTTCCTTCTCTAAAGGACATGAGTAAACCACATGATTTTTTCCTGACAATCAACTTGGTCATCATTAGGCTCTTAATTCCAGATTTTTATTGAATCCTAACCCCACCAACTGCTGCATCGAGATATGAGTCTGGGTTCCCAGAACATTACCTCAGGCTCCGAAATTGCAGACCGGTTATAATTCCACTAGTTCATCACCTCCTCAAAAGTACGTCTAACCTAAAGAATTGATATACTGTAAAAGGATAATTTTTCTGGATTTGAATAAAGTGTAAGGTGTTGGCACTGGGCATGGATGAGACTTTGTTTTGCTTAGATCGTTCAAACTGTGTTCTCTATTTAGACAGCTTGGTTTGTTTCAATTTTTTTTACATTTTAGTAATTAACTTTTTTATTAAGGAAAATTTCCAGTTTTATGTGCCTATTTTAATTAAATAACCAACACATTAAATAAAATATATGCAATATATGTATTATGCATATAGACTTTTCCAGTAGGAACATCAGCTGGGACCATAACAAGTGGGAGGATTTTGCTGGGATTTAGTTAATTGAATTTATGAGGAGGTCAATGTCTCTTTAAAAGAAACAAATACATGGAGGTTCAGAACATAACACACAGGAGCATTCTGGTGAATATTATTGCATGGATTGCATTTAAAAATGAATTTGAATGTTGTTTAGGGTTTTCTGTGAGTGAAACATATCATAGGTGATTATTTAAAATTGTTGACTAAGGATAAACTGAGAGATTTAGCAGGCAAATTAAAGTAAAAGTATGCTCTCATTAGAAGGAGAGGCTTATAGTAAGCATTCAATATTTAGAATTAGAAGGGAAGCCTGAAATTAAGATGACACAAACAGAATTAACTAAGATATAGTTAGAAATGAACAAAAATCTTGACAGAGATAAGAAGAAATAAAAAAGAAAACTCAAGGAGCAAGACAGTGAAAGAGAAAGGAAAAGAATTGAATTGGAAGAGAAGAAGTAAAGGAAGAAAAACAAAAAACAATGGGAAAAGAATAAAATGAAGAGAGCAGCAAAGAATGGCGAAGAGAGATATGGGAGCAGAAATAGAATTTTTAAAAATTAAACTCCAGAGAGAGAAATCAGACAATAGGCTAGAGAAAAACTTAAAGGAAAGTAGAGTAAAGAAAGAAATAGGAGGTAGTAACTTCAAAAATGATTCTGTTTCCCATGAGGGTTTGATTTAACTAAAGACCTTCATGTAATGCTTAAATACACTGAGAATGTAACTCACCTCATTTGAAAAGGTAGTGGACAAAGTGGCCAGAAGATATAACAGTATGTTTTGCCAGCTTCCGGTATGTCTTATATTTGCAAGTTTATCAAAAGAACAATCTGCAGATTTTGAAACTTTTTTTTAATAAAAGCAATATTCAATGCTTATGAGCTTGTCAAATAGAATTCAGAATTACAAGAAAGAAACCTTATCAAACACTTGTAAAGTTTGCAAGAGTAAACGAAATGCCATGGGATCAGTGATTACAATTACCAAAGTTAGAGAAAAAAATTGAGAGTGTAAGAGAGATTATGATTATGGAAGAATTCAGAGATAGCATTCAAAACTTGAATCAGAATCAATACCTGAGTATTATTAATTGAAAGAAATAGGAGTGAAACATAAATTTGAAGCAATAGCAGAATATACCAGTAATTGAATGTTCAAAAGTTGATCGTGGAGGAATTAGACCAGATAACATGGAGGTGTTAAAAGGTTAGATAGTTTGATCTTTTATCGTCCATTGAACCATCAAAATGACTCAAAAAATCTATTACAAACTCGTAAATCAGTTTGTCTGATTAGGTCAGGAAGAACAACTTTGGATCTTAGAAACATATAAAATAGATGCAGAATTAGGCCATTCAGTCCATCTAGTCCCATCTGCAATTCAACCTGATCATGTTGATCTCAACACCATACTATCGAGCTCTCCTTATATGACTTGACACATTCAGCTTCTGGATTCCATCGATTTCCTTCTTAAATAGATTTAGTGATTTCACTTCCACAGCTTTCTATAGTAGAGAATTTGTGTTCAGGGATCTGCAGGCTAGGTCAATTAGCCATTGGGCTTGGGTCTAGGTGGGATGTTCCTCGGAGGGACAGTGTGGACTCGATGGGCTGAATGACCTGCTTCCACACTGTAGGGGTTCTCTGACTTCATAGGCTCACACCCTGTAAGTGAAGATGTTTCTCCTGATCTCAATCCAAAATGGACTACCATCTACACTGCGAATGTGACCCTCTTGTTCTGGAGCCCTTCCAGCCAAGGAAATATCTCCACTTCCAATCTATTGAGCCTATCAGAATTTTATAGGTTTCAATGAGATCCCTCTCACTCTTCTAAATTCCAGTGACTATAGATCCAGTTGACTCAATTGATGACAAACCTGCCATCCCAGGAACTGGTCTGGTAAACCTTTATTTCATTCCACCTATGATAAGTACATCTTTCCTAGGTAAAGAGACCAAACCTGCACACACACTACTCCAGGTGTGGTCTCACTTAGCCTCTGTGCAGCTATAGTAAGACATCCTTGTTCTGTTTTCAAACCTTCTTGCAATGAGGGCTAAAAACTATTTGTCTTCCTAAATGCTTGCTAGACCCGCATGCTTATTATACCAGGGATTGTGGTACAAAGGGTATATCAGGTTATCCAATCCCTTTGTACATCAATCTTGGCCAATCCATCAGCTTTTAAATAATATTTATATCACAGTAGATAACTTCACACTTATCAATGTTGTAATGTATTTTTCATGTATTTGCCCACTCATTCAACTTGTCTAAATCATTTGGAAACCTCTTCATTTACTCTGCCCACACTCATTCTCACTTAGTTTTATGTCATCAGCAAACTTGGAAATATTTCATTTGATTACCAACTCAAAATTGTTGTTATATATACAAATAGCTGGGGCCCAAGCACTGATCCTTGTCACTGCCTCCCACTCCAAATCTGCCCCATTTATTTCTACTCTTTGTTACCTGCCTGTTAACTGATTCTTAATCCATGTCCATTCATTACCACCAATCCCATGTGCTTTGATTTTTGTTGTGGTTCTGTTCGCCGAGCTGGAAGTTTTTGTTGCAAACATTTCTAGACGACATCATCATTGCTTGGGAGCCTCCTGCGAAGCGCTTCTTTGATGTTTCCTCCGGTGTTTATAGTGGTCTGTCCCTGCCGCTTCCGGTTGTCAGTTTCAGTTGTCCGCTGTAGTGGTTGGTATATTGGGTCCAGGTCGATGTGTTTGATCCACAAACTCCATCAAACAAACACATCGACCTGGATCCAATATACCAACCACTACAGCGGACAGCTGAAACTGACAACCAGAAGCGGCAGGGACAGACCACTATAAACACCGGAGGAAACATCAAAGAAGCGCTTCGCAGGAGGCTCCCAAGCACTGATGATGTTGTCTAGCCAGGGGATGAAACGTTTGCAACAAAAACTTCCAGCTCGGCGAACAGAACCACAACAACGAGCACCCGAGCTACAAATCTTCGCACAAACTTTGAGCTTTGATTTTTCACAACATCTTATCAAAAGCTTTCTGCAAATCCAAATGCACCATATCCAGTGATGCTTCCTCATCTATTCTACCAGTTATATCTTTGTAAAAGGTCCATGAGTTTGTCAAACATAATTTCCCTTTTATATATCCATACTGATTTTGTATAATGCCATTTTTTTCCTAAATGTCCTGATCCTTTACAATGGATTCCAACATTTTCCCCACTACTGACATTAGGCCAACTGGTATTTAAATGCCCAGTTTTCTCCCTACTTCCTTTTTTTAAACAGTGGGGTTACATTTGCCATTCACAAATCTACTAGGACTGTTTTGGAATGTTGGAAGATGCCAAGCAACACGTCCACTATTTCCATGCAACCTCCTTTAGTCCCCTGGAATGTGGATTATCAAACTCTGACAATTTATCAGATAACAGTCCTATTAATTGCTCCAGCACTTTTTTTTTAACCAATACTAATTTTCTTCAATCCCTCCTTCTGAAATACCCTTGCTTCCATAGCACTTCTGAGAAGTTATTTGTGTCTTCTATAAAGACAAAACCAAAGTAATTGTTTAATTGCTGTGCCATTTCTTTGAAACACATTAAATTCTAGGTCAATATTTTATGATGATTGGTGTAACCAAAAATAGGGTTATGAAGAATTTTAACTGGGAAATTAAAATTAAAATACCTCTTTAAAATGTGTTTTCATTCATCATTAGGGGAGGTATGAGTGGTGCAAGATTTATATATACATTATCTATAAATATTGGAGTATGGATTTCAAGTTGACATCGATGTCTGTTACTTTTGTGAAGGGTTTAAAAAAATAAACAGGGCCTCAAAAATAGTGACCTAATGCTGTATGTGTTAGTCAGCAGGTGACTGCAAAACGCCTGGTGTGTTAATGGAAGATTGTTGACATGGTATTGATATTAAGACAGGGACTATAAACATTGAATTTATTTGCTTGTTTTAATTTAGAATAATCAAGAGTTGATTTTATCTTAGAAAAATTCAGAGATTGAAAGATTTTAGGGCAATATGGAAGAGAACTGACTGGAGAAAGAAGAAAACATAATTTTTCCCTAGAAAAGTCAGTTACCTTGGTGTCAATCTTAGACTTGTGAAACTTCCACACCAGGGATGGTGATTGGAAATCTGCAGATTAGTAAAAGTCTAAGCTTACAGTCCCAATGTCAACCATGAAATTACACACTCATTTGAGTACAGTATGTTTGACATTCTTCAGAGTTGTTAAATCTCTACTAAACAGAGCTGACAGAGACTCATCAGTAACCTACTTCTAATGATTGAAAAATTGAATGGAAAAAGTTGACAGAGCAACATATAGTGGCTGTCTGGGGTAGTGATGCTTAATGTTCTGAAGGACCAACAACAGTGTTATGTGCTGTTTTTCTGGACTCCACACCTACACATAGCTTCCTGACTCTGCACTCTCAACGTTGCCAAAGCACAGCATATCCCTAAAACTGACAGATTATTTTTTCAGTGGTCCTGGCTTTCCAACCAGCCCTTCTTGACACCAGAATGCCCCTATCTATAATATTCATTTATCACAAATTCTGGATTCCCTTTCAATGCTCAGTAACATTTTGGCTGTTCTCAGACCCCTATTCATTTTTTTTAGTTCTCCCCCACCTGCATGCTGATATGTCAATGTCTTTTGACAAGACTACCCCAAGCATGATTAGATTAGATCCCCTACAGTGTGGAAACAAGCCCTTTGGCACAACCAGTCCACACCAACCCTCCGAAGAGTAACACACCCAGACCCATTTTCCTCTGACTAATGCGTGGCCAATTCACCCGACCTGCACATCTTTGTGACTGTGGGAGGAAACTGGAGCACCCAGAGGAAACCCACGCAGACAGTCGCCCGAGGCTGGGATTGAATCTGGGACCCTGGTGCTGTGAGGTAGCAATGCTAACCACTGAGCCACCATGTTACCCGAATCTAATCTAATCTAATCAAAAGCATGAAACCCCTGCTTTTATAAAACCTTCAACATGTCAAAAGCAAAAGCACATAAAGGTTTGCCAGTAATATATTTAAAGCCTTGTGAACACAATATATATTTCCTGCAGACAGCGCACTTACTTATTGTTATACTTCAGCAATCACAGTTCAAATGTCACACTTTGTTAATTGTGTACTCATTATGTAAACCATAAGGGAAATGAGTTAAAACGTAAATGCAGATTTCAAAGCCAAAAGCAAAGCAGGGGAAAATCAGAATGGAAGAACCGCAAGACATTTTGGCCTTGATTATACATTGTATGTTAAATGATATTATATGATAGAAGACAGCATTAAACAATTATGGATCAACAATTAAATGAACACTATGTATTCTAATTTGTTTATGCAGCAGTACAATAAGTAGATGAGTGTAAGACATACATCACTGTTTTTCATATACTTCAGGATTACATTCATTATTTCCAAGTCAGAAATCAGAATAACATTAATTTCTTTTCATTTTTTGCCCTTTGTGCAGGAATACTGTCATTTTATGACTCAAATTTACCTCTCAAACATTTCTTGCAATGAGCTGAACGAACCAAAATTCTATCATGCTTAAATATCCTGGGGTACTATGACAGTGGACGGTTCAGTAAAGTAGTGGTCCAGTCCTGTTTTTGATTAGTTTCCATCCTGTTTTTGAACTAATAAAATTTCTCCTTCATATGGACCCCATCTTCCTCCTGCGTCTGCAGCAATGCTGATATTCAAATGTGTTTATGATAATGGATAATGTTATCATCGGTTCCTCCCAAGATACATGCCTGCTTTATGTTCTGTGTCATTCACAACCAGAACAATGAAATATGGGTTACAACTTTCCCCACTCATGTGGAGGTGAACCCAAGGCAGGGGTACTGTGTATTTGGACGTTAGGTGTGGGATCCTGCATCCTTCCAATTTAGGCCAAGGCAGGAATACTCAAGGATGACTTTCGCATCCAGGGTCTAATTGAAATAGTTAAGGGCCTTACCCTATTCTATTGACATGTTACCAGCCCTGATAAGAGCCCCTCCATACAGGCTTAAAAGCTTGGAATGAGCCAGTGATCTTGAAGGGCACTTTGTGCCCGACAGATGCCCCCACTAGCAGTGACAGATGGACCATGAGTAAGGCTCTTCTCTGTCTTTTAAATAACACCCCTGCCCCTCTCATTAAGGATTCCCTATCTGGCCTCAACAAATTCATCCCCACTTACTTTTCTTCTGAGGCTCCAGCAGTTTTCCATGCTCTTAAGGGCCAGTAGCCCACACTGCCACATCAGCCATAGCTGCTGCATCCGGTAGCACTGCTGGCCTCTGATTGGTCATCAGTTCTCAAAGTCAGAATATCCACCCAGCACCAGGATTTCTGAGGACAGGAACAAGGAAGCCTGACACGCAATAGGTAGGGATTATGTCTACAATAGGCCTCCTGGGAATGCCCATGGCAAGGTTTCCATTGGCTTTATGGCTGGTGAGTGGGACCTCACCACAACTATTACATTCTGCCCATTTGTGCCATAATATTGGTAAAAGTGCTGGACCTTTACAAATATCTCTGCACTTTGTTTGGTTGTGTGATCCGTAAGATGGATTTTCGACCAAGTAGAGCGAGGGTCTCTTGTTCACCTCAACAAAGATCAACAAAACATCCAACACCACCACCAACTCTACCATAATAGAGAGTGTTGATGGTCATCATGCCTATGGATGTTCCTTCCCATGGGTGCTGTTGATGAATGAGGGAAAGTTGGAAAACTAAAAGGAAGAAAGGGGAGTGTGGCATTATTCAAGAAGGATAAGGCCAGTACACCACCACTCACGCACACACCCTCCACCAAGAACCAGCAACCAAATCTGTATCTCCATGTGATTTTATGGGTTTATGGGTGTGAATGTATGCTTTGCAGCAGTTTTTTGGATCTTTTACTTGCAATTTAATTTTAGATTTGAGTGGTGCTGGAAAAGCACAGCAGTTCAGGCAGCATCCGAGGAGCAGGAAAATCGATGTTTCAGGCAAAAGCCCTTCATCAGGAATAGAGTGTTGAGGAGGATGATGGTCAAGAAGTGTGCAGGGACAATGTTCTGAAGAAGCAGTTGTGGGTGAGGGGTTAATGCCAGGTGAATGAAGTGTTAGCGTGGCAGGTAGGTGATGGTGTTAGGAGCTAACACATGGTGAGGTATCAGGTTGCCAGAATGGTGAAGGAGGGAGGGGTAGAAAGGACTTTTGCACGAAATGTCGATTTTCCTGCTCCTCGGGTGCTGCCTGAACTGCTGTGCTTTTTCAGCACCACTCTAATCTAGAATCTGGTTTCCAGCATTTGCAGCCCTTGTTTTTACCATTGCAATTTAATTTGCCAGTTGCTCCCCATTAAGTGGTTGGTTATCTCAGTTGGCTAGCCATCTGGTTTGTGATATAGATTGATGTGAGGTTAATCCCTGCACTGCTGAGATTACTGTGGAGATCCTGCTTTCTCAACCAAGACATGGTGACCTTCAGATGAAACGCACCACCAAATGTCGCTCTCTAATCAGACAGTGGAACAATGACAACTTCCCCGTTATTTCCATATTGTCTCTTCTGCACTTACTCTGATATAATTTTACTGCTGGCAGCTGATCCCTAGCACCTTTTTGAATTAGACATTGTTCACAGATCAACCTAGTCAGTGAGTGTTGCCATATTATTTAACTGTGGCAGCATGAGAGTCCTATGCCTACCTCTCTTTACATCAGTGTTAGACTGTTAGAAAAAATCTTGAATGGAAAGAAAATGTCAACATTGTTTCACAGGGTGTAATCAATAAAAGTTCAGAGCAAAATTCCTGCTGAGTTTTCCCTTTATTAGATCACAATTACTGAGGCAAACAAGGGAAGTGTCAGCTCAGTTGAAAGCTATCTCAACACAGGATGAGAAACAACATTGCACCTTCCTGAGCCATATAGAGCAGTTCTACAAAAGGAATTCTTTTTGCACAATAAAGGAATTTGTTACATATTTCCACATTCGGTTCCTGGTGGTTAAATTAATTATGAAACACACATAATCAAGAAAATGGACAAGTTTAAAAGTATCTCATTTAAGAGGACTTTGAGGATTTTAAGTTGTTATTATTTCCTTTGAAAGTTTTAATTTCTTAAACTTAGGGCTGAGCCTTACATTGTTTTTTGGCAATGGCTAGTTTTGTCAAGTTTTTTCAGGGATTCTCATTGCAAAGTTCAATGATATTGCTTGTCATATCTTATTAAATGTGATCATTAAAAATGACCTCCTGGGCCACTGTATCGCCCCTCATGTCTGATTCAAATTCCCATCCTAATATGTGCTATTTCACACCAACACCTTCCACTCTGACCTGACCCGAATAGACCCCATGTCCCAGGAGCTGATACAATTGGACTTTGCTCAACTCAACTTGACCCCACAGGACCCAACAGAGCTACCTGGCCTGACGCCTTGATCCATCTAAAGAATTCACCTATTTACCTACATCCTGCTCCCTAAATCCCACCTGGCATCCTACCCCTCCCTCCTTCGCCATTCTGGCACCCTGATACGCCACCATGTGTTAGCTCTTAACACCATCACCTACCTGCCATGCTAACCCTTCATTCACCTGACATTAACCCCTCGCCCACAACTGCTTCTTCAGAACATTGTCCCTGCACCATCGTCTTGACCATCGTCCTCCTCCACCAACCCACACAAGTCACCAGCAACAAGCCACCAGCTTCACTATACTATTATGCCAGCCCTCAGTGCAACTCAAACATCACTTCAGCTCTTCAATGTTTTTATATTTTGTTTCCAGACCTTTGTCCACTCGAGTTGTTTTTTTACCCTTTTGCCTTTTTTAAAAAAATCCCATTTCTGCAGACCCTGCAGTGACTTGTCTTGTTTTCATTGCAAGTGAGTGTATGTGTGGGATTAAGAGGGATATAGTTTTAATTCTAGATCATAACTTAGATGTTAATCAGTAGTTGCCACTTGCTTTCACAACAAGTTTTGTTAATAATAAACAGGTCATTCTGAGTTCATTAAAGAAACATGGTAACAATTCTATTATTTTTAATAGTCATAGCAAGGAGAAAACTTGGCCATGATGATAATTGGATTGTATTATAGACCACCTAATAGTCAGAGGGAAATTGAGAAACAAATTTGTAAGGAGATCTCAGCTATCTGTAAGAATAATAGGGTAATTATGGTAGGGGATTTTAACTTTCCAAACATTGACTGGGACTGTCATAGTGTTAAAGGTTTAGATGGAGAGGAATTTCTTAAGTGCGTACAAGACAATTTTCTGATTCCATATGTGGATGTACCTACTAGAGAAAGTGCAAAACTTGACCTACTCTTGGGACATAAGGCAGGGCAGGTGACTGAGGTGTCAGTGGGGGAGCACTTTGGGGCCAGCGACCATAATTCTATTCATTTTAAAGTAGTGATGGAAAAGGATAGACCAGATCTAAAAGTTGAATTTCTAAATTAGAGAAAGGCCAATTTTGGCGGTATTAGGCAAGAATTTTCGAAAGCTGATTGGGACGGCTGGAAAATGGGAAGCCTTCAGAAATGAGATAACAACAATCCAGAGAAAGTATATTCCTGTCAGGGTGAAAGGAAAGGCTGGTAGGTACAGGGAATGCTGGATGACTAAAGAAATTGAGGGTTTGGTTCAGAAAAAAGAAGCATATGTCAGGTATAGACAGGATAGATCGAGTGAATCCTTATAAGAGTATAAAGGAAGTAGGATTATACTTAAGAGGGAAATCAAGAACGCAAAAAGGGGACATGAGATAGCTTTGGCAAATAGAATTAAGGAGAATCCAAAGGCTTTTTCAAATATATTAAGGACAAAAAGGTAACTAGGGAGAGAATAGGGCCCCTCAAAGATCAGCAAGGCAGCCTTTGTGTGGAGCCGCAGAAAATGGAGGGGAGATACTAAATGAATATTTTGCATCAGTATTTACTGTGGAAAAGGATATGGAAGATATAGACTGTAAGGAAATAGATGGTGACAAATCTTAGCAGGACTTATACACTTAATGGTAAGGTCCTAGGGAGTGTTGCTGAACAAAGAGACCTTGGAGTGCAGGTTCATAGCTCCTTGAAAGTGGAGTTGCAGGTAGATAGGATAGTGAAGAAGTTGTTTGGTATGCTTTCCTTTATTGGTCAGAGTATTGAGTACAAGAGTTGGGAAGTCATGTTGTGACTATACAGGACATTGATTAGGCCACTGTTGAAATATTGCATGCAATTCTGGTCTCCTTCCTATCGGAAAGATGTTGTGAAACTTGAAAGGGTTCAGAAGAGATTAACAAGAACGTTGCCAGGGTTGGAAGATTTGAGCTATAGGGAGAGGCTGAACAGGCTGGGGCTATTTTACCTGGAGCGTGGAGGCTGAGGGGTGACCTTATAGAGGTTTACAAAATTATGAGGGGCATGGATAGGGTAAATAAGCAAAGTTTTTTTTCTGGGGTCAGGGAGTCCAGAACTAGAGGGCATAGGTTTAGAGTGAGAGGGGAAAGATATAAAAGAGACCTAAGGGGCAACTTTTTCACACAGAGGGTGCTATGTGTATGGAATGAACTGCCAGAGGAAGTGGTGGAGGCTGGTACAATTGCAACATTTAAGAGGCATTTGGATGGGTATATGAATAGGAAGGGTTTGGAGGGATATGAGCCGGGTGCTGGCAGGTGGGACTAGATTGGGTTGGGATATCTGGTCAGCATGGATGGGTTGGACCGAAGGATCTGTTTCCATGCTGTACATCTCAATGACTCTATAACTGGTGAAGTGGTGGGGCTTGATTATCAGTATGTTCCTCCTGTCACAGTCTTAAGAATATTCTGGAGCACATAGTTGTCATTTTTGAGAACTGCTTAGTTTGAGAACGAAATTTAATGGTATCTCAGGAAAGCAATGGAATTCTTATGAGACAATGGTCACAGGGCTGCCTTGCTGTTGGGTGAACCATATATAGATCAGGTTATCCCTTGTATCTAATGCATGTATCTCTATAATTCTGATCCCTATAAAAGGGTCATTCACATTTACACTCACGCTTTGCAACCCTAATCCTAACCTCCTCCTGAGGCTCTTTTAGTTCACTCTTACCTGAGGAAGAATGATGCTACATGCACTTACCGTACTGCAAAATAAGAGTTCACAAATTCAGCTGTCAGACTACAAGGAACTCAAATACCTCAAGTGTTTTCGAGGAACTGCGCAATAACACCAAACATGGCTGACCGTGCTGACTAGCTGTTATCATTGATGGAGAAATGAAGCACAATGTGACCTTGGTTGTTAAAAGGCAACAGCAGGAATATTGACTGAATGAGACCCAGGGTCTTCCAGTAATTGTTTGCCTGTTGTTCATGCATTCAACTATTGAGCAAAGAATTTTTAAAATCCTTATGTTACACTGGAAAGACCACCCATCCTACATTTGTCTGTTCCCACTTCAATTTGCAATCCTGACAATCCCAAATGCCTATGAAGTGACTCAGAAAGGATGGAGGTGTATGTAACCTTCCAACTTGATAAAGTACCTTCCGTCCTTCTCCTATCATCTTCACACTTGTCTCCAGTACCTTTGGCCCAGTCAACAGAATCTATTGAGCTTATTCTGTAACCTTTGATCCTCTATTTTCCTGGACCCTATTGCTATTGACCTGGATATGCCATCTACTGTGCTTACATCTGCCACCATCAAGGTGTTCACTTTTATCCTAAATCCTCCTATCATCAGCCTTATTGTATTTGTTTTCTCTCATGCATCAGCCTGTGAGGCCTTTGAATGCACTGTCCCTAACTCTTCAATGTAACTGTTGCCTCCACCAAACAACACATTCAACTCAACCTACAGGATTCCAATGATAATAGCCCCAACCCTGCCATTTATCATTGATCTGACCCTCACTGAATACAAACCCCTGCCCCATCCCAACCCACTCTGGATGCCATACCTTTCCTCCTTCACACCTCCATACTCTAGAATGCCAACCTTTCAACACTCAATCCCTTCAACCCTGGTTCACCCTTGAGGTCCTAAAGCTAGAGCCAAATGTCCATTACATTATAGCTGACAGTGTGGTGCTGGAAAAGCACAGCCAGTCAAACCGCATCTGAGGAGCAGGAAAATTGATGTTTCGGGTAAAAGCCCTTCATGAGGAATGAGGCTAGGAGCCTCAGGAGTGGAGAGATAAATGGGACAGGGGTTGGGCTGGGGGCAAGGTAGCTGAGAGTGCAATAGGTGGATGGAAGTGGGGTGAAGGTTATAGGTTGGAGGGGAGGGTGGAGTGGATAGGTGGGAAGGAAGATTGAGAGGTGGGACAGGTCATGAGGACAGTGCTGAGCTGGCAGGTTGGAACTGAGGTAAGGTGTGGGGAGGGGAAATGAGGAAATCCACATTGAATCCATGAGGTTGGAGGGTCCTGAGGTGGAAGGTGAGGCATTATTCCTCCAGGCGTCAGGTGGTAAAGGAGTGGCGATGGAGGAGGCCCAGGACCTGCGTATCCTCTGCATAGTGGGAGGGGTGTTGAAATGTTCAGCCACGGGGTGGTGGGGTTGATTGTTACGGGTGTCCCGGAGATGTTCTCTGAAGCGCTCTGCGAGTAGGCGTCCTGTCTCCCCAATGTAGAGGAGACTGCATTGGGAGCAATAAATGACGTGTGGAAATGCAGGTGAAACTTGATGGATGTGCAAGGCTCCTCATGGGGCCTTGGATGGAGGTGACGGGGAGAGGTGTGGGTGCAGGTTTTGCAATTCCTACGGTGGCAGGAGAAGGTGCTGAGAGAAGAGGGTGGGTTGTTAGGGGGCATGGACCTGACCAGGGAGTTGTGGCGGGAACGGTCTTTATGGAAAGGGTTAGGGGTGGGAGGGAAATATATTTCTAATGGTGGTGTCCATTTGTAGGTGGTGGAAATGGCGGAGGATAATGCGATTTATACGGAGGTTGGTGGGGTGGAAGGTGAGGACCAGGAGGGTTCTCTCCTTGTTGCAGTTGGAGGGGTGAGGTTCGAGGGCAGAAGTGCAGGATGTGGATGAAATGTGTTGGAGGGCATCATCAACCACGTGGGAGGGGAAATTGCGGTCTTTAAAGAAGGAAGCTATCTGGTGTGTTCTGTGGTGAAATTAGTCCCCCCCTGAAGAGATGCGGTGGAGGCAGAGGAATTGGGAATAAGTCCCTCCTGCAAAAATGCTATCCATTATTCCCAATTCCTCCGAATCCACCTCATCTGTTTCCAGGAGGACCAATTTCATCACAGAACACACCAGATGGCCGCTTTCTTTAAAGTCCTCCCACCCTGCCTCCTGCAAAAATGCTATCCCTTATTCCCCCCACTGACACCTCAGTCACCTGCCCTGCCTTATTTCCCAAGAGTAGGTCAAGTTTTGCACCTTCTCTCATTGGTACATCCACATATTGAATCAGAAAATTTTCTTGTACACACTTAACAAAGTCCTCTCCTTCTAAACCCTTAACACTATGGTAATTCTAGTCAATGTTCGGAAAGTTAACATCCCCAACCATAACCACCCTATTATTCTTACAGATAAGTGAAATCTTCTTACAAATTTGTTGCTCAATTTCCCTCTGACTATTAGGGGGTCTATAATACAATCCTAATAAGGTGATCATCCCTTTCTTATTTCTCAGTTCCACCCAAATAACTTCTCTGGATGTATTTCCAGGAATATCCTCCCTCAGTACAGCTGTAATGCTATCTCTTATCAAAAACACCACTCCCCCTCCACTCTTGCCTCCCTTTCTGTCCTTCCTGTAGCATTTGTATCCTGGAACATTAACTGCCTGTCCTGCCCATCCCTGAGCCATGTTTCTGTAATTGCTATGATATCCCAGTCCCATGTTCCTAACCATGCCCCGAGTTCATCTGCCTTCCCTGTTAGGCCCCTTGCATTGAAATAAATGCAGTTTAATTTATCAGTCCTGCCTTGTTCTCTGCTTTGTTCCTGCCTGTCCTGACTGTTTGACTCACATCTTTTATCAACTGTACCAGTCTCAGATTGATCTTTTTCCTCACTATCTCCCTGGGTCCCACTCCCCCACCTTAATAATTTAAATCTGCCTGAGCAGCTCTAGCAAATCTCCCTGCCAGTATATTAGTCCCCTTCCAATTGAGTTGCAATCAGTCCTTCTTGTACAGGTCACAAGAGATTCCAATGATCCAAAAATGTGAATTGTTTTCCCATACATCAGCTCCTCAACCATGCATTCATCTGCTCTATCTTCCTATTCCTACCCTCACTAGCTCGCATCACCGGAAGTAATCCAGATATTACTACTGTCAAGGATCTCCTTTTTAAATTCCTCCCTAATTCTCTATATTCTCCCTTCAGAATCTCATCCATTTTCCTTCCTATGTTATTGGTTCCAATGTGTGCAATGAGATTGACGAACATTCTACACCCCCTCTGAGACATCCTTGATCCTGGCACAGGGAAGCAACACACCATTCTGATTTTTCACTGCTGGCCACAGAAACATCTATCTGTGCCTCGGATTAGAAAATCCCCTAACACAAATTGATCTCTTGGAACCCGCCGTACTCCTCATTGCATCAGAGCCAGTCTCGAAACCAAAAACTTGGCTGTTTGTGCTACATTCCCCTGAGAACCCATCACCCCCTACATTTTCCAAAACAGCATACCTGTTTGAAATGGGGATAGCCATAGAAGACTCCTGCACAATCTGCCTACCTCTCTTACCTTTCCTGGAGTTAACCCATCTATGTGACTGTATCTGCAACTTTTCTCCCTCCTATAAATATCATCCACCACATCCCCTTGCTCTTGTAAATTCCTCATTGCCTCTGTCTCTCCAACCAATCCATTCGATCTAATAGGATTCGCAACCAACAGCATTTAATTGCAGATATAATCCTCAGTAACATGTAAACTCTCCCTAAACTCCAACATCCGATAAGAAGAGCATATCACTCTACTAAAGGCCATTATTGCTTCTTTCAATCTACAGACCCAGAAAATAGCACTGTCTTATTCCTGTACAAAACACTGCTTCTCTTTTTTCTCTTCAAGAACTAACCATTATTGTTCTTCTTTATAACTAAAGTGAATCTCTGTAGAGAGAATTTCTTCCCTTTTTTTAATATGTGTGTGTGAATGTGATGAAGATAATTTAGCTGGGTAAATATTTATATTTCCATATTGCAAACTCGATTTGTTAACCAATTCTGTGTCTCCATGGAATCCATTTTGTTTTATACCAGATCAATAATTCTGTGTAATTGAAAGAACCTTGGTTGATCTTTATATTTCAAGGCTAATATAGAGAAGGCACCTGATGAGCCATGTGAGGAATTAGTAAAGCAGTTATATTTATGCTGTGATCTATGGAGTATTGAGATTAGGAAGAGACGGTGAACTCCTCATGTCTCAGTTCTAAATCCAGCAAGTCACCTCCTGTAACCAAATTAGTGGTAAAAATGTTTTGCTTCAGTTTTGCTTCAACAGCCTAGGTGAGATCACACCTAGAGTGTTGTGTTCAGTTTGGTCTCTTCATCTAAGAAAAGACTAATCCCTGTGATGGCAGGATTGTTTTTGTGAGGAGAGATTGAGAAAACCAGGCCAAGATTCTCTAGAGTTTCAAATAATGAGAAGTCAGTGAAACCTAAACATTTCTACAGGACAATGCAAGATGGATATACGAAGATGTTTCCCCTGACTAGTGAGTGTAGACCCAGGGGACAGAGTATCAGAAAAAGAAGCATCTCCTTTAAGATTGAGATGAGGTATTTCTTCACTCAGAAGGTGGTGAAACTTTGAAAGCTTTTACCTGAGGGCTGTGGCATCTCATTCAGTAAGGAAGTGCAAGACAGCAATTGATAGATTTCTGGATTCTAATAACATTGAGGATTATGGAGACGAAACAAGAAAGTGACATTAAGGTAGATGTTCAGCCATGGTCTAATTGAATAGCAGAGAAGGGCTCAATGGGCTGAATGGCCTATTCCTGATCGCATTTCCTTATGTTCCTATAGTGATAACCTGATTTCTATCTCTGCCATGCTGTCACTTTTTGAACATGAGCATAGTTCCTTGAAAATAGAGTCACAGGTGGATAGGATAGTGAAGAAGGCATTTAGTACGCTTTCCTTTATTGGTCAGACCACTGAGTATAGGAGTTGGGAGGTTATGTTGCAGCTGTACAGGACATTGGTTAGGCTACTTTTCAAATATTATATGCACTTCTAGTCTCATTTCTATCGGAAGGATGTTGTGAAACTTGAAAGATTTACAAGAATGTTGCCAGGATTGGAGGATTTGAGCTATAGGGAGACACAGAATAGATCAGGGCTGTTTTCCCTGGAGCATCGGAGGCTGAGGGATGACCTTATAGAGGTTTATAAAATCATGAGGGGTATGGATAGGATAAATAGACAAGGTCTTTTCCTTGGGGTGGAGGAATCCAGAACTAGGGGGCATAGGCTTAGGGTGAGAGGGGAAAGATATAAAAGGGAACTAAAGGGTTATTTTTTCATGCAGAGGGTAGTGCATGTATGGAATTAGCTATCAGAGGAAGTGGTGGAGGCTGGTACAATTACAGCATTTAAAGACATCTGATTGGTATATGAATGGGAAGGGTTTAGAGGAATATGGGCCGAGCACTGACAAATGGGACTAGATTAGGTTGGGATATCTGCTCGACATGGACGAGTTGGACTGAAGGGTCTGTTTCTGTGCTGTACATCTCTATGATTCTATATAACAAAACTTACTGTTTTAACTTGTTTCCTCTATGTTAACAGCTGTCTACCAAATTTAATTGAAATAAATTTGGCATAATTTGAATTCTAGCCTTCAGAGTAAAAAAAAATGTACCCTTCTGCTGATGCATGGAGCACATATATTAAGTCTGAGATCTATAATCCAGGCTCTGTTTTGTGTCTTGTAACTGAGTGCAGTATCTGCAAGTATCCTATTTTATATTACAATTACATCATCTACTTCCAGTGCACAGTATATTTAAACATGACCCGTATGGATTTGTGTGTGTAATTTTGACAGTCCTGAAAAATATATTAGTATCAAAGTCAGCTCCAATGCGACAGAGGGAATACAGAGTAGGTGACTCATCTGAATTATGCAGCACTAAACTTCACATAGACACCACTTGGGTGTAAATTACTGGAAAACAAGGTATGGTTCATGTTTTCAAGTGTGTGTCCTTTTGACCCTTTATGGATTTCAATTATCTCTGCACTTGTCCTGTTTTATTTGTACAGTTGAAATTCCTGTTCTGTTTGAATATGAAATTTCATACGTCCATGGAAACAAATTGAAAGCTTGTCTTAGTGAAGCAATTTGGCCATATGATAGCTCAATGAATAGCATGAAACCTGCTATTGAAACTGTTGAAATGAGGAAACTCCCTGCCGGCAGCATTCCCTCTAATTTTCTTACCGGCTATGCAGCCTCTAAGGTCCATGCATGGCAATAAGTTCCAGAAACAGAAATCAATGTCCAGTCTGAGCACCAATGCCAATTTTAATGTGTGGGACATCAGAGTACTGTAATAAACATTGCCTGTCCGATTTAAGTTCTATTCAACAGCTAATGTAAAAGATGTTGAAATGTTTAATTTATTATTACATAATGAAGTGTCACCGATTAATTTAATACAGATGCTACCCATTTTGTCTCCCTTTCCATATATGCTCTGCTGTGGCTCATTGGCTGCTGATGCTTCATTCTGAACCATTTTCTTACTTATTTTGTCAATGATGGTTTTCCATTGCTTTCTGTAATGTTATGTCTCATAGTAGGTACGTGGTAAATCTTAAGCAATATCGTAGAATCCCTACAGTGTGGAAACAGGCTATTTGACCCAACAAGTCCATACTGACCCTTCAAAGAGTAACCCACCTAATCCCATTCCCCTACCCCTAATATTTTACATTATCACTGACTAATGCCGCTAACCTAGACAGCCCTAAACACTACGGGCAATTTAGCATGGCCCATTCAGCTAACCTGGTTCTGGATTAGTGGTGCTGGAAGAGCACAGCAGTTCAGGCAGCATCCAAGGAGCAGTAAAATCGACGTTTCAGGCAAATGCCCTTCATCAGGAATAGAAGGGCTTTTGCCCGAAATGTCAATTTTACTGCTCCTCAGATGCTGCCTGAACTGCTGTGCTCTTCCAGCACCACTAATCCAGAATCTGTTTTCCAGCATCTGCAGTCATTGTTTTTACCATTCAGCTAACCTGCACATCTTTGGGCTATGGGAGGAAACTCATGCAGACACAGGGAGAATGTGCAAACTCCACACAGTTGCCCAAGGCTGGAATCAAACCTGGATCCCTGCGTTGTGAGGTAGCAGCACAAACCACTGAGCCACCATGCCACCCAGTATGCTCATAGTATCATCACAGCATCATCTTGCTAACTGACTGCCACCATTTTATCTCCCAATTTCTGGAGCAAAATCTTGAATGGTACACTTTCCATGATTAAGTTTATACTTTTTCATGATATCCAACATGGTAGAGGGATCAAGACCTGGAATGAATTTCACAAAATTGAGACTATTGAGATACTTGTGATAGCACTTTCCTAGATTTTTATCCTAACCTATTAGTATTTACCTATATTTGCATATAAGCAAATAAAACAGTATTATTTCTATTTAACAAATTTCTAAATGAAATCTAAGTCTTCAAAAAAAACTATAATGATCATCACACTTAAGATATTTATTGCTACTTTGGATTATATTTAGTTTATATGAGAATAAGTTATTATGATCATTGCTGTTTAAAATTTTGTTTAAGTGATTACACTTACACAGTTGCAGCAGTACTGATTCACTATAATTTAAAATGTGATAGATGTGATATGCATTTTTGCCAGATTTCAGTTAAAACACCTTATAGATGAGTGTACATGAAGTTGAGGTGCACTGTCGATTGTCAGAAAAACCCATCTGGTTCACAAATGTCCTCTAGGGAAGGAAATTGCTGTCCTTTCCTGGTCTGGCCTACATGTGATGCTAGACCCACAGCAATGTGCTTGACTCTTAACTGCCCTCTGGGCAATTAGGGAGGGAAATAAATGCTAGCCTAGACAGCGACACTCTGATCCCCTTCATGATTTTTTTTTAAAATGCCACTTCATATGTCAATAATGGTCCCAATTATAATTTTGCAAAGCACTGGGACCCAGGAGTACATTGGGCAGTGATTGTTTAACTCAGTTACCTCATTATAATTTTATTTTTGGTTTCCCACTCAATTCATGGCAGCAAATGTGATGTGGGACTGCATAATGTGAACATAACTCCAGTATTAAAAGTAATACTCCATTTACACATTTTGAAGCAGCTGGAGAACGATATTATTCCCAAGCCTGTAGCAAAAGTTAAGAAGGTTATTATTGAATGTAATAAAGGAAGTTTTAAGCAGGTGTGTACTCTTGGATTCAGTCCGAAAACTGTTTAAAGACCTAAGCAGCCTGCAATGTTGTCTATCCCCAGGCAATTGACTCTAGAAGCAATGCTACATAAAGGCATTTCTTCCACAATGTTTTTATCACCCACTACACCTTCATGTATACAGCAGAGGTCGATAGAAGCCATTGGTGATATTACAGGAACGGAGTCGATTGAGGGGGAGCCATTGCAGGACTATTGCCAACCATGCACCAGTTCAATATATTTCATAAGTGGGATCAGCAGGGCAGACAGTTGTTTTTTTCAACTGGTGTTTCATACCTCAAAAGTAAGCAACAAACATTGGCAGAGAGACAGAGGTAGAGAGGTCATCTTGGAGACTGCACCACTTTCCAAGCTCTGTTCACCCTGCACTTTTGGAGCCTTGAATAACAAGGAAACTAACTGAGGAGGAGCAGATAATGTGCAATGTTTGAACAGCTTTCAAAGTAGTATCGTCATGATTGTGAAAGATCAGAAAAGTCTACCTTAAACATGAAGGGTTGGTATCACAGGTACTATAATGGTGTCTTCGTCCAAGGGTGGAGTAGCCAGTTAAATGGACCAGGATACTGTTACAACCAAATAGTCAAATTTATATTAACATCTGGCTGGAGACCAGTTACTTTATTTTTTAAAGTAGGTAAAGGCAGAATCGACCCAGACCCCTGAAGTATGTGGACTATGAGAAATTTGGATAAACTGAGTGAGATGTTAAGCAAATCCTTCTCAACATTGAGACCAAAGAGTCATTTTTTTAAAGTAAGTCCAGGAGATTCTTGCTACTGTATGGCAGTGCCTATTAATTATCAGTCATTATCACCCTTATTACCACCTAACCTCATCTCATAGCATCCCTACAGCGCAGAAATAGGCTGTTCATCCTATCGAGTTAGCAATGACCTTCCAAAGTACATCCCAACCAGTCCCAGCCCCTCACACTATCCTCATAGCCCTGCATTTCCCATGGCTAATCCACCTAAACTGCATATCCCTGGACATTATGGGCAATTTACCTTTGCCAATCCACCTAACCAGAATCTTTGGAATGCAGGAGGAAACCAGAGCATCAGGAGGAATCCCACACAGGCACAGCGAAAACATGCAAACTTCACACAGACAGTTGCCTGAGGCTGGAATCGAACCTGGGTTCCTGGCACCATAAGTCATCAATGCTAATCACTGAGCCACCATACCATCTCCTTCCGATCTCCTTCATATGCAGCCTCCAATTCCCTATCCCTCCCCAAATAGAAACCAGATGCCAAGAATTAAAGTCAGAGCTGGTACCTGGTAAGCCCAGCTCATCGCTTTTTCCTCTAGACTTCCATCATAGACATTTGACACCAGCATCTCAGAATATATTCCATGGGCATCTCATGTCCACAGACATTGACATCCAACACATACCATCACAGGATCATGATGGCATATCCTTGAAGCAGTATGCTTCCATACATCAATGCTGCACTTTGAAGCAATGTTCCCTCTAAGCTGGGAGGCTGCACCAACATTCTGCACTTGGTGAACTGACTTTCAGCTCTGTAAGATTATATCATGCATGGACCTTGGAGGGATCACTGGCTTGGAGTGTACCTGCACCTTTCATTGTAATGCTGTTACAAGGTCAGGGAGAAGTACCCAGTTCAGGGACTGGACCAGGGTACCTTTCAAGGCTGCTCACTCATTCTCTTAGTGCCCATTTACTTTGCACCTACCTGGATGCTCACAGTGTCCTTGCCAGCTATTGGTTCCTTGCATTTTTGTGCAGTCAGAACATAAAAATTCACAGTAATTCTGCATTGCATTGTTTTTAGCACAGATATAAAGCTTGTCATGGTTGTCAGCATTCTTAAGGCAAGGGGATAGGCAGTTTGCTGTACAGTATTACCTTATCTCAATCTCACACGTGTTCACAGCATGTGTATCTCAAAGATAAAGGGCATTAGTCTTCAGTAACTGCAAGAACTCGAATCTGCTTGACTATTCAATAAGATCATGGATAATCGAATTATGGCTTTAACTCCACTTTTCTGACATATCCATAATCCTCAATATATTTGTGGATCAATAATCTGTCTAACTCAACCTGGAACCTCAGGGTAAGGAATTCCAAAGACTAATTGCTGTTTAATGAGAATGCATGATATTGTTTTCGATTATGTAACACTGAGATTAGCAGTCCTATGGTAACAGACCCTGAGAAGACAGAATAATCTTTACTAGAGAGCTATATTGCAATGATCAGAGCACACATTTTAATCAGTTTCCTGGAAGACTGGCAGAAAGATGTGAAGGTATTGCATTAGTTTCATATTGTAGGATTCCCCAGTTTAGAGACATCAATATTGGTTCCAACACATAACACAAGGACTTAGCAATGCACAGATGGTTAGTAATTATCAACATAGGATCTTGCAGGTCAATGCCCACTTCTCAGATTAAGCTGTTTCAGTCTCTTCACTTTAAAATAATCATGTATAATAGCATGTAAATAAAGACAGTTCCGGAAATCCCAAAAGTGGAGATAATACAGGAAGCATTGAGAGTGTGGTGCTGGAAAAGTACAGCAGGTCAGGCAGCATTCAAGGAGCAGGAGAATCAACATTTCAGGCATAAGCCCTTCAACAGGAATCAGTCCTCACTTTCTACCAGTCTAGGAAGTATGTCTCTCAGCAAGGGAGGACATAAATCCTGACTCTCAAATCTCATGGCAGCCTAACCAATGAAGCCTGATTAAATTAGAGCATCTTTTAGTATAGTATTATTAATTAATCAGTCTCATTCCAAATTACCAGGCATAAAATATCCTGTTTCCTAGTTGATTCAAAAACATATTGTTAAAAATAAAAGTTCTGAATCTATACTGCAAACTCATTCTCCATGTTACCAGGGACAAATGAAATTTGCAAATCTATATGAAGAATAAACTGTTATGATCCCATTGGATGATACAATTGGATAAGTCAGATCCTGGAATTAAATCTTGCTTGGTAGATTTGTTTTTGGTTTAGTTTGTTAACAGGGTAACACCAGTATTCACCATTTACAAGATACACAGTGGAAACTTGCCAAGTGTCCTTTCACAACTATTTCCAAGCATGCAATATCCATCACTTAGAAGGGCAAGGCAGTAGATGCATGGGAAACCACCATCTATAAGTTCCCCTTCAATTTACACACCATTCTGACTTGGTACTATATTGATGCTCCTTCATTTCTAACTTTGTTAAAGTCCTAGAAAATCCTTCCTGACATCAGAGTAAACAGCTATGGATGAGCACCAAATGTTGATGTTACCAGTAACACTCATGGTCCATGAAAGAGTAACAAGAAGTTATTGACTATGGAAGTCACAATGATGGCCTGGGCACCACATGTCTAATTTGCTTTCTTCAGTTAGTTACATGACTATTTTAAAGTGAGGAGACCAAAACAGCTTAATCTGGGAATTGGGCATTGACCTGCAAGATCCTATGTTGATAATTACTATCCATCTGTGCATTAATAAGTCCTTGTGTTATATGTTGGAACAAATATTGATGTCTCTAAATTGCGATATGAAACTAATGCAATACCTTCACATCCTTCTGCCAGTCTTCCAGGGAAACTGATTAAAATGTGTGCTCTGACAAATAATGCATCAACGTAGTCCAGATTAACAGATGTCACCATTGTCCCTGTCAAATGTAGCATACAAGGGGTCAGAGCTGTCATCACCATAACCTTTGTCAGCCTCATGATGGAAGTTGTTTGTAGTCAAATTCCAGCAGATGGTACAACCTTGTCATTTAGTGATGTAAAGTCTGAGAAGGCAGTTTTTGATGACTGGTTAGAACTATTAGACATTAGTTTATGCTTTGTTGGAACTGAATTTCCTGTTCGGTGATCACATTATGCGTCAGTGACTCATGGTGCCAGTTAATTATAAGCGGGCTTGAAGATGCAGCAACATAGAATACAGCATGTGGGTTGAACACACACGTACATATATTTGCAGAGCAATTTTTTCGCCTCTGCTCTGTGAATAACATCTTATTTGCGTCATGTTCAGTGGAGGGAAATCAGACAAGATAGTTTTAGTTCAATAAAGAATGTCACATTATTTAAGATAGAAAAATGCTGTCTTAAATTTTTGAAGATCATCCATCAAAAATAATGGCATGGTGTTGCTTAGAGACAAACAGCCAATAAGAGCAAGAAGACTTGCATTTGTATTGTGTTTTTCATAACTTCAAGATAGCTCAAAATGTTTTACTGTCAATCACACATTTTTAGGTATTACGGGGGAAGTGCCACAATCAACAATGTGATGATGGTCAAGTAAACTGTCTATAGATGTTAATTTAATATTGGCTAGTGTACCAGGGAGAATGCAGTGCACTCAGATCTTTGACACTCTTTCAGTGTGCAGACAGTCAATTTAACAACTTGAAACTGAAGCAACATGCAAGCAGCATTTCTGTAGTATTGTATTGGAGTGTTAAGTTAGTTGTAGGACCTTTTACATTGGGACTTCAATCCGCAATCTTCTGTGAGTCCTACCACTGAGCTGTGTCTGGCCCCTATGTACCATAAAAGGAAGGTTTAAAAATTATTAATCTGAAAATGTTACCTTTGTTTCTCTTCACAGATCTTGCCCAGCCTGATGAGTTTTTCCAGAATTTTATGGTTCTATGTTACATCACTATCATCTACAAATTTGATTTGGGCATGAAAGGTAATTGCCTGTTCTGTAATGTTCAGGATGTAGTTCTGCTAGATACAGTAACCAGCATCAATGGGAGAATCTTTCTTCCCACCAAAGTTAATACTTAATGATGGAAACAGATGAATACACCCCTCAGAGTGGTACCATATAACCAAGACAAAAGTACAGTTGGTATAAAAGAATATGTTCTTTCAGTGAACTTAAAAAAAAAATACTCCAGGTATTCACAATCTTTCAAACTGAAGTCTACAAAAATATTAAAGTGAAGTCTCTTCATAACAATTAGAATTAAATATTGGGTGAAGTGCATTAATGATGATTTTATTTTGTAATGATGTTCAAGACAAATTTCACTTCAACCACTAACTGTGGACAATTCCACAGCCTCACAATTCTTCAAATGTAGATTTTTACACAAATCAGTGTATGGCCAATGACCAAACTTCCAATCTTTATTTAGTAACCTTTGATATTCAGATCAACTGTCTTTTCCCCTAAACACATTTATTCATGGTTAAAGAAAGGAACAGACAACTGACATGGTGGTTTTATTGAATTGATGGATCAAGGCCATCTTGTGGTATCAAAATACTAATGCATTCACAATAAACAGACATTACAGAATTTAATAAGCTGACAAGTTTGTCAGCTATAATTATAGCATGGACATGTAAGCCTATTGAACTTCTGAATGATATTATGCAATTATAAATATCTCCTAAATAATATTATCAGGAAATATATATCAATAAATAATCATTATTGCTTATTGTAGTACAGTGCAAAAATCAGTAAATCCTGATCATGCTGCATTATTACAACAGTTACTAACAACGGAATGAGATCATAATAAATGTGATAACAAATTTAATCCTTCTCCATTTCAAAATCAGAAATAATTACCTGTGGTTTCAGTCTGGAATGCACTGTTTGTAAGAGCATGGAAGCAGATTCTTTCATCGCTTTCAGGACAAGTACCTGAAGAGACTACAGGGCAATGAAGAAAGCACAGGGGAGTCGGACTGGCTAAATTACTCTTGTATAGAACCAGTCTTGGCTCAATGGGCTGAATGGGTTCCCTCTGTACTGTAACCATTCTATTCTAATGTTTTAACTAGAAAACTGTTCATATAACTACAGTCACCCCACTTCAATAAATAATTTTGTGAAACGGTTTGAGGTATTTCAACACAGTAAACAGTATTGTTCTTTGGACATTGTCTTATCATTCTGCTGCCCCCTTCACCTCTTCACCCTTGTCAAAATATCCATGAAATAATAATAGGAAATCCTATCCATGATCTGTTAAATAGTTAAATTGTAAGGGTGGGTCCCAATGTCTATACTGGCACAACAGTGCTGCATATTCCATAATAGTACACTGAAATCATTCTGAAAGTAAGTAGGTTGAACCTATTAGACTGAAGACTCCAAACATTTTCAATGATCCTCCAGAAGCACAGACCCCAAACTAAATTACAATTTAATTCAATGGTGTTGAATCTATTCAACTGTCGAGGCACCCAAGGTGACACAGGGACATTTCTGGATATGTTAATAGACCAGGTATATCATATTCTAAATGCCACTAGTTAAAACACTACTAACATTGTATTACTGAGAGGACTGAATGGAGGAATTAGATTCCACCTCATTTCTTCCTCGGCCAGCTAGAATAATCTCAAAATAGTAAAATTTGTGGACAATTTAATCAAAAAACATTGATGAAAACTAACATGTTCTGTGAGGTGGAACCAAATTGAAAAGATAGTTCAAACTTTGTAGGGCCGAGATATCAATTACCATACTGCTCATATATATGGTACACACGAGAGCTGTTATGTAGCACCAGGGAGAGTAATGAATCATTTTACTTTAAAACCAGGTATCGTCTCCCTTTCATTTCTATTCCAAATTTATACTGCAACACAAGGATCATTGCAATGGAAACTGCTGCTGCTGACATGCTCAGAGAGAATCTGTTGTGTAAGTGACTGTTTTTGTAAAATGTTAGAACACACATGCCCAATGTGTCCTCTGATTAATTTACAATAGCTCGGGGTTAAAGGAAGGTCAGGGATTCACATGACTCACTAGTTTCCAGTGTGTCATAGATCAGCCTTTGTTAACCAGCTGATTTGCTGATTTTCTGTATCATCCTATAAATGTAAAGGAGCTTAATGGCAATTCTTCATTTTGGGTGATCTAGCCAATCCAGAACATTGTTACTGACCTTCTTCATCAATGTTTGTTGGCTCCAACATAGATAACATACTTAAATCATTCCTATACTTCTTGTTCTCATCCTAGTACTTAAAAAAAAATTCTTTCTGATATATTAATAATGTAGGAAGTTGTTTCTTTCTCAGTATTTGTACTGGACTCAGTAAAAATACCTTTATAGCTGTTGACTGCTTGGAAAGATACTGATAAAAAGCTGCATGGTAATAAGGTGTTGCTCTTCCTTGCCTTTTAGCAAGATTAAATAGGTTGCTATGGCAGGAGCGTAAATGGGAGGAGATCAAAAATGACACTTACATGACTACAATATTGTCATTACAATGACCATATAGACATGATCCATTACTAGTGTGTATGATGAACAGGTTAAAGGAACTTTTCCATGTTGTTGTGCCAGTGTAAAACTTAGGCCTAAACTTAAACCCAAGAGTGAAATTAAGCAGAACATTATCACCAGCTGTTGATCTCTCCTATGTAGCCCTGAGACTTTCTAGGAAATCTAAGTGCGTAACCTGCCCTGACTGGATGCCCAAAATCAGTCTTTAAATGAGGCAGGAAGGGAAATTTGTAGCCTTCCCAATTCATTTTCCATTGTGCCCATCTAATAGATTCTGCAAGAATTGGTGATGGTGTCTGTGTCAGAGCCCTCCTCAATTCGGAAGGTCGGTATGAGGCCCAGAAGTAAGCAGTGATGAATTTTGACTGCAGCTGTTTGCTTTCTGGTCTGCAGCATAATACTGAGGTAGTATCAACTTGATATCTGGACACATTAACATACGAGTTAGGAACAGGTGTAAGTTATTTGGTCCTTTGAGCCTGCTGAACCATTCAATGCAATCATACCAAATCTGATTATTCCACAGTCCTGCCTATCTGAATTAACCTTTCACACCCTTGCCTAACAAGAATATAAAAGTGCAGCATTCAAATGCCAGTGGAGTGTCAGTTATGGTAAGTTTCATAGAGGATTCGAGTGAGATTTCTCACATTATTCTCCATAACTCAGTTCATTACCTAGCCACCTCGCTCGTCCTACTTTCCCTCTTGCCAAAGGGAAAGTACTCGCCTCTGCCTGAGTCTTCTGGGATTGATGTAACGCCTGCACTTTCAACTGTTGCCAACTGGGATCTGCCCTTCACTGTGCATGTAGTAGGAGAGGAACCAAAAATAAATTCTTCTCAGGGCACATAGGTTGCAACTATAAATGCACATTCATAAACATATTGTTTTTAAAGAACCAAGCTACACATCATTAGCATTGTCCCATCTTAGAATCCCATCTAAGCAAGTGCTATTTTTTCCCAGTTCATGTTGTACCTGCTTAATGACTTCACCTTCCTCCTTGGAAGACTGCTATCACTCTCTCAGCTTTTTGGAGTCCAAAAAATTCCCTTTATCCTTGCTCCAGTTATGTAGACCTTGACATCCACTGAGATAAAACAGCCAACCACTCCCTTAGATTGCAGGTCCCACTCCGGCAATTGCATAGTTCTGTGACAATTCCCCGTGATACCCCAACATTACCCCCTAAAAGCCCAATAGCTTGGGCATGCCATCCATCTTACTGCCCTCTCCCGTTCACTCTCAGGTGTAACCAGGCTGATGTGAACATCGTGACACTCTCTGCCATGGTAACCCATGTCCTCCATTACAGCAGCATTGTACTCCTCTAATTAGATTAGATTACATTACAGTGTGGAAACAGGCCCTTCGGCCCAACAAGTTCACACCGACTCGCCGAAGCGTAACCCACCCATACCCCTACATTTACCCCTTACCTAATACTACGGGCAATTTTGCCTGGCCAATTCACCTGACCTGCACATCTTTGGACTGTGGGAGGAAACCAGAGCACCCGGAGGAAACCCACGCAGACACGGGGAGAACGTGCAAACTCCACACAGTCAGTCGCCTGAGGCGGGAATTGAACCCGGGTCTCTGGCGCTGTGAGGCACCAGTGCTAACCACTGTGCCACCGTGCCACCCTAAATATATTAAGCCTCCACCCCACTCCACAATTATTGTCCCCTCAGCATGCAAATCCTAATCCTAGAACTGACTTCCCCAATATGGGTCCTGCAACTGTGGCCCCTGATAAGTCTCCTTGACTTTCAGTGAGCTGACACCCACAAGGTCCACCCCATCCTCAACTAACTTGGATGAACAGCCAACTGATGACAAACAGAGACACTGACTGATACCTGGGCAGCTCTCAAACTCACTTCCCATGAATTGCTGGCCTTGTTGCACAGGTCCTACATGACTGACCTTGAACCATTCCCTGAACTACAGTGATACAAACTCCCTGATTCCACTCAAAGACTCTGCTTCCATGGCCTTTCAAGGAAGAAAATTCCAAAGATTCATGATCTGCAGTGGGTAAACACTTTGCCTCAGCTCTGTCTTAAGTGAGCTAACCCTTATCTTTATTAATCGTGAGCCTGGTTCTGATACCCTCTCACAATTCCCATCTTGTCAAGACCCCTCAGCACGGCACATGTTTCAATCAAGTTACCTCTTCTGAACTAAGCGACACAAGGCAAGTCTGTCCAAGCTTTCTTCATGAGACCACTTGCCCTTTCCAGGGACGAGTAAACCTTCTTTAAACTGTTTTTGCATCTTTCCTTAAATAAGGAATGTACACAGTATTCCAAATGTAGTCTCACCAACATCTAAATAACTGAGGTATAACCTTTGCATTCAGTTCCTCCTGCAAGCAATAACATTCTATTAGTTTCCTAATTCCTTACAGTATCTGCGTTAACCACCTGTAACTCTTGCACTACGACATCTAGACCCCTTAGCACCTCATTGCCCAATCTCTCACCACATAAATGATGTATTTCTTTTTATATTCTTTCTGTCAGAATGGATTATTTCACATTTTCTACATTATACTCCATTTTCCAGATCTTTGTTCAGTCACTGAGCCTACCTAAATCTTTTTGTCGACTCCTTATGCACTCTTCTCATCTTACTTTCTTAGCTATCTTTACATCATTAGCAACTTTAAAAACCATGCTTTTGGTCCCTTCATCTAAGTCATTTGTATAAATAGTAACACGTTGAGGTCCTGCACTGGTCCCTATGTGGCATACACATCTTAACAACCAGAAGATGACCCATTTATGCCTACTTGGTTCCTGTTAGCTCACCAGTCTCCTCTCTTTGTCAATATTAACAATGAGTTCTTATTTTCCGTAATGACCTTTGATGTGGCATCTTATCAAATGCTTTCTGGAAAACTAAGTACAGCACAACCATCAGTTCACCTTTTCTCAGAGCAATTATTACTTCTTCAAAGAATTCCAAGAAATTGATTAAACATGATTTTCCTTTCACAAACCATGTTGACTCTGCCTGATTACCTTAATCTTCTCAAAGTGTCCTGGAATGATTTATTTAATAATAGCACCTATCATCTTCTCTCTCACAGATGTTAAGCTAACTGACCTCCAGTTTCCTGCTTTCTTTCTTCCTCTGTTTTAGCAAAAGGGAGTTACGTTTGCTATTTTTCATTCTAATGGAACCTCCCTTAAATCAAAAGAACTTTGGAAATAATAAAACCAATGCACTAATTATCTCACTAGCCACATTTTTTATGATTCTAGAGTGAAATCTCCCAGGACCCAAGGACTTGTCAGCCTATAGCTCCAACAGTTTACTCAGTACCACTTCCCTTGGGATTGTAATATTATTGAGTTCCCCCCTGTCTACCAGTTCCTAATTTACAGCTATTTCTGGGCTGTTACTTGTATTCTCTGCAGTGAAGACTGATGCAAAATATCTGTTGAATTCATCTGCCATCCCCTTATTTTCTATTATTAATTCCAAATTATATTTTCAATAAAATAAATATTTTAAATAAATAAAATACCAAACAGAACGCTGCCCATTCAATTTCTAGTTTCAACCAAGAATTCTTTTTTATCTTAGCTATTTGAGATTGTTGTAGTTTCGTTGTAAATGTTGTTGGTGTAACTGATGGCCTGTCCCAGATATCAATCAGGGAGACGCATCAGTTTAGAATGAGCATGTCACAAGAGAATTCTGAAATACTACAGCTGTATTTACTAACCTGAAATGTACTTATATAAATAAAGGAATACTTCAGTATATCAGGACTGAAAGAGCCTTACCTAGTGATAAGGAGCAAATATACTCAGGGACAGTGTGTGTGCAGACACCACAGTCCAAAAGATGCTAAAGACCAGTATCTAAATGGGCAGGTAGCAATAACAGCTTATAACACAAGATAAAACATTGTTGCAGTAAGGAGGAAAAAAAAGTTCCCAAACCAGGATCTGAAGTTAAAATAATAAAATTGTAGGGTCAATAGCTCATAATATTCTGGTAACACAAAGCATGGAAGAAGGCATTACAGAGTATGAAGCATTAATTAAGCATTTAACACATATTTTGAAGTATTACCAATGTAGGAATAAAATGGACATGATTTAATCAGCACACCCAACATTCAAGAGAATTAATAAAAGATATTTTAGTGGATTGACATTTTTGAGCGTTGGGTAAGAAGCTTGAAGAATGTATTAATTAGAGACCATATAATACTTGATGTGAATGAAGAGGATTTATCAGACCTTCTTCAATCTACCAAGATTTTATATTGCAATAATGGTGCTGGACCATGGCAACGATCGAGGCTTTTCACCATATTTTCCCTTAAATACAAGCGACAATAAATAATTCATTCAATAAGCAATCCAACAGGCTATGCAGACGGAAATCTGGGGCCAAAAGCTGTCAGTACTGCAAGGAAACATTGGCAATTCTTCTGACATGGATGAATATAGCTCAAGATGGCATCATCACCCTTCCAAAAGTTCACCAAAAGAGTGGGAATCAACATTCTTAACCGCATTAGATTTTACAAGATGTGGGTCCAAACAGAACGAATGTAACGAGGATCCAGCGAGGACACTAGAATATGATTTAAAAATACCCTAAGTTAGCAGTACCATCATTACCTCAGGAACAAAGGAAAAGCTCTGAAAAATAAATAATTCCTGAGAAATGTAAATCATTTTACAAGGAAAAAAAATGAAGATAATTTTACAAGGAAAATACTCATGAAAGTGGACCCAGAAAAAAAGGTAAAGAGAGCATTCTTATCTGAGGTGAACAAGAGTCAACACAGCTTCTAGGCCATCAACTTGAAAGTACAAGGATTTGAAACAGAATTTAAATGTCCTTGGAGCAGCTGATTCAACATCAGCAGCCAGTTTGCCTTGTTGAAGTCTGTGAATGTCAGACCCACTAAAATACAACTCCAAAAACTCCAGGAGGCACAGATTGCCAGGCACATCTGTAAAAATTACCACAAAATTTAGTCACGGAGGAGAAAGTGTTAGTGAAACAGTAAATATGTTGCAATTATTGAACAGAAATATATATAATTGTTTAAGCCTATTGGGAATAGATGCATATCAGAATGAAGATCGGAGAGAATTTTGACAAGACTTTCCAAAGGATAAGGCAAATTGAAGCAAAAATATCATATTACTCAGGAAGCAGACGCTATGCCCATCTGTTTGTACACTCACATGAAAATTCCTCTTTTTTTGGGGAAAAGGTAAAATCTCAGTTAGACAACATGGTTAAAAGTGAGATCATATCAAGAATGACAGAACAAAACACAATGGTGCTCGGCGCTATTAACTGTTCCGAAGACAAGTGGAAAACTAAGATTGGATGAAGATCTCACTCAGTTAAACAGATGATTTAGAGGAGAAATCCATGCTATTGTCTGTCAAAAATTGTTTGCCAAAATTGGCAACAGGCATGCTTTTCACAAAACTGAATGTAAACAGAGGCCCTTTGATCAAGAGTCAAGATTGCTGACTATGGTTATTACACCATTCAGGTAGTTTTGTTTCAATCATCTACCATTTGGGAGCTCATCTGTACCAGTGATTTTCCAAGAGTCTCTGTCTAGAATCGTTGCTGGATCTTCATTACATTTTTTTGGAACCACATCTTGTACAATCCATTGCAATTGAGCATGTTGATTCCCACTCTTTTGGCAGACTTTTGGGAAGGTGATGATGTCACCTTGATCCATCCAGCTATGTTAGAAAGTTTCCCATGTTTCCTTGCAGTATTGACTACTTAGCATCTACATAGCAAGTTAGAGTGCTTATTGAATGAATGACTTATTATCACTTATATTTAAGGGAAAATACAGTGAAAAGCTACAACTGTTGCACACTCCAGTACCATTATTGGAACAACATGCTGAAATTGGTATGAACTTTCAGGACAGCAATGTAGCTTATAATGTGTTTTCACTGAATTGCTCCATGATTGATGCCTGCATCAATCATGGTAGAGGTCATATGATTCCAGCAAACCTGACGGTACATTATTAATGGCATTGTATTTCTATCCCAAGCATCCCCTTTTTATATAAAAAAATTTGTAATTATCATCATTAACGCTGTGAGCTACCCAAGTTACCCATCATGCACACAATTGTTCTTATGCATTTGCAGTTCATTATTCTCATCTGCATGCATAATCTTTAAATTGAGCCAGTCTCTTTATGGAACATGTCATTGGCTGTTGACCTTGGTGATGGTTCTTTCTGAAGGAGGTTGCTTCTCACTAGTTAGAATCGTAATCAATGGTGACAAGATAATCAAATACTGCAATTGGGAGGAAATCTACTCTTGGTTTTATCCATAGTCAACTGCGGTGTCATGTATCATTACAAGCTCCCTAGTTTGCTTAGCTTTGTACTCAATACAAGCTCTGCACTGGCTGATGTCGTCCTTAATTTTATTGCTTATGCTAGGCCAGTATAACCGGGCACATCTCTTGCCTTCCTCAGAATTGATTTGATTCCAAGGTGATTTGCATGGATACACTTTAATGATAAATATTCCAAATCCTTTCTACAATATGCCATCTTGATCTGTCAATTCATCCCTGTTTGCCCAATACAGTCTTAGGGTAAAATGTATGTTCTTGATGTTTTCAGGTCATACCTTCATTGCTACTTATTGCAACTTTTGGAGAATTGCTTGTTGGGTAGTTGGCTTGAATTGAGCAAGGTGCTGGTCTGATAAATTAAATTAGCTGACTTTTCACATCCTCTGAATGAAGTAGACAATTGTGAGTCAATGAGAAAAAGAAAGCAAGCTCAATAGAAATTAGATTGTCAATGTCAAGAAAAGAAATCTGATTCTATTACCAAGTTTCAAATGGTAGGACAAGAATCTTGCTAGTGAGTGGTATGAGGCCTGTTTGCAACAGTGTACATATATTAATATTCTGTTATTGCCTAATCTTGCCTCATTGATATGCTGTTCCTATTCTCCCACCATCCTCCTGGATAAAAACTAAACAGTGACAATTCCTGACATGAAAGTCAGAATAGGTATCTAATAGTTCCAGTTTGCCACTTGCTTTTCTGGACCTCCATCTTGAACAGCAATCCTCCATATCTCGGGGTATACTCCTTGGGCAACAACCACCTCAGCTGCCCTGCCCACATAGGAATTGGACAAATACCAGCCTCACCACATTCTCCCCGTGTCTGCGTGGGTTTCCTCCGGGTGCTCCGGTTTCCTCCCACAGTCCAAAGATGTGCGGGTCAGGTGAATTGGCCATGCTAAATTGCCCGTAGTGTTAGGTTAAAGGGGTAAATGTAGGGGTATGGGTGGGTTGCGCTTCGGCGGGTCGGTGTGGACTTGTTGGGCCGAAGGGCCTGTTTCCACATTGTAAGTAATCTAATCTAATCTAATCTAATCATCTTGGCACACCTGGAGACCATTTAGAATGAAATTCTTAACTTCCATGCTGCATTTTGAGCCACAGTTGCACCTTTCTTTGTAATATGGCTTCCAAGTGGAGGGACCCTGCCCCATGCTGGGCAGTTGGTATTGGAGTTTTTGGTCAGTGGTCTGGAAGCATTTGTGGTTAGAGGGCCCAAACGTTCTGAGTACATCCTTCCCGATGCAAGTTTATCCTCCTCAGCTTGAACTCCTGCAGAGTTCAGGATGTTAGGCAGGGAAAAAGTAGAGGAGGAGAATGTGAGCACCATTGGAGTGTTCCAAGAGAAGATTAGTGGGCGGCACGGTGGCACAGTGGTTAGCACTGCTGCCTCACAGCGCCAGAGACCTGGGTTCAATTCCCACCTCAGGCGACTGACTGTGTGGAGTTTGCGCATTCTCCCCGTGTCTGCGTGTGTTTCCTCCCACAGTCCAAAGATGTGCAGGTCAGGTGAATTGGCCATGCTAAATTGCCCGTAGTGTTAGGTAAGGGGTAGATGTAGGGGTTTGGGTGGATTGTGCTTCGGCGGGGCGGTGTGGACTTTTTGGGCCGAAGGGCCTGTTTCCACACTGTAAGTAATCTAATCTAATCTAATTTCTGGAGAAGCTGGATGTGGTGGTTCTTCCTTTTGCGGAGTGTCCACTGGCATCACGCTCTCTTCTAGGGAGCAAGGGGCACCTAGAGTGGTGTAGGAGCCCCTTGTCCCTGTTACCTTGCAATTGTTGCTGAGCATCAACAGCTACCAATGTAACCACGGGGGTAGACAAACCACATATCAGAGGCAGCATGGTACAGACTTTTCCAACCTTCCAGTCAATTTGCTCAGTGCCTCTGACAAACCTGTCAGCTGCTCCTGTGTCTGCTTGCAAATTTGGATGAAGTTATGAATGGCCATTGGATCCTGTCTGAGGCTGTGCAGGTGCCTAATCTTTGGTGCCCACCAGAATATATTTCTAAATGTACCCTTGCTAACATGTCCACTGAGGTGCCAGTCTCTGAGCTGGTGGAGAGTACAGGAGGCAGCCTTGAATCACAGAATCCTACATTATGAAAGTAGGCCATTCAGACCAGCAAGTCCATGGTGACCCTCCAAAGAGCATCCCAATCAGACCCGTCACAGTCCTATCCCTGTAACTCTGCATTTCCAATAGCTAATCGACCCACCCTGCCCATCAGACCTCCAGACTTCTGTTGGGGAAGTGGAGTGTAAACTTCCCTTTCTCAATGATTTCTGGGGCAATTCATCACACACAGGAAGTGTGAAGGACAGCTCATGACTAACTATTGCTTGACCTGGTACAAGCTGCATTTTAAAAATGGCACTGAGCTGGGAATCCTGGGATATCCCAGCAGTGGCAAGTATCTTTGCTGCTGGTAAGCACATGATACTACCAGCAGGGGGCACCATAGAGAGGCGGTACATACATAATGCTGTAAAGAATTGCATTAGATAACTCACTGAAAAAACCCTCTATGAAGTTCCCTGAAGTTCATATTTAGCTGGTTTTAGGTAAAATCCAGCCCAGTATAAGGATATAAGTAATAGGCCATTCAGCTCCTCAAACCTGATTCCCCCGTTCAATAGGATCATAGCTGATCTAATATTCCTCAGATCTACTTTCCTATCCTTTCTCCATAGCCCTCAATTTTACTACTGATCAAAAATTTATCTATCTCAGTTTTAAATATACACAAGGAATCTGACCCAAAGCTCTCTGTGGCAAAGAATTCCAAAGACTCATAACCCTCTGAGAGAAGAAATTCCTCCTCATCTTAGTCTTAATTTGGCATCCAATTATTCTGAGACTACGCCCTCTGGTTCTAGATTCTTCCATAAAAGAATAATCAAGGCTATGAATAGTAGACAGTCTTTGGCGAGTCAGGAATGAGTTATTTACCACAGAATTCTCAGTATCTGACCTGCTCCTGTAGCTGCTGACTTTAAACAGCTAGTCGAATTCAATTCTCATACACATATGGATACTTTAAATCATTCATGTCATTTCTCCAGATCAGTAATGAAGTGGGAATCACAAATGGTACAACTATGTGTTCAGAGTGCTGTCATTTTCACATTGTCTCCTACAAATCCATACCCTCTTGGACTTTTCTTTAAAAATGCAACTCAATATGAATTTGCATCCTGCAGAAATTGTGAAAATTGTCTTGTGGTTGTCCAGAATTACTTGAATAAAAGTTGCCAGGCAGAAAACAACGAGATGTAAATAAAAATATTCCATTCAGTAGGCAATTAGCTACAATCTGCTCACGGGATAGCTGTAGATCCTTAATGTTTTTCAAGCTACAACTCTTTTCCCATGCGCTGAACTCTTTAAAATCCAAAATAAGGATTTAAATTAGAAAAATCAATATGATTCAAACTATTACTTAAATTGTATTTTGGATACAATGTATTTTAGCTACACTGCGTATGCTCAGATTTCACGATCAAATTCAAAAGAAAATCACAGCTAAAGCCCTCAAGTAGTATTTTTGAGGCATAAATTAGAAAATTGTATCCAAAATACAATTTAAGTAATAATTTGAATCATATTGATATGAAATAAGTATTGCTTTTTTCTAATTTAAATCCTTTTTCTAGATCTTGAAGAGTTCAGCGCATGGGAAAAGAGTTGTGGCATGAAAAACATTAAGCGATGTACAGATATCCCATGAACAGATTGTGAAATCTCTGTGTACTTAACATCTAGCCCTTGTACCGAAGTTTATCTACATACGCCGAGTCAGTCTCTTATGCTGACTTTAGTATTATCACATCCAATTTTCTTCTCATTGGGATTGTTTTCTGTTCCTAAATTTGTTTCTTGACTGCTGACAAAGTAAATTATGAAAGAGCTTGTTGTTGCTTAGAATCTAAGTTTCCATTTGACCAGCCTACTCTATGTTGAACCATAGACAGTTGGAAGCTTACATTTATTAATCTGAGTGACTATGATTCAAACTTTTATATTGAGTTGTTTATCCAACCTACACTTGTGATGTATCACAATGAAATAGACTCTCTCAATCAGAGAGGGAATATCCAATCAGTCTTCAAACACTCTGACAGAGATCACTTTATTCATTGTTCAATAATGTCAAGTTCATAAACAAATGTTGAAAAGCAAGGAGAATCTGGGCTTGCACATTCAATAATCCTCCTTTCTCTAATAACACCCAATAGTTGTAAGCATTCCTGCAGCTACAACTCCTGTTTCTATTTCTGCTCAGTTTCCTACAGCGTGACCTTTTAAGGGAGTAAGTCTGCACAGGGAATATAACCAGACTTTGCTAATGTCCTGGTCCACAGAAAGGCAGTTGAGGATGAGCTACCCCAATGGGATATAGAGTTAATGTAGCTGGAAATGTGTTGCTGGAAAAGCGCAGCAGGTCAGGCAGCATCCAGGGAACAGGAGAATCGACGTTTCGGGCATAAGCCCTTCTTCAGGAATGAGGAAAGTTTGTCCAGCAGGCTAAGATAAAAGGTAGGGAGGAGGGACTTGGGGGAGGGGCATCGGAAATGTGATAGGTGGAAAGAGGTCAAGGTGAGGGTGATAGGTCAGACTGGGGTGGGGGCGGAGAGGTCGGGAAGAAGATTGCAGGTTAGGAAGGCGGTGCTGAATTCGATGGATTTGACTGAGACAGGGTGGGGGGAGGGGAAATGAGGAAACTGGTGAAATCCAAGTTCATTCCTTGTGGTTGGAGGGTTCCTAGGTGAAAGATGAGGCGTTCTTCCTCCAACCGTTGTTTTGTTGTGGTCTGACGATGGAGGAGTCCAAAGACCTGCACATCCTTGGTGGAGTGGGAGGGGGAATTGAAATGTTGAGCCACAGGGTGGTTGGGTTGGTTGGTCCGGGTGTCCCAGAGGTGTTCTCTGAAATGCTCCACCCACGCACAAACCAGATGGCCTCCTTCTTCAAGGACCGCAATTTCCCCCCGACGTGGTCGACGATGCCCTCCACCGCATCTCTTCCACTTCCCGCTCCTCCGCCCTTGAGTCCCGCCCCTCCAACCGCCACCAGGACAGAACCCCACTGGTCCTCACCTACCACCCCACCAATCTCCATGTATAGCGCATCATCCGCCGTCATTTCTGCTACCTCCAAACGGACCCCACCACCAAGGATATATTTCCCTCCCCTCCCCTTTCAGCATTCCGTAAAGACCACTCCCTCCGTGACTCCCTCGTCAGATTCACACCCCCCACCAACCCAACCTCCACTCCCGGCACCTTCCCCTGCAACCGCAGGAGGTGCAAGATTTGTGCCCACACCTCCCCCCTCACCTCCCTCCAAGGCCCCAAAGGAAACTTCCATATCTGCCACAGATTCACCTGCACCTCCACATACATCATCTATTGCATCCTCTGCACCCGATGTGGCCTCCTCTATATTGGGGAGAAAGACCGGCTACTTGCGGAGCGTTTCAGAGAACACCTCTGGGACACCCGGACCAACCAACCCAACCACCCTGTAGCTCAACATTTCAATTCCCCCTCCCACTCCACCAAGGATATGCAGGTCTTTGGACTCCTCCATCGTCAGACCACAACAAAACGACGGTTGGAGGAAGAATGCCTCATCTTCCGGCTAGGAACCCTCCAACCACAAGGGATGAACTCGGATTTCACCAGTTTCCTCATTTCCCCTCCCCCCACCCTGTCTCAGTCAAATCCATCGAATTCAGCACCGCCTTCCTAACCTGCAATCTTCTTCCCGACCTCTCCGCCCCCACCCCAGTCTGACCTATCACCCTCACCTTGACCTCTTTCCACCTATCACATTTCCGACCCCCCTCCCCCAAGTCCCTCCTCCCTACCTTTTATCTTAGCCTGCTGGACAAACTTTCCTCATTCCTGAAGAAGGGCTTATGCCCGAAACGTCGATTCTCCTGTTCCCTGGATGCTGCCTGACCTGCTGCGCTTTTCCAGCAACACATTTCCAGCTCTGATCTCCAGCATCTGCAGACCTCACTTTCTCCTTATAGAGTTAATGTAACTGGGCTAGTGCTGCAGTTCAGAACCCCAGGCTAAAGCACTGGTGACAATGGGTTCAAATTAGACCACAACAGTTGGTGAAATTTAAATTCAATTAATAAATCTGGAATTGATGATTAGTCTCTGTGATGATGACCAAGAAACTATCATTGATTGGTGTAAACACCCATCTGATTCACTGATGTCCTTTAGGGAAGGAAACCTGCTGTCCTTAGCTAGTCTGACTAGCGTGTGACTCTAGGCACACAGCAATGTGATTAACTCTGAACTGTCCTCTGAAACAGACTTTCAAGCCATTCAGTTAAAGGCCAGTAGGGTCTGAGCAAAAAGTGCTGGCTTTTCCAGTGAGGCTAACATTCCATGAAAGAATAAAGAAATAAAACTCTTCCCTACAAAACTGTAACAATCATTTCAACAGTTTGAATCATTGGTATCACGAGTCAGATTCCAGCTGAACCACAAAAATCTCTGAAGATTCCTTTGCAAGTTTTAACAGGGACCATGGTGAATCAGTGATAATAGCTAAGGGCAAAGAGATTGGTTCTTGCTGGGTTAAGACTGCTCAACTATAGGCTTGGACCTGTCACAATCACTTAGCATGAACTGAACAGCATGCCACTTTTATCATTGAATGCGATAATAATCTTGACTGTGTTGAGAAGTCTACCATCCAGTTAGGAGAAAGTGAGGTCTGCAGATGCTGGAGATCAGAGCTGGAAATGTGTTGCTGGAAAAGCGCAGCAGGTCAGGCAGCATCCAGGGAACAGGAGAATCGACGTTTCGGGCATAAGCCCTTCTTCAGGAATGAGGAAAGTTTGTCCAGCAGGCTAAGATAAAAGGTAGGGAGGAGGGACTTGGGGGAGGGGGGTCGGAAATGTGATAGGTGGAAAGAGGTCAAGGTGAGGGTGATAGGTCAGACTGGGGTGGGGGCGGAGAGGTCGGGAAGAAGATTGCAGGTTAGGAAGGCGGTGCTGAATTCGATGGATTTGACTGAGACAGGGTGGGGGGAGGGGAAATGAGGAAACTGGTGAAATCCGAGTTCATCCCTTGTGGTTGGAGGGTTCCTAGGCGGAAGAAGAGGCGTTCTTCCTCCAACCGTCGTTTTGTTGTGGTCTGATGATGGAGGAGTCCAAAGACCTGCATATCCTTGGTGGAGTGGGAGGGGGAATTGAAATGTTGAGCCACAGGGTGGTTGGGTTGGTTGGTCCGGGTGTCCCAGAGGTGTTCTCTGAAACGCTCCGCAAGTAGCCGGCCTGTCTCCCCAATATAGAGGAGGCCACATCGGGTGCAGAGGATGCAATAGATGATGTGTGTGGATGTGCAGGTGAATCTGTGGCGGATATGGAAGTTTCCTTTGGGGCCTTGGAGGGAGGTGAGGGGGGAGGTGAGGGCGCAAGTCTTGCACCTCCTGCGGTTGTAGGGGAAGGTGCCGGGAGTGGAGGTTGGGTTGGTGGGGGGTGTGGATCTGACGAGGGAGTCACGGAGGAGTGGTCTTTACGGAATGCTGATAGGGGAGGGGAGGGAAATATATCCTTGGTGGTGGGGTCCGTTTGGAGGTAGCGGAAATGACAGCGGATGATGCGCTGTACATGGAGATTGGTGGGGTGGTAGGTGAGGACCAGTGGGGTTCTGTCCTGGTGGCGGTTGGAGGGGCGGGGCTCAAGGGCGGAGGAGCGGGAAGTGGAAGAGATGCGGTGGAGGGCATCGTCGACCACGTCGGGGGGGGGGAAATTGCGATCCTTGAAGAAGGAGGCCATCTGGGTTGTGCGTTTTTGGAACTGGTCTTCCTGGGAGCAGATGCGGCGGAGTCGAAGGAATTGGGAGAATGGGATGGCATTTTTACAGGGGGCAGGATGGGAGGAGGTGTAGTCCAGGTAGCTGTGGGAGTCAGTCGGTTTGTAGTAGATGTCCGTGTTGATTCGGTCGCCTGAGATAGAAATAGAAAGGTCGAGGAAGGGGAGGGAGGAATCTGAGACTGTCCAGGTGAATTTGAGGTCGGGGTTGAAGGTGTTGGTGAAGTGGATGAACTGTTCAACCTCCTCGTGGGAGCACGAGGCGGCGCCGATACAGTCATCGATGTAGCGGAGGAAAAGGTGGGGTGTGGGGCCAGTGTAGTTGCGGAAGATGGATTGTTTCACATATCCATCCAGTTAGTCAACTTCACTGAGTAAGACCCATCTGTTGTGTCAAATGTGAGAAAGCAACATTCAATTTGACGGGAAAATCAAAAGTATCCCATTTGCAAACAAAGTAGAATATTCCCAGTTACATTCCTACTGATGATGTTGAAGCATTGGAGTCAGAGCTGAATTTGAACCAATTTTGCAATTCAATTAAATGTCCATCATCCAGCTCTGCTTTTTTTTAAAAGTCACCCTCCTTCATTTCTAGACTACATCATCCTTTTCTATTGTGAATACAAATGCAAAGTATCTATTTAAATCCCCAGTTACGTCTTCCAGGTCCACACACAGACAGCCACTTTGGTCTCTAATGGGCCCTCCTCTTCCCTGGGTTATTTTCTCACCCCTTTTCTACTTATAATTTCTTATGAACTGCCGTTGGATTTTCCTGAATGTTATCTGCCAGAATTTTCTCATATTCCCGTTTCAATCTCCTAATTTCCTTTTCAAGCAACCATCTGCCAAATTTCTCTGGGACATCCACTGTTTGGTGTCTTTGGTATATACCATAAGCTTCTTTTTGTTTTTCTTATCCAATCCTGTACATCCCTTGACATTCAGCATTTTCTGCAATTGTTGTTTCCACCCTTGCAAAAATATGTTGACCCTGCACTTTCACAATTATCCTTTTGAATGTCTCCCATTGTTTTGATGTGGATTATCCAGCAAGTACCTGCTCCCTCTGTCTTATTAAAATTAACCTTCTCCCAATTCAGAATCTTCATTTCCGGTCCATCTTTTGTCCTTATTTAGAATTATTTTAAACCTTACTAAATTATGGTCACTTTCAAAATGTTCCTCCACTGACAGTTTTATCATGTGCCTGGCTTCTCCCTAAAATTTGCTTCAGCACTGCCCTCTCTCTTCTAGAACTTTCTTTGTGCTGGCTTAAAAAACTCTCCTGGATACTTTTTAAACATTCAGGCCCCTTTGTGCCTTTTATACCTTGTCTTCCCCAGTTAGCACTGGGGAAGTTGAAAGTCCCTACTTCTAATAAAAGTCCAGGAATATGATTATGAATTTCCTTCCGAACCACGTAGCAAAATGGTTGCATCAGACACACTGAGCAGATAGAGCAAATTCCAACAAAACTGTTGATGTTTCACTGGACCAACAGGTAGACAGCATCGACAAAGAGGTGAAAGATGCACTTAGTGATGATCTGATGAGACTTGGTCAGCCAAAATACAACTACCTTCAGGAGGGAACATTTAATGATCCAAGGTAAATGGCATAATGAAAAGTTCTTATAGAAGGATGATTTGATAGGATGCAATGAGACCAGCCACCCTAAGATACCTAAGTCCATGCAGAAATTAACGAGACATGATTTTCAAAGAAAAGCCCTTTGCCAGCACACCTTTTCACAGTTAGATCAGGAGCATTTGGGCATAGAGCAAACATCAAGGGAAATTATGCATTGGCCAAGGAACTGCAAAATTATCGAACAAGTAATGAGGATGTGTGATGCACACCAGAGCCACCAATCACAAAGAACCACTCCATCCTCACAAGTTTCCATTAGACCCACGGTTCCAAATCACGGCAGATTTATCCAGTACCTATGTCAATAACCTGCTCTGAAGCTTTTCCAAGTTTCCAAACAGCAGACTGTAAAATGATACCACAATTGTTGCCATTACAATCGGCGAATGAACTTGTAGACTCAGGCCTGTCTACAGCTTTCGAAACATCACGGAATCTCTTCAACTTTGTGATCTGTATGTGATTGAAATTCATTCACTTTCTGATTTACTCAAGTGTCTTACAGCTCTCTGAACCTGAAGAGGACAGTCCTGTAGATATTTTAGCATGTACTGTGCTTCAGTTTTACTGACATGCTATTGAAGGAAACCCTGAAGAGACAATGTTTCTCCTCCAGTAGTTTCAGGATTAAATCATACCTTCCTTCCCTTCTTGATGCTAACTGGAAATGGGGCCATGGATCTCTAGAATAGTTGCGTACACTTTATTCCTGAAGGCTGCCCAATCACCCTCACTTCAGTGAATATCCAGCAGATGACGTTTCTCTGAAAAAGAATTCTTTATCACTCTCTGTTGAGCCTTGAGACATTGAGATTGTTCTGAATCTTCAGCCCTTCACAGGAGGGGATTTGATATTGCATACACATACAATCTGACTCAGATGTTCACCTAACTTGGTAATGTTAAAGACAGACAAAGCATTAGGGGCACTGAGGAGGGAAGGTATAGTATGTGTTTATCTCACCTGAGACAAATTCACTCAGTACAGACTGGAAATTGAATCTGCCAGATTCACTTAATTGCTGCATAAACTTGCTGAAGCACCAGAAAATCTGTTGGGCATTAAAGTAATCAGTTGAGATTAATCTATTGGCAGTCACTCCATGAAAAATTTGTCACTATTATAGTTTCCAAATTGTTTATTGCCAAAAGGATGTGTTAGTATTTATCAAATATTTGTATTAAGCTTTAGGGTGACAATTGTGCATCAGTTGATCTCTTTCTTGCCTCTGACTCAAAAAGCCTGTGGCAGCACAAAAATCAAAGCAGGCACTACAGAGCAGAATAGTGGGAGTGCTGCACTAACAAAAAGGCCAGTCCATAATTCCATGCCTCCCCATTGAGCTCACAATTAAGGTCTCCCAGCCAGACTTCAATCTATTAGTATCACTGTTAAAAACTTTGAAAAAAGTTACAGTTTGATAAATGAGTTATAACTAGGTTTTAATAGTGCTCCAGGTTCATAATTAATTTTAAAAATCTCCCAGCCTCTGAAAATCTAAATTTATATTTTTGGAATTCAAATTTCTCCACTATTATATATGTTTTAAAATATATTTCAGCATCCACATTAATTACATATTATTTTTCTATCTGCGAAAGATAATTAAAAGTGCATGATAATTAGTGTACTTAATTTTCAGATTTTTTATCTGTCAGGATACATCAATATGATTGGTTACCTGCCCTACTTGATGATAGAAACAGAAAATAAGAGCAGGAGTAGGCCATTCAGCATTTCAAGCCTGCTCTGCCATGCAGTATAATCACGGTTGATCATCCACCTCAGTACCCTGCTCCCTATATTATAATGGCTAGACACCTGGCATCTCCTGGATGTGGTGCCTGATTTAATAAAACATCAGGAAACGGGAAATCAACTCCACCGAGATCACTAGATTTTTGTGGACAGCTTTCTTCAAGGCCAGTGGCAACTCCTATCGCTTCAGCACTGACTACAAAATCCAAGCTGTGTTTGATAAAATAAAGCTCAATGACTTTGTTTACTTAACTGAAATTTAAGCAATATAGTCTTCACTCAAACATCAATGCACCTGTTCACTTAGGTGGTTATATCTGAAAGCCTGAGACCCATCATGAATGTTTGAACAATTTAACAGTAAAAACAATCAATATATTTATAGCTCTCAATTATGAAGCTATTATAAATTTGTAATCATTATATCAAGCATCATTTCCTTAGAGAGAAGACAGGCAGACTTTTTTTCTCTTGAAACGGTATGATAGTATTTCTACAAAACTTACACGTGCACATATCACCAGTGACACCTTGCTATTCTGACTATGGCTTTCCATGGTTAATGGAAGATCTGCAACAGGATACAAATGGTAAATGTGCAAGTCTAGCCACTCCTGTTTTCTTACATTCAGAAAGAGTTTAAGTCTGACAAATCATGCTTAATACAGGATAATGGGGACAAGTTAAACTGTGACCCCTTATGCACAGCACTCAAATGTCATATTCTGTGACTTAAATGTCCATCATCACAGACAGCCACATTGATAGCTCCAGTCAATGAGTAAACATGGAAAGTAAGTATATGATTAGGGTTCCAGGAAGGTAGAAGTCATCTCACAGGGAAGAGAACAAGGTATTGGTTCTGAGGCAGTAGGGCGGGTGGAGTGCCAGGTCTGGTGGCAGGCATTGTTAGGTCCTGAGGGAGAGTGGTGGGTTATCCAGACTAGCGTTGGGGGTTGTCAGGTCCCAGGAGTTGGTGGGATTGGGGGGGCTCTGTCAGGAGCTAGGGGGAGTACAGGTTATCAGGTTCACTGGCTGAGATGTTTGCCAGTTGCTGGGAGTGTGGTGATGAAGGGTGTCACCTTAGAGTATGGAGGGTATAAAGGTTCTAGGGGAGAGATAATTGTGGACATGTATGCTGTATTGGGTGTCAGTTATTCAAGGAATTAGTCTAGGTTTTTAATTGTCTAACTTTTCCTGGCAGCTAAATTTTACTTTTTTGGCGAAGTAGGTGGTGAATTAAGTTTTTTGGAAGGCTTTTTGCTGCAAGGCATTGTTGTACTTTCTGAAAGGCACTAAGCACCCAGACAAATGTTGGCGTTCCAGTAAAGCCATTCACTGACAGTATCATGACACAGCAACCACAAGCCGTGTTGCATGCAGTACGTAACTGGCATAGCTGACATTCTCTTGCCCATGCCACCGGGCCACACACTTTACCTGTCCATAGCTGCATCGTGCCTGAATATCCTTTCAGTCAGTGCTACCCTGTCCCCAATGCCCACTGTAGACCTAAATTTTCACAATAGGCGAAAGTGAGGACTGCAGATGCTGGAGATTAGAGTCAAGAGTGTGGTGCTGGAAAAGCACAGCAGGTCAGGCAGCATCCGAGGAGCAGGAGAATCGACGTTTCAGCCAAATGATGAAGGGCTTTTGCCTGAAACGTCGATTCTCCTGCTCCTCCGATGCTGCCTGATCTGTTATGCTTTTCCAGCACCACACTCTCAACCTGAATCTTCACATTGTCCAATAAGCGAATAGCACATACAGGCAAGCAACTGGACAAAGATAAAGACAAACTTGAAATGTTTTTCATAGAAAACAAAAGGAAACACAGACAAAGTCAACAGAGGCTGAACTTCACATGCACAATGCCAACCAGCGTCAGGCATCATGACTAAAGTTTATTTTATAGTTAATGACTGCAAGTTACAGACAGCTCTCTTTTATTAGAACTGGGTATCAATGAGGCTCTGCCAGGCTTGTAACATCCATCACATCTCAACTCTGTTATGAACTAAGGGGATTTTTTTTCCTCCTCAATGTCCTCACCTTCCTCCTTGGAAGATTGCTCCCATTCCCCAGTACCTCAGCTTGTCACCGGCTCTGATTGTGCATTGTTAAACAATCCCTTCCTGTTGATGAATGTTGCAGCATTGTGATACTGCCCTCTCAGCTCTAAGTGGCACCCTGTAACTGGGCATCCCAGCTATGTTTCTAAATCCACGTGCCCGGCTGGAGTTCTGACCCTATTTTGTGAAATAAAATGCACCTGCGTGATTTTGCAAGGATGTCTTTGGTGACTGGAGTGAGTGTATGTGGGTGCCATGACTGAGAGATCCCACACAGGAGCTAGTTAAATTGAAATTCAGTGCCATAGTGAACATTGCAACCACTGGAAGGCGATGGCCTCCACTCCTGCAGCCCCTGGATCCTGCCAGTGTCCGGCACAGTTCCATCACAGTGTCATTGGATATACTGTGCCTCACACATCCCCAGGAAATGGAATCAGGGTTGGAAAACTCTGGACCTATACATCTGGAGGAGCCCAGCAACAGTGACCTCTCCCAGATCTGTGTTCCTCATCCTCCATGGGGGTTGTTATGGCTCCTGAGTTTGCTCTCAGCTCTGGTCCTCCTTGGCCAGTTTGAAGTTGTATGAATAATGGTTCCCCTTCAGCCACCACTGGACTTCTGTACTGTTATTGCTGATAACGTCAACATAATTGAGATGCCAAAGTTCAATTTACAAACATGAGTGGCATGTGGCAAATTGGCTTTGATCAGCATTTGACACAGAAGCACCCTCACACTGCACACAGAGCCAATGATGCAATATTTGCTAATGCAATGTTGCTGCATTTTGAAAATGGCTGCTTCATGTTTTTGTCACTACAATATTGTTGTGTTCAACAGACATAGATCTCATACTTTCACCCATCAAACTGTTTTAGCCATTTTCTAGTAATGTTTTGCATCTGGGCAGGAAAGGTAGTGGCTGGGAACACAGCTCATGATGCATACTGTCAGCACCAGACCCATAACCCCCCTGATTGTATATGCTGGCCCAACAGGACTGACAACATAACAGTCCCCCAACTGTACTAGGACAAATCCCCTGTACGTCAACAACACAACTAGATGACTGAATGTGGTAAGGCCCCTATACTGTGTGCAGACTGTGCCCATGACTGACAGTATCAGGACCCAATGATAGACAACATCTCCCACTCCCCCACACCATCCCTCCCCCTCCCCCAACCCACTGAATGTACGGAGAGCTAGACCCCATCAATTTTCCAACATGGCCATTTGTTTGAATGAATATTTGCCACACTAGCAGCTGACAATGCTGTAGGTGATGGACTGAAGCTTGTATTGTTCAACAAGATGTTCCCCCAAGCCTGCAGGACAGTCCCATACTGTCAAACACAACAAGCAGCCTGTCTGTGTGTCTCAACAACAGAGCACCTCAATATGACATTACCGATAGCCTTTGATTCTAGCTGAAAGACTAACATGGAAACCAGCACAGCACAGAAAGGCAAAGCACAGCTAGATGCTGCAAGCAAACTTACGGGCACACAGCAAATAGCCCTGAGATTCCACCTAGTCCATTCCAAGAGTTGGGCACGGGCTTTTGCCTGAAACGTCGATTTTCCTGCTCCTCGGATGCTGCCTGACCTGCTGTGCTTTTCCAGCACCACTCTAATCTAGACTCTTCCTGTTTCTGTGCGTACAGTGCCCTGCTGCAGCCATTTCAATGCTAGTTGCCTGCTTGCTCTGCAATGCTAATGTATGCTTCCAGTGTATCCTGCCAATATATCAGAGAGGTGCCATGATGCCAGTGTCCATGAACAAAGTGTACATGTGGCTGGAACCATGCATCATGTCCTGAGATGGTGTTGCCCAAGGTCCAACGTGGTGGTGGTTTGGAACAAATGCTGAGCTGAATCCGCCAGGTATCCCCTCTGATTTCCTCATCAGATTTTTCCGACATCGAGCTCGTTTGGTGGGTGAGTTTGGTAAGATAGGAGGATGAATATTAATGAGAAGAGTTGTGGCATTAACAAGGTGTTTAACAAGCTTCAATCTCTGTAAATTGCCATCTCACTGCAGTATAACAAGAATATCACCATGCTGCTTGTGAAAAGTATAAAAAAACGGAGTGAGGTGACCTCAACGTCCAGACTGGCCTCGCCAGAATTCTCTTCTGTTTCTGCTACACATCTTGGTAAAGCCTTTACAAAGATGTTGCCAGGGTTGGAGAATTTGAGCTGTTGGGAGAGGCTGAATAGACTGGAGAGTCGGAGGCTGAGGGGTGACCTTATAGAGGTTTATAGAACTATGAGGGGCGTGGATAGGATAAATAGACAAGGTCTTTTACCTGGGGTGGGGAGTCCACAGGGCATATGTTTAGGGTGAGAGGGGAAAGATTTAAAAGGGACCTAAGGGGCAACCTTTTCACACAGATGGTCATGAGTGTATGCCAGAGGAATTGCTGGAGGCTGGTACAATTACAACAATTAAAAGGCATCTGGATGGGTATATGAATTGGAAGAGTTTAGAGGGATATGGGCCAAGTGCTGGCAAATGGGACTAGATTAAGTTAGGATATCTGTTCGGCATGGAGGAGTTGGACTGAAGGGTTTGTTTCTGTGCTGTATATCTTTATGACTCTATGACTCAGACAGTTAGAAGATTACACCCTGGTTAACTATTTACTTAACTGTAGCACAACCCTCCAAACTACTAGATACTTTCTGATGGTTCTATCTAAATAATTAAAATAACATCAATTGTCCTTTCAGCCTTCCCTATTCCTGTGAAAATAACTCCAATATTTCTTGTCTCTCTTTGTAGCTTTAGTTTCATATCCTTGGCATTATCTTGAAGATAGGCTCTCTAGGCTTTAATGTCCTCCCTATAATAAGATGTCCAGTCTTTTGTATTAATTCATTATTCGTTCTTAATCTTACATTCTATATCTTTAAGCCTAATAATATGTAGGCCCTTTTCATGATTATGTCAATATGCATTCATGCTTCCACACAAATCTTCATCTGATCTTCAACAATGTTTCCTTCTGTGTTTTTTTCCGAGTGGACTTACCCCCACTCCCTATTTCTTCCTCCCAAAAATATAACAACATCAATTGCACATGTCACCTTTCTGCTAATTATATCATCCTGAAGTCTTTTACAGTCCTCACCAGTTATCAAATGATATCAGCAGCAAGTTTCAAACTCTATTCGTCAGTCTGAGCTATCTATACATAAAGGCCTGGATTTTGCAACCTGCAGGAAAGGAACAGTTTTATCTCACTGACAGCTGCTTTGTTGACTCTTGAAATCAAAATGCACAAACCCAGAGCATGGTACAACACAGTGTCACCGAGAGAGCATTTGTGGTATACATGAGCAAAGAAATCAAGGAAGAGTGAGGCTGTTCAGACTCATCAGACTGAAGAACCCTTACCAAGACACAACATGGAGTTTAAGGATGATCCTCCCACATTGAAGACAATTGATGTCATTGTTAATGTGGGGGTCCCTACTGCTGGGCACACTGTGGCCCACAAAGGCTCTTTATACATCCCACAGCAGCATGGACTGTTCCTCCTGAAAGGCACCCCCCTGGCCACCACAGCTAAAACACAAACCACCATCACCATCCCTACCCACATACTCACCATGGCCAGGTGACGTAGCAAGCCTGACCCAGTTACCTGTGTTCCAAGATTTGCTCCACCTTTACTTGACCTGGGCCTGTTCCACATTCACTGAGTCCTGCTGCTGCACCAGTAGTGACTAATGCTTCCAGGGTGCTGCTGAGACTGAATAGCTGCCAGCCATTTTTGGTAGACTGGCGGCTCTTGACAGAAGGCTGTCTGCCTTTTTAAAAAAATTATGAAATACCTGAAGACAGAAAGTTAACTTTCTGATTGTCATTTAGTTCTGCCAGGGATTCTAAATTGGCTATGGCAGGGTTACCAGAGGCTTTCAGAATAGCAGATAGCACAGATCCCACTGTCATTAAATTCAGCCAATAGACTCTAATCTGAAAAAAATATTACTTCCATTTATACCATATCCATAAAGTAGAACAAATCTTAGGATTACAAGGAAAAGGTAAAACCAGCAAGTTAAATAAAATTTAAAAATTCAAAACTAACTAGTTTCTGAAAAAAATGAGACCACCCTCATAAAATTAAATTTCCAGGACTATAGAGATTGTTAGTAATTAGAATAACATTACAATGCATTTACCTGAGACAGCACCAGTCCTAATATTGTGGCCAATTTCTCTGATGGTAACAACAGCAAAACTGTTAATATTAACTGTTACTACCCCTCTGAAACTGACAGCAGTTTTGTGAAACTATAGATGTACAGAATGAAGCAGAAATCCAGAAGTCAGTGGAGAATCATGCATTAGTGAAAATCTCCACTATTCTGCTGATAACATCACTGCACAAATCTGTGAAAAAGTTATACCATGTTGAGCAAGGTATAAATGGATTTTCAACGATCCACTAATCTCCTAATTACCGCAAAACACCGTCACTGACCTTGAAAAGCTACTTGTCTGTTTGAGGAATGTTAAATTTCTCACTTACAATTAAAATAATTTCACAGTTTTAAAAGTAAAAGTAGCTTTTTTTCCAAATGATTCCAATCAATATCATTTCTTTTGCGAAACATGTAAAACATTTTCATTCAAAAATGAAGCTATTACATGCTTTATTACTCGGGAATACTTCAATATCATTGGCTGCTGACCTAAATAATGATATAACTGCTGTTACTTACAATGAGATTCTTCTGATTTGACACCAGATTTAATCTCTGTCAGGAAAGGGCACGTCTTTGCCACAGGAAGAATAGATTTTTGTGAGCAGTTTTTTTCGAGATCAGCCACAGACTCCTTTATTTCACTACTGCACTACAAAAATCTGGCTCTCTATGGTGTCTTTAGTGAGACCTAGTGGGTAAATACCTCAAGCTCACACAATTGCATGTTTCAGGCCTATCTGCAAAGACTACTACAATTCATCTTTTGCCGGGACAGCAAGCTCCAGACCTTCAAGGTTATGTGGATGACAAAAGATCACGCTCAACTTTCTCTTAAAACAGACTGAAAGCCGAAAGCCACACCATTATTCTCCAAGCAACATCTCGGTCAACAGGAACAAAAATGGATCCACCACTGACCTCGAAGCTACACTATTTTCATGACTTCCCCAAACTAAGCAACATATATTTACCCTTACTCTTGGCTCCATGGTCATTGATCAACCTTGATTCCATATGTCTCATCTTTGAAATTACCATCTTGTTATTCAGCTTACTAAAATCCTTCTAAAAATCTACATCAACCACATCCTGTTTAACCATACAATTGGACTTCTCTTTGAAAACTTTATAATAGTTCACAATTATGACTTGCTTTTAAAAAAGATCTGTGCTGAATGCCCTAGATTGATTAATGAAATTTAAACGTTTTCCAGTTTTGTCTCAAAACGTGCATGTGAAGAGTGTGCCTTCATCAAACATTAAGCCAGTTGATCAATAGTGATCTTGTGTATCCTTCTTGCATAATGATGTTACATTAACTGCTGTGAAACTATTGAAGAGAGTCAAGAAACATTACTTCCACTTATCAAGTACTTTCAACACAAAAAGCATCTCAGGTCTCTTCACAAAGGGCTAAGTGCCTCCAAGGAAACTCACACAAGGTGATTTACACCGCTGAGTTGCTTTTGAAAGTATTGATACAATCAACAGCAATCTTATAAGGCAAGGTGTACTTTAAAGGCACATGAAAGAACCATAGCTAGATTCCTTTAATGATATTCTCTACTAGGAAATGTTTTCTTTTAACATTAAATTGGCTGAGATCCCACATACCGCAGGGAGAATAGAAGCATGTCCCAACAGTCCACTGTGAGTAATTCAATACACCAGCAGATCAAGCTATTATTTCATTATTATATCTTCCTCAGAATTGTAAGATTATGCAAGATAACAGAAACAGCTGGGAAAAGAAAACTGCAGCAAACAACTTTTATTTATCTTTTACTAAATAACTATGTGAGTGTATGATAATTGCAATAATATACGATGATCAGCGGAGGATCCTGAGATTGTATTCATTAGAGTTCAGAAGGTTGAGGGGAGATCTAATAGAAACTTACAAGATAGTGCATGGCTTAAAAAGGGTGGATGCTGGGAAATTGTTTCCGTCAGGTGGGGATACTAGGACTCGTGGGCACACCCTTAGAATTAGAAAGGGGGTCAGTTTAGAACAGAAATGAGGAAACATTTCACAGTTGCACATTCTCCCCGTGTCTGCGTGGGTTTCCTCCAGATGCTCCGGTTTCCTCCCACAGTCCAAAAATGTGCAGGTTAGGTGAATTGGCCATGCAAAATTGCCTGTAGTGTTAGGTGAAGGGGTAAATGTAGGGGAATGGGTCTGGGTGGGTTGCGCTTCGGCGGGTCGGTGTGGACTTGTTGGGCCGAAGGGCCTGTTTCCACACTGTAAGTAATCTAATCTAAGTAATCTAATCTAATTTCTTCAGCCAGAGAGTGGTGGGCCTGTGGAATTCACTGCCATGGAGCACGGTGGAGGCCGGGACGTTAAATGTCTTCAAGGCAGAGATTGATAAATTCTTAATCTCGCAAGAAATTAAGGGATATGGGTAAATGGCATTGAAATGCCCATCAGCCGTGATTGAACAGCAGAGTGGACTCGATGAGCCAAATGGCCTTACTTCCACTCCTATTTCTTATGGTCTTATGGTCTTAATTGATTATTTTGTACATAAACCTATTTTAAAATGAAAAGATTAATGGCTTATTTAAATGACATCTAAATCACATTTAATTTCTGTGACAACAAAATAAAATCATTAAACTTAATCAGTTTAAAATATTAGATTCCGTCATCCTGAGAAACAGGTATTTCTTAATTTTGCAAGATAATTACTTAATCATCACTAAAGAACTGTTTTACTTCTTGTGTTTTTTACATCAGTTATTTGCTAAATTGCTAATGGGAAAGACACATAATATGATCAAGACCTGCTGAAATTTCAACAGTTTATACATAATTACTTAACATCCACATTTTAAAAATCTGTTTATGCCATCTTGTAGCACAGAGTTAGAACTGATAATGGTTTTTCTTTATAACCTGCAATGAAAGTAAAGAAGGGATTGAATATGATGGAAACAGAAGGAAGAGCAGTTAATGCTGATACAAGAGCTATGTTCCCAACATTTGAGTCAGAACCGCAGATGAGAGGAAGCATTAGTGGTTAGCAAGATGCGCTGAGTGGGAGCGATTGAGTGGACATGATGCAGGCCATACTGACAGCTATAATCTCTGAGCCTTGCTGGAGGCATATGCAGAGACAGAGTTAGGATGATGCTTTGAGTGTGAGAGAGCAGAGAGGGAGGATGGTGGTACTTATTCCCAGTGTTTGAGTCATGTTCCCAATTGTGGGTGCATCCAGAACCAGGGGTCACAGTCTAAGGATTCAAGGTGGACCATTTAGGATGGAAATGAGGAGACATTTCTTCACTCAAAGAGTGGTGAGCCTGTGGAATTCATTACCACAGGAAGTAGTTAATACCAAAACATTTAATGTATTCAAGAGTTGGATAGATATAGCACTGAGGTGAATGGGATCAAAGGTTATGGGGTGAAAGTAAGATTCGGCTATTGAGTTGGACAGTCAGCCATGACCATGATGAGTGACGGAGCAGGCTCAAAAGTCAAATGACCTCTTCATGCTCCAATCTTCTATGTTTCTGTGTTTTGTTTGTATATGTCTATCCTTGTGGAGGTAGAAAATCTTTAAACTTCTTCCTGTACTGACGTATGTTGCATTTTACAACAGTAATCCAGACTACTATCTAACATCGTCTCCAGGCAAGGAGCTGATTTCCCTTTCTGGGATGTGTCCTTAATGTAGAGTCATGGGTGCCAAGTGTGAAGGGCAGATCCTGAACTGGCGTGCGGTTGGACTTCAGGTACGGCACCAGAGACATGATCACCAAATGGTCCAAGCAGTAACAAGTGCTTCCACTTAGAATGACACGTATCACCACAGGGTCAGGCAGAGGATAAATAATTAATGAGGTGAAGACCAGGGGTTTCTATGAGAAATGCCATTGTAAGCCACTGTGGCCCTGGTGCCATGAATCTCACTCAAAAAAACACTGCCTGTAAACGAGAAAATTCAACTATCTTTTAGTCTATAATTCTAACCTGTTCCGGCGATGCGATCTACCCTATTCAAACTGCATGTAGAATACAAATATTAATATTCAAGCATTTGATATCACACCCTTACCACCTCAAAATCATAATGAGTAGAAGAAAATCTGTTTTGTCACTATGCAGTAATCACTGTTCATTGGATAGTCACAAATATTTTAAATAGTTGAATTAGTCGGAAAGCAGAAAGTCCATTATGAAATGTCTTTCATATAAAATATCAGCTAAGTTTTTATCTTGTGTATTGAATTTTTGTTCAGCACTGCGTCAAACTATCCGCCTGGGTCACTCTATCACATGGAGTAGGTCTGAATTCTGATCACCTAATCTAGCTCATAAAGATTTATAAATCATTTACCTTGAATACAGTAGAAAAATCATTATCAATTTTATAGCATTGTTTGTCAGAAGGCAGCAAATTGTATCCTTGCCTTTTAGTCAAAGGGCATAATTACCATTTTCAATGTAATAAGTAATTTTTTTTATTTTGGAGGTGGGATTATTGATCCAGTATGAATCTTGGATTCATATCCTCCCTAAGGTCAAATGTTCAGCCAGATGAAATTTAAAACATCGTAGCTAACTTGTATAAAATTGTTGGATGTTCACTGTAACCCACAATATTATCCCTCAAGATGGCGGTGGTGGGTTAAATAGTGTCCAGGCTCAGCCCGGGGCTCGTCCTTTCTGTCCACTTCTCTGTTTCAATTTATACATTGTTTTAACCTACCTTGGCTTGTGAAGAAAGTAGCGATACTGCAGAGCCCAGAACGGGACTGTCAGCAGGCCGGTGTAGAACAGGATGGCTAGCGATCAGCGGCCCGATCAATACGCCAAAGCTGAGTGGGGTGGCCAGTGGTCACAGGGCCAGAGCAGAGTATGGTGGAATGACCAGTGGTCACAGGGCTGGAGTATAGCAGGATGGCCATGGTTGGAGCAGAGTATAGTGGGATGGCCAGTGGTCACAGGGTTGGAGCAGAGCAGACTGCCATTGGTCATGGGGCTGGTGTGCAGCAGATGGCCAGTGGTCACAGGGCTGGAGTGGAACAGACAGCCAGTGGTCACAGGGCTGGAGTGGAGCGAGACGGCCAGTGGTCACAGGGCTGGAGTGGAGCGGGACGGCCAGTGGTCACAGGGCTGGAGTGGAACAGACAGCCAGTGGTCACAGGGCTGGAGTGGAGCGGGATGGCCAGTGGTCACAGGGCTGGAGTGGAGTGGTACGGCCAGTGGTCACAGGGCCGGAGAGGAACGGGCGGCCTGTGGTCACAGGGCTAAATTGGAGCAGATGGCCAGTGCACATAGGGCTGGAGTAGAGCAGGCGGCCAGTGCTCACAGAGCTGGAATGGAGCAGGCGGCCAGTGCTCACAGGGCTGGAGTAGAGCAGACGGCCAGTGCTCACAGGGCTGGAGTAGAGCAGACAGCCAGTGCTCACAGGGCTGGAGTAGAGCAGACAGCCAGTGATCACAGGGCTGGAGTAGAGCAGACGGCCAGTGATCACAGGGCTGGAGTAGAGCAGACAGCCAGTGATCACAGGGCTGGAGTGGAGCAGATGGCCAGTGCTCACAAGGCTGGAATGGAGCAGGCGGCCAGTGATCACAGGGCTGGAGTAGAGCAGACGGCCAGTGATCACAGGGCTGGAGTAGAGCAGACAGCCAGTGCTCACAGGGCTGGAGTAGAGCAGATGGCCAGTGCTCACAGGGCTGGGGTGGAGCAGACAGCCAGTGCTCACAGGGATGGAGTGGAGCAGATGGCCAGTGCTCACAGGGCTGGAGTGGAGCAGACGGCCAGTGGTCACAGGGCTGGAGTGGAGCAGATGGCCAGTGATCACAGGGCTGGAGTAGAGCAGACAGCCAGTGCTCATAGGGCTGGAGTAGAGCAGACGGCCAGTGATCACAGGGCTGGAGTAGAGCAGACGGCCAGTGATCACAGGGCTGGAGTAGAGCAGATGGCCAGTGATCACAGGGCTGGAGTAGAGCAGAGGGCCAGTGCTCACAGGGCTGGAGTAGAGCAGATGGCCAGTGCTCACAGGGCTGGAGTAGAGCAGATGGCCAGTGCTCACAGGGCTGGAGTGGAGCAGACGGCCAGTGGTCACAGGGCTGGAGTGGAGCAGATGGCCAGTGCTCACAGGGCTGGAGTGGAGCAGACGGCCAGTGGTCACAGGGTTCGAGTGGAGCAGATGGTCAGTGCTCACAGGGCTGGAGTGGAGCAGACGGCCAGTGGTCACAGGGTTCGAGTGGGGCAGAGGGCCAGTGCTCACAGGGCTGGAGTGGAGCAGACGGCCAGTGGTCACAGGGCTGGAGTAGAGCAGACGGCCAGTGATCACAGGGCTGGAGTGGAGCGGATGGCCAGTGCTCACAGGGCTGGAGTGGAGCAGACGGCCAGTGGTCACAGGGCTGGAATGGAGCAGGCGGCCAGTGGTCACAGGGCTGGAATGGAGCAGGCGGCCAGTGCACACAGGGCTGGAATGGAGCAGGCGGCCAGTGCACACAGGGCTGGAATGGAGCAATGGCCAGTGATCACAGGACTGGAGTAGAGCAGACAGCCAGTGCTCATAGGGCTGGAGTAGAGCAGACGGCCAGTGATCACAGGGCTGGAGTGGAGCAGATGGCCAGTGATCACAGGGCTGGAGTAGAGCAGAGGGCCAGTGCTCACAGGGCTGGAGTAGAGCAGATGGCCAGTGCTCACAGGGCTGGAGTAGAGCAAACGGCCAGTGATCACAGGGCTGGAGTGGAGCGGATGGCCAGTGCTCACAGGGCTGGAGTGGAGCAGACGGCCAGTGATCACAGGGCTGGAGTGGAGCGGATGGCCAGTGCACACAGGGCTGGAGTGGAGCTATGAAGAAACATAATGTAGAACTTTTAGCTTTTCTCTATTTTTGTACCTAATCTATTTTATTAGGTAAGATTTGTACCTAAGTACTTTATACCTAAGGTGGCGACATTGGGTGGTGACATTGCACACATTTCACTATATTCCTGTACTTTGTACTTGAGTGCACATGACAATAAACCAGTTCTAAATTCTATTTAATACAATTCTATTGGCTTGCAATCACTCTCTGTTCTTTTTAATGAGCTCTACAATACACAGTTCTATCTAATAGTTTTCAAACCCAGAATTAACTGATTAAATTCACTAATCCTAGGATAGTACAGAAAAGGAGTCATTGAGCTATTGTGCCAGTAACAATGTTTCATAAGATCAAACCCACAGAGTCCCAGTCACTACCCTTTCTCCACAACCTTTTAGTTATTTTAAAATATTTATCCACTTCCCTTTTAAAAACTATTGTGCTTCCTGCACTTTTTCTGAAAGGATTTTCATGTCACAAGACTACAGGATAATTATCACGAGAAAGTTGAGTTCATCTGATAGAGAATTAATTCAGCTGTATTTGAAAGTAAGAAAATGTATCCGGGTGGGTTAGATGATCTGACAAGAATATATAACATGATTGATGAGTTAGTGAAGAGAATCAATTAGCTGAGTTCAGTTACGTACAAGTGACCACATTCCTCTGACTAAGTGCTGATAGGAAACATACTCTTGAGCAATCCAGTTTAGAAAAGGAAACGAAGACTGCAGAAGCAGAAGTGGAAGCAGACCTGACCATCTATGTTTAAATAGAATGTGAAATGAAGTTAAAATGAACAAATAAGGTACCAAGACATTATTGTGATAGACTAACAACAATAACACCAACTTATGCATTAAAACAACCTTAAAAATAACATCCCAGGGGGATGCAAGGTGGCAGCGATCCACCAGGTCTGCCCTGCTGAGCTCTGCACCATAACTTGGGCAAAGTGGTGCTTTTACCCTCCCCATCTCAGCTGTTTTGGAGAAAATCTGTAGTTTAAAGTCAGTAGAATAGCTACATATCTTTATTTTTTGTGTTAAGAGAAGATGACTAAAGGCAAAGGGCCACATAGATCACAGCAAGCAGGGCACTCCCCTACAGCAATGGAAACACCCACGGCCGCAGTATCGGCCTCCATTGAAACCCCATTGGACTTACCTGATCAGCAAGGCCTGGCTTCAGAGTTCGTGAAACTTCGAGAAAAAATCGAAACATAAATGGAAGAGAACCGCGCCAGGCTGGAACTGATCTCGGCCCTGCTGCAAAACCATGAACAGGAGATGCAGAATCTCGGGAAGCGAGTGGTGGAGGTCGAGTGGTAGACCACCAAGTCAGAAATCGCGGCCAAATCCTCGATGGGATAGATCCAGGCCCTGGAGAAGCAGGTACAGGCCTTAGTGGAGCAGGTCGACCACTGGCCCCCATCCCGCTCCACTCCAGCCCTGCCGCACTTTCTGGGCTGGGAGGCCTAGGTGGGCTGGGTGAGAATAGACAGAGTTCACTGGGATGTGGTTCAGACCAGTGCCCCTGCCTGGTCCTAGTACGATTCCAAACCTATAGGGACAAACAAAAGATATTAGAAGTGCCCAGATTATTGGGGAAGGATCCACAGGTCCTGTTTTATAAGGGATCCAAGATTATGTTTTTCTCAAGACTTTTCTGTTGCCATGATCCACAAGAGGAAGACCTTCAATGAGGTAAAGAAGAGATTGAGGGATCTGGATTTTCAATACTCCATAAGGTACCCGGCAGTGCTCTGTTTTAGCCATAAAGGGTCCGTGCATGTATTTAAAAGCAAAGAACTTTTTGGACCCTTTGAAGTAGACTGAATGGTCCAAGTAATGTGGATAATATTGGTTCTCTTTTCTTTCCTTAAATTTTATCCTTTTTTTCTCTATTCTTTCCCTTTACAATTATATCCTGGAAAGTGTTGTTGGATTTCTTCCAGTGATGATTGAGGTTAATGTATGAGGGGGATGGGTGAAATGCCCACTTTTAATTTCTTTGTTCATAATATTTATGTGTCTTCTATTCTTTGCCTGGATGTAGGGTGCGGATCCAGCTGGAAGGGCTACGGAAGTGTTTGTGGGTAGTGTAAGTGCCCGCTATGGGCAGGGGGTAGAGTCTTCCATCAAGTGTATTTTGTATATTGTAATTGGTTCAGTTTATTGGTTCATAGTAGATGTAGTTTTTGAAAGTTATGTTATTGTAGTTTTAGTATATGTATTTTTTAGGCTCTATGAGTCTCTAATTATTTGCACTCAGTGCATTGTGAGTAGGGTTCTTCCTCAAGGGCTGTTTTAGAATGGTATGGCTACTTTTTTTTTAAATGGTGCACCTAGAACAATAAGGGGAGTAACTCACAAATCAAGAGAAAAAAAGTATTTTTGAGTCTTAGGAAGGAGAGGGTTGATATTGCCCTATTGCAAGAAACCATCCTGATGATAAGGAGCATCTAAAGCTGCAGGGTGAGGTTTGATTTGGTGTTTTATCGTCCTTTACCACTAAGAGTAGAGGAGTGGTTATACTCGTTCAGAAGAATCTCCCATTTACGTTATTAGATCAAATTAAGATGAATATGGGCAGTTTGCGATCCTTAAAGCTTTAGTACACAGTGAGGAGTATGGCATTTTGAATGTTTACTGCCCCTCAGCACATCCCCTCAAATTCCTGACTGATGCACTTTCTAAATTGATTACCCTTGAATGTGACGCACTATCATAGGGGAAGATTTTAATCACCTCATAGATCCGACAGTGAATAGGGTGCCCAAGGTTCCCCAGGTATCTTTCTGCTGTCTAAAGAATTGGTGGACTTATGCATGGAATTGGGACTGGTGGATGTTTGGAGATGTCTTTACCTTGCAAGTAGGGACTTCACCTTTTTCTCTAATCTGCACAAGTGTTATACAAGGATTGACCTTTTTCTAGCCCCATCAGCTTTTTTGAGCTCAGTGATGTCCTGTAAAATTGGAAACATAGCCATTTCCGACCATGCAGCAATGTATTTGGAGGTTAAGATTAAGGACAATGGAATAGGCTCGTAGCATTGGTAAATGGATCCTTACATTCTCAAGGACAGTAAGTTAGTTGCGTACTTCTTGAATGAGTTTAAAGTGTTCTTGGCTATCAATTTGGGCACAGCCAGTAACCCATCTATCTTTTAGGAGACTGCTAAGCAACAGAAGGGAGAGCAGCAGCATCTGCTCAAGGCCCAGTTGAAGGCAGCTGAGACAGCATATTTTGATAGGCCATCAGTGACTAACGTTTAGATAAGAGTGGTGCTGGAAAAGCACAGCAGGTCAGGCAGCATCTGAGGAGTGAGTCACAGCTCTCCGGGCTACTTTGAACTCAGTCAGAAAGCAAAAAGAGAATTCTCTTTCGTGAAACAAAGGCTGTTTGAGCATGGCGTTAGACCAGGCAAATACCTGGCATATCTGGCTAGGAAAAAGAGTGCCTCTCAATCCATTACATCAATCAGAGAGGGCACTGGGATTCTTACTTACAATTCCAAAAAGATGAATGCAGCATTTCGGAAATTTTATTCTGCACTATATCGGTCGGAAGGCTGTGAGGTTAGGCTGGTTCAGACGGAGTTTTTTTTTAAGAACCTAGGCCTCCCAGGTGTGACTTCAGAACAGGCGCCTCTCCTTAACGCCACCTTGACAATGCAAGAGATACAGGAGGCAATGAGACAACTCCAAAGTGGGAAGGCGTCCAGCCCTGATGGTCTCCCGAGGGAATTCTACAAAGAATTTACAAATATCCTGTCAGGGTCGATGCGGGCATGAACAATTATTTGTACAGTCAGGACTGCCTCCCCCACTCTCTGAGAAAGGCCAGTATCTCTCTCATTCTCAAGAAAGGGAAGAGCCTGGAGGACTGTGCCTCGTATAGGCACATTTTGCTGTTAAATTGGGACTTTAAAATTTTGTCCAAAACACTTGCCTTGAGATTGGAGCAGGTGACGCCCTATATTGTAAAGGAGGACCAGATGGGTTTTATAAAGGACCATAGGTCCTCTAATAATATTAGAAGATTACTGAATCTGGTCCAAGTGTGTCAGCAGCGATTGGTTCAGAGCTTGTTGGTCTCCCTAGACACAGAGAAGGTATTTGACCGGGTGGAATGACCATATCTTTTTTAAACTTTGGAACAGTTCGGTTTAGGTGGGGTCTTTACCAGATGGGTGGAGATCCTGTATAGTGATCCTATGGCAGCGGTTCTCACCAATGGTGTAAGATCCAGTAACTTTAGTGTCGGTAGGGGCAGCCAGCAAGGCTGTCCCCTTTCAACACTATTGTTTACATTGGTGATTGAGCCGCTGGCAGAGGCTATCCAGAAAGACCACAATGTAGTTGCCCCGGAAGTGGGATCAAGGGCGCACAAGATCACATTATACACGGATGATGTTCTCCTCTTCTTATCAAAACCAGCAGTTTCCGTGCCCCTATGCGTTAATTTATTTGGCCCTTTCTCGAAAAATAAGACCGATTTTGCAAAGTCAGAAGCTATACCAGTGGGGGGTCTTGAGGGAATACCTGATATTGAAGTGAATTGCGATTCCCCTTCAGGTGGTCGCCAGGTGGTTTTCTTTACCTAGTTACTTTTGTTACACCCACCTTTGACCAGCTATATAAGGCTAATTTTGCACACTTGCTTGACAAGATAAGACAAGGTCTTCAACAATGAGAAGCACTCATCTTGGTTAGGTTGAGTAGCCCTCATCAAAATGAATGTTCTTCCTTGTTTTCTATATCCCATGTGAATGCTCCCTCTGATGTTGTCCAGGCAAACATAACGGAGACTCAGTGGCTGGCTCGGTTCTTTTATGTGGCGTCACAGGCGGCCTCTAAGATTGTCAAATTGCAATTACCCCAGGGATTGGGGGAGGGTAGACTTTCCAGATATTAAGAGATATCAAATAAGCTCCCTTCTATCCTTTTTGAATGACTAAGCTTGTGAGAACCTGAGGTTAATATGGTTGGCTACTGAGGCCTCCCAGGCAAAGTGCTCCCTTATTAATCTGTTGTTTATGGATAAGACAAGGACAGTCATGGAATATTGTTGGAATCCAATCATTATTGATATGGTCAAAGCATGGAGAGCGATGCGACAGAGCAAAGACAGTTTATCTAAAACCTCCTTCCTCACTCCCTTGGTGGAATGCCAGGATTCCAGCCAGGGTTGATGGATTCTGGATTTAAACTATGGGTATCCAGGGAAGTCTCCTGTCTGGGAGACCTGTTTGAGGGGAAAGTTATGATGTTCTATGACTAAATGAGTCGCAAGTATGGATTGCCCAGCAGAGACCTCTTTTGCTACTTTCAGGTTAGGGACTTTATCCAAACAGAGACTACGCTTTTGATCAATGCTTGTAGGTCTGACACAGAGAGGGGAGTGCTTCAGGCTACAGGCACTCTCTCAATTAGCATCCTTTACTACCTACTGGGATGTGTTGCCTTGAAAGATATTGAGCGACTATGTGAGGTCTGGGAGCAAGAGTTGGGACTCAAGATCTTCTCAGAGACATGGGAGGACATGAATGTAGGTTTACTCGCTGAGCTGAAAGGTTAATTTCCAGACGTTTCGTTACCTTACTAGGTAACATCTTCAGTGGACCTCATACGAAGCAATGCTGAAAATTCCTGCTTTCCATTTATATGTTTGGGTTTCTTTGGGTTGGTGATGTCATTTCCTGTGGTGATGTTTTTCCTGTGGTGAAGTCTCTTCCTGTTCCTTTTCTCAGGGGGTGGTAGATGGGGTCTAACTCAATGTGTTTGTTGATAGAGTTCCGGTTGGAATGCCATGCTTCTAGGAATTCTCGTGTGTGTCTTTGTTTGGCTTGTCCTAGAATGGATGTATTGTCCCAGTCGAAGTGGTGTCCTTCCAACCTGAGCTACAAATCTTCTCAAAACCCGCTAGCATGGAAGGACATTTGGGAGAACGTGAGAAAGATCTCGATCTGCAACAGAACACATGCCATGCAGTAGAAGGTCCTTCACAAGGTTTATCTGACCCCAGACCAGCTTGCGAAATTCAAAAAGAGAGCATTTGCAATGTGCCCAAGTGCAAAATAGATGTAAGTACCCTGACCCACTGTTTGTGGTCATGCCACAAGCTTCGCAAGCCCTGGAGCACTGTGGCAGGAGTCATAGAGGGGGTCCTGGGGACTGAAGTCAAAGTAAACCCTTCTCCTGTGCCTGCTGAATTTATTATCCTTATATGTACATGGGAAAAAGCTATTTAACATTCTCAATTATTGTGCGAGGAAGGACATTTTGATGAGCTGGGTGTCTGAGAACCCTCTGGGCCTGCTGGGATGGCGTAGATTAGTTATAGAACACATCCCTGTGATTTCCTTACAAACATGGTGCATCAGAAAATGGAACTTTCCCATAAGATGTGGCAGCCCTTTTTGAACTACTTAGAATCAGATTTGTCGGCCATATTAATTAAGGCTTTTGTTTAGCCATGATGATTAGGTTGGACAAGCTTGTGTCCTGAGAGGAAGAATCCTGAATGAAATACAGGTATAATAACTAATGGTCCAGGAGGTTGGGAGCTTAGGTGGGGTTGTGCTGAGTGGTGTAGTTTATTTAATTATTTGGTGATTTGTAGTGAGTGTAGTTTTGATTTGTTTTGTCAAGCAGAGTAGTAGTTGGTTCATTGTACTTGTTGTTATACTCTTAGATTGTTACATATTTTGTAATTTTGTAATTTTATAATTTTGAAAAGAAAAGAATTCTCAATAAAAATATTTATTTTAAAAATTCCCAAGGTGTTTCATAGAAGCAACTGTTTACCTAAGAATAGAAAACGAATAAAATAGAAGGGATGAACTCAGCTTCACAATTCAAAGAAAATAGTTTTGGTTCCCATGGCTTTGTGCCAATCCAATCACTTGACATCTCCTAAGTCAGTGTGAATGAACCCCTGTAGATAAAGAAAATGTCCAAATAGGTGCATTTCAAGAAAGGCATGAATGTGTAAGGAAACCCTCTGTCACATGAACTCAGTTTTAAGATCAGTCCTGACTGGTGATGATCCTTGTCCCTAATGAGCCTCCTGCTGGTGACTGTAGACAGATTGCCTACTTGTGTTAATCTTCTGCACTGTCTAAAACATCTCTAACAATTTTATTTGACTCTTGGGATTTTAGTTTTATTCATCAAGTGCAGATTATTCTGAAAATAACAGGTGAATTGACTGATTGCTGCTAAAATAGCTAGGAATGAAGCTCACAGAGTCCTGGATTGAGTACAAAACACACCAAACACTTGCAGAGCAGCAACAATAATGCCACTGTGATGTTAGCCTACAAAGCCAATATACATCAGGGGAAGGTTGTGATCAAATGTTGTGCTCTGTCTAAACATCACCTTCAAAATTGCATCCAGTTCTGGTCACAAAAAAACACAAGAGACATTCAATCACAAGAGGCTATGAATCTTCCTTTTTGTCTCACTTTAAAGTTGTCTGCAGTTAGTTTACTCTGCCATTGTTCTGATCACTGACATATCTCAATTTACAAAATACATAAAAATTTAAGAACATTTTGTGATTGGTTCTTTAACTGCTTGCAGTGAAAATTATATTTTTAAATTCATTCGTGGTCAGTGGCTGGCCAGTATTTATTGCCTGTCCCTAGACGTCATGGAACAGGTGGTGGTGAGCTGCCTTCTCGAATCGTTGCAGTCCACATGCTGTAGATTGGACCCACAATGCTCTTAGGGAGGGAATTCCTGGATTTTGACCCAGTAACAGTGAAGGAAAGGTGATATATTTCCAAGTCAGGGTGCTGAGAGGCCAAGAGGGGAACTTGCAGGTGGTGGTGTTCCCAGGTATCTGTCTCCCTTGTCCTTCTGGATGGAAGTGGTGGTGGGTTTGAAAGCTGCTATCTAAGGATCCTTGGTTAATTACATTTGAATTGGAGAATGATATAGCCTTGTACTCAAAAGAACTTAAACTTTGTTGCAGCCAACCAACAACTTTGAAAAGAAGGGAGTGGTTCACCACTTTTCACCAGATTGTACCACGTATTTTGTCCTTATCAGCAATTGTTGAACTGAAATGATCAATTTAATAGCTCCCTTCAGTTTGGTCTCATGTCATAGATATTGTTCTGTTTAAGTTCTGCTGCTATTTTATATTTGATATCATGTTATGTGACAAAAGCCTATTCCAAATATTTGTCCAAGTTTCTTCTTTCAATCTTTTGATGACATTAAATTTATGTGTATACCAGTATTAGATTCACTCTTAACCTTCTTTTTGTAATGGAAAAAAACAATTCCTCCAATCTCATTAGCAGTGACTTATCCTTAGCTTCATCAGTATTTATACAGGAGAGTGAATTTTTTTTAGAAATGTAATTTCTCCTTTCCAGAATAAATTTGAGTTGAAGCACAACCCAAGCTCATTGAGTAAAGTTCCCAGTGAAGAAATAATGCAGTGAAATAATGCAGTGAAGCAAATCATACTAATGATTAAACAGACAGTTTGATAACGTTTTGGAAAGAAATTGGATTTAGGGATGTGCTGGAAGCAGTGGATATAATCATTTGATCAGAGGAAAGACTTTTCTTTTTAAACTCCTAAAACTTCCTGTGATTTCAACAGCATTACATTTATTCAGATACCTTTGCTCAAAATGAGTAAACATTTTATTTCAATTCTTTGGATAATAAGCAAGCAGTCCAGCTTTCAAAAAGTTCATATATTTTCACAGATAAGGATAATTTTCCTTTTTTATTTATGATGATGTGAGCATTACAGACATTTGTGACTGAGCTGAAAATGTGTTGCTGGAAAAGTGCAGCAGGGATCAGAGCTGAAAATGTGTTGCTGGAATGTGTTCCAGCAACACATTTTCAGCTCTGATCTCCAGTATCTGCAGTCCTCACTTTCTCCTCGAAGACATTTGTGACTGGTAAAACTCCCTTATCGTTAAATATGTTAGCCAGGAATTAAAGATGAGAAAATAAGAATTCAAAGTTGAGTAATGTTGGCACTTTTCAAAAGGTAATTTTTCAAACCTAAAATTCCAACAATCCACTCTACTGTACTAGATTGGTTTTCCTGCTGTGCCCCCCTCACCACTATTGCAATTTAAATCTCACTTTTAAAATATTCAGGAAAGACTGCCGATGTGGAGCCTAAAGGAAAGAACGCAAGCACTAAAGGAATGCAAAGCCTGTAGGTACCTGAAGGTGTTCAAGACATTTTGCAATAGTGTGCTATTCAAGTGTTTGAGATTATACTCTGTACAAAGTGCAACAAAGCAGCAAAAACAGCTGGGAAGACCTCAGAGAGATTTTGCTTTAAATCAAAATATTCCAAGGCTTATATGTGATTAGTATCATTGATTTAAAAATTCCTTGAAATTTTTCAATAAGTCCATTGGGAATTTGAATTGAATTGTGGGAGTGGGGAACATTTAAATTAATAAGACAGAAGAAAAATAATAAGGAAACGTAATGAACAGCTTCGAAAATAAAGCATGTTGTGTGCCAAAAGGCAATAAGGAAGCAGGAAGACATTGTCAGAATAAGATGGTTTTAAAAATGCAGGGTCAATCCAGGAAGACAAAAGGAAAAATGCAAATAAAGGAAGTCCAAAACAAAATTTAATTATGGGAATAGAAATAAAATATTGCAGATACTGAAAATCTGAAATAAAAACAGAAAAATAACTGGAGAAACACAACAAATCTGGCAGTGTGTAGGGAGAGAGAAATAGAGCTGATCTTTCAAGTCCAAATGACTCATCTTTGGAATTGGAAGGGGCTAGAAAATGGATGGTTTTTATTCTGTTGAAAGAGAAGGAGGAGTGGAACTAAGGATGAGGGTGCAAAAGATAAAGGTGGTATTAATATTGATGAAGGACAGATAGAGACATAAAATGGTGTCTCAACTCAACTCTTACTTCTCAAGGCATGTAATGGAAAAAAATGGGTCCATTCTGCTGACAGCAAAGTCATAAGATATTAACAAGACACACTCAGGGTTGGGGGTGTAAAGTGCCTTCTCAAAAAATGACAATTGTCCTTCCAGCTATCACTGAGCTTCATTGTAGCAGGCCCAGGATGGAAGTGTTGGCAAAGGAGCAAGGTGCTTTATTGAAATGACAAGCAACTGGAAGGTTGGGGTCACTCTTACAAACAGAGCAGAAGCAATCACCCTGTCTACATTTGTGTACATCACTGTAAAGGAGACAACTTTGTGAAAAACAGTATACTGGATTAAAACAAGTACCAGTAAAACATTGGTTCTTTTTTTTATCCGAGTGGCCAGTGACAAGCAGTGCCCTTCACAAAAGGCAATGCTGTGTGATTAAACAGTCCTGTTTATTTTTTTAATCTTTTTTTTAACCCCCACACTACCACCTAAGTGCGGTAGTGCTTATTCTTTTCCCCAGCACCCATGGTGTGTGTGTGCAGATGTGAGACACAGTGAAAGACACAAAGTGCACGAATCTTTATTCAATTTCCACCACCAGGAAGATAGGAAAACACCCAGGTGGCCAATGACATCAAAGGGCAGTGCTGTGTGATCAAAACAGTGAAGGGGAGGGTAGGGACTAAATCAAAATAGAATTAGAACATAGAACATAGAACATAGAAGAATACAGCGCAGTACAGGCCCTTGGGCCCTCGATGTTGCGCCGATCCAAGCCCACCTAAACTACACTAACCCACTATCCTCCATATACCTATCCAATGCCCTCTTAAATGCCCTTAAATGCCCATTGGAGGGAGAAATAATGCACTCCACTCCCTGCGGCACCCACCTCTCCCTGAACAACTCCAGGGTGTTGGTGGACACCGCGTGCTCCTTCTCCAAGGACACCCGGGCTCTAACGTAACCGCGGAAGGGGGGCAGGCAGTCGGCCCTAACCACCCCCTCCATGGCCCGCTGCCTGGACCTGTTTATGGCCAGTTTGGCCAGGCCCAGGAGCAGACCCACGAGGAGGTCTTCAGACCTGCCCTCCCTCCTCCGTACCGGGTGCCCGAAGATCAGGAGCGTGGGACTGAAGTGCAACCAAAAGCAGAGGAGGAGGTTTTTCAGAAAATCAAAAAGGGAGTGCAAACGCCCACACCCAATATACACGTGGTCCACGGACTCCACAGCGCTACAGAACAAGCAGTTGGGCTGGGAGTCCGTGAACCACCGCAATCTGCAGTTGCAGGGGACTGCTGCATGCAGCACCCTCCAGCCCAGATCCCCGAGAGAAAGGGGGAGGACTCCCGCGTAGAGAGCACACCACTGGGGATCCCCACCACCCGGTGGCAAATGGGCACGCCAAGGCGTGTCCGGGCGGTGGATGAGGGAGAAGAGGTGGACGGTGTGCAGCAGCAGTCTATACAGGGCCCTCCTTTTTACATCCTTAAAAGAGACAAAATTAAAATTCCGGAGGCGGCTCAGGTTGTGGGGCACAGGCTCCCGCGGGAAGTACGGGACCTTGGGGCCAATGTGAAATTCCGTCCAGGCTGGGGTGAGCGCGGACAGGATCCCACCGCATACCTGAGCGTCCTCCAACTGGTGCACTACGTCGGGTCCGAGCACCACCATTTTAAGGCATCGGATGGCAGTGGCCACATACCGGACGTCTACCGCTGCCCTGCTCGCTATGTCCTGTGGCAGCGTCCAGCCCAGACCCCCAGCACCCAGCACGTCCCCGACCCTGGTCACCCTCGCCGCCGCGGCCCTCCCCTCCGACAGCCACTCGAACCCACGAGTGCGGAGGTGCGGATTCCTGAGCAACGGCTCCCTGACGACAGCCGCTACTCCAGCCGGAGGATAGGCGCGGCGCGATTCGACCATGTTCCAGACAGTGATCAGGTCCTGGTAAAAGACAGGCAGCGTCTTGAGGGCGACCTCCAAACCGTCACGGTCGACGAACAGGAGCTGCGTGTCGTAGTTGAGGTTACGCACCTGGCGGAAAACATACGTCGCCAGGGCGCATCACCTAGGAGGAGGCTCGACGTAAAGGTATTGCTGCAAGGTCTGAAGGCGGAACGTCGCGACCTGGATGCGGACGCACACCAGCAACTGACCGCCCTCCTCAATAGGGAGACTCAGAACCTGCGCAGCGACCCAGTGCATCTTTTTGTCCCAGAAGAAGTCGACCAACGTTCTCTGGATGTCAGCGACAAAGCCAGGAGGGGGACCAAAGTGACCAGCCGGTACCACAGCATGGCGGCCACCAGCTGGTTTATGACCAGCACACGACTCCTGTAAGATAGCACTCGGAGCAGTCCTGTCCAGCGGCCTAGGTGAGCCGAGACTTTGGCCTCCAGCTCCTGCCAGTTGGCCGGCCAGGATTCCTCAGCCGGGCTGAGGTAGACCCCCAGGTAGAGGAGATGGGTGGTACTCCAGCTGAACCCCCATAACTCCTCTGGCAGAGAGTCCACCCGCCACGGACCAACCAGTAGTCCGGAACATAAAACATTGGTTCATCTAAAACGTGTGTTAAGGTCATTGGACAGTGAGGAGGGAGGAGCTGAATAGACAAGTGTTAAAACTTCTGCATTTCCATGGGGGAGGTATAGGATGAGGAAGTGTTAGACGTGACACCTACTATGAAGCTGAAGATGTGGACTGCACCTTTAAGAGAGAGTGAATGCTGTTCTGCACTGAGAGATTACAAGCACCTGTCTCATATAACTAGATAACAGTCTCAGTTTATACTGGAAAATTGAAAATATGTAACACTTGGCTGTGAAATAGATACCTGAGTTGGTTGCCATTTTGACAGCAATTCAAATTTAACCAAACAGTTTAAATTATGCCCCAGGATACTAAAACCCAATTAAGTTTGAATTTATTGTTCTGCCAATATCAAACCAATGAGACAATTGATGTTGGGGATATAAAAAATGCAGGCATTTTGAAAGTCATGAGAGAGACCCAAAACATTGAAACACTCTCGATCAAAAGTATCTCAGGAATGATGAAGGGCTTATGCCCGAATCACCGATTCTCCTGCTCGTCGGATGCTGCCTGACCTGCTGTGCTTTTCCAGCACCACACTCTCAACTCTGATCTCCAGCATCTGCAGTCCTCACTTGCTCCTGAGCTTTTCTGTGTGTTTAGTTTAGTTATCAGAGGGATTCACCACAATGTCATAACACAATATAGGAGACCAGAGTGTCATGGATAGAACAGTTCTTGTGAAAACTGAGATGTTAACTCTGTTTTTCTCTCCACAGATACTGCAAGAATCGCTGAGTTTCTGCAACACTTTCAATTTTATGTACAGAGTTTTATTTAATGCAGAGTATAAAAAGAAAGGAAACTGTAAACTAGAATCACAGGTTAAAAATGAAAATTATGTGAGCAGCAGTGACAGAGACATTGCCTACCGTGCTGTGATTCTGATTCCACGGCAGCAATTAGGTCAGAATAGTCAATTAAATGCTCCAGATTTTGAAACTTTAATGCAGAAAGGAATAAAGAGAAAAATAACAATATAAGCAAAATTAATATCATATATCAGTGGGCAGCATGGTGGCACAGTGGTTAGCACTGCTGCCTCACAGCGCCAGAGACCCGGTTCAATTCCCGCTCTCTGTGTGGAGTTTGCACATTTTCCCCGTGTCTGCGTGGGTTTCCTCCGGGTGCTCTGGTTTCCTCCCACAGTCCAAAAATGTGCTGGTTAGGTGAATTGGCCAAGTTAAATTGCCCGTAGTGTTAGATGAAGGGGTAAATGTAGGGGAATGGGTCTGGGTGGGTTGCAGGTCGGTGTGGACTTGTTGGGCCGAAGGGCTGTTTCCACACTGTAAGTAATCTAATCTAATATCATAGAACAAACGTGTAGATTAAAATAGAAAATTAATCACAACAGAATTCCTTTGAATTAAAGCAAGAATAGCAAGTGCCCGTTCATAATACTGTGGCCAAATTTTGAGCACATCAAGTATTACAAACACAACAGAAAATTAAACTTCTAGGAAAGTTAGTTCAGCATATGATAGCGGTGATCAAACTTGCAGATCCCATTAACTGTTTGAGTTATAAGGAGAGGTTGAACAGGTTGGGGTTTCTTCTCACAGGGGTGTAGGAGGTTGAGGGGTGACCTTATTGAGATTTATAAAATCATGAGTGGTATAGATAAGGTGAATAGGAATAGTTTATTCCCTAGGGTGGGGAATAGTAGACAGGTTGTCAAAGGCAGTCAGTTAGCTGGATCAAAGGATGGAGAAATCCACCAAGATTATCAGTTCCATGTTGGCTCCAACACATACATGTCTGCCTGTCTCCGTGCAATGCTTGGCTACCATTGGATATGTGCACGGACATGTACTCCATCATTCCAGCCATAGATGTTACAGCAGCAGTAACAAAGCTAGAAATGTCAAGGGACCTCATCCTTGCTCCTTCCTCTGAGGGAGACTGGGTGGAGCAGTAGGTACCAAGAGGGAGGATGAGCTGCACACAAGCACCCCAGAAGCCTCGTCTCAGAGGTGCCCGGCCCCTCCATGTCCCACTGCCTGCAATGTCAAAACCTGAAAAGGTCCAAACTGAGGAGGGTCAGGTAAATTTCATCATGCCTCTGCCTTTTGGCACAAATGCCCTCATGGATGACCAGCCATGTCTTCCAGGCCATCAGGGCCAACTCCAGAGCAGACTCTTTCAACCCTACTGTAGGCAGAGGAATTGTACTTTTACATAGTGAGAGGGACACAAAGCAAAAAATCATATTGGGGAACATAGATATCATGGGTGACATATCATTATAAATAATCTTATATTTCTGTAAGTATATACTCATCTACACTCTTAAATTCCTGCTCCAGTCCCTTTTTTGCTGTAAGACCTGCTGAAGTTACACCCATGTGAGAGCTGAGCAACTTCCTCAAACATCCCAAGGATGAAGGAAGTTATAATGGCCAAACATTGCTCATCTTTCACAAGCAAAAGATCCCAGTAACCAGGGACCCTTGGACCATGATACTGTTAACTGCAGTCAAGAAATTGCACTTTATTGTAGACAACAGGGAATGCACAGGGGCTGTGTTAGCATTTGCCCTGCATTGACCATCCACACTTACACCCACCTTGTTAATGAGAGCACAGAAACAATGGTGATTCACACAGCACTGCAGGTCACGTTTATTCCCTCCTTCAGCTTTTCATGGAAACGTATTGCCATTCCAGGCTGGCAGGTATTCAATGAGAAGTTCACAGCTCGGCTGTCCCTCACTGCTCAGTGACCTGCTAAGACAGGCTGTACAAAGTGCTGCCTCTCGCAGATTTAACACTGTCCTACAGGATGCTCAAGCATTTCAGGGCCACATAGCTGTTGACTTGCTGCCTGAACATTGAAGACTAACCAATGATGGAAGCATTAATAGTAAGTGCATTTAAGTTTGTGTCGACATAGCTTTGTGTATCTGGCATGACAGGGAGCCAATTGATGTAAAATATGTAATGATCATGATTGCTTGAGGTGTTAATTTTAAATGTTAATTGTTGACAAAAGAATGATTTTTGAATGGATGATTAATATAGTTGCCCCGAGCAGTGCTTCACATGCAAAGAATTATATTCTGTCCCTCAGGGGAAAACCAGTAACTTATTCTGCCCACTCTGCATTCTGTGGCAGCAATTTTGTTTCATTTTTTGCAACGTTGAGTTTAGTGCAAAGATGGCAGCTTTGTGTCACTGTGAGTTACTGGCAAACCCCAACTGAGATAAATGATAATCCTCCCCCGTCATTCTGCTTCGCTCTTGTGTTACTGTCTCTGTGTCCCTGATGACCTTACAGTATCCCCTTTCCATTCAACTCCTAATATAAGTGGTAACATTCCTAAATTAGTCACTGAATCCATGGCTTTGCAAATTGCTATGTCTTTGTTGGTCATACACTCTCCTCAGGGTGACAACTCCCTGCCACCTACATCCCCACCCAGCTTCCTGTCCCTCTTATATACTATGGTATCCTACCCTCTTATCTTCAATTGCTGTCACTATAATCGACTATCAATGAACTCCAACCCTAGTTTTGAGCTTCGTACTTTCCCAGAACTCTGCAAGCTATACTAATACTCAAATACGCCCAAATTGTCCATTGCCCACCATCTGGATTGACTTGAGGGCACAGAGAACAGTGCAATCCTCATAATTGTATCTCCCCAGCACTCCAACTAATGTGCAATCCTGGACTGGTCACTTGGCCAGTGGAACTCAGCGTGGCCCAATCCCCCCACTGCAAGGACACTGATCCCGGACTCTTGACAGACCACACCCTGAACTGAAATCAGAAGATACCCCTGACTAATGGTACTCCCTCTTCACTTCACTAAGGATTGGTCATTTGGTTAAAGGACATGCAGTAAGTTTGCTGACAGTCACAGGCACTTCAAGACAGAAGGTGTGAGGTTGATGTAGCAGAGTGCCATACAGCAATATGATCCCCCACCCACAAGGATTCAGTCTTCTGAACCATGGCAAGCACCCTGCCTTTCTCTCTTCATTAGACAGCAATGCAAGCCAGTGAAGCTGACATCAGAACTGAAGAGCCTACACATTAATCAGCAATGGAAGCCATAGCAGCTTACAGTCTATAAGTTAGAACTGAGGATCCTATACTTGAAAAACCAATGAAAGCCAGAGCACCTGGCAGCTTCCAGGTAAACAAGAAGTGAGTGATTCCAAGAAAATAAGCTAAGAGCCTTAAGATGCATCCAATGCAAATGCATGAGATGCACGTATGTCTCTGCTGACAGAGACCTGGCAGATGCACGAAAGTCAAAAGTGACCCTGAGCTCTAAAGTGAAATCAGGTTGCTCTGAAAGCGGCCATGATGATGTGGTGAGATTGGTTTGTGTGTTTGGCAATGCCCACTCATGTGGACAAAAAATAGAAGAGGTGAATGTCCATGGAGCATGCAGGGAAATGATGGCAATGGTGAAGTTAGATGAAGGACTAAAGAAGTAAGTCACAAGCTGCTGCCGCCAGGTATCCACTCTGACTTTCATATTGGGAAAGGATAGGAGAATTGGGAGTTAAATAGAAATAAGATAATGAGGTGCATATTTATGGAAATCACATAGCTGCCACTCATAGGTGAGATTCAGAACTCATCATTTAAACTCTGAGGAGAATCAGAATATTTTTCTTGATGCCAGGAGTCTGATATTTCTATTTTTGCCTTAAGCTCTCAACTTTGTCATCATTGCCCACACCACTCAAGGCAATGGAAAATTCTGTCCTCAGAATTTGATAGATTGAAATGCATTTCTGCATTGATCAAATAAATTGGAGTGACCTGGAAAGAAATGTAAAGAAAGAATGATTTTACATTTATTTGGCATGTTTGATGTCCGTAGGTTCTCCTAACATGCTTTACAGCCAATGAGTTGTTTTAAAGTGTAGTCATCACTATAAAGTGGGAAAGTACAGTGAAGTATTGTCATACAGAGCAGGCCCAAGCACATCGAATCAGCTCAGTTCCTGTGCCAGCCCAGTCTGAGGGAGGAACTGAAAGTGTAAGGACATCGATCAAATGAAAAATGTTAGCATAAACTGTGACAAACTGAAGGAAGATCCCACATTTTTCTATCTATCATATTCTAAAGAGACTCACGGTCCTGCAAAAATTGTAAATAAGCCCATAATATTCTTGAAACAGGTGCAACTTGGAGGGCATAAATATCCACAGAATATATGTACACAGTTGTCAACTTAATTTTAGTTTATGCAGATAGTAAGATGCCAGAAATTGCTGTCTCATGGATGTGGAATGCAAATACTTCAACAGACTTTTCCTGGAAGCAAATTGAGCAAAGTTAGCCCAAAATCAATTGCATCTGAAACTCAGAGCCTTGGAGACAAAAGAAAGCATTCTTCAAACACTTATCTTAGAATTACTCAATTAAAAGAAATTGGATTTCCCACTTACATGGCCCTTTGTGCACTTCACTGCACTAGAGAACACTTATTAACAATTAATACAACATTGTAAGGATAACACGAAGAAATCTGTTTATTCTTTTTAATATGGTATACACGCTAATTTTTAGTGTCTGTATTGCAGTGATGAGGGCTTGTTTGGATATGCTTTAATTGGAATGTTTGGCAGAGCACATTCTGGTCATTCTGTCTATGGGAGGATACTTCATTTCAGTGACCTGCAATATCAACAACTCTCTGGCATTCTCTCTGCAAAAGTAGTAATTCCACTAAAAAGAACTGTCAGTCATTGGGATTATAAATCTACATAAACAAATTATCTGTAGGTTGCTGGAAGAGATGAAATTATTTGGATATTCTCTGAATCCTGTTTTTTTTTTAAATTGTGTTTAACACTTTGTGAGCTCTCACCCACCTGCTAATTAATGAAGTGAAAAGTTTAATATGTGCTGTTTTTCCTGGGAATCAAGTAGCTTTCAAGGACCAGAGAGTCATAATTTTCAAGGAGATGGAAACAAGGTTTATTGCCGTAGTTACTGGAGAGAAAGAAACTCTTGTTTTGGGAAGACTAGGGGTTTGTGCTCATTGTGGTTCTGTCAGTGAGTAGAGAAGACTTCCCAGAAGCTGCAGTCTCTCCTGAAGTCCCATTTCTTAGAAAAACTTCAGGTCACCACATTATAGCAAAGGTGTGATTTTACTAGACAGGGTGCAGAGTAGATTTACCAGGACGCTAACAGGGTTGGAGGAGTTTCTGAGTGATGGGAAAGATTGGGTAAGTTGGGATTGCTTTCCCTGGATAGTGAATGTGGAGAGGGGATCTGTTTTCAGTGTATAAGATTATGAGGAGCATAGATAGGATGGATAGGAAGGCACTTATTCCAATAATAATAATATTCCAGTAAAGAGGGGGCACAGATTGACTGTAAAAGGTAGAAGGCAAAGAAGGAAATAGAGAAATATTTTCATGCAGAGGGTGGTGGAAGACTTGAATTGATTTACTGAAAGGGTGGTTGAGTCAGAAACTGTAGTATAATTAGATCTTTGATACCATCATAGAAACAATAGACAAAATGCCCTCCTTCTGTATTGTAAAGGCATATGAGATGAAAAAGTTAATAGAGTTTCTAAATATTGGTATTTTTGTCGTGGACTGTGAACTACTCTCAACAAACTGATTCAAGTGGATTGGAATCAGGACTTGACAGTTCTTATCAATCTATAGCTGTCAGCAATTCAAGCATGCAACTGGAAATTCTATGGATGTCAAACGTAGTCACATTTTATCTTTTGCTTCAAACTTTGGTCCACAAGAGCTGCTCCTTCCCCTTTTGCCATTTTTAAAAATAAAAATGCGTCATCTCCACAGAGACTTGTCTTTTTATGTCGTGTGAGGGTGCCTGAGTGTGTGGATTAAGGGGATACAGTTTTAATTCCTGATCGTAATTTAAGTGTTAATCAGTAGTTATTACTGCAAAAAAATTTGTTCAGATACACAGATTATGTCTGAGTTTGTTAAAGACTGGTCAATGTTTCTTTTATACTGGGTATCAGGATGAAAGAGTGGAATCAACAAGTTTGGCAACAGGATCAACATTTATACTAATGGTGTGACTGGTAGAGCAATGGGGCGAGATTATCAGTGCATTCCTTTTGCCACAGTCACAACACAGTTTATTGCACACTATCTGCTGCTGCTCAGTTACTCTCTTCTTCACCAATAGACAGCAGAGAGAAAAAATTGCAATGAATCTGAGATGAATTTGAACATCCCTGCCAGACTTGAAGGATGCCAACCCACTTACACCATTCCAGATGAACTAAACTGCTGCACTTACTGAGTTGAAAATGTGTTGCTGGAGAATCGCAGCAGGTCAGGCAGCATCCAGGGAACAGGAGAATCGACGTTTCGGGCATAAGCCTTTCTTCAGGAATGAAGAAGGGCTTATGCCCGAAACGTCGATTCTCCTGTTCCCTGGATGCTGCCTGACCTGCTGCGCTTCTCCAGCAACACATTTTCAGCTCTGATCTCCAGCATCTGCAGACCTCACTTTCTCCTGCACTTACTGAGTGTCCTGGATAAACCTGCAATGATATCATACAGTTCTACAAAGTGGATAAACATTACATTTCTTTCAAAGGTATGCAATATTTTGAGTACTTTTTGATCATGAAGGAAGTGATAATCTTCTATTTTTTCCAAATGTTCAATATTAAAGACTAAAGCTGACTGGCTTCTGGAGAAAGAATTCCTAAAACGCAAGATTTTGCAATGCTCAGTTTGATGGCAGTAGAATAGCCATCAACATGTTATATTTAAAGTATGTAGTGGAAATTAATATACACAACTAATTTGGGAGTGGCTTAAACAGAAGTGCTGCAATTACCAGCAAAGGCTTGCACTGTAAATTGAAAAAAAGCAACCCAAGAAACTTCCCACAAGCATAATCAGATGAAACAATTGGAGATATTCAGAAAATGACCATAAGCTTGGTGAAAGAGGTAGTTTGAAAGAGGATGAGTGAAGAGGCTTCGAGAGAGAATTCCAAAGCTTAAAGTCCAAACAAATCAGAGAACTTCAATTTTAGAACTGACAGAAAAAAGCAAGGAATGAGGAGAACAGGATAGAGGTCAGGAATGCAAATATGTTGACTACTTGCACAAAGAAACAGCTGATAGGTGTAGTTGCATATAGATTTTATAATGGTTTTTCCAGCATACTGAGGTTAGTTTTGATGAAAAGTCACACTATATTGTTAACCTGTCTTTCTCTTTTCAAGTGCTTACTGACCTGTGTATTTCCAGCATATTCTCTTTTCATTTCAGGTCTCTAGTACTTATTGTCTTTATTTGCAAACTAAATTCAACACAACCCAGTCCATCATGCAAACCAGCCCTCCATCTATTGACTCCATCTACACTGTATATTGCCTGCTGCCTCGGGAAAACAACCAACATAATCATTTTTCTGCCTGGTTATACTCTCTTCTACCCTTGGGCAGAAGATATTAAAGTTTGGATAAATTTATGGATAGATTCAAGAACAGCTTTTTCCCCACTGTTATCAGACTTTTGAACTGACCTCTCAAATGTTAGTGCTGCTTTATCTCTCTGCACCTTTACTGCAGCTATAACATTGCCTTCTGCACTCTGTTCTGCTACCCTGATGCACTTTGTATGGTACAACCTGCCTGTATAGCACACTTCTCACTGTATCACAGTACATGTAACAACAATATATCAATCAATTAATCAAAACTTTTGTTCCCTTTTAAAAAAAACTGGCAAGCATGATTTGTATTAAAAAGTTACTTCTTTACTAACAAATGCTTTGCATGAATGAAGCCATGAGGAAGCTTTGTGCAACAAATCTGCGGCAATTCTGTCATTTGGCAGAATGCAAAAATTTTTTTTAAATCCCTCTAATTCACTCCCCTCCCACTGTTCATCTTTCCCCATCCCTCCCTTTCTCTCTTGAAACTTTATTGCTGGAACAGCACAGCAGGTCAGGCAGCATCCAGGGAACAGGAGATTCGACGTTTCGGGCACAGGCCCTTCTTCAGGAATTCCTGAAGAAGGGCCTGTGCCCGAAACGTCGAATCTCCTGTTCCCTGGATGCTGCCTGACCTGCTGTGCTGTTCCAGCAATAAAGTTTCAACTTTGATCTCCAGCATCTGCAGACTCACTTTCTCCTCCCTTTCTCTCTCCCTTACCTTCTGTTTTTTATTCTCCCTCCTGCTCTCCTCCTTCTGATTCTCTTCCCATGTTTTTCCCAATGTTCCTTTCTTCCCCCTCATCCAACTCTCCCAATCCCAAGGGAAAAGACAATAATATTTGGAAATGAATGTGCACTGAACTATATAAGATGGGTCAGACCAGTATGTGTTATTCACAAGTTTGTTTTTCCTTTTAGATTCCTTCCCTTCATCTCTCTCCCCGCTCCATCCCCCCCTTCCCCACACCCTCCCTCTCTCCCCATTCCCTTCCTGGCCCTCCCTCCCTTGCTCACGTTTTTTTTTTCTCTCCCTTAGTGTGTGCAGTTACCAGATTTCATGCTGAAAGATCTCTGATTTACAGTTGAAACTTTAAAGCTTTTGAGCTCCAGTCTTCTGAACTGGATAGGAACTGTTCAATTGAATCCAGCGAAGAAGCCTTGAGGAAATAAAAATGAATTTATAAATGAGTCAAAGTTAATCAAACTCACATATGATAAGAATAACAGTTGCCATAAATTCTAAAAGAATGAAAATGTATTAAAATCACAAATAAAAATGAATAAACCTGTCACAAATGTTTACAGCTTTAAAATTGCAGCCTTTGCCAATTTTTGATGCCTTTTCATCTGCCTTTGGCACTCCATACATGATCAGGAACTGTAAATTTCAATTCTAGGAATATGCAGTAACTTTTTTCATTTAAAAAAAAACATGTTTTTAAAATTCTGAGAATGGGCAGTGATATGTTTTGACTTGAAATGTGAATGTTCATTTTTGCATGTGAGATGTGGATGATGTCACTGTGCCGGAATGTCATGCTATCTGCGTGTGGTTACATCATCGATTAATTCACGCCCTGGCATAGCCAAAACTGATGTTTTTCTTTGTCTTCTGGAACACAAGTTGTATCATTAGCCAGCAGCATCTTCAGAGTCTCTCAATACTTTTACTGGTTTACCTCTTTGATTAATAGAGTAAGAAATTACCTCTCACTTTGAAAGAAAACATTCAGAACCTCCAGCAATCTGAATCTCTTTCTCAATAGTCTTTTCTGACTGCTCTGAGTAATCTCTCCCTTTTTAGAAGATTTCACAGAAACATGCTCCACTTGTACTTCAGCCACAATTTTATTACCCATATTATTTTCTGATTCACCCTTCCCTGAGAATTCATTAAGTATTGCTACTATTGCAATCAGCATCCCATTCAACATCCAGAAATTAGTCTCTTCAGTCATTTTACAATGGAAGCATATTATTTTCTTTATATCACTTCTAGGTACTAGGTTTTCTCCTTTATTATTTTGGTGCCCTTTTTGCTCCCTAAAGTAAATCCTTTTTCCATCTCCAGATTTTCCATACTCCCAATTTCCTTGATGACTGTTATACGACCATTTCTTCACATATTTGAGGTATCATTGGTATCTGCCAGAACTGCTGCTTCTCGGACCTTTGACACTTGAAGCTCATTGAAATATTCCTTAAAATTTATTAGAATACATTTTGACGTTCCTCCACAATCCTGACTTACCTCAAGTTCTCTAACTTCATTAATAGAAACCACTGATCCTATAACATTTAATTTTTTCTTGGAAATTCTACAAATGTTTGATTAGGTTTATTTCTTTTGCCCTTGTTTCAATTAATAAGCTTCAAGAGCGTGTTCATAAGCATTGAGAATTGCTTGTTTCACAACTTTGTAGCCTGTAGATTGTTCCTGTGACAAACTGGCATGCACATATTGAATAGCTGTTCCTGTCAAAATGCTCTGTAACATTATAGTCTAAACATTTTTTGGTCACTTCATCTCCCCAGCTACCTTGAGATGAAATACCTTTTCACTGTTTCTTCTTTATCTAGGCACCAAATGTAGATTTCTAGTGAAATCAAATCCCTCATTAGAATTAGAATCATCCTCTGAGCTACTATCCCTGAGAGTCATAGAGGTCTACAACATGGAAACAGGCCCTTTGGCTCAACTTGCCTATCACATCCAGTTTTCACAATTAAACTAGTCCATTTGCCTGCATTTGGTCCAAACTCTCCATTCCCATCCCATCTATGTACTGCCGTGGTGTTCTCTCTAATTAGAAATACAACTCCCCTTCTATCCTTCCTGGAGAATCTGTACCCTGGAACATTGAACTGCCAATTTGGCCCCTCCCTCAGCCATGTTTCTGTAATCTTCTTTATTTCTTAACTTGAATAGAAAAGGATTTAGAATTACGTTGTCTGACTTCTGTCCCTCTTTGAAGATCAAGCTTTTTAAATTCCATTTCCTTTTGTCTTTTTCTCCTCTTACCTTTCCATCTCCTTTATTTAGATTCTCATTTCTCTTTCTATGTTTCCTCATTTACAACTGAATCTTAGACAATGTTGCCAGGGTTGGAGGGTTTGAGGTATTGGGAGGGGCTGAATAGGCTGGGGCTATTTTCACTGGACATTAGAGGTTGAGGGGGTGACCTTATAGAGGATTATAAATTCATATGGGGCAATGGATAGGGTGAATAGACAAGGTCTTTTCCCCAGGGTTGGGGAATCTAAAACTAAAGGGCATAGGTTTAAGGTGAGAGGGAAAAGATTTAAAAGGGATATAAGTGGCAACATTTTTATGCATAGGGTGGTGCATGTAGAAATGAGCTGCAAAAGGAAGTGATAGAGGCTGGTACAGTTACAACATTTAAAATGCATTTGGATGGGTATATGAATAGGAAGTATAGAGGACCAAATGTTGACAAATGGGACTACATTTATTTAGAATATCTGGTTGGCATGAATGAATTGGATCGAAGGATCTGTTTCCATGCTGTATATCTCTAATAGGAAGTTCTGAAGGTCTTAGAGAATATAAAGGTGGATAAATCTCCGGGACCTGATCTAATATATCCAGAACACTGTGGGAAGTAAGGGAAGAAATGATGAGACCCCTTGCAGAAATATTTGCATCATCTATAACTGTAGGTGAGGTGCCTGTTGGCTGGAGGGTGGCTAATGATGTGCATTTGTTTAAGAAAGGTTGTAAGGGGAAACCAGGCAATTATAGACCCGTGAATCTGATTTCAGTTGTGGGTTTAAATTGTTGGAGGTGATTATAAAAGATAGGATTTATGAACATTTAGAGAGGCAAAAATTGATTAAGTATGGTTTTGTGTGAGGAAAATCATGTCTCACAAACTTCATTGAGTTTTTTGAGAAAGTTACCAAAATGGTTGATGATGGCAGAGCAATAGATGATGTTTATTTGGATTTTAGTAAAGCCTCTGGCAAGGTTCTGCATGATAGACTAATTAGTAAAGTTATGTCACATGGGATTCAGGGTGAGTTTGCCAATTGGATGCATAATTGGCTTAACAGGAGGAGACAGAGAGTAATGGTTGAGGGTTATTTTTTGGACTGGAGGCCTATGACCAGTGGTGTTTCAGGGATCAGTCTTGGGTCCTCTTTTGTTTGTCATTTATATAAATGACTAGGATGAAAATATTAGAGGCATGTTTTGTACTTTTGCAGATGAACCAAAATTGGTGGCATAGTACACAATGAAGATTTTCTAAGATTACAAAAGGATCTTGATCAAATGTGCCAATGGGCTGCAAAATGGCAGATGGAATTCAATCTGGATAAATGTGAGGTGTTGCCATTTGGTACAACCAACACAGGTAGGGCTTATATAATTAGGGTACGGCCTTTGAGTAGTGTTGTAGAACAGAGAGACCTGGGATGTAGGTACGTAGTTCTTTAAAGTTTGCATCCACATATAGACAAGATGATTAAAAAGGTGGTTAGTACGCTTGCCATCATTGCTCAGTCCTTTGAATATAGGAATTGGGATGTTATGATGAGGTTGTACAGGACATTGATGAGGCCTCTTCTGGGATACTGCATCCAGTTCTGGTCACCCAGTTATAGGAAGGATATTATCAAGCTGGAGAGGGTTCAGAAGAAATCTATCAGGATGTTACCAGGTATGGAAGTTTTAAGTTATAAAGAAAAGCTTGATAAGCTGGGATTTTTTTCACCAGAGCATAGCAGGTTGAGAGGTGACCTAATCGCCTTTTATAAAATAATGAGAGGTATAGATAGAGTTGATGGTAGTTGTCTTTTCCCTAAATTAGGGAATTTCAAGACAAGGGGCAAATTTTTAAGGTGAGAGGAGAGAGATTTAAGAAATTCATAAACTTTTTTTACACAGTGGGTGGTTTGCGTGTGGAATGAACTTTCTGAAGTAGCGGAGGTTTAAGGTACAATTAAAATGTTTGAAAAACATTTGGATGGATACCTGAATAGGAAAGGTTTGGAAGGATGGGGGCCAGAAACAGGCAGGTGGGACTAGTTTATTATGGAATTATGTTCGACATGGACTGGTTGGGCCAAAGGGTCTGTTTCCATGTAGTATGACTCCATGACTCTATAATCCCAGTCTAATTTCAAGTTTCCCTTTAAGCATCTAATCTGTACAAGATCCTGCTTTTAGTTCTACCTTTAATATATCTGCTAACTTTGCCAAAGATTTCAAATAATCTACAGCTTTGTCTTCTATTCCCAGAAAATTCTTTGCAACATTCAAAATTATTTTGGAAGTCCATCCCATGTAAGATACTTCACAACAATTTTACTGCTTGATGTCCACTACCTACACATTAAAAATTCAGAGATCCCTCTGAAATTCAACAAATTCCTACCCTACTAATCCAAGGTGATGGTAATATTGGACATATCCAATCTCAGAGTCAAACCTGGTATAAATGATCACAGGGCTAATTTTTGAAGTTGGTTACCATGACGATTCACTGAACTATTCACAAGAGGCTGCCATAGCTCTTTAATGAAAAAAAACACAATTTTAGAAAATTTTAAAAATAAATAGCCAAATTTAACCTTGTTCCCAGCAATATCCTTTATAAATTCTCATTTGTGGGCAAGTATCACATCTTAACTCATTGATTTCTATGAACCTTTTGATTCATAGTTTTGATTACCTAGTGACCTCTTTCCAGTTTTGATAGAATGAACACATTTCAGTCTGACAGCTTGAAAACATTTATACAAACTCTCATAGTTTTGTGAAGTCTTCAATCTATCTGACCTTCTGCTATGGTGAAAGTTCTTCTGAACTGAAACCCAATTTTGAACTGACCTCAAAAATTAGTGGCCCTCATCTGTTTTCTGTATATGTCATAGAAATTCAATTGTCTAAGCACTACATCAATTAACTTCACAGATATCTTTCTCGGCACTTAAGTCAGATTCGTTTTGGAAACTATGTCTTTAGTTCACTTTTCCAAATGACTTTCTGACTTCTAAAAGAAGTTGTTTTCACAGAACTGAAGCTAACAATCTATTTTACCTCTACTTTAAAATCAGAATTCCCAAATCATAATTATCTATTATGCGCCTTTATCATACATCAAAAAAGACCATGAAAACATTAAGGTAGCATTCAGTTTATTATTTACTGCCATATCGACAGTACTTTAGTATAATTTTTTTAATGTACTTTAGTATAAATTTTTTAATGTGTTTTGCCTTATTTAACAAAGGCAAAATCTCACAGGTTCAATTAACAGTTCAGGATACAACTTACATTTACAAATAACTATGTATCGAACTACTTCTGTTGGACTGTAAGATAGGTGGTCGTGTGGCTTCATCCTGCTCCTTGGCTCACTAGCATATTTGACTCCTTAAAACAAAAAAAAATTCCCTTTTCCCAAGATAAAAATTAGCATTATAATAATGTTATAATATGGAGTCACATGTAGGCCAAACCAAATAAGGATAGCAGATTTCCTTCTCTAAAGAACATTAGTGAAACAAATGGGTTTTTTACAACAATCAATAATTGTTTTGTGGTTACCCTTACTGAGATTAGCTTTATATTCTACATTTTATTAATTAAATTTAAATCCAGTTGCAGTGGTGGGATTTTAACTCACGTCTTCACAGCATTATTTTGAGCCTCTCCCCTGGGCCCACTAACATGGCCATTATGCCACTATCTCTCCCTTTACAATACGTTTTATTGTGCTGTACCTTCTGAACAGTACTCCGCAGCTCAAGATGCCCCACTGAGGGGAAACATTCTCTCAGCATCCACCCTATTCACACTCCCCGCAGAATCATTGAGCTTTCAACAAAGTCATTTCTCATGTTTTAAACTCCAACAAGCACAGGCCCAATCTGCTCAACCTTTCTTTATAAGATAAGCCCTTCACCCCAGGGATCAGTCTCATAAACCTTTTAAACTGCTTCCAATGCAAGGGTATCGCTCCTCAAGTAAGGAATCCAAATCTGTACGCAGTGCAAAATGTATAATCTCACCGATTAACTGAACAGTTTGTAGCAAGAACTCTATACTTTTATACTCCATCCTTGTTATGTACAGACTAACATTCCATTTGCCTTCTTAATTGTTTGCTGTACCTGCATGCTAACATTTTGTGATTCGTTTGCAAGTACTGCAACATTCTGTTCCTCTTTTCATTTAAATAATTCCTTTCATTCTTTCCATCAGAGTGAAAAGCTTAATATTTTCCAATGTTATGGCTCATTTTGATTAATTAACCAACCTATATCCTTTTGCAGACTATAAATTCCTCGCAACTTGCTTTTCTACCTTCCTTTGTATCAGTAAAATTGGCTGCAGTAGTCCCTTTCTAGATCACAAATAGTTGAGGAGTCAGCACTGATATCTATTGCATGCCGCACAATACAGTTTGCTGATCTGAAAATGATCCATTTATCCCGACTCTGTTTAATATGCATTGATAAATCTTCTGTAATAATATCGCGCCCAATTGCAGTAAAGACCAACATTCTATTTGCCTTCTAAATTACTTGCTGTGGCTAAATGCTAACATTTTGTGATTCATATACAATGACCCTAATATTAGCTGGGATATGAACAGTGTAAAAATACAAAAGGCACAAAACTCCTGAATTGCATTTAGTAAAACATATTTATCCAGTATATGACTAACTATAACAAAAGTAGAGACAATTCTAAATTTCATTTCAGGGAATGAAGTATGCCATTGGAAGATACATCAATGGACAGAATTTTGGTTGGAACTGTTATGGGAAAACTCTAAATGTGGGGAAGACCCAATTCAAGGATTAAACTAGGGCTGATGAAGGCAGTGTGAAAAATGAGGTCTACATCAATTTTAGGAATTTTCAACAGGGTCTCAAAAGGGAAGTTGGTCCATTCAGAAAATCCATCTAAAGATCCAAAGAAAGTGGTAAATTGGATCCACAGGTGATGTGCTGGAAGGAAGCAAAGAGCAGTAGTTGACTGATATTTCTGAGACTGTGAAGCTAATACTGTTGTGGTCCTGACAGGTTCAGTACTCGGTCCCTTAATAATTCAAACTCAAATGTATGTGGTGTGATAATGAATTTGGCAGCTGACCTAAACTTCACTCAGGTTATCAGAAGGAACCTTTTAGGATATCGGAATATATAGAAGGCTTGTTCAGTAATCATAGAGTCATAGAGTTATAAAGCACAGATACAGACCCTTCGGTTCAACTCGTCCATGCTGACCAGATATCCTCCATTGATCTAGCCAGCATTTAGCCAATATCCCTCTAAGAAGAAAGTGAGGACTGCCGAAGCTGGAGATTAGAGTCAAGAGTAGGGTGCTGGAAAAGCACAGCAGGTCAGGCAGCATCCGAGGAGCAGGAGAATTCCTGATGAAGGGCTCTTGTCCGAAAAGTTGATTCGCCTCCTTGGATGCTGCCTGACCTGCTGTGCTTTTCCAGACTGCACTCTTGACCCATATCCCTCTAAACCCTTCCTATTCATATACCCATCCAGATACCTTTTAAATGTTATAATTGCACCAGCCTCCACCAACTGTCTTCCTCTGGCAATTCATTTTATACATATAGCACTCTGCATGGAAAAGTTGCCTCGTAGGTTCCTTTTAAATCTTTCCCCTCTCACCTTAAACCTACGCCCTCAGTTTTGGACTTCTCTACACTTGACTATTCACCCTTTCCATGCCAACCATGTTTATAAACTTTTATATGGTCAAACGTGAAAACTTGAATTCAATCCAAAGAAATGTGAGGTAATGCTTTTTGGGAGCTGCAAAGGGAAAGGGAACACATAAAAAATGGGAGGACATGAAGTAGTGTAGAAAAACAGAGGGATCTTGAAGTGCGTGTCCACAGATTCTTAAAAGTGCTAGAACACATCAATAAGGTGGTTGGTCAGGCATATGCCATATTTTCCTCTATTTGCCAAGGCATAGAGCAGGAAAGTTATTCTAGAGCTGTTTACAGCATTAGTTAGATCACAACTCAAATATCGCATGGAGTTTTGGTCACCAACGTAAAGGAGATTGCACTAGAGAGGCTGTTGTGGTTTACAGAGGAAATTTTCAGGACTGGAAATTTTCACCTATGAGAAAAGATTGGATTGGATTGGATTTTAAGATGGGTGACTGGACTTAAAATGTTAACTCTGCTTTCTCTCCACAAATGCTGTTGAGTTTCTCCAGCATTTTGGTTTCTGTTTTGGATTAGCTGAAGTTGTTTTGCAGGGAAGAGGAGGATGAAATTTGGTTTAATGATATCTATTGAGTTAACAAGGGGCTAAAAGCAAGAGGGTGATAGGGACCTTGAACTCACTACCTGAAGGGGTGATATCAGCAGAAACTTTCATCACATTTGAAGAAACTTGGACATCTATACATATAGCTGTGACCTGCAGGGTTACAGAAAAAGTGCAGGCTGGAGGGGTAAAGCTGGGTAACTCTTTGTTAACGTGTATGCATATAACCTGCATAAAGGATTGTTTGTTGTGGTGGTGGTATCCTATCTGACAGCAGGAGGGCTGGGTTCAAATTTCACCTGTCCTGGAGGTGTATTATAATATAGACAAACAGATTGATTAAAAATCCTCATAATGTGCCAATCAGCCTCCTCGTTTCATAAATTCTCTGATTTGATTTGATCAAGCTGGTGTTGCATCCACAACCTTGTTAAATGTGTAGCTTTTCATGTAATTTTGTTATCTACGTAATTGTCATGTAATTTTGCTGTCTTTTTTTGCATCTATGTTGTCTGACTACTGGAAGGATTTTTAGTCTTGAATGAGACTCTCTCTGGGATCATTGAGCTGGAAGTGAAAATAATCATTACAAAATTAAGATAGGTTCCAAATCAACTTTAGACTGTTCAAATTTCACTGAAGTCTTTAATATACTGTGTGAATATACTGGAACTGCTATATAGTAGGATTCAAGATTCATTCCCTCATCTTTGAATGTATTGAGTTGAATATACTGGAAAGAAGGAAAACCAGAAACGGAACAGAATATTCTACAGTTAATCTAGCAGCTGCAGAGAAATATTGAGTAATGGATGTTACTTTTTCTATACTATTGTGTCTCTTACTACAGTATTTTGATAATTGTAAAGACCACTTTTTTTAAAACTGTGGAATAAAATGGGAACAGATACAGCTTTAAACCAAGGAAACTGTGTATGAAGATGTTTGCAGTTTGGGAAACACATTACCGGAGCACAGTCTGAGTTTTCTATACAATGTCGCCCTATTGAAGCAGTAAGGGAGAAGTCCATACAAATCTGTAATCATAGACATTGTGCCCAGTGTCAGATTTTTGATTGGTTTTTCAATTGGCACTAGATGTGGGCTCAGGAGATTTCAGCGTAGTAACAACCTTCCAATTGGAGTGAATGCAGTTAATGCAGTCTGTTTATGTGCATTTCTGTCTTTTTATATGTGTGTGCATGTGTGTGTGGAGCCAGGGGGAGATGGGAGGGGAGAATGTGATGAAAACAGAAGCCCAACATCAACATCTCTCTTTCTCTCCCTCTCTGTTCCCTTGCTGTGAAAAAATACCGTCTCCAATTCTGCCAAAAGAAAAAAAAAAAATACATTTGGAGGTGCAGAAAGGAAGAACAGTAAAGACCACATGGAAAGAAAGTCCACTGGGTCCAACCAAGTAACAAGTGACTAAAGACTGATCAGTGTGCAACTAAGGGAAAGTTTTTTTTAATCAACCCAACTAGTGCTCTTACACTGGTGCTACCAAAATGTGTTCCTCTGACTATTATTCCCCTCCATTCTGGATTAGTGGTGCTGGAAGAGCACAGCAGTTCAGGCAGCATCCAAGGAGCAGCGAAATCGAAGTTTCGGGCAAAAGCCCTTCATCAGGAATAAAGGCAGTGAGCCTGAAGCGTGGAGAGATAAGCTAAAGGAGGGTGGGGGTGGGGAGAAAGTAGCATAGAGTACAATGGGTGAGGGGATGAAGGTGATAGGTCAGGGAGGAGAGGGTGGAGTGGATAGGTGGAAAAGGAGATAGGCAGGTAGGACAAGTCCGGACAAGTCATGGGGACAGTGCTGAGCTGGAAGTTTAGAACTAGGGTGAGGTGGGGGAAGGGGAAATGAGGAAACTGTTGAAGTCCACATTGATGCCCTGGGGTTGAAGTGTTCCGAGGCGTTCTTCCTCCAGGCGTCTGGTGGTGAGGGAGCGGCGGTGAAGGAGGCCCAGGACCTCCATGTCCTCGGCAGAGTGGGAGGGGGAGTTGAAATGTTGGGCCACGGGGTGGTGTGGTTGATTAGTGCAGGTGTCCTGGAGATGTTCCCTAAAGCGCTCTGCTAGGAGGCGCCCAGTCTCCCTGTGGTGTAAAATTATGTCCCAATACATGTGTGAATCATAATGTAACACATGTATTGGGCCAAGCAGTGGAATGTGGTGAAACGGTTAAAAATTATGTCCCAATACATGTGTGAATCTAACCGGAATGGAGGTGTTGCTTAGTCCCGTGTGAATCTTATTACACACCTCCCCGTGTGAATCTTCTTATCTGTATGTAACCAGAATGGAATGTGTTTTTTAGCCTTGCTCTGCTGTTCACATGAATGTTTATATCTGGAAAAGAGTATATCAGCTGGAAAAGTCTCCAGTTCGGAGAGTCTGCTCCGGGGTTACGTTTAACCGCCGAGCGTGGGTTGTTGGCAACCGCTCTACGAGAACTGACGGCTCCCAGTTCCGGTAACATGTAGAGTGAGTATAAGCCAGACCCGTTGTAAGTATGAGACCTGGTTGTGGCGACGCTGCGGGGAATAAAATGCTCATATTCTAGCAGACTCGCCTCTTGGTCGTTTGTTCTGTGTCAGACTACTCTCCTACGAACCTGACCTTGAGAATTTTTTAAAACACTCCCCAATGTAGAGACTGCATCGGGAGCAACAGATACAATAAATAATATTAGTGGATGTGCAAGTAAAACTTTGATGGATGTGGAAGGCTCCTTTAGGGCCTTGGATAGAGGTGAGAGAGGAGGTGTGGGCGCAGGTTTTACAGTTCGTGCGGTGGCAGGGGAAAGTGCCAGGATGGGAGGGTGGGTTGTAGGGGGGCATGGACCTGACCAGGTAGTCACGGAGCGGAAGGTGGAAAGGGGCGGGGAGGGAAATATATCCCTGGTGGTGGGGTCTTTTTGGAGGTGGCGGAAATGTCGGCGGATGATTTGGTTTATGCGAAGGTTGGTAGGGTGGAAGGTGAGCACCAGGGGTGTTCTGTCCTTGTTACGTTTGGAGGGGTGGGGTCTGAGGGCGGAGGTGTGGGATGTGGATGAGATGCATTGGAGGGCATCTTTAACCACGTGGGAAGGGAAATTGCGGTCTCTAAAGAAGGAGGCCATCTGGTGTGTTCTGTGGTGGAACTAGTCCTCCTGGGAGCAGATACGGCGGAGGCGGAGGAATTGGAAATATGGGATGGCATTTTTGCAAGAGGTTGGGTGGGAAGAGATGTAATCCAGGTAGCTGTAGGAATCGGTGGGTTTGTAAAAAATGTCAGTGGCAAGTCGGTCGTCATTAATGGAGATGGAGAGGTCCAGGAAGGGGAGGGGGGTGTCAGAGATGGTCCAGGTAAATTTAAGGTCAGGGTGGAATGTGTTGGTGAAGAATTGTGATGATTGCTCAACCACCTCGCGGGAGCACGAGGTGGCGCCAATGCAGTCATCAATGTAGCGGAGGAAGAGGTGGGGAGTGGTGCCGGTGTAATTACGGAAGATAAACTGCTCCACGTAGCCAACAAAGAGACAGGCATAGCTGGGGCCCATACATGTGCCCATGGCTACCTCTTTGGTCTGGAGGAAGTGGGAGGATTCAAAGGAGAAATTGTTAAGGGTGAGGACCAGTTCGGCCAAATGAATGAGAGTGTCGGTGGAAGGGTACTGTTGGGGACGTCTGGAGAGGAAAAAATGGGGGGCTTGGAGGCCCTGGTCATGGTGGATGGAGGTGTAGAGGGATTGGATATCCATGGTGAAGATGAGGCGTTGGGGGCCAGGGAAACGGAAGTCTTGGAGGAGGTGGAGGGCGTGGGTGGTGTCTCGAACTCTGGGGAGTTCCTGGACTAGGGGGGATAGGACAGTGTCGAGGTAGGTAGAGATGAGTTCAGTGGGGCAGGAGTATGCTGAGGAAGGGCATGTGCCCGAAACGTCGAATCTCCTTTTCCCTAGATGCTGTCTGACCTGCTGTGCTGTTCCAGCAATAAAGTTTCAGCTTTGATCTCCAGCGTCTGCAGACCTCACTTTCTCCTCCCAGGAGTATGCTGAGACAATGGGTCGGCCAGGTTGGTCAGGCTTGTGGATCTTGGGAAGGAGGTAGAACCAGGCAGTGCGGGGTTCCCGGACTATGAGGTTGGAAGCTGTGGGTGGGAGATCTCCTGAGGTGATGAGGTTCTGTATGGTCTGAGAGATGATGGTTTGGTGATGGAGGGTGGGGTCATGGTCGAGGGGGCAGTAGGAAGAGGTGTCCTCGAGTTGGCGTTTGGCTTCAGCGGTGTAGAGGTCAGTGTGCCAGACTACCACTGCACCCCCTTTATCCGCTGGCTTGATGGTGAGGTTGGGATTGGAGCAGAGGAATTGGAGGGCTGCGCATTGTGAGGGTGAGAGGTTGGAGTGGGGGAGGGGGGTAGACAGGTTGAGGCGGTTAATGTCCCGGCAGCAGTTGGAAATGAAGAGGTCGAGGGCAGATAATAGGCCAGTGCGGGGTGTCCAGGTGGATGCAGTGTGTTGGAGGTGGGCGAAGGGTCCTCGGAAGGTGGGCGGGAATCCTGATTGTGAAAGTAAGCTCGGAGGCGGAGGCGGCAGAAGAATTGTTCGACGTCACGGCGTGTATTAAATTCATTGATGCGTGGATGGAGGGGAATGAAGGTGAGTCCTTTGCTGAGGACTGATCGTTCGTCCTCAGTGAGGGGGAGGTCTGAGGGGATGGTGAAAACTTGGCAGGGCTGGGAGCTGGGATCTGGTGTGGGTGTAGAGCTGGGAGTGGGGGCGGAACCTGTAACTGGGTGTGATGGTAGGGGGAATGTGGGTGGAGTCATGAGCAGGGATAGTGTTCCCCTCAGGGTTCTGGGGGGTGGGAATAGTGACAGTGGGGTCTGTGGGGGGCATGTGAGTGGCACTGGTGGAGGCAGAAGTGGTGGTGACCACGGCAGTAGGGGTGGTGGAAGTCACTGAGCATGTGGCATCAGTGATGATGTGAGGGGCGGAAGTGATGTCACGTATGACACATGAGGAATTGTGAGGGGTGGAACTGGTTGTGGGAGTGGCCATGATGGGGCGGAAGTGACATCATCAATCAGCGTGGGGGTGGCAGCTGCAACAGCCGCATGGCTAATGGCGTCTGAGTAGATTTCGAGGCCAGGGGAATCTTCTGGAATGTTTGAGGAGCGCTGGTTATGGAGGTGGGTAGATAAAAGTTTGTTGTACTTACAGTTTTTGATGTTTGAGATGGAATTAAAATACTGTTTGTTGAGAGTATGAATTCTCCTGAGGGTGTAGTACAGAGTGGGTCCTTTGCAATTCTGAGAGAGTGTGGCCCTCAGCTGAGGCAGGGATGACTATAGAGAGGTTAGGTGCCAGCGCATTGCTGCAAGCATGGAGCAGAGGATCTTGAAGGAGAACTGTTACTGGTGTTTTTGAATCTGTAGTCTGTACTGTTTGTCCTGTTCGGGTCTGAACTCTGCTGGTTTAAAGATGGTCTGGAGTCTGTGTGGATTGAGTTGGTTATGGAGGCAGGCACTGAGGAAGCAAATGTGGCTGTGGTAGCGAGTTTGTATCATGATATGGTTGAAGAGCTTCAGGGCAGAGGAAATGACCTGGGAGTTGCAGTGGGAAAGGGACTCCCTGAGATTCTTGTACAGAGAGGAGGAAAACTTCTTCAAGGCAGGCATCCTTGCAAGAGGATTCGCAGTAGGGTTAAAATCAACGAGGTAAAAACAATGACTGCAGATGCTGGAAACCAGATTCTGGATTAGTGGTGCTGGAAGAGCACAGCAGTTCAGGCAGCATCCAAGGAACAATGCAGTCATTGTTTTTACCTCTATTATTCCCTCTAACTTAACTTATTTGTATTTGTTTGTTTTTCTTTGTATGCTTGCATTGCTTTTAAAGGGGTAACTTTTATCTTAGATCAATTAGAAATCCTGTTCTTTTCCAGTGCTTGTTTAAATTATACAATTATAGATTAACAATTCAATTGGTCTGTGGTTTTCCATTATTGTAATGAAATAGTTTTTTAAACAGTTATTTTCTTGCTCATGGAAAAGAAATTGGTATGTATTTTTTTTATCTGACTTAGGCAATTGGGTCGAATTGGGCAATTTGGTGGTTTAATCAAATCTTCATTTGTGACAACTCAGGGAACAGTACAATTTGGTTTACAGCAGCTATCCCCAGTGAGTAATAACAAAAGTGTCTATTTTCATGGTATATTTTAGAAAAATGATTTCTAGTTACAAAATTTTAATTTTTAAATGTAAAATGTTAGCCAACAGAACTGCAGTAAATGCAATTAAAAGGATGAGTTATGTTTATTTCAAAGAGTTAGAGATATGAGACAATAAAGCAACAGGTGATCCTATAGCTTCATAATGGAGCCAGTGAGCCTGGTAAAATTATAGTTGTCCTCATTGTATAAATAGACTCTTCATGTAATTTTCCCAGATCAAAGAAAAGTAAAGAAACCAACTGGTAAATAAGAGAAAGTCTTAAATATTCACATCAAAGGTTTGAGAATGGGACTTAGTTTGGATCTCCATCTAGGACACCCAAAGAATGCCAGATTGAAATGGGGATAGATTGCAGTGAGATCTGTCTTTTCATTGGCTTTTATCTGCATGATTTCTCAGAGAAACTGGGGAAATTGGGAAAAGCCTTGTGCTATCAAAAGCTCAGAATGCTCTCCAAGTTATAGTCACTAAGCAAGACATTAGTAAGGCTATGCTTGAGCTATGGTGTCCACAATCTTTAGATACTTACACCAAGTTGGAGGGTCAACTAGCTAGCTGTTGGTGGAAGAACCACACAAAAAAAAATCCCATACCTCAGGGAATAGCAGGAATACAGAGAAGAAGAAGAGAGAATTCCTGAGAGCAGTGGAATGCCTTAGTTCAGTCCAGGTCAAGCACAGTAACAGTACTGAGGAACTCTCAGGTAAAATGAAAGGTAAAAACGGAAATAGTATGCTGAGATTTTCCATGTAAAGTAAGTGTTTATGAATGTTACGTTAATAGTATTTGCTTTAACTCCCATGCAATAAAAGGTATTATTTAAAATGGAAAACCTTGCAGTGCAATGCTTTCAGTTAATAACGGAGTTTAAATTTCTTTATGAAGTTACTGTACATTAATGTCAAAACAAGTCTTCTCTCCACTACAATAACTATTCTTGATTGATTTCTGGTTGTATTATAATTAAAGATATACCTATACATCGCAATAATTGCAGAATTAAACATATTTTGCATGCTTTGGCTGATTTACATATTGCTTGTTCTGAAAACGACAGAGTCCAAAATATCCAGAATGTTACCAGAAGGGAAATTACTGAAACTGTGAAGAAAACAGGGGAAAATCATGTACATCAACCACGAAAGGTGCACAGCTGCATATTCCATTTGTTAGTGACAAAATACTTTGTATCAATGATATATGCAATACTGGGAATAAGTGTGAAAAGAAAATCTGAAAAATATTGGCTTCAGGTTACGAATAGTTAATTGAAGTTCCTGAAAAATATTCTGAAGATGTTGAATACACGTTTTACTTAAAAGGCTCAATTTACTTTCACAGAACTTCATCATTATGTGGTTAGCGTTATTAGAGATTCCAGTACTTTATAGAAAATACTGAACTGTGTCTGGAACATGTGTAGTTCAAATATCAAGGAATGCCTGAACCTTTGTTATAATTTATTCTAATCTTAGACCTTCTACCTAGTTTGTACAATTGATCTGGGGAATGTAAATTAAAGAACTGAAAGAAGGAAAATTCTTATCTGACAAATCAGGATTCTGTATTTTTCTTATAATCAGAATTACAGCTCTGATTTAAGTCATTAACAAACCTTTGCAGACGTTAAATGACAAATGCTTAAATGTCATTAACATCCTTAGTGATCAATTCAAACCAAATTTATTTAATTGCACCAAGAGAAATCAGATTCTTAATTTCAGTAGGATTTACGCTGGTTAGAGACAAAAAAAAACTGCAGATGCAAGAATCCAAGGTAGACAAGCAGGACGCAGGAAGAACACAGCAAGCCAGGCAGCATCAGGAGGTGGAGAATTCAACATTTTGTGTGTAACCCTTCTTCAGGACTGGGGGTGGGTGTAAGGAGAGCTGCAGATAAAGAGGGTGGGGTGGTAGATGAGGGAGGGTTTTAGGTGGGGAGGGGAGGGGAGTGGAGCGGTGAGGTAAAGATAGGTAGCTGCTCCCAATGTGATCTTCTCTACATTGGTGAGACCAAATGTAAAATCAGGGCATGTTTCGCCAAGGATCTTAGTCGGGTCCTCAGGGACCAACCTGACTTCCCAGTCACTGTCCATTTTAATTCCCCTCCCACGCCCTTGCTATAGCGAGGATATTATTAAGCTGAAGAGTGTTCAGAAGAAATTTTCCAGGATGTTGCCGGGTGTAGACGTTTGAGTTATAAAGAAACGATGGATAGGCTGGGACTTTTTTCACTGGAGCAAAGGAGATTGATAGGTGACCTGATAGAAGTTTATAAAACAATGAGATTTAGATAGAGTTAGTGGTAGTTGTCTTTTCCCTAGGATGGGGAATTTCAAGGCTAGAGGGCACATTTTTAAGGTGAGAGGAGAGAGCGTTTTTTTACAGAGGGTAGTTTGTGTGAGGAACGAATTTCCTGAGAAAATGGTAGATATGGGTGCAATAACAATGTTTAAAAGATATTTGGTTAGAGACATGAATAGGAAAGGTTTGGAGGGATATGGGCCAGGAGCAGGGAGGTGGGACTAGTTTAGTTTGGGATTATGTTTGGCATGGACTGGTTGGACCAAAGGGTCTGTTTCCGGGCTGTATGACTATGTCCATCCTCGGTCTACTTCACTGCCACAGCAAATCAAACCGCAAATTGGACGATAACACTTCATCTTCCAACTGGACAGACTACAGCCCAGAGGACTCAACATTGAGTTCTCCAATGTCAAATAGCCTCCCTTCCCATCCCTCAATTCTCTTCCCAGCCCCTTTCCCTCTTTCATTCCTCTGACCCTTCCTTCCAGATACCAACCGGATTCATTCCTCCCATCGATCAACACACATCTCTCCCTACAGATGCTAATATTGTAGGCACTGAACCCCACCAATGCTGCCAGACATTCTTGGCATTCCTACCAGTTTCTATTTTTATTTGGGTTAGACAAATTAACAGTTTTTAGTTGACTTAAAAAGAAATCTCCATCAGGACATTGGCAAGGGTACAACTGGATTTGATTTTGCAGCTCATGTCCACTTCTCAAAGGAAGATGTGCTTGCTCTCGAGGCTATGCTCCAAAGGTTTGGGTTCACTAAACTGGCTCCAGGGACAGAGGGATTTCCTATGAGCAGAGATTGCATTGACTGGGCCAACATGTTTTGCCATTTAGAAAATTGACAGGTGACCTCTTTAGAACTGTATGACATGACAATTGTGTTCCTCTGCAACCTCGCACTTTAGAAAATCGTGCTATGGAAAACTGATACAGAAAAATCACACTGTTGAAGATCGCTAATAGAAAATCACTATACCCAGTCAGTAGAAAGTTTGCGTTATCCAAACAACATGGACAATTCGTCAATCATGTTATAGCCAATTCACATTGACGAAACATGTGTTATAGCAGAACAACCTGTATAAAATTTCTCATGATAATATAAAATATGGATTGCCGATCTTTGAATTCCATTGTTCGATTCGATATGTGGCACTTTCATGGAGCAAAATGGTTTATAAAAGGAACAATAAAGTCAGACTTAAAATGGCCACAGGCCAATTGAAATCCTGGGGAACTGTACTTGAGACAGCTGAACTGAAATTAACAACGGCAGGAGTTTCTGGGAGTAATTCGGAAGACATTCAAAGATTCAGCCCTAGGGAAAAGAAGTATACCAAAGGGAGGACGAGGCAACCATGACTGACAATGGAAGAAAAGGAAAAGAGAAAGCATATCATGCAGCAAAGGGCAGCACAGTGGCTCAGTGGCTAGCACTGCTGCCTCGCCGCACCAGGGACCCGGGTTCGTTTCCAGCCTCGGGCAACTGTCTGTGTGGAGTTTGCACATTCTCCCTGTGTCTGCATGGGTTTCCTTCAAAGATGTGCAGGTAGGTGAATTGGCTATGCTAAGTTGCCCATAGTGTCAGGGGTGAATAGAGGGTAGGGAAGTGGGTTTGGGTGGGTTACTCTTCGGAGGGTCAATGTGGACTTGGTGAGCCGAAGGGCCTGTTTCCATACTGTAGGGAATGAAATCTAATCTAAGAAACCAGGGGATTAGGAAGCCTACAGACAACAACTACAAAAAGAGAGAAGATTAAATATGAAGCTAAACTTGCTAGTAATATAAAAAAGATTGCAAGAATTTCTTTAGTTATAAAGGGCTTAAGTAGGTATTGGGCTGCCGGTAAATGATACTAGAGAAGTAGTAATGGGGAACAAAGAACTGATCAAGTACTTTTTGTCAGTCTTCACATTGGGAGACATGAGTAACATTGCAAACATTTAAGAGAGTCGGGGGCCGAGATAGGTATGGTGGCCATCACATAGGAGAAGCTGCTAAAAAATTAAAATATCTGAAGGTAGATAAGTCACCTGGACCAAGTGGATGACACCCCAGAGTTCTGAAGGAGCTAACTGAAGAGATAGTGGTGATCTTTCAGGAATCACTGGAGTCTGGGAGGGTCCCAGAGGACTGGAAAATCCCTAATGTCACCCTCGTCTGCCTGTTTAAGAAGGAAGTAAGGCAAAAGACAGGAAATTACAGACCGATTAGCCTGACCTCTGTCATTAGTAAGATTTGAAGTCCATTGTGAAGGATGAAATTTCTGCATACTTGGAAGTGCTCTTGGTAAAATAGGGCAAAGTCAGCATGTTTTCATCAAGGGGAGGTTATGCCTGACAAACCTGGTAGAATTCTTTGAGGAGGTAACAAAGGAGAGCCAATGGATGTTGTCTACTTGGACTTCCAGAAGGCCTTTGATAAGGAGCCACACAGGAGGCTGCGGAGTAAGATAACAGCCCATGGAGTTAGAGGCAAGGTACTAGCACATAGAAGATTGGCTCTCTGGACAAAAACAGAGTGCAAATAAAAGGGTCCTTCTCAAAATGGCAGCCAGTGATTAGTGGTGTTCCGCAAGGGTCAGTGTTGGGACCACAACTTTTCACTTTATACGTTAGTGATCTTGAAAGAACTAAAGGCATTCTGACTAAGTTTTTAGATGATACAAAGTAGTATTGAGGAGGCTTGGAGGCTACAGAAGGATTCGGACAGGTTAGGAGAGTGGACAAAGAAGTTGCAGATGGAATATAATGTGGGCAAGTGTGAGGTCATGCACTTCAGTAGGAAGAATGGGAGTATAGACTATTTTCTAAATGGGGAGAAAATTCATAAATCTGAAGTACAAAGGGACTTGGGAGTCCGACTCCAGGATTTTCTGAAGGTTAACTTGCAAGTTGAATCAGTGATTAGGAAGGCAAATATAATATTGACATTTATTTTGAGGGGACTAGAATATAAAAGCAGGTATATATTTCTGAGGCTTTATAAGACTCTGGGTCAGACCACATTTGGAGTACTATGACCAATTTCAGGCCCAATACCTCAGGAAGGGTATACTAGCCCTGGAGCGGATTCAGATGAGGTTCACGAAAATGATCCAGGGAATGAAAGGCTTAATGTGTGATGAAGGTTTGAGGTGGGATGAAATTTACAGAATACTGAAAGGCCTAGAGTGGTCATTGGGAAGATGCTTCCATTAGCGGGAGAGACGAGGACCTGAGGGCACAGCCTTGCAGTAAAGGAAGACCCTTTAGAATGAAGATGAGGAGATACTTCTCCAGCCAGAGAGTAGTGAACCTTTGGAATTCATTGTCACAGAAGGCTGCATAGGCCAGGTCATTGAGTATATTTAAGATAGAGATAGAAAGGTTTGTGATTGTCAAGGGAATCAAGGGTTACAGGAACAAGGGAGAATGGGGTTGAGAAACTGATCAGCCATGATTGAATGGCAGAAGTGTTTTGCTGGGCCAAATGGCTTAATTTGTACTCCTGTGTCTTATGGTCAGCATTTGTCTCTTTTAAATTCATTGCACCAGCTTCTGCATCGTTGAGATGCCACTATTTATTTTACAAGAACCAGCAGTATGGTACAAACTTCCCTTGATCAGCAGTTGATCTCTGCACCCGAACGTGAAGAAATTAATGGAAATTAAATGCAGAAGCAGTTTGCAAAAGCATGCTTCACACACTTGCGCTTTTAATGTCCTACTGTCCAGCAAACGCAAATCCTATGCTTTCATCCGTACGTTGTGACAGACTCCATTCAAACATTTTTTAGTCACACTTTGCATCTAGAGAGTGTCAAGTGATGCATTTTTCATCTCTCAGTAGATATTACGAGGTACAGACCCAAAGCTTCAATGTCCCCCTTTACCTTGCAGTACCCCAAAAGCTCATTTCCATCCATCCACATGGAGATCAACCACAATGAATTTTGCTTCCAACTGCCCTCCCTGTCCCAAGTAATACATTACTCCTTAGGTCTGTGATTCCTCAGCATTCTGCAAGTGGATCTGAGAGGTGCCAAGGAATTCCTGAGGGGTTGGCAAATATAAAATGTCAACATCAGTGGACGAGGGGTGTACGTATTCCATGGTGCCCCGCATTAGGCCCAAAAGGTTTCTCAGGACAGAACAGTATAGAAGACCTTCAGAGCCATCTATGAACTGAATGCACCAGGTTCAGCTTGGACTCTCGTTAGGGATGTGTGGATTTGGAAAACTGGACAGTAATGAGGTGAGATGTGTAGTTAATAAGGTTAAGAAACTATCACCCCTTTAATTGGCAATTCACTGCTACTCAGCATGAATCTTCACTCTCTAGCAACCACTAGATTTTTTTAAATACTAATTGCTCCTGCCAAGAACCCGGTCACAGATCTCACTATACTCCATGATGCTCTGGCCTCTAAGACAGGTGAGGTGCCAGAAGACTGGAGGTTAGCTAACTTGTGCTACTGTTGAAGAAAGGCGATAAGAACAAGCCAGGGAACTATAGACCAGTGATGGCAGGAATCCTGAAGGACAGGATGTACATGTATTTGGAAAGGCAAGGACTGATTAGGGATAGTCAACATGCTTTGTGCATGGGAAATCATTTCTCATAAACTTGACTGAGTTTTTTGAAGTAGTAACAGAGGCTTGCTGACAGCAGAGCAGTAGATGTGATCTATGTCGACTTCAGTAAGGCATTTGACAAGGTTGCCTATGGGAGACTGGTTAGCAAGGCTAGATCTCATTGAATACAGGGAGAACTAGCCACTTGGATACAGAACTGGCTCAAAAGGTAGAAGAGCATGTTGGTGGTGGGTTATTTTTCAGACTAGAGGCCTGTGACCAGTGGAGTACCACAAGGATCGGTGCTGCTTTTCCTCATTTACATAAATAATTTGGATGTGAGCACAAGAGGTATAGTTAGTAAGTTTGCAGATGACACCAATATTGGAGGTGTAGTGGACAGCAAAAAAGGTTAGCTCTAAGTACAACAGGAACTTGATCAGTTGGGACAACGGGCTGAGGAATGGCAAATGGAGTTTAATTTAGATAAATGTGAAGTGCTGCATTTTGGGAAAGCAAATCTTAGCAGGACATATACATTTAATGGTAAGGTCCTAGAGAGCATTGCTGAACAAAGAGACCTTGGAGTGCTGGTTCTTAGCTCCTTGAAAATGGAGTCACAGGTAGAGAGGATAGTGAAGGCGGCATTTGGTATGCTTTCCTTTATGGAGTACTTCAATTGGGGAGATCATGTTGTGGCTGCACAGGACATTGATTAGCCCACTGTTGGAATATTTGCATGAATTCTGGTCTCCTTCCTATAGGGAAAAAAAACAAAGAGGTTGTGAAACTTGTAAATCTTTTCTGAACCCTTTCAAAGATGTTGCCAGGGTTGGGAGGATCTGAGCTATAGGGAGAGGCTGAACAGGCTAGGGCTGTTTTCCCTGGGAGCGTCAGAAGCTGAGGGGTGACCTTATAGATGTTTATAAAATCATGACGGGCATGGATAGGATAAATAGACAAAGTCATTTCCCTGGGGTCAGAATCCAGAACTAGAGGCATAGGTTTAGGGTGAGAGGGGAAAGATATATTAAAAAAAGACCTAAGGGGCAACCTTTTCAGGTTGGGGTGAGTATGTATATGGAATGAACTACCAGAGGAAGTGGTAGAGGCTAGTACAATTGCAACGTTAAAAAGGCATTTGGATAGGTATATGAATAGGAAGGGTTTGGAGGGATATGGGCCGGGTGCTGGCAGGTGGGACTAGATTGGGTTGGGATGTCTGTTCCTGTGATATACATCACTATGACTCTATGGTATCTTTGAAGTTAATTAATTTTCAGTACTCATTAACTGACCATTGCAAGACAGGTTAATTACAATTACAACAACACTAATTATAACATTCTGCCCCATGACCCAACAAATAAATTTAATATTAATAAAAACTGATATTTGGCTCAGTGAATTAGAAAGGCAAAAACAAAAAAAAAAGGATTAATTGGTCAGAGTGAGAATACTAGCTATCCCAATTCCTTCCCCTCTTCCCACTGTCAACCACACTCCCAACTCCCAGACCTTCTCTCCATCCGTGATCTCCAATGACTCTTGCTAAACCTTTAAGTCTCCTTCCTTCTCATTGACTCTGTCTTTCTTACTTCCACAAATTACCCTCTCCCAACCATCCTCCCTATCACTTTCACCTAAAAAAAAAAAAGCCACATCTCAACCACTGCTGGCCATTAATGCTGTAGGCTGTCAAACTGACTAATTAAAACCCTGTGTATTTTGGACTCATTTAGTCTAGTTATTAGCAAGCGATAAAAATCTTAAATGTGCGGATTTTGCTTTATCTTCTGAAAACAAAAATGTTGCTTGACAAAAATCTAGGAATTAGACTTCAAAGGCAACTTCCTCAACACAATCTACATTTGAACTTAGTCATTGGTTATAGTCACGAGTTAAAACTCCAAAATGAGGAATTTACATTTCAGGGTACTAACAGTTCTAGTTTATTTAGTTATTGCTCAACAGTTTGTAACTTTTGCATCATTAATATGTTTGCACAACACCAACTGACTCTTGCCCAATACTATCAAAATTGGCCTTACGCCAATTTAGAACTTCATCTTTTAGATCGGGTCTATCCTTTTCCATCAATAATTTTAAAACTAATATAATTATGATCACTGCCCCAAAATGCTCCCCCATTGACACCTCAGTCACTTATCCTGCCTTATTTCCCCAAGAGAAGGTCAAGTTTTGCTCCTCTAGTAGATTCATCCAGACAAAAGAAAATTTTCTTGTGCACAAGTTCTTCTCCAGGCAAGCCCTTAACATTATGGCAGTCCCAGTCTATGCTTGGAACGTTAAATATCCCCTACCATTACAACCCAATCAATTATTCTTACATATATCTGAATTTTTGGGAAAGAAAGATTCTGATAGTTCAACCCCAGTAAGGTGATCATCCATTTATTTCTCCATTCCACCAAAACTGCTTCACTGGGTGTAATCCCAGAAATATCCCATAATGTTATCCCCAAAAAACACCAATCCTGCCTCCTCTCTTGCCCCTCCTCCTCTCACATCAATAACCTGGAACACTAAGCTGTCAGTCCCAACCACGAGTCACATTTCTGTAATAAAAAGTGATAAATATAAATAATTTGCAAATATAGGAGGAAAGTCTGCAGATGACGCCAAAATTGATGGTGTAGTTTGAAAGTGAAGAAGCTTAGAGTACAACCAGACCTTCATCAGATGGGCCAAGAAGTGGCAGATGAAGTTTAATATATAGATACATGTGAGGTGTTGCATTTTTTGGTAAGGCAAATCAGGGCAGGGGTTATACACTTAATGGTAGGGGCCTGGGGAGTATTGAGAAGGCCTGAAGGGCTTATGCCCAAAATGTCGATTCTCCTGCTCCTTGGATGCTGCCTGACCTGCTGCACTTTTCCAGCAACACACTTTCAGCTCTGATCTCCAGTCCTCACTTTCTCCTGTGGAGTTTTGCCAAACAAAAATCTTGGGGCACAGGTTCAGAGTTCTTGAGGGTGGAGTTAGATATAGATAGGGTCGTTAAGGCAGCAATGGGTATGCTTGTTTTTATTGGCCAGTGCATTTAGTATAGGAGTTGAGGTGTCATGTTGTGGCTGTACAGGACATTGATTTGGCCACTTTTGGAATACTGCATTCAATTCTGGCCTCTTAACCATAGGAAAGATGTGAGACTTGTAAGGATTCAGAAAAGATTTACAAAGATGCTGTCAGGGTTGGAGCAGTACAGAGGCGCTAAATAGGCTGGGGCTATTTTCCATGGAGCGTTGGAGGCTGTAGGATCTCTTGTAGGAGGTTTATAAAAGTCATGTAGGGCATATATAGGCTGAATAGCTAGGGTCTTTTTCCCAGGGTAGCAGAGTCCAAAACTGGAGGATATAGGTTTAAGGCAAGAGGGACAGACAAAAGGGACCTACTGAGCAACTTTTCATGCAGAGGGTGATGCGTGTATGGAACGAACTGTCAGAGGAAGTGGTGATGGCTGGTATACAATTACAACATTTAAAAAGGCATCTGGACGTGTATAGGAATAGGAAGGGTTTGGAGGGATATGGGCCAGGTGGTGGTAAACAGGACTAGATTAATTTAGAATATCTAAATTAGGTCAGCATGGACAAGTTGGACCAAAAAGGGTCTTTCCATGCTGTACTGTAGTTACAGCTATTAGAGTTATAGACTCCAATACACTCCATCTACCTGGACACCATATGCTGGCCTATGGTTCTAACTAACCTTCTCATTTTCAGTCTACATTAAAATTAGCTAATGTAAACAAGTGAAGTTAACATTTAAGTCTCTCCCAGTGAGCACACAGTTTCTCCATTGCCAGCACCTCAGCTGTAGCACCTCATTAGCAACCCAGAAACTAGGTGCCTCATAGCTACAAAGCAAAGCTTCAGAACAATTCAGATTTGGCCTCCTAAACAAGCAGATGTAAACACCCTACCACTTATGAACTTAACTTCCAGGCACGGTCAAATAGCTCCACAATTTTGTGGATATCTTAGTTTTTCACTCAAGAAATAATTGTAGGAATAAAAGTCAGAGCTCAAAAGCAGACAGATAGTTAAACATATAATCTTTCTGGCAATTCCTACAACCAAGTCATCACCAAACCATGGTGCTTTCATTTCTCTGGATTAAGAAGGGCAGTAAAGAGTATCCATGTTTGAGCAGCTCTCCATAAGTGGTATCCATTCTAGCATCCAGAAGAGGATAGTCCAGTTTCATTGGAAATCAAGAAACACAATAGCTCCAAGTGACCAGGCACCTCTATTGGAGTAGGGTGCTATGTGCTGTCTCCAACTGTGGGTTGAAACTTTGTCTAGCACAAGTTGGGCAAATCCCTGACCAGTTGGGCAATTTCAGTGGATGCTTCGAGCTCACAATGCCTGAATAAGTGAACAGAGTGCATTATCCTAGGCAATAAACAGCTGCCAACTGATTAGCAAGCTGAAATGTCAAGATTATGCATATGTTTGCTAGAGGACTTTCAGCTAGTCAATAATGCACAAGAGATAGCTATGACTGATATCAAGCTTGATCAGTTGTACATTGACATAACTTCAGTACAAGAAACCAGGCTCATTGAGAGCAGATGACTGAAAAGAATAAATATTACATGTTCATCTGGCAAAGCTAAAGTTGAGAGGAAGTGCATAAGCAATGTGTAGCTGTGCTTTTGAGATCAAAGACAAAAGGAGTGCCAAGTCCTTAGAATCACCCTATTTTAACTATGCCACACTAGCATTCCAAACCAAGGAATACCTGCAAATGGACAAAGTATATCATACTTTAAACAGTTTTATCTTTCTAATGCTAATGGTCAAACCAATGTCATAATTCAGGATATTTTCATACTTTCATCCAATGGGATTCTGGAAGTTAATTTCATATCTAAACTCCAAATTCACCAATTTCACTTGATGCAGAAATCAACATCACAAAAGCTGCAACAGCTACATTCAAGTTGCATAATGAGTGGGTGGCAACTCGAGAAAGCCAGAACTACACCACCAACTTTGGTGTCATCTGCTAACTAATTGACCAATCCTCCTATATTCACATCCAAATTATTTATCATTATTGCAGAAACTTAGCTTATTAGAAAGTCAGGACTGACAGCTTAGTGCTGGAGGATATCAATGCTATAGTAAAGATATAAAGGGGGGGCAAGAGAAGAGGGGAGAGTGTTATTTTTGGTTGGGGATAGCAAAACTTTTAGTTCACTTCTCCAGTGATAAAAGCTAAACGACTTATGCTAGGTAGGAGAAGTGGTCAGCTGAGGTCCCGGAATATCTTAATCAGCATATGTATGCCTTTAGTAGGCTGTTTGTTTGTTTTATATAATTTGGGGTGGCACAGTAGTTAGTATTGCTGTCTGAGCCAGGGACCCAGGTTCAATTCTAGCCTTGGGTGACTGTGTGGAGTTTCCACATTCTCTCCTTGTCTGCCTGGGTTTCCTCAGTACTCTGGTTTCCTCCCACAATCCAAAGATGTGCAGTTTAGGTGAATTGCCTATGCCAAATTGCCCTGTGTTCAGGGATATGTAGGTTAGGGGCAAGTGTAGAGTAATACCCCTGCATTAGTCAGGGGTAAGTGTAGAGTAATAGGGTACGGGAATGGGTATGGGTGAGCTATTCTTCAGAGGGTCTGTGTAAACTCGTTGGGCTGAAGGAACGGTTTCCAAAACTATAGTGATTGTGATATTTATTGATAAGCCAATGATATCTGGTTCAGTCATGTCTATATGATGGCTAACAGCTGTATGCACAAAGATAAGTGGCTGCATTCTATTTGGGAGCTGGTAACAGAATCACAAAGTCCTGCCTGCCCAACTAAAAGGATGAACAAATACTTGCAGTTTAGATACAATGATAGCAGACATCAACATTAGCAGCCATCAACATTAGCAACTAGGACACAGCAACTGACCAGGTGATATTTTCTGAAAGTTGACTCTTTGGAATGGCTTCAGAAGAGAAGGATACAGAAAGCTAGAACCCAGAGAAGAGAGGGTGGGGGAAATGAATGATGTATATTGTCATCCCATTATTTTTCTCCATAGCAAAATGTGGCTCTTGACTCACAGAATTGATCATTGTGGCAAAAAAACAAGTCAATTATAAAGCTGTCACTGTACCAATTAAAGATTTACTTCTTAATTTAAGATTTTACTCATAGCCCTAAAATAAGGGCCTTAGGAAAATAACTCCCAACAATTGCCCCCCTCCCCCACACAGGGGAGTGTAGGACTAGTTTTGTTGCTCTTGCAGTACCAGCATGGACACAACTGGTTGTAATTTAAGAAGAACATTTAATTATACAAATTTCCAGCTTCAGTCTGATGAATTTAAAGGTGTGACAAAAGGACTTAAAAATGTTATTCGAGACATATCCCTTTAGACTCAAAATTATTTAAACTTTATTATAATTGATGTAGACTAGTGACCACCATTTTAGCTCCATCAATATTAATTCAAGTAGAAAGATAGATTGAAAAAGAATTAATGTGGTCAATTACCTAATGAAAATAAACATGAATCCAATAGTTTTTCTGCAGAATCATGGAGTAATATTCCATTTTAGGTTATCCAACAGAGTTGAAGTTTCAATTTTCTTTAATCGGATTCCAAGTTCTCGCATCTGCTAAATTTGGTGGAAGCAAAAGAAATGTTAAGAGGCCGTTATGTTGCCACTAAATTTATTTTATCATGATTTCCCTGTTCTTTTCTCAAAGCACATTTTCTTTTCAGTTAGGGGCACCCAGCTTTGAAGCTCTCAATCTCCATTCAGAATATCACTATTAGACTCAAATGTTACATCCAAGGTTTGACGAGACTGTTTATCCCTGAAGCCAAATATTGGAAACTTTTTTCCAAGATACTCATTTCATGCTATCAAGACCAAAATAAATCTTTAAGAATTAAACTAGCTCATAAGTAACTGCTTAGATCAAGGCATCCAATGCATAGTATATGAAGCAAACCATGCAGATCACTGTCAAATTCAGCCTTAGTATTTGGGATATATTCTGTTATTTAGTATTTTGTGCTGTTCACATTCAATGATATTCAGGACAAACTCGTGACTTCAGGTATCATTTGTACATCTGGAGGCATGATAATTAGCAGAAGCATGTACTTAAAATTCAGACAAGGATCAATGTACTGTAGAATTCACCCAAGGGCACCTTTGTTTTAAAGGAACACCATGATCTTTTCAGCTATTTGTCTACAGGTTGCCTGTTTCAGTAACTTTAATAGTTTTTTGTTAATGAATTAGAATTAATTTCCAGGTGACAAGTTTATATGTTGCTTAGTGTTATCATAGCACTTTAGACCTACACTTCTGCTCTTTGGGCATACAGTGGTGGGTTTACACAAGTTGGAAGAGCTCCTGATGGGTAGCCAAATTGACAATTAAATTAGGCCTAAATAGCCTGTGGAAGGGGTTGTTTCTACTGACTGCTCATCTTCTGCCTGCATGTACTTGGTGAGGGAGCACATTGTGTCCACCAACACTCTAGGCCTCAAAGGTGGGCACTTCAGTACTTTACCTCGCAATCCAACTCCATTTTGATCCATGCTCCCTAACTAGACGATTTGCACTGGGCTTAATGGACTTGGTGTGTAAATATCCAACAGACTATACAAATTATTTACTGGTGCCAGGTAGTAATTTTAAAAAGGCCCCAAAGTGGTTAGCACTGCTGCCTCATTGCACCAGGGATTAGATCTATTCCAGCCTCAGGTGATTGTCTATATGGACACATTCCGAGTGTTACAGTTTGCTCCCAAATTCCAAAGGTGTGCAGGTTAGATGGAACGGCCAAGGGAAATGCAGGGCTATGGGGATAGGGTTGGGGGAAATCTGGGTAGGATGCTATTTGGGAGGGTCGGTGTGGACTTGACAAGCCGAATGGACCTGCTTCTACATTGTAGGGTTTAAGAGTTGATGATGAGGACAAGAAATTTCAGTTGTGTGTAAGCTCACTTTGGGATAAGAAAAAAAAAGTGAACATGGTCATGGCAATTTTAATGCCTGAAAATGTTCAGCAAACCCCATCGAAGGCTTGCCATTTTTCAATTTGTCTGGCCATGAACCCACCATTAACTTACTTCTAATTTCCATAATTATCTTTGAATATCAATTCACAAAAATTGAAATTTGATTGACTAAGAACCTATTCTGCAAACCTATGTAGAGAGTAAAACCCAAGCATTTTTAAAAAAAATTGTGAACCAATTTCTAAAAAAAAGGACGCAAACCAGTTTTATCAAGAACAAGTTTATAATGCACATTACATTTAAATAGTTCGGCTAGTCAAGATGTTCAAATTACTTTAGGAAAACAAAATGCAATACATACAATAAAGAACAAAATTCCAGATGAATGCTGCAGTGTAGATTTGCAGACAAAAGCAAATGCATAGAACTGCACCAAAATTTAGGATAACAACATACTCAAGAAAAAAAAACCTATGATTCATTACAAATCAAAAGAAAAAGCTGAGTGTAAAGGTTTCTTATTCAAATATTGATTTTATAAAAAAGGAAAAGAAAGGATGTACTGAGTTCACACTTGCCACCCTCGCATGGCTCTTCTCCCTGCTCTATCAGCATATTTTATACTCACTATGAAATGAACTGAATTGTAGTACTGATCTCCATCATTTTGATACCTGAATCACATTTGCCTCTCCAACTGAGGAAGAGATAGCAGTTCTTGAAACTGTTCAGACACAGGCACTTTAAGGTGACATGCAATATTGTTTGCAAGTTCAGCTTATTACACTAAAAAGGGTGTTGAAGAACAAGTAAATTTACTGATTTTAGTTACAACCTTTAACTACAAACTTTTATAACATACACGTATACAAGGATTATCCCTTCTTCCTCCCCTAAAAATATTTTATATATAAAAGGTCTGTAAACCTTTTGTACCAATTCAAAAGTTAATTTATCCCAAATGAACATAGGAAGTGAATAATTAGCACTCAGGAAGATTGTGCAAATCTACAGTATTTCAGCAGCAATTCTCAAACAAAAACAAAAAGGTAGAAATAGCATGCCCTAAAGCAGTGTGAAACACATCCCAGTAAGATTTAGCTCATTAAAGTCTGAACTAAGCAGTATAGCCTTGGTTATACAAGAGCACTAGTTTTATTATGAAGGAGGTGGCTCTCATTTAAAAATGAGGTTCAGCAACCATGGTAGTAGGGGAAAAAATTCAAATGTTGTAGACAGAGATAGCAATCCTTCATGATCACAAGAATCACATTACCAATTGGTACAGTACACAGATTATCCTGCTGTTTTGATAATCATTTTAAAAAGATCTTCAAAACAAAGTCAAACATGCCCACCCATTCACTTACTGGAGGCCATGGTCTGTGACTGACAAAAGGGAAAAGCTAATTTGGGTGACTAAACACATCCAAAGACTTTGAGGTATGTATAGACAATGTCCAGGCATTCAAACAAGTGTACAGACATACAAATAACCCATCTACGCAACCCTCTAAAATAGTCTGCCCCACATGTGGCAGGATCTATAGATTCAGTCTTTTTGGAACAGACTGAATTGCAGTGGCAACAAGGCTGTCGAAAATGATCCTCATTTCCCTCAACTGGAGGGAGTTTGTTCAAAGCAATGTACTTTGCATTAAATGTTCTTCTCCCAATTCTAATTTACACCAATGCCACACAAAAATGTAGCAACACTTGACGATTTTTCCATTACTCTGACAAATCAGTCAATCTTGTAAGCTCCCTATTTGTAATGATCTGTGATCAAGAATTACAGGAAATCTAAATCATTGTACATGAAGCAAAGAAAGAAGGCCGAAAAAGGCAATTAGTCTAATTTCCAAGGTTCAGAAGTTGACTTGATAATTTAAGATATACAACAATTGATATTCACAAAGCTTCTATAGACTTTGAACTCTCATTTCCTTTCAAATGGAAAAGTTCAATTACCAATATTAAGCAATTTGAGCAACCATTTCCCTCAGGTAACTTCAAACATTAAGAGATCGATGGAATGTACATAGAATTCTTATTTTCCTCTATATAGAGATTTTAGACTTTAAGTTTGGTCTAATAAATGTATCTTAGAAGCATTACCGGAATTCTTGGTAGGACATTAGTGCTTTGGCTATAAATCATATCCTTTGAGAACCAGGACATTTTGGAAATGTGAAGTTCTGCTAAGGGATATGTAACAAAGTGTTGTGACTTTATATCACCACATATCCCAAAACCTTTATACGGTCACCAAAGTGAGACTTTGTGAATCATTTTCAACTGGATGACATGAGTATACAGTTTGTAGAAACAAAGTTAAATGATTTTCAAGAAAGTGTGCGCAAGGCTTGAGGCTTTGTGCAAAGCTATTGCTCTAGAATAGAATCCACTCAACATAGGGCTGTAAAATTATACAGATTAAAAACATTTTCATACCAAATGTGGTCTACATGGTAGTAGATGTCAGCTAGATCTGAACTATCCAAATAAATTTCAGAAGTCACATTCATTAGATAAATTTAGGTGTGTCTGAAATCAAGCAGTAGAATTACTACAAACAAAAGCAAATCAAAAGTAGCATTTAATACCTCTTAATGAATCAAAAAATAGATTTTTAACATTTGTTTTGCCTAATGGTTTACATTTAAAGCTTTTAAGTCAAAAATGACTTGCTCTAATGGTATACACTATTTTCTAATGATAGTTGCCAGATCTTGATGAAATTTGTTGGCTTTTCCCTAAGTTTAGAGCTTGGATTACCTGACATGTTTCCCCCCCCCCACCCCACCAGTCACACTTCTCCCTCCGCTGCCAAACAAAACATTGCCCACTGTTTTCAGGAAAAAACATTACTAGAAGCTAGAAATGAGGACATCTGGACCTAGAAGATTTACAACTGATCTATTTAAGAACTCAAAAACACAAGCCTGATCTCAGATCTATTCTCCCCACCCCTCAAATTCTAAAAACAAAACAATGTTACAAATGGATTGGTTTAGAATATTGGGGGAAAAAAATAGATGCAAGCCAGTGTGTCAATGCTCAATTAACATACTTCATTCAACATCAAAAAATAAAAATCATTCACCACTATCAATAACAGACTTACAACCAACTGTGCTACACCAATGCTAAAATTTAAGTGTTTCCAAGCAGAACACAATTGTGATGACAATCTACTTAAAGGATTGTTTTCACAATTTTAATAGAATTAGTACAAAATTTGCAAATTAGACTTTACTGAAACCATATAGTGTAAACATAAGTATATGGTTTAAACCTAGCATCAAGCATGGCTTATCATTTAAACATTTAAATATTTTGACAGGAGAAAGGGTTTCAAAGCATTAGAAGCTGGTATTATGCTTCAGGTTTAGTCTGCAGGATCTTTGAAAATACTCAGTAAACTTACAGTCAAAGTAGCCAGTAATTCACAAGCTTTCCAAATGTAAGCAATTACTTACATGGTGCTACATCTGTAATTACTTCCGTAAAGGGAGCAGAAAGAGTCAGGACTTAAAGATCGCAGCAAAAGAAAATATGGGAACTGGAACCTGATCCAATAAATAGTATATTTCTATCAAAATTTTAGATATGGTTTTGAGATTTATAAAATGTAACATAAAAATGTTAAGTGCCAGTTTCCTAGAAATTCATGTAAATCCAACATTTTTATATTTAAAAGTTATCCAAATTAGTTTTGGCAGCTGCCTGACACATACATTTCAGGTAATCTCAGACATGCATGGATTTGTCTGCATTCAAAAGAAGGCTTAAAATTTCAAAAAAGGTTATCAAAATAATAGTGGATGTCACAGGAGAAAAAAAATTACAGCAAGATTTTCCTCCAAACTCTGTCTTCTTTGTGTCATCACTGCACAAGTACTGCCAGTTTTTACCAAATACCTTATTTGTAAAATACTTTTACTCAAATGGAAGTGAAAACAAATCCATCCAGATTTTGTATCTACTATCCATCTAACTAGAAAAAAAAAGTTAGAAAAATCTACCCAATAACTGAAACATATATGCCTGCTCAAATAGGTGTATGCAGACAAACATCTTACACTCAAGAAAAACAATGGATCTTGGTAAATGCTGCCCAGAGATGGATTGTGAACAATTGCAAAAGTGAAATGAAGGAATTAAAAACAAATAGCTAAGCAGTACAATTCACTGTTACAGTCCTTCACTTTTACTATGCACTCAACCTTCAATACACTAGGTTGATAATCTGCATCCTATAGATTTGCCCTCCCCCCACCCCCCCACAGAGAAAAAACTCCCACACAATTGTTCTTGCAGATTTCAATGTATATTTTTTTTAAAAAAACATAAATCACTGGTCCAGAAGGACATCATTCCTCAAAAAGAGACAGAAACAAGTTATTGGCTGGGGTACAAATTCAAGACAGAGTGATAAAGCATTACTTACGAATACTGGTTATAATTAACTGGATTGATGCAAGAATTAACAGATCACTCTGCATCAAAAACATTTCTGCTATCTAATAATTTAGAGCAATACAATAAATGTAATTTTCAAGCTAGAGGGGATAAAAAGGGTCACATTTTAACCACACCAAAGCAAATTACCCACATGTAATACCAATTATTAGGTTTAACATTCTGGATTTAATGGACTGCTTTTCACACTACTACCCTCCCCTAGTTTTATATAGCAGCAACTCAACTTGGTGGAGACAAGGAGTTTTACAAGTTGATGTAAAACTGTTACATCATTCTATATAAAAAGTGTTTATAGAAAAACCTAAGTTTGCAAAATGTTACAGCCTTTAATAATAATTAAATACATTTTCCGCTGACAGTCAGTGATGCACTATCCACATTGCTTGTCCCAAAGCGGTGAGAACAGATTCAAGTAGATTCTGATCAGCTGTCCATAAGTTTGCTTTGGAATGTGCCATATATAAATCAAGGAGCAGTGGAACAAGTTCAATAACATTTGTTAGGCACCACTATTATTTTAGCTCAGTGCCAATCAATTCCAGTTGACAACCCCAATATTTTAATGTCAATAAAGTACCACGTCACTTAAAATTAGACTGACTAAATTTACACAGCTGATTCATATTGTGTGTCTTTGCTTTTTGCAGGATTGCTGCAAGTCTCATTTCTTTGAGTCCTCATATTGGGATGTTCAGGAGATTCCCTGATGACCTCAAGAGAATGAGTGGATGGAGTTTCCAACTTTAAATCACTTGAGGACTTCTCACCATTACCGCAACACTGCTTTAAGGCACACTGAGTCTTGCATGGCAGTTCACAAAGGGAAATACGTGATTCAGAGTTTACTGAAGCAAATTCCGGCTGGATGGTTGTGGCATGGATTCCTTCATCATGGAAAAAGTCTTTAATACGTTTTGCTACATCCATGTAAGCAGTTGGATCACGACATTTAATATGGGCGGTTGCAATAATTCTACTACCAGCTAACTGCCAGACATGAAGCTCATGTACAGCTAGTACACCTTCCAAGTTGCGCAGCTTCTCATTTATTAACTCCATATCTATTTGTTTAGGGACTGTTTGTAACAGAATAAGAGCAGATTCCTTCAGAAGAGGATACGTTGTGTACAACAAAATACATACCATAATACAACATAAAGTGGGATCCAAGAACAACACCCAACAGGGTCCAGCTTCTGGAATGTTTTTACTATTTTCAGATATGTTTGACTGTGTGCCATTTAGATGTTCTCGATCAACACAATGATCATGTAAACACTTATTAATGCATGGGCCATTTTCAGGACATGGGTTCCAAATGAAGTAAAATATCAGTGCATTTACCACCACTATGACAGAGCCCAGGGCATCTCCCAACACATGAAGGAAGACACCACGCATGTTCAGTTGCGATGCAGAGTCACCTACATCTCCAAATTCATCACGATGGTCATCAAGAACAGAAATTCCATTCAGTTGTAGACCTTCCATACTATTGTCCCTCAGTAGATCTATAGCAAAATAAGAACAGTATTAGACAAAAACATTGATATTCTTTAAATGTACAATATTCTAATTTTAAAATTTCACTTTCTAAATTTACATTTTTGATCTTCCCAAGGCTGGAAACGAATCCAGATTCCTGGTGCTGAGAGGCAGCATTGCTAACTACTTAGTGAATGTACACTAGACACTGGCTATGAGTGAGGCAATGAACATTCAGTGTGACTTGTCTCAGGATTGTCCCTATAGGATACATGTACAAACATAACCCATTCATACTCAATACAGGTAATTTACCTTTGAGCTTGTTCCATCATTCAGGGATATCATAGTCAATTTGCTAACTAATTCCATATACTGATCCTGGTCCTGCATCCATCTGCTTTAAATTGAACCAGTCAACACATATCAGTTAGAGAGCGAGAGCGAGAGCGCCACAGATTTTTAAAAACCATTTCATGCCCAAAAGGTTCGAGGGCAGAGTTGCAGGAAATGAAAAAAGAGATGTGATTGAGGACATTATTGATAACAAGGGAGGGGAAATTACAGTCCTTGAAGTAGGAAGACTTACTTTGCAGCATTTCCCATTTACTAAAGTCTACTGTTGATTTTTTTTTCCCTCTCCCTTCCTTTGGCAAGTAGCCCTCTTCCCCTTTTGGTATATAAAATCAATTCCAACGCTATTATTTTAGAACATAGAACATAGAAGAATACAGCGCAGTACAGGCCTTTTGGCCCTCGATGTTGCGCCGATCCAAGCCCACCTAACCTATACTAACCCACTATCCTCCATATACCTATCCAATGCCCGCTTAAATGCCCATAAAGAGGGAGAGTCCACCACTGCTACTGGCAGGGCATTCCATGAACTTACAACTCGCTGAGTGAAGAACCTACCCCTAACTTCAGTCCTATATCTACCCCCCCTTAATTTAAAGCTATGCCCCCTTGTAATACCCGACTCCATACGCGGGAAAAGGTTCACACTGTCAACCCTATCTAACCCCCTAATCATCTTGTACACCTCAATCAAGTCACCCCTAAACCTTCTTTTCTCTAATGAAAACAGCCCCAAGTGTCTCAGTCTTTCCTCATACGATCTTCCTTCCATACCAGGCAACATCCTGGTAAACCTCCTCTGCACCCGTTCCAGTGCCTCCACATCCTTCCTATAGTATGGCGACCAAAACTGCACACAATATTCCAGATGCGGCCGCACCAGAGTCTTATACAACTACATCATGACCTCAGGACTCCGGAACTCAATTCCTCTACCAATAAAAGCCAGTACGCCATATGCCTTCCTCACCGCACTATTTACCTGGGTGGCAACTTTCAGAGATCTGTGTACATGGACACCAAGATCCCTCTGCTCATCCACACTACCAAGTATCCGACCATTAGCTCAGTACCCCATCTTTTTGTTATTCTTCCCAAAGTGAATCACCTCACACTTAGCTACATTGAATTCCATTTGCCACCTTTCTGCCCAGCTCTGCAGCTTCTCTATATCCTGCTGTAACCTGCCACATCCTTCCTCACTGTCAACAACTCCTCCGACTTTCGTATCATCCGCAAACTTGCTCACCCAACCTTCTAACCCCTCTTCCAGGTCATTTATAAAAATGACAAACAGCAATGGTCCCAAAACAGATCCTTGCGGAACACCGCTAGTGACGGCACTCCATGAAGAAACTTTGCCATCAACTACTACCCTCTGTCTTCTTCCATCCAGCCAATTCCTAATCCAAACCTCCAATTCACCCTCAATGCCATATCTCCGTATTTTCTGCAGTAGCCTACCATGGGGAACCTTATCAAACGCCTTACTAAAATCCATATATACCACATCTACCGCTTTCCCCTCATCAACCTCCTTAGTCACCTTTTCAAAGAATTCAATAAGGTTTGTGAGGCACGACCTGCCCTTCACAAAACCATGCTGACTATCCTTGATCACATTATTCCTATCCAGATATGCATAAATCCTATCCCTTACAATTCTCTAAGACTTTGCCCACAACAGAAGTGAGACTCACCGGCCTATAGTTACTAGGGTTATCCCTACTCCCCTTTTTGAACAAGGGAACCACATTTGCTATCCTCCAGTCTTCTGGCACTACTCCTGTAGACAAAGAGGACATAAAAATCAAGGCCAATGGCTCTGCAATCTCCTCCCTTGCTTCCCAGAGAATCCTAGGATAAATGCCATCAGGCCCAGGGGACTTATCTATTTTCACCTTTTCCAGGATTTCCAACACCTCTTCTCTACATACCTCAAAGCCATCCATTCTACTTATTTGTGACTCAGTATTCACATCGACGACAATGCCCTGTTCCTGAGTAAATACTGAAGAAAAGTATTCATTCAGTGTCTCCCCAATCTCTTCCGCCTCCACACGCAACTTCCCACTACTATCCTTGACTGGACCTATTCCTACCCTAGTCATTCTTTTATTCCTAACATACCTATAGAAAGCCTTAGGGTTTTCCCTAATCCTGCCGACTAAGGACCTTTTATGTCCCCTCCTTGCTGCTCTTAGCTCTCTTCAGGTCCTTCCTGGCTACCCTATAACTCTCAATCGCCCCAATTGAACCTTCACGTCTCATCTTGAGATAGGCCGCCCTCTTCCATTTAACAAGGGATTCCAATTCCTTATTAAACCACGGCTCCCTCGCACGACCCTTTCCTCCCTGCCTGACAGGTACATAATTATCAAGGACACTCAATAGTTGCTCCTTGAACAAGCTCAACATATCATTTACACTCTTGCCTTGGAGTCTACTTTTCCAAGCCACACATCCTAAGTCATGCCTCACCGCATCATAATTTCCCTGACCCCAGCTATAACTCTTGCCCTGTAGTACACACATATCCCTCTCCATCACGAGAGTAAAAATCACCGAATTATTTTAAACTCCTTTCACTGACATTGTCATTTTATTAATTTACATGTTTCCTCATTTTACAGCAGATGTCAGGTGATAGGAGAATTGGAATGTATATACACCTTTTCAAAAAAGGAAATTATCTATTTTGGATAAAAGTAGATTACCTGAATAGTGATAAATTGGGGAAGGGATGATGCAGAGACCCAAAATGTGTGATGCACCAGTTACTAAAAGTAAGCAAGCATTCAGGTGCAGCTGGCAATGAAGGCAGCAAATGGAACATTTGTCTTCAAAGCAAAAGTACAGAAACAAGGATGTCTTGCTGTAGCTGTACAAAGTATTAGTGAGATCAAAACTGGTGTTATGTGCAGTTTTGGTCTCCTTATCTTGGCCTATTGAGATAGTGCCGTAAAAGGTTTACAAAAGCGATTCTGGGATGGCCAGACTGAAGTATGAAGAGACTGTATCAGTTAGGACTTTATTCGGTAGAATTTGGGGTAGGGGCAGGAGAATGCAATCTCAGAAACCAATTAAATTGTAACAGGTTTAGACAGGGCAGATGCAGAAAGGAGGCTCACAGTGATGCAAAGTCCAGAACCAGGACTCACTTGCAGAAGTGGCAGGCCTATTTGCACAAAAGAGAAATTTCTTCACCCAGAGTGGCGAATCGGTGGAACTCTCTGCCACAGGAAGTTGATGAGCCAAAACATTGAAGACTTAAGAAAAATGTTGCGATAGTTCTTAGGACTAAACGGATAGTGGATAAAGAGTTACGATTGTACTGAACAGCAGAGCTGACTCAGTAAGCCAAATGCCTATGCATTTCTTATAACACTCCATTGCATTCAATCATGGTATTCAATAAATGTTCAAATTACAAAAAGGCTGTTAATTATGTGACTCATTAAATCCAAAAGGCACGAAGGAGCCATGTCACAAGATACTGTTGCATAAAAATATCTTGAATTCTCAAATTCAGACTTTTTCCTGACATACGCTTGTCCACTTATCCCAGTCTGTGTTAAAGTTAATCCCAACCTCCACAAAACTACATACTTATCAATCTCCACATTTAATCAGTCAGTCACTTTATCACAGCTAACAGATGGCTTATACACTATTCTGCATTCAAAACATTTTGAACAAAATTAACCTCATTAAGAGGGCTGTTTAAATTATTTTGATAGATTACAGCCTACACTTCATATTCCCAAGCAAAGATTTCACTATCTGCTTACCTCATGATATCATCTTTATCTCTGAAGTGATTTCAATCCTTTATGACAGATTTTTCCTCCCATCATTGCACATCCCCACCCCCAGTGGACCTTATAACCTGGAATATTTGGAGTATTATTTTTAAAATAGCTGCAGTTTTAATAAAAAAAAAGGTACTTCTACAGTACTGTTAGATATAAGTTAGAGGAACAAACAATTTGGCCTTTCAATTATTTTCCTTTAATCAATGAGATCAGGATGAATCTACATCTCTAGCCTACTTTATTTTGTACTTTTGGACAGAAAAGTTCTATTGACCTCAGACTTAAAGCATCAACGGAGCTAGCAACCACTACTTTTGGGGCAGAGTTCCATACCCCTTCCCACTAAACTCATTTCAAAAGAACATTGTCTACTCTAACCAGAGACACCCAGATAATATTCTGCAAATGGAGTACAGCAAAAATTTACAAGATCAACATTTTTTTTCCCCCAGTTCCAAAGAACGTGGCCTAACAGCAATGAAAGAACAATAATAAACACATTCATGTCAGTTGGGCACTTCATTTTAGATGCTACTGAGCTCAAGTGTTGATACAGTGCACAAATCAAAGTTAGTGTATTGTGGAGATCAGCATAAGGCACTTAGAACATAGAACAGTACAGCACAGAACAGGCCCTTCAGCCTGTGATGTTGTGCAGAGGATTAATCCTAATATAAAACAAAATAACTTACCTATGCACCCCTCAATTCACTGCTGTCCATGTGCATGTCCAGCAGGCACTTAAATGTCCCCAATGACTCTGCTTCCACCACCACCGCTGGCAAAGCATTCCATGCATTCACAACTCTCTGCATAAAAGAACCTTCCTCTGACATCTCCTCTATACCTTCCTAACATCTTAAAACTATGACCCCTCGTCTCAGTCAATCCTGCCCTGGGGAAGAGTCTCTGGCTACTGACTCTATCCATGCCTCTCATTACCTTGCATACCTTGATCAGGTCACCTCTCTTCCTCCTTCTCTCCAGAGAGAAATGTCCGACCTTAGGCAACCTCTCTTCATAAGGCAAGCCCTCCAGTCCAGGCAGCATCCTGCTAAATCTTCTTTGCACCCTCTCCAAAGCCTCTGTATATTTCCTAAAAAGTAGGGAGACCAGAACTGGACACAATATTCCAACTATGGTCTCACCCGGGACTTCTACAGCTGTAGCAAAACCTCGTGGCTCTTAAACTCAATCCCCCTGTTAAATGAAAGCCAAAACACCATATGCTTTCTTAACAACCCTATCCACTTGGGTGGCAACTTTGAGGGATCTATGTACTTGAACACCAAGATTCCTCTATTCCTCCACATTGCCAAGAATCTGGTCTTTAATCCTACATCCAGCATTCAAGTTAGACCTTCCAAAGTGCATCACTCCGCATTTATCCAGGTTGAACTCCATCTACCATTTCTCAACCCAGCTCTGCATCCTGTCTATGTCACACTGCAGCCTGCAATAGCCCTTGATAGTATCAACAGCACCTCCAACCTTTGTCATCTGCAAAGTTATCAACCTCCTCATCCAAGTCATTTATAAAACTACGAAGAGCAGAGGCTCAAGAACAGAGCCCTCCACTCAACACTGACCTCCAGACAGAATACTTTCCATCCACAACCACACTCTGCTTTATCAGCCAAGCGATTCGGAATCCAGATAGCCAAATCTCCCTGTATCCCATACCTCCTGACTTTAGGAGCGAGCCTACCATAGGGAACCTTATCAAGTGCCTTGCTGAAGTCCATATACACATCGACAGGTTGAAGGTCAAGCAGTATTGTCATCTCCTTGAAGAGCTCCATAAAGATTAGTTCGGCACAACCTGCCCCTCAAAGCCATGCAGACTGTCTTTAATCACACTATGCTTTTCCAAATGGTCATAAATCCTATCCCTCAATTGCTGACCACAGATGCAAGACTGACTGGCCTGTAATTGGGAGAAAGTGAGGACTGCAAATGCTGGAGACCAGAGTTGAAAAGTGTGGTGCCGCCTGGCCTGGCATTGCCAGGGATTTCCAGATTCCCTTTCTTGAAAAGGGAAACAACATTCGCTTCCTTCCAAGCCTCCTGTATGACTCTTGTGCAAAGTGAGGAAGCAAAGATCTTCACCACCAGCTTAGCAACCTCCTTTTTCACTTCCCAGAGCACCTAGGATACATCCTGTATCCTGGGGACTGAATGTAAATTTTTGGTGAACAACACATCAATTTTATCAATCTTAATCTGTTCGAGCCCATATCCCAGCTCCTCAAAGTTTTCATTCACAACAAGGTCCCTTTCCTTAGTGAAAACAGAGGCAAAAAAAAAAAAAAAAAAAAGACTTTCAGGGCTTCTCCTATCTGCTCAGGCTGCACGTACAAGTTCCCTATGCTATCCCTGATCTGCTCTACTTTCTCCCTGGTCACTCTTATTCTTCACGTATGCACTTGCTGCAGAACACAATTTCAATGATTCTACTAGCTAAATCATCTGTAGGAGGAGTGTGATTTGGCTAGCACGTAGCCAATGGTGACCCTCAGGATAGTGAAGATTGGAAATTCTATGATGGCAATGCCATTGTATACCAGAGGGCAGGGGTAATGCGATGGTCTGACACCACACATTACAAAAATGCATTTGTGAAAAATATTTCTATCCACTGAATCATAGGATGGTGTGTGTTGTAAACCAGTTAGTGCCAGTGTTCTGCAAAAGTAATTCAGCTAATCCCACTCCCTTATTCCCTGAAAGAATTCTGGGGCAGGGGAACATAACTGTCATGTCTGGAAAAGAAAGTTACTCAATTAGGTCCATTCCTCATACCTCACATTATGGATCATCCAAACTACTGTAATTTCAAGTAGAACTTTAGAAAGCAGTAATTGAATAGAAGTAATCCAATTGGGAATTATTCACCAGAACACAAGATAGGTGGGAAAGCAAGTAGTGAAGTAGATGCAAGGAAGCTATATGAAGATAGTTTACGTGAGTGGGCAAAGATGTGGCAAATACAATATAAATGTGAAAAAACATGAAACTATTCATTTTGGCCAGAAGAATAAAAGAACATATCTAAATGAGGAGACATTGCAGAGCTTGGAGATGCAGAGGAATCTAGGTGTCATGTATATGGATTGCAAAAATGCTAATATGCTGATACAGCAAGTACATTGTTTCAAAGGGAATGGAATGAAAACAAAAATGCTTCAGTTAGACAGAACAGATCTGAATTACTGTCTATAGTACTGGTCACCTTAGAGGACATAAATGCATTGGAAGCAATTCAAAGACAGTTTATCAAATTAATATCTGGAACGTGCATGCTCTGAGAAAATTAAACATGCTGGGCTTGTAACTGGTGGAGGTTGGAACATAAGAGACGACTTGATTGAAACGTATCAGATCCTGAGGGATGTTGACAAGGTAAACATTCCCATTTGAAGGATCTAAAATGAGGATTCATGGTTTAAAAAAAAAGCAGACTGCCCATAATAAATAGATGGATGTAAAAATCTTTTCCCACAGAGTAGCAAGGTTAGATCACATGGAATACAGGGAGAACTATCCATTGGATATGCAACTGACTCAAAAGATAGAAAAGAGGGGCTGACAGTGGAGGGTTGCTTTTCAGACTGGAGGCCTGTGACCAGTGGTGTGCCACAAGGATCAGTGCTGGGTCAATTGATTTTAATCATTTATTAAAAATTATTTGGATATTAGCATATGAGGTATTGTTAGTAAGTTTGCAGATGACAAATTCAAAAAGGTGTAGAGGACAGCAAAGAAGGGTACCTCAGTACAATGTGATCTTGATCAGATAGGCCAATGGAACCAAAAAGAGTGGCAGATGGAGTTTAATTTAGATAAATGTGAGATGCTGCATTTTGCAAAGGCAAATCAGGGTAGGACTTACACATCTTAATGGTAAGGTCCTAGGGAGTGTTGCTGAAGAGAGACCCGAGAGAGGCTCATCGTTCCTTGAAAGTGGAGTCACAGATAGTGAAGTCAGCGTTTGATATGCTTGCTTTTGTTGGTCAGTGCACAGAGTACGGAGTGGGGAGGTCAAGTTGCAATTGTAGAGGACATTGGTTAGGCCACTTTTAGAACACTGCAAGCAATTCTGGCCTCCCTGCTAATAGAAAGCATGTTGTAAAACATGAAAAGGTTACAGAAAGGATTCGCAAGGATGTTACCAGCGTTGGAGAGTTTGAGCTGTAGGAAGAGGCTGAATAGGCTGGGGCTATTTTCCCTGGAGCATTAAAGGGTGACCATATAATTGTTTATAAAACCATGAGGGGCATGGATAGAATGGAATAGCCAAGGTATTTTCCCCCAGGTAGAGTGTCCAAAACTAGGGGCATAGGTTTAAAAGGAAAGAGGAGAAAGATTTATAAAAAGTGACCCAAGGGACAACTTTTCCCATGCAGAGGCTGGTGCATGTGGAATGAACTACCAGAGGAAGTGGTGGGGCTGGTACAATTACCACATTTAAGAAGCATCTGGATGGGTACATGAATAGGAAAGGTTTAGAGGGCTATGAGACAAATCCTGGCAAAAGGAACTGGAAGATTAATTTAGGATATCTGGATGTCATGGACAAGTTAGATCAAAGGGTCTTTTTCCATGCTACACAACTCTATGACTGACTCTACGAGTTAAGACTCTTTGAAATCAGTTTGCATCACCTTTTCAGGAAAAAGGTCTTTAAAATATTTTTAAAGGCAGAGATGAGTGGATTACTTGTAAGAAAAGTGGGAAAGCTTTAGGGGGTAGGCAGGGATAGGAATTTGAGGTTACAATCATATCAGCCAGGGTCTTGAGATGATGAAGCACATCCCTAAGTGCTGAACAACTAGTTTCTGATCCTTGTTCATATATTTGTATTATGAAAACTGTTTGCAAATCTTATCAGAAGACGTTAAACAACTAAACTGACTAGAGCCCAACTTCACATGCTAGATTTGTAAGCTGTGTCATCCTGTTAAATATACTTAAAATCAAACCACAAACAGCATGTCTTAAGAGCTTGCAATAATATTATAATGATGTCTGTTTCTGTATTGATTCTGCTAATTTTGTACACTTATGGAATAGAATTTGGGAACAAGTTCTGTAAGTTTCACAGGCAAATCTTTCACATTTGGATTTTATTTATCAAATCAAAAATATGAAGAGTGACATACATTTCATAATTTGATTGCAAAATCATATACAAATTGCCTCAAATGAAAAGTTTTATTAATCAAAAAAGGTACATGTTGTAGCCCAGGGGAGAAAGGGTAGGTGACAACAAGATTGCAGTCATTTACCTACAAAACTAACTTGGTCTACACAAAATGCAACTGTTGTCATCAGGTTCTGGCTATGATTTGGGGACATTAAATAACAACTAGGTCATTCAGGGTATATCAAAAATAACAAAATTGACTGCATATATTTCAAGTATATTCTTGGAATCTGTCTATGATACAACAGTGTGATCAAACTGTTGTGCAGTAGTTCTTACTTCACCCTCTGAAAAAAGGTTAGTCCTTCACTTAATATTCTAACCTGACAAAATCATCTTAGTAAAATATATGGTATGACAGATTTCTATTTTGTCACTTGATAACATATTCAAAACAAAATATTCAACCAAATTAAAGAATAATCAAGTCTGGACATTATAGGTGTTTCACTATTAGTATTAATTTGATTAAAACTAACTGAAATATTTAAGATGAAAGTTACAATTTCATGAAATAATGCAGTACAATGGCACATCAAGATTAGGGCAAAGCTAACATTAGATGCGTTCAACTCAATATCTGAAGAACTGTTACATATGCTAGGTTCTCAAGCATTTGCAAGAAATATATGATACAGCCAAGCAAGCTGTTGAAACAAGTTATTTATAGTTCTATTTCTTCAAAAGACATTACAAAGACTATGCATCCACAAAAGGTTTCTTTTATCTCAAAAAAAAAAAACCAGAGTAGAGATTAGAACTCTTTCAAACTGCAAATTCTTCTCAGTCAGGATTCATGGATTTGAAAGGATGCAGAGAGAGTTCACTCTGCAGGATGATTACAAATCTATGTACTAAAAAAAAACCAAATCGATGTAGGGAAATGTTAATGGAGCACAAACTTTGGCCAGGGGTTAGCAAGTAGATACTTGCATTTTTCAAAAGAGAAAGTTTATTAAAATTTGAAGCAGTGGATAATACAGACTGAGCAAGGGCAGTTTTGGATTTTTCTGGGCTGGAGAGTCTCCAATAACTAAGAATTAGAACCATCTTTAAATGATAAGTATGCTAGCTCCTTATTGAAAGGTGACTGATACATATTTTGTCCTTCTTCTGGATATATTCTTTATTTCACAAATTTAATTTTTAAAAGCATGAATATTTCATATTACACTTGATCAGAAGATGCCAACTCAAATGATGGAATAAATGCATGCAACAGTTTAGACAAATCAAAACATACTGCTATAGTGGAGAATCCTGATTCTATGGAGAATCAAGTACAGTGATAACTGAAATTGTACAGTGTAATAATACTGTGGCATAGTAATGTCCCAACCCCAACCAGGAGATCTGGGTTCAAGTCCCATGTACTCCAGAGGTTTCAGAATCAGAATGCCAGTTGGCATATCAAGTATACACCTACCCTCCAAGAGAATCCCACCTAGACCCACCTCTATCCCTGTAACCCTGCATTTCTCCATGACTAATGAAGCAAGCTTATACATCCCTAGATTGTGGAGGAAACCCACACAGAAATGGTGGAAAATATGCGGAGGAAAGCATGTAGACTACAGGAGTCAGAGACTAGAAGAATCGAACACAGGTCCTCTGTGCTGTGAGGCAGGAGCGCTAACCACTGTGCCACCATGCTGCCCCTAGGTGTCATAACTTCTGACCAGGTTGATTCTAAAATATCTAAACCATAATGATTAGCAGTTCATGCTAGCTTATTCCACTAGTTAAGCCACGTTGTATTTGATCTTCAACTTTCACTAATCTTTCATATATCCTGTCTAAGACGACTGTTTGCTTTTAAAATTTCATACACATTTCAACAACCCTAGGTAGCTGGCTCCACCAGAGTTAGGCTTGCCTTGACTTTATTGAAGATTGTCAAAAGCATTATGAATTTTATGTAAACATCTCTCAAAGTTCAGTTTTCTGCTCTGTTTTGTTTAATTTCTTAAAATGACAACCAACATCTCTAGGAACCTAGCAAATAATTCCACCCCAAAACAAAATAGATCAAAAATGCAATGTTTTAAGTTTCGAGCTCAATAGGTAAAATCTACTCAAGGGTAAAAGCCAGCATGTGACCATCAAAAAGGCGCAACATCTTCTGCGATAGAATAGGAACCCATTTTATGCACAAAACTTTTGCTAGTGTACTGCACAAGAATGGAGATAAGAATATGGTTTCACATTACCAAGACTGATAGAACCTTTAAACATTTCAATAATGAATTTCAGAATATAACGTACACATGAGAAGCTTGCACAAAACATTCATTTGGTTGGAGGACAACTACACAGAGAAGCTAGCAGACATATGGGAGTATGGGTTCAAGAGAATAATAAAAAAGTGACCGAAAGTGGAGGAGTTGTCCAATGATAAAGGCTGCAAACAAAACCAATGAGAAAAACCTGTTGAAATGCTACAGCATGAAGCACAAAAATAGGAACCAGATTGAGTTTTTTTTTTTAAATAAAGTAAGAGTTAAAAGAAGTGTTTAGGAATTATCAAATGGCCTTCGACAAAGTATATCAGACTAATTATATTTTAAAAAGACAGCTTGTGGGATTAGAAGTAGTTATCAAAAGCTATGCAAGGGAAAGGATGAGGATAGTGGTGAATGGGTGTTTTCAGACTGAGTGGAAATCCATTAGTGGTGCTCCATTAACATACATCAGAAAGAGTAACGTATTTAACAGCATGGACTTCAGTACGTAGCTTACCTTTTCAATTTTTTTTTTCTTAAGGTAAAACAAACATTGGAAGTGTAGTAAACTGTAGAGAATAGACTGCCAAACATAAGCACAGCAGATGTACCCTTGAAACAGAAGTGTGAATAACGTATTTTGGTGTAAAGAATTAAAAGAGGCAATAGAAATGGAGAGAGTTTTTTTTGTCTGAGGTTTAATTTTGCGTTTTGTTGCTGGAGTAGTGTTCAATGCTAGGCATCAGTCTTTCAGAAGGACATCAGTACCTTGGACAAAAGATTTACCAGAACAGTACCAGGAATTTGGGGGCTTCAGTTATGCAGAAAGGCTGGATACTGAAACTGGTTTTGATCTTTAGGGTGGAAAAGTACAAGGAAGGTACAAAAGGGGTTCAAAATCCTGGAAGATTTTGATACAAAAAATGAGAAGCTCAGACAGACAATCAGTAGGAACAATACACATTTTTTAAAAAAGTAATTTGCAAAAAAGCACCAAAGGCCTGATGGATATCATAACCAGAATGTACTCCCTGAAAATGGTGGAAACAAAGTTTGATAATTTTTAAACAAAAATTGGGTAAATACTTGAAAACGCTTGTTGAGCTATGAAAGAAGGGAAAGGGGACAAGACTAATTGTATTGTTCTTTCAAGAACCTGGCACACAAACAATGGGTCTGATGCACCTTTCATTCTGTATTATTCTATAAATACAGAGTGGCAAGACAATGCAGTAAGAACAACAAGGTAGAAGGCTCTGAAAATGGGCCAACATCTCAGGAGAAACACAAGCCAATAACACTAAAGTTTGAATGGGAACATGAACCCATGATAAAGAACTTAATCACCACATACCAGCAGCTCCATTATTCAGAAGTGTACGCCACTGATCAATTACATTCTCAAAAAAAAAACCCAAAAGAAACCTTGCACTTAAAATCAGATATTTAAAACAAAATTTGCATTTTTCTCTTTTGTATCATATGCAAAAGATTTCCAAGCACACAAAAAGTTTGAAGTGTACAGTACAATCAATTGAAACCAACTACATATTGCTTGTCCCAGAAAAAGCAATTTAAAAAAAAGTGACCAGTTAATTAATTTCTCAGCCATCAAAAAATGTTGACCAAATCCACTTTTTCCTTTATAGTGGTATGGAATATTTTAGCTAATGTCATGAAGGAAAAGTGGAAATAGAAGAATTCATTGACAGGGTGAAATAACATGATCAGAATGGACTTTGTGAAATAAACACTGACTGCAGCAACATGTAAAATTGAGTTGTAAAACTGTACACAACTGCTATTTTTTTCCCCACTGCCGCCCTGAATCCACAAAAGTAACTCAAAATACATGCAGCTTACATGTACAATTATCCACTAATGTACATTACCATTTACAGATTCTCTTTTGTAATCAATCAATCAGTACGTTGACCAATTTTAAACTAGTTAAATCAGAACATTAAGGCTTAATATCTTGCATTATACCCAATATCAGACGCTGCTGTCACTACAAAGAGTTGGTGGCAGTGACAATATCAATGGTTTATTAATCTACACGCTAGATTTATAATTGAAGGGCATTTGATTGGAGTTAAACTAAAATTCAATTATTAAATCTGAAATCAAATGAAAGTCTAATGAAACCAGGTCAATTATCAAAAAACAAAAATCTAGTGAAATACACAAAGTTAGACTGCGACTTGAAAATGAAGAATGTGCAGGATTATGGGAGAAAGCAAGGGATTAGACAAGAGAATCACTTATTGTTGCTGCACCAACTCTCCAATGAGCCAAATGGCCTCCTACTAAACTGCAATAATTCTTGTGGTCTCATGTCAATCAGATCTTTTAATTTTACCACTGCTCTATCATAATACCAGATGTGCTGTGAATCTTGCATTAGAGCAAAGCAAAATAGTTTCCAATTAAATTTTCTCTGACATGTAATTATCAAATTGGCACTGGAAATTCTGAATACAAAGGCAATGGTTTGGATATGCTGAAAAGTACACAAAGTTTATTCCGGGTTAAAGTCCCACCTGCCAGAGGCTGGTGTCACACTTAACAGGCTGATTTAAAAATATCTACAAATAGGTTGTGCACACCTCACCGCCACCGTCAACTGTGCTGTTAGGGGAAGCAGAATCTGACATAGTACTGGATATTAGCTACAAGCCGGGTACAGTATAAATCGAACCATTAGAAATTAGCCTTTAAATTAAGGCTAGCTGGTTATTTGCGTGGCTTGAGATCATCTCAGTCGTCGTCTGAAGCAAACCATACTGAAACAACGCCAGGTAATGCCACAGAAATAAGATCGCCAGTGAAGCCCTAATAGGTTAAATGTGCTTCCTCCACTGGGAATTTTCGGGCCACAGCGGCCTCGAATTAAATAGAAGTGGCTTGCGGTGCGGGTTCAAATCTGTCATGGCACTTTACTACAAGCAAACGGCGAAAGGACAGACGGAAACGAATGGATCTTTCCACACAAAGAACAGGTTTTGTTTTGTTGAGATTGCAGACCCCGTTCCCAGTGAGCTGGGCACCGGGACTGGCCCCAACATCTGACCAAAAAAAATACACAAAAAAAGGTGTTAGCGTCTAGCGTTGACAAGGCGGGGGAATCCCCGATCGCCACACGTACCGAATACATCCTGCTTGTCGGGGTTGACACCATTGATGGCGCTGCCGCTGACGAGGATGTTGATCTCCTCCTGGTCACGGACGCTCGTCCCGTTGCCGGACAGTTTCCCAGCCTCGGCCCTCTTCTTCTTGCGGAGCCAGTGGCCCCCGCTCTCCGAGCTGGAGTGAGAGTGTGAATGGGAGTGCGAGTGGCCGTGGGCCGCTCCTCCGCCGGCGGCACTGCCGCTGCCGTGGAACATACAGAGCCCCAGGAGGTTGACCAGGAGCCCGGCGGCGCCGACCCCGGTCACCACCAACGCGTTGTGGATCTCCCGCGGCTCGCTGAAGCGCTCGATGGCCTCCAGCACGATGGTGAAGCAGAGCGCCGTCAGGAAGACGGCGTTGACCAGCGCTCCCATCACCTCGGCGCGGATCCAGCCGAACGTGTTCTTCGCGGTCGACTGGGTCTTGGCGGCGAAGCGCACGGCGATGAGGGCCACCACCAGGGCGATGACATCTGACAGCATGTGGAAGGAGTCGGACAGCATGGCCAGCGAGCTGGTCAGCCGGCTCACTACCACCTCCACCACGAAGAAGCCGAATGTCAACCATAACATGCACATCAGGCGCGCCCGGTTCGGCTCGCAGTCCATCTTCCCGCAGTCTGACAGCGAGCGACCAAGAGAGAGGAAAAAAAACAAACGTTCCAAGGAACAAAGGACCGTTTAGCGTTTAAAATAACGGCTAGAATTTAAAACAAAATAAACAGGGTGGGGAGTGGAAGGAGAAGAGCTAAGCCGAAAGTTCTAGAGAATAGAAAAACAGACGTTCCATTGTTTCACCCAACCCGTAACTATGCAGACGCTTACAAAAAAAACTTTTGCACCCGGCAAGTTTTCCTTTCTGCGCACGGTATTTTTTTTCTCTCTCCCTCTATTTCAACACGGGCCCATGTCTCCCCCTCCCCCACAAACCCACCAGACCCAGCCTGTGGCTGAGGTCGATTGGTTGTAGCTGTACAGTCTTTATGCTTATTCGTCAATTCGGTGTCAATCATTTCCATCCCGCCCACTCTGCGCACTGCTCCACCGGGTTGGTTTTTAAAGGCTGGGTTTGCCTTCCCTTCCACCCACCCGTTGTGACATTAGCATCACTCATTGAGCCGAAAGCAAACCGCCAACCAATTGGAATGGACCTTGCCTCGTCTTTGGCATTACTCCGCCTTTGATTGGCTACTTTTCTCGACTTCTTTTTTTTAATTGGCTAGCGATTATATCAATTAAATAGACGCCGGCCATCGCCATTGTACTCTGTGAGCTATGCCGATTGGTGTTATTTGTCGGAAAGTAAATACCTCGGAAATGATTGATAGATCATCCTATTTAATAGTTTCACACTTAACGGGAAGAAGCTTCAAACAGCAATCAAGGATATCTTATTTAGTGTGACTCAGCATTAGTGGATAGTAATATTTAAATAGTTTTAAACAAAACTCTTGATAGAACTGTATGCCTTAGTTTATATGTACAATTTCTTTATTTTGATAATTTTACGCTTTAAATTATTTTCTTAATTGTTAAGTAAAATACGACTCGAGCGCAGACCTGTTGTTCCTACGTAAACAAACAGTAACTAATATTTTAGAACATAAAGACTAAACTTGTTAAGGCGCTTAAAGGTTACTTGTTAATTGTCAAATGCCACCGTACACTAAGTTCTGGGTTCATGTCCAAAACAAGAGTAAGGAGGCTGTGATGGAACTGTGTAAGATATTAGTTAGGCGGTCTGGAGTACTGTGTGCAGTTCTGGTCGCCAGACTGCAGGAAGGTAATGTCGCCATAGTCCTACCATCCTCAGATAAGGGGAGAGAGATTCGAAATGAGTAATCTCAGCCACTGTAAGAATTGAATCCACATAGTTGGCATCGCCTTTCATCACAAACAAGCTATCCAGATAACTGACTCCCTTCTCATAAGGATGTGATTGCACGTGAGGGTACAGAACAGATTCACAAGGATGTTGCCTGGGCTGCAGCGATTGAGCTGTGAAAAGAGACTGGATAAATTAAATTGTTTTCCAAAGAATTCTAAGGAGGGGTCTGATTTGAGATGTGCAAAGTTCTGAAGTTCTACATAGGTAGAAACCAGGGGGCACAGTTTTAAGGTAAGGAGCAGAAGATTTAAAGGGGATTTTAATACCCTTTTTCTTCAGAGGGTTGTAATTATCTGGAACTCACTGTAGAGGCAGGAAGCCTCAAAATGTTATAGAACTATGTAGATGAGCACTTAAAACCGCATAGCATACGGGCTAAATGCTGGAAATGGGATTGGAATAAATGGAGTTTTGATGACAGGCGTTGTCAGTTTGAGTAGAAATACTTTGTGTTGCAAAATCTCTGTGACAATTGGATATTGGCTAAATAACTAGTTCCCTATTTTGTGATTAAATGCCAAATTTAATTAAAGTTTCTCAAATATGCAAATTTCACTTGTCCAATTCGTTTAACAGGAGATAGTTGAACGTGACATTCTCGCGGAGAGTTTATTGACCTGAACTAACTAGCTCGCTTACTTGGTGATACTTAGTCATTTAAGGAACTTACAGCATTGTATCATTGTGGAATGTTTCCGTAAATCAAATTGACAAATCTTCCACTTTTACCAAACCAATTAGAGACTGACTTTTTTTAAATGTTGAGAGGAAAGGTGAACGTTACGGTGGGGTGAAATAGGAATGCGAAGATATTGGGTACCTAGTAATCCCTGGAGTTGAGTGCTACAGTCGGATGACGTGCTACCCAGTTTACTTAGAGCTCTGCCACCCTGGGGGCAACAGACGACGTTTACGTGTTTAGAGGTCTGGGGGAAACATCAGCCAGGGCATTAGTTTCATCTGAGCTCATTACCCTATAATGGTGGTATCAGTGCAATTCTGATCATTGTGATAGCTGCAAAACACTGCAGTCGTTGGTAAACCTCAGGGGCCAGTTACTTGAGTTTAGACCTCTAAAGCTTTTGGTGTGGAATTGTGTGTTGAATGGATGGTGTGAAATAAATTATTCGAAAACCCTACACGCAGAACTCTTAACTAGGAATGCAGGAAAACAGTTATTCATGGCGGGTTATAACCTATGATGGTTCCTGTCAACAATCATTTCGTCTAATCAGCAAGTTGAGGTCAGGCCAATAGGAAACTTGTCGAAAGATCTGTTACGAAACTTGAGAAATAATTTACAGGTCACGAGCGCCATTATTTTTGAGTCTAAGACATGGCATTGTGAAAACTGGCTTGAACGCAGGAAAATCGTGACTGCCTTTGATTTTAATCAGAACGAGTTCTATGAACGTTACCTTATCGTGGGTGGTGCCAGAGAGTGACACAATAGCATAAATCATTCCATCTTATTTGTTCTCCTGCATTGTTCAAGACTTCCTACGACATAAACGCGCCTTTGTAATGGTACACTTTCCCAGGAAAACTTGGGACACATTTTCTTATAACTACATTGCGCAGTGATGGGAAGTCTAAGAGATGCGCAGCACGGAAACAGACCCTTCGGTCCAACTCCTACATGCTTACCAGATATCTTAATTAATCTAGTCGCATTTTTCCAGCAATTGGCCCATACCCCTCTAAACCCTTCCTATTGGTATACTCATCCAGATACCTTTTAAATGTTGTAATTGTAGCAGCTCATTCCATACAAAAAGCACCCTCCAAAAAAGTTGCACCTTCGATCCCTTTTAAATCTTTCTCCTCTCACCTTTAAACCTATGCCCTCGAGTTTTGGACTTCCCCTATCCTGGGGAAAAGTCTTTTATCTATTTACCCTAAACACCCCCCCCCCCCCCCCAATGATGTCATAAACTTTTGTAAGGTCACCCCTCAGCCTCTGCTCCAGGGAAAATAACCCCAGCATTTTCAGCCTCTCCCTACATCTCAAACCCTCCAACCCTGGCAACATTCTTGTAAATCTTTGAGATGACAAATGAGGAAATTAAATTTCATTGAAAACATGATTTCCTTCATTGGTAGAGGAGTGGCACAAATTGTAATTGGAACCCCTGTACATGTCCCATATCCCTAAATACCTAGTTTAACCAAAAAAAGCTATCTCTGACATAAAACTAACAACTGATCTGGCATCAGGAGAGATGTTAGGAGTGTTTCCTAACATCTCTCCTGAATGGCATGGTACTGATTCTCAGATTATGACCCCTATTTCTAGAATCCTCAACCAGTTGAGAGTTTTGTATTCCAAGATATGAGGATAAATGTAAAGGATTCAGCTTTTTTGTTCAGTTGAGAAAAGTAAACAGAATCACATGGAATCTCCAGCAGAGAAACAAGCCACTTTCCCATCTCATCTATACTGGTGTTCATACTTTGCTTAGCCTCTGCTCACACTTTTTCTATATTCACCAAACCTTCCTGGAATATCTTGCCATTATCTCCATTTGACAGTGATTTTCACACTTGCATCACCATGTGTGTAAAGACATTTTGTTGAGTGGGTGCAGAAAAGATTTGCAAGGATGTTGCCAGGACTGGAGGGTTTGAGCTATCTGGGAGGATGAATAGGCTGTGGCTTTTTTCCCTAAAGTGTATGAGGCTAAGAGGTGACCTTATAGAGGTTTATAAAATCATGAGAGGCATGGATAGAGTGAATAGTGATGGTATTTTTCCTAGCTTGTGGGAGTCCAAAACTAGAGGGCATAGGTTTAAGGTGAGAGGAAGACAATTGAAAAAGGACCCAAGGGGTAACTTTTTCACCCAGAAGGTGTGTGTATGGAACAAGCTGGCAGAGGAAGTGATGGAGGTGGGTACAATTGTTTAAAAGGCATTGGGATGGTATTTGAACAAGAGGGTTTAGAAGGAAGGAGGCCAAATGCAGGTAAATGGGACTAGGTCAGGTCTGGATGTCTGGTCAACATGGACAAGTTGGACTGAAGGGTCTATTTTTATGCTGAATGACTATTTATTTAATTTGGTACTAGCTGTCTTATTTATATGTGGGTGGTGCTGGTAGTTGAGAATATAATGTTTACATTTTAAGAGGTTTTTGAATAGGTTTTTGAAGAAACCTAGGTAAACTGTTTGCAGCCATATTCGCATTGAAGAAGCCATATTTAGCACACTATCAAGATTAAAAGAAGAAACATGAGATAAATTAAGAAGTAATATTGAAACAATGCTAAGTCTCTTATATGAGAAAGAATACTGATTGATAGAGTCATAGTCAGAGTTGTAGAGATCTACAGCATGGAAACAGATCCCTCAGTCCAACTCGTCCATGCCGACCAGATATCCTATACTAATCTAGTAACATTTGCCAGCATTTGGCCCACATCCCTATAAACTGTTCCTATTCGTGTATCCATCCTTTTAAATATTGTAATTGTACCAACCTCCACCACTTCCTCTGGCAGATCATTCCATACTTGCACCATCCTCTGCGTGAAAAAGCTGTGCCTTAGATCCCTTTAAAATCTTCTCCCTCTCACCATAAACCTATGCCATCTACTTCAAGAACAAGGAAACATTATGATACATTAGCAGGCTGTGCAACAAATTTTCAGTTCATCACAGGAGTTGGGAGAAATGATGACTGCAGAGCTTACAAGAGTTTAATGTTGTGTGCACAAATGATCATGTTTTTTTAAAAGTAAATTGCATAAAAAAGTGCAACGTTGCAAAGAGCAAATAGCTTCTGGGGTTATAAGTAAGGAAAAAGACCATTTCTCAGTCAACACACTTTTGTTTCTTTTTGAGGATTATGAGAGTGATTGCACAAATGAATCTCATATATTGGCACTGTTTTCACTTTATTACCTTTTGCTGAGAATTTGTGGGCGGCACGGTGACGCAGTGGTTAGCACTGCTGCCTCACAGCGCCAGAGACCTGGGTTCAATTCCCGCCTCAGGCGACTGACTGTGGAGTTTGCACGTTCTCCGCGTGGGTTTCCTCCGGGTGCTCCGGTTTCCTCCCACAGTCCAAAGATGTGCAGGTTAGGTGAATTGGCCATACTAAATTGCCTGTAGTGTTAGGTAAGGGGTAAATGTAAATGTAGGAGTAGGGGTATGGATGGGTTGCGCTTCGGCGGGTCATTGTGGACTTGTTGGGCCGAAGGGCCTGTTTCCACACTGTAATGTCATCTAATCTAAAAGCAAAAACAGAAAACGTTAGACAGGAAAGCAAAAGAAAATATCACTTAACTTAAATAGAATTATTCTAGATGGACAATTTAAAGGGCAATAATCAAGTTATCCATGCAAAATTAGTTCTTAACCTCTGGTTAAGAACTGGATTTAAGAGAAGTACCATTAGAAATTATCACATGCAATTTATATCCTGATGGCTTTCTGATCAGTTGTGTTTTAATGTCATCTTTGCATACTTCTTTTTTTAAATAGATGCAACAGGAGGTTGTTAAATTGAATTCAATAAAATGGATAAAATGATGAAAGCTGATGGACTGTCATTTACAAAAGCAACTGTTTTTCTCATATCTTTCAGAGAAAGGAACATATCACCCAGCTGGTCATGCTCACATGTGACTCAAATGTCAAGATAAATGGTTAAACTGCTTGCCTTTAAGGAATACTGTGCTTTTGTGTTGTTTATATTGCAATACTTATGTTTAAATTTGAGAATTCAGGCTAATGCTGTGGACCACATCACACACCAGGCAACCTTCAAGAACAAACTAAGTAGGAAGCAATATTAGATACATATTTGACCTTTTCCTGGATGTATTTATTCAGCCACAGTGGAAAAATGACATAAAGAAAAACATGTAGAGCCTTCCCTCAGGAAATAACATGAATGAATTCATCACCTGTTTGGTATTTTCTTTCTCTATGCCTTCCACTCTTAAGATGGCATTTGCACACATTAATTTGTGTACAAAATGGAAGGCTGGCTGTTGAAAAAAGTCAGGTTATGTGCAAAGTTAAATCATGTTATATGTATTAAAATTACCCTTCCCAATCCTGAAGTTTTAACCCCTCAACTACTGCCTTGACATTTTGAGTTTACTTTATCATGTCAAATAGCTTATTAATGCAGTTAAATAAAATGAAAATATTGCAGATGCTCTAAATCTGAAACTAAAACAGAAAATGTTGGAGAAACTCAGCAGGTCTGATAGCATCTATGGAGAGAGAAATAGAGTTAATGTTTCATATAGCCTACCTTTACTCTTGAAGTGTTAAGAGTTAGGGTTAACCCTATAAAGTTCAAAATGTTAGCTTCTGATTTCTCTCCATTGATGCTGCCAGACTTGCTCAGTTTATTCAGCATTTTCTGTTTTTATTGCAGTTGGCCAGTTCGCTGGATGGCTGGTTTATGAAGCCAACAGCATGAGTTCAATTCTCATACTGAAGTCACCATATAGTCCCTTCTTGCCTGAGGTGTGGTGACCCTCAGGTTAAACCACCACCAGCCATCTCTCTCTAATGAGAGTGCAATCTTATGGTCCTCTGGGACAATGGTAACTTTATTTTGTGATCATTTGGGAACAAATGTTTTCCCATCCTACATATCCACTTCCAAGTTAGCTACCACACAGTTGTGTATTCTGTTACTCATCAGTCAGGGAATGCTGTCTCAGTATCAGCAGAATCAAATTTGTTTGTTGTAGAGGAGGTGTTTTCAATAGATTAATTTTTTTCCACCTTCTGAGCATGTGCAACATAATTACGTAATAAAAGATAGTGGAGTGTGGGTGGAAAAATCAAATCAGTGCATATAACCTGTTATATCTACCAATGAGTGATCCTGAATTCACTGTTGAGAAATGTTAATCAAGGTTCATTGTAATAAACTATGGTCTTTATCCACATTTACTCATTTTAGTCTTTGATATACTTATCTTGGGATCTCCTTTGGCAGCCTTCCATTTTGTGAGACAATGGAGTGTGCTGTAAAGTGTCAGTTAAATATTACCTGATGTGGCTTTGTAGCCCCACTGTGGCTTGTCACTGCAGTGGACTGAGAACGGGTAGAATTTGTTGTTATCCCCTCTCAAACATCTGAAATTCTGTTTCTTCTTATCTCTAATACCTTTCCAGAGAGCCAACCAGTGCTGTCTGCTAGTTATGAGTCAGTGTCTGCCATATTCATGACTTGCTTACAGATGCTCTTGGAGTAGAGAAATAAAGATCCAAGAGGTCATGACTCACCAGCCAATGCACCATCGAGAAAGTCTTTGGACCTATAGTTGCTGAACATCTGATGAATGTGGCCAAACCAGCACAAGCGTTGTTTGTTTAGCACTGATGAAATTAGCATACTTCAGGACCTTTTGAGCAGGTGACCACATCCTGTCATAAAATGGCAAAGCTATGTTTTATACAACAAAGATAGAAAATATTCAGTCTTCTTCTTGATTAGATTAGATTACTTACAGTGTGGAAACAGGCCCTTCGGCCCAACAAGTCCACACCGCCCCGCCGAAGCGCAACCCACCCAGACTCCTACATTTACCCCTTACCTAACACTACGGGCAATTTAGCATGGCCAATTCACCTGACATGCACATCTTTGGACTGTGGGAGGAAATCGGAGCACCCGGAGGAAACCCACGCAGACACGGGGAGAACGTGCAAACTCCACACAGTCAGTCGCCTGAGGCGGGAATTGAACCCGGGTCTCTGGCGCTGTGAGGCAGCAGCTAACCACTGGGCCACCATGCCGCCCACATTAGTATGTGTTGTCCAAGTCTCAGAGCTGTAGAGGAGTTCACTGAGGACACAAGGTCAGTGTTTGGTGCTCCCAGTCAAATTATTTTTCGACATTTCTTTTACTTAGTTGAGCTACAGATTTTTGCAATACGCATTTTAACTTCAACATCAAGTAACAATTTGCTGGTGACTGTGGAATCTAGATAATGTGAAGCTGTCAACAGGCTCCTGCTGATAAATGGTCAAACCATGAGAGAGCCTGTACAATTTCCAACCAAAGCTGTTCATCCATACACATACTAATGCTGCATCATTGATAGAAAACAACTCCCTGGTGAGAACTTAGAGTACTTTTGCTTTGAATCTCAGGCGAGCAAGACTGAACAGTTTTCTGTCAGATCTGAAATGCAGACAGACACTTAGGTAGATGACTGAAAGGCACATGACAGTGAATAATAAGCTAAAGGATGTTCTTGACATAATGTAGCCATGTTTGACCACACTATGATATTTAAAAGGTCTCACTGATACTGTGTCAAATCTGATCTTGCCCATTGTCTTCTTATGGAAAGAGAAGATCACACCAAGCAGCTTCAGTGGCTGCCAATTTTCTCAAGAAGCTTAAATAGACCATCTCTGCTCATCTAGTCAAAAATGTTTGTAATAATGATAATAGGGCTGAGTCGGTCTAACTTTGTTAAGGGGAAATCATGCATAACAGATCTGTTCAAATTTTCTCAGGGGCTAATGGGAGCCAATGGACATAGAGTCATACAGCATGGAAACAGACCTTTCGGTCCAACTTGTCCATGTCAACCAAATTTCCCAAACTAAACTAGTCCCACTTGCCTATGTTTGGCCCATATTCCTGCAAACCTTTCCTATTCATATACCTGTCCAAATGATTTTTAAATGTTGTAAGTGTACCTGCATTCATCACTTCCTCTGGCAGTTCGTTCTACATAAGAACCATCCTTTGTGTTTAAAAAAAAAAGTTGTCCCTCATGTCCTTTTTAAATCTTTCTCCTCTCACCTTAAAAATGTGCCCCCCAGTTTTGAACTCCACTACCCTAGGGGAAAAAACACTTGCTATTCACCTTATCTATGCGTGTCATGACTTTACAAACCTTTACAAGGTCACCCCTCAACCTGCCATGTTCAAATGAAAAAAGGTCCCAGATATCCAACCTATTTCTATAACTCAAACCCTCCATTCCTGGCAACATCCCAGTAAATCTTTCTAAACCCTCTCCAATTTAATAATATCCTTCCTAAAACATGATGACCAGAACTGCCCACAGTATTCTAGAAGAGACCTCACCAACACCCTGTAGAGCCACATGTTGTCCCAACTCATACTTAATTTGATCAGAGCAATAAAGGCAAGTGTACGAAATGCCTGCTTAATCACCCTGTTCATCTGTGACACAGCTTTCAAACAACTATGTACCTGAACCCCTAGGTCTCTGTTCTACAAAACTACCCAGGACCCTTCTATTAACTGTATAAGTCCTGCCCTTGTTTGTTTTACCAAAATACAATACCTTGCATTTATCAAAATGAAACTCTATTCCTCATCCCACTAGCCCAATTGATCAAGATCCCTTTGTAATCTTCACTGTCCACAATACCACAAGTTTGGTGTTATCCACAAATTTATTAATCATGCCTCCTAAATTCTCATCCAAATCGTTTATATGACTGACTGATCTATTCGGATTTCTAAAAGGCCTTTGACAAGGTGCCACACAGGAGCCTGCTAAGCAAGACAGCCCATGATGTTAGGGATAAGATACTGGCATGGACAGAGAATTGGCTGACTGGCAGAACGCAGAGAGTGGGGATAAAAGGGGAGTTTTCAGGACAGCAGCCAGTGATTAATTGTCAAGAGGTTCAAAGGTTACAGGGAGAAAGTGGGAGCATGAAGATAAGAAATTTATCAGCTATGATTGAATGGCAGAGCAGACTCAATGGGCCAAATGGCCTAATCTCTGCTCGTATGCTTTATGGTCTTATGGATGTTAAACCCATAGTGGAAGAGCTCAGCAAATCTATTGACTGGATCATTATTGACAAAGTTTTGGCTTATTGTGGTATACCAAGAATCTTCAAGTGCAGGAAACTGCTACAACTGCAACAAACACATAAACTTCTTAATCTCTGTTGAAGGAACAGGGCATGGTCCCAGAATGTACTTGATGCAAAAATTCTGTACAAGACAAGAGTGACCACAGTAATTGCAATAACTATCTTATTATCTTGCTATTGAGAATCACAGGAAAACAATCTGCCTTTGTTATACTTATCAGATTAAAGATCCTTGATGAAAGCACCAATCCTGAACCTCAGTCTGGCAGCTGCAAACAAACGTCATGAACAAAGGAGATCACTGTATTTTTTAAAATGTTGCCTTAAAACATAAACCAAAAGATATAGGAGCACAATTAGACCATTCTGCCTATTGAGTTTGATTCACAATTTGATTATGGTTGATATGTTTCTCAACGCCATTCTTCTGCTTTCTTCCCATAACCTTTGATCCTCTTACAAATCAAGAACCTATCCATCTCTGTCTTTAAATACATTCAATGACCCGGCCTCCACAGCCTTTCTGTGGCAATCAGTTCCACAGATTCACTACGTTCTGTGTGAAGAACAAGTCCACTCTATCCAGATTAACCGCTCTCCTCATCCCTGCGCTGAAGGGTGTTTCCTTTACTTTAAAGCTATGCCTTCATCTTCTAGTCTCCAACATCCATTCTGTCCAGGCCATTCAGTATTCTGTAAGTTTCAAACAGATCACCCCCCCCCCAACCCCATCCTTCTAAATTTCATCAAGACACAGAGTCTTATAACCTTTCTCATATGTTAAGCCTCTCATTCCTGGGATTATTCTTGTGAACCTCATCTCGACCTACTCCAGGGCTAGTGTAACTTTCTGAGGTATGGGGCCCAACATTTGTCACAATATTCCAAATGTGGTCTGGACTAGAGCCTTATAAAGCCTCAGAAGTACATCCCTGCTTTTATATTCTAGTCCTCTCGAAATAAATGCCAACATTGTTTTTGCCTGTCTAAATACTGACTCAACCTGCAAGTTTATCTTAAGAGAATCCTGATGGCCACCATATTCACCTCTGTCCTCTGATTCTCCTGAATTTTTCGGATGTTACTCATGTCTTCCACCATGAAGACTGATGCAAAGTAACAAAGAGGATTGATGAGGGTAGAGCGGTAGATGTGATCTTTATGGACTTCAGTAAGGTGTTTGACAAGGTTCCCCATGGGAGACTGGTTAGCAAGATTAGATCTCATGGAATACAGGGAGAACTAGCCATTTGGATACAGAACTGGCTCAAAGGTAGAAGACAGAAGGTGGTGGTGGAGGGTTGTTTTTCAGACTGGAGGCCTGTGACCAGTGGAGTGCCACAAGGATCGGTGCTGAGTCCTCTACTTTTTGTCATTTACATAAATGATTTGGATGCAAGCATAGGAGGTACAGTTAGTAAGTTTGCAGATGATATCAAAATTAGAGGTGTAGTGAACAGCAAGGAGGGTTACCTCCGATTACAACAGGATTTTGATCAGGTGGGCCAGTGGACTGAGAAGTGGTAGATGGAGTTTAATTCAGATAAATGTGAGGTGCTGCATTTTGGGAAAGCAAATCTTAGCAGGACTTGTACATTTAATGGTAAGATCCTAGGGAGTGTTGCTGAACAAAGAGACCTTGGAGTACAGGTTCATAGCTTCTTGAAAGTGGAGTCGCAGGTAGATAGGATAGTGAAGAAGGCGTTTGGTATGCTTTCCTTTATTGGTCAAAGTATTGAGTACAGGAGTTGGGAGGTCATGTTGCAGCTGTACAGGACATCGGTTAGGCCACTGTTGGAATATTGCATGCAATTCTGGTCTCCTTTCTATTGGTTGTGAAACCTGAAAGGGTTCAGAAAGGATTTACAAGGATGTTGCCAGGGTTGGAGGGTTTGAGCTATAGGGACTGGCTGAACAGGCTGGGGCTGTTTTCCCTGACGCGTCGGAGGCTGAGGGGTAACCTTATAGAGGTTTACAAAACTATGAGTGGCATGGATAGGGTAAATAGGCAAAGTCTTTTCCCTGGGGTTGGGGAGTCCTGAACTGGAGGACATTGATTTAGGGTGAGAGGGGAAAGATATAAAAGAGACCTACAGGGCAACATTTTCACACACAGGGTAGTACGTGTATGGAATGAGCTGCCAGAGGAAGTGGTGGAGGCTGGTACAATTGCAACATTAAGAGGCATTTGGATGGGTATATGAATAGGAAGGGTTTGGAGGGATATGGGCCAAGTGCTGGCAGATGGGACTAGATTGGGTTGGTATATCTGGTCGGCATGGATGGGTTGGACCGAAGGGTCTGTTTCCATGCTGTACATCTCTATGACTCTACTTATTCAGTTTCTTCATCATTTCTTTGTTCCCCATTATTAGCTCTCCGGCGTCATTTTCCAGTGCCCAATGTCCACTTTTGCCTCTGTTTGGCCCTTTTCTAGATCTAAAGAAACTCTCGCATTCTTCTTTTATGTTACTAGCTAGCTTACCCACATATTTAGTCTTCTCCCTCCTTATTTCTTTTTTAGTTGTCCTCTGCTGGTCTATGCAGGTTTCCCAATCATCTTGCTTCCTATTGTCCTTCTTCACATTATATGTTTTTTCTTTTGCTTTTATGCTGTCCCTGTCGATAAATTATGGTGCTAGAAAAGGCACAGCAGACTAGATAGCATCTGAGGAGCAAGAGAGTCAATGTTTTCGGCATAACCCTTCATTGGGATTGGGGAGGGGGAGGGGGGGGGGGTGTTGAGAAATCTCAGCCCCTGCTTCCCCTCTCTAGTCCTGATGAAGGGTTATGTCGAAAACATCAACTTTTTTGCTCCTCAGATGCTGCCGGAACTGCTGTGCCATTTTCAGCACCACACGTAATCGACTCTGGCTGTCCAGCAACTGCAGCCCTCATTATCTCTTTTATGCTGTCTCTGATTTGTAGTCAGCCATGGTTGCCTTTTCCTCCTTTAGTTTGCTTCTTTTTCCTCGGAATGAGTTTTTGTGGTGTCTCCCGAATTACCCCCAGAAACTCCTGCTGTACTACTGTCTTTCCTGCCAGGCTCCTCGCCAGTCAATTCTACCCAGCTCCTCCTTCATGCCTCTGTAGTTGCCTTTATTCAACTGTAATACTGTTACATCTGATTCCAACTTTTCCCTCTCAAATTGCATTGTATATACAATCATATTATGGTCACTGCCTCCTAAGGGTTACTTCTCCTTAAGCTCCCTTATTGAGTCTGCCTCATTTCACAACACTAAATCCAGAGTTGCCTGTTTCCTCATGAACTCCTCCACAAGCTGTTCCAGAAAGCCATCTTGTAGACATTCCACAAATTCCTTTTCTTGAGATTCATTACCAGTCTGATTTTCCCAGTCTACCTGAAAATTGAAATCCTCCATGATCACTGTAACCTTGCCTTTCTTAGACACTTTTTCTATCTCCTAGTGAATTTTGTGTCCCACATCCTGACTACTGTTTGGAGGCCTGTGCATAACTCCCATTGTGGGATTTTTTTAACATTTGCAATTACTCAACCCTATCCATATAGGTTCTACATTATCTGCCACAAATATCATTTCTTGCTATTGATTTAATTTAATTTCTTACCACAAAGGCAACCCCACCCCTCTGCCCACTTGCCTGTCTTTTCCACAGGATGCATATCCTTGGATATTTAGCTCCCTGTCCTGATCTCCTTGCAGCCATGTCTCCATGATGCCCACCACATCATACTTACCAATTTCAATCTGTGCCACACACCTTATTTCGTATACTGCATTCATTCAGATACAACACCTTCAGTCCTGTATTTATTGTCCCTCTTTTCATTGTCATCCCTTTATCGAGTGTGCTTGAAGTTTGATATCTAACCCTTTCCAAACACTCTGTCCTATTTTGTGTTCTATTTGTGTTTAATAACTGCTCCAGAGTTTCCTTTTTACTTCTTTTCATATTTTTCCATGCAGTTGAATCCGGCCCCACAGATGTTAACCTGCTGCTTTGTTTCCCATTGGCCATTATACTTCTTGTAGTTTTCTCCTTCCCTGCACCCCCCTCCCCCACTTCCTAGTCTACCACCCTATTTACCTTTTCACCCGAATATTGGTCCCAGCTTGGTTCAGTTGGAGACCGTCCCAACAGTACAGGTCCCTCCTGTTCCAATTCTGAATGCCATTGCCCCACAAAAAAGGACCCCTCTTTCCTGCAACACTCTTTTACCCACATATTTACTTCCCTTATTCTTGTGTCCCTATGCCAATTTGCACGTGGCTCGGGTAGTAATCTTTAAGGACCTTTTCTTCAATTTAATTCCTTGTTCCTGTCAATCCCTAAACAGGAAACCCAAGGAAACTCAAACATATAAATAGAAAGCGGGCTACGCCACCAGTGCTTTTTAGGAAGCTCACAGAAGATGTTACTGAGTATGCTGACAAAACATTTGAAAACGAACCTTCTAGCTCAGCGAGCAAACCTACATCCAAAACTGTAATATCCTCTTTAGGATGCAAGTACACCTGAATACTTACTGAAGGAATTAACAATACTTGCTGACATTTTGATCTCCTTTTCACATTGCTGCTAGCCAGTAATTTAAGCTGAAAATGAGAAGCAAAGTAGCACACAAAAAGTAAGAAGCACATTAATACTGTTCACCCATAAAATTGACACATTGCCTGAACCTGTAGAACACCTAACTATCTTAAGCAAATGAAGTTATTAATGTGGTCTGTTTCTGTCAGGTCAGTGAGAAGATCTGAGACTATTACCAACCCATGCATGATGATTAGTAAAATAGGTAAGTTAAAACTGGAAACATTACAAATGTAAAACAGCTGGATTGAAACACTGTAAGACTCACTAAACACTGGACAATTGGGACAATTTTGCCAGAAAAACCTACAATGAGAACTGCAATGTATAAAAAGAAAGCTTTACATATATAAAGGAAGTAGGTTACTTTCTCCTTTTTACTATTGTGCTTGCAATGTCTTACAGCTGGCTTACAAGAGTAGCAAATTTCATATTCAATCACTCTCTAACAAAGAAATTTCTCCAGATTTTTGTCCTTATTGGATTTATTCATGACTATTTTACATTTATGACCTTTTTGGAGGGTGGGCATTCTGAAATTCTTTCATAAGGCATGAGCATGGCATAGCTACACCCACAATGCTGTAATGAAGAGAGTTCTAGACTTCTCAGCCAGATAGAGTGAAAGTACATCAATATATTTCAAAGCCAGGTTGGCGTCTGAGTTTGGAAGGAAGATCCTGTAAACTAGGGCAGCACAGCGGTTAGCACTACTGCTTCATAATGCCAGGGACCTGAGTTCAATCCCAGACTTGGGTGACGACCCCACAATTTCCCCATGTCTGTGTGAGTTTCTGCAGTGTGCTCCAATCTCCTGCCACAGTCCAAATATGTGCAGGTTAGATGGATTGGCCATGCTCAATTGCCACATAGTGTCCAGGGTTGTGCAGGCTTTGTGGGCTAGCCATTGGAAATGGGGGGATATGAGGATAAGGCAGGAGTGTCTTCAGAGGGGTGGTGCAGACTTGATGGGCTGAATAGCCTCTTTCCACACTGTCGGGAATCTATAACTCTTAAATTTAAGTACAATTCAAATATAATGTATATATTATATATTTAGCACACTGGTTCCATCTAGTGATGATTGTGAATGCAATGTAAACTCTTGCATGTATTACAAATATGATTAGATTAGATTACATTCCCTACAGTATGGAAACAGGCCCTTCAGCCCAACAAGTTCACACCAACCCTCCGAAGAGAAACCCACCCCCCTATATTTACCCCTGACTAATACACCTAACACTACGTAGAGTAGCCAATTCACCTAACCTGCACATCTTAGGGCTGTGGGAGGAAACCGGAGCACCAGGAGGAAACTCATGCACAGCTTATGTATTAAATGAATACTTTGCATGTGTCTTTACTAAAGAGAGACACAACCAAGCTATGGTGGCAAAGAAAGGAACTCATTGCTAAAGGTTCAAAATTGATAGGGCAAAAGTGTTAGATAGACAGTTAGTATTTCAAGTTGGCAAGGCATTGGGACTGGATGAGAGGCATCAAAAAATATTGAAGAAAGTAAGAGTGGAAATTGTACAGGCACTGGTCACAATCTTTCAGTCTTCCCTTGACTTGGGAGAGGTGTCATAAGATTGGAAAATTCAAAACATTATGGCCTTGTTCAAAATGTTTGTAAGGACAAACCCAGCAATGTCAGACCAGTCTGTTTAACTTTAGAGGTGGGGAAGCTTCTAGAGACAATTATTTGGGATAGAATTAATAGTTACATGGATAAACTGGTTGATTATGAAGAGTCAGCATGGATTTCTAAAGAGAAAAGATTGTTTCATTAACTTGGTGGAATTATTTGAAGGCTCAATGAGCACAACAATGTTGATGTGGGGTACATGGACTTTCAGCAAGTGATGGATCGGTGCAACAAAATAGACTTGTGAGGAAAGTTATGGATCATGGAATAAAAGGGTCAGTAGCATCTTGGTTGCAAAATTGGCTGAGTAATTGTCAACTGATTATTTTTTGCCCTGGAAGAAGTTTGTAGTGGAACTTTGCAGGTGTCAGTATTAGGATCCTTGCTTTTCCTGAAATATATTAACGATGTAGAATCTTGGTGTTCAGGGGCAATTTCAAAGTTTGCAAATTACACAAATCTTGGAAAAATTGTAAACTGTGAGAAGGACAGTGGAAAACTCTGGAAGACTGTAGACAAGTTGGTGAAGTAGTCAGATAGGCAGTGGATAGGTTTCAATGTTGAAAAATTTGAGGTAATGCATTTTGGAAGAAAGAACAATGAAAGATAACATAAAATAGGGGTGCAGGAGCAGAACAACCTGAAGGTATATGTGAAAAGATCATTGAAAATGGCAGGACAGGTAGAGAGCACAGTCAGTAAAACATTCAGTATCTTCAGTTTTATTCATCCAGGCCTAGAGTACAAGAGTAAGGAGGTGATGTTGAATTTGTATAGATCATTTTTTAGATGTCAGCTGGAGTATTGTGTACTGTTCTAATTGCCACATTTTAGGAAGTATGTGAATGCATTGGAGAGCGGCAAAAAGAATTTATAAGAAGAGGTCTAGGAATGAGGAACTTCAATTTTGAGGATAGATTGAAGAAGTTGGGATTGTTTTCTTTGGAGAGAAGAAGGCTAAGAGGATCTGATAGAGGTTTTCAAAATCATAAATCAAACTGAAAAGAGTAGATAGTGAGAAATTTCCATCACTCGCAAAAGGAATAAGAATAAGAGGGTATAGATTTAAAGTGATCTGCAAAAGAAGCAAGGGTGAAAGTGAGGAAAATCTTTTTCAGTCAATGTGTAGTTGGAGGTGTGGGGGAGACAGATTCAATTCAGGTAATGCAGAAGACATTGGATGATTATTTGGATAAAAATAATATGCAAAGGAATGGTGAAAAAGCAGGAGATGATTGGTACTAGGCAATGATGATCATTTAAGAAGCCAGTGCAGTCACAATGGGCAGAATGGCCTCCTTCTGTGCTGTAACAATTCTGTGATTTTGTAATTCTGCAATACTGCATCAGAGTTCACAAAACCAATTTCTTATCTAACAAGCAAACATTGTGCATCTCAACCTTTGGGTTAGTGTGTTGTGTGTATTCACTGCCCTACATGTATTCGGGTGGTCAAAACTGCATGCAGTGCTCTAATGTTTGACCTAAGCATGTCCCTATATAAAATTGCCAACATCCCGAGAGATTTGAATCTGTGCCCCTATTTATGAAACCTAAAAAATTGTTGGTAATCTTTAATGATCTTATCTACCTGCATATTTTCATATCTCTGGAAAATACTATGTATTATTTTTTCCATTTTCATGAATCAACCATTTCTTTTGCCATCTTTCATGGGAGCATCAAAATTGGTGTATGCTATTAAGCCCTTGAGTCTGAGTTTGATTAGATCACGACTGACATAAACATCAATATTATTTACCCACCTTTTCTCCCTTGATACCAATATCTAACAAAAACAAATTGATGTTAGCCTTAGAACATTTCAATTGACCTAACATCTATAGCATTTCAGGAAATGAATTTCCATACTCCTTGAATGCAAAAGCTCTTGCTTTTTACAAAAGAAAACTTTTAAGTTAAGGCCTCATGGTCCTTCAGTATTCCGTCCCATATGAAATAGTTTCACAATCAATTAACTGAAATCTTTGATTAATTTGAAACACTTGATTATATCATCCTTCAACTTAATGGAATGTAAATTAAATGCAACCTGTCCTCACAACCCTTTAGCATTGATTTGCATTAATGTACTGTATAAAGTCATCTTGTTGGTACTGTTGGCAATATCCTTTAAAGGTATGCTCCTATTTCTTAATCTTTCTTCCAAAACCTTAATTTTATTCATATAAAATTGCATTATCTTATCTGTTATTCCATTAGTCATCTATGCCCATTCAAATCTTTACTAAACCCATACTTTGGTCATATCAGTAAATTTTAATATTATGGTCTCTGTGCCCACGTAGAAACTGCACAAATGTGTTTTAACCAATTGGTCATGCTTTTATATTCTATTTCATTAAAAATGCATCATGCTACTTCGTCTGTTCTTTATGGCTTTAACTTGTTATTTTTGGTGATTTTCTATATCCAGGTGTGTAGATTCCTTTACTTACCCCCATTACACTTAGTTTCTAACCTTCCAAAAAATAAGTGACCTTTCTCATTCTACTAAAACGAATCAGCCATATTTTGCTATACTGAATTCAGTTTTAAATTTATCTATCCACTCTGAAAGCCTGAAGTACTCCTGGATTTTGATGCTTTCTCCACATTGTCAGCTATTCACTTTCCTCCATGTTTGATATTGTCTACAGTTGCAACAGTACAACTCCAATTTTTGAATTAAAATCATTTATGGATTTGGTGAACAATAATGGTCCAAGCAGAGATTGCAACAGAACATCATTCCTTGCTTTCTGTCTGTCAGAGAAACTTCCTTCTTCCCATACCCATTACTTTCTGTCTTGTATCCTTCTTGCAACTGAAACTTGAAGTGCTATTTTTAATGCTTTTCAAATCTAAAACCACAACTTCTATATTCTTTTTAGCTTGATTCTCATTCCAATTATTACACTTATTAAGGTCAGACGTCAGACAACACCAGGTTATAGTCCAAAAGTTTATTTGAAACCACAGCTTTTGACTAGATGTCAATTTTGGGAAGCTTTGTGAAGAGTTTCTCTCCGAGCTCTAGCAAATTATCTCACCCAACTCTCCACAGGTCACCTCATTATATGTGCACCACATCTCCATTGCAGCACACTCGCTTCATTTTCCATTTGCCAGAGCCAGAAATACTTGCCATTGCCAGGACAAAGACCTTTCCAGATTTCTACCACCAATGCCATATTTAAATATTGGCCTTCCATCAAGTCAATCATTGTCAGCCAGGGACTACATTCACAGTTGCAGTGTGTGAGGAGGAGTCAAAAGAAGAATTGATTTTTATTTAGGGGAAATATTCATAGATTGGGAAACCTTTTAAGACCATAAGAAATAGGAACAGGAGTAGGCTGTATAGCCCCTTGGGTTTACTCTGTCATTCAATAGGACTATGCCTGATCTGATACTCCTCATGTCCACTTTTCTGTGTTCTCCCCTTAACTCTTGATTCCTCTAGGATCAAGAATCGATCTATCTCAGCCTTAAATATACACAAGAACTGTCCTAAAGCTCTTTTAGCAAGGAGTTCCAAAGACTCTCAACCCTCTGACAAAAGAAATTACTCCTTATTTCAGTCATAAATTGGCAGCCCTTTATTCTGACATTTGCCTTCTGGTCCTAGACTCTCCCATGAGGGGAAGTATCCTCTCAGCATTTACTCTGTTAAGCCCCTTAAAAATCCATATGTTTCATGAGATCACCCCTTACTCTTCTAAATTCCAATTAGTAGAGTGTCAACCTTTGCTCATAAGACAATCTCTCCACACCTGGGATCATCCGAGTGAACCTTCTCTGAACTGCCTCCAATGAATTAATATCATTCCTTAAATAAGGGGACAATAAAAGCCCACAGTACTCCAGATGTGGTCTCACCAGCACCTTGCACAGTTGCAGCAAGACTTCCCTATTCTTATGGTGCTCGACCTTAACAATGGGAGAGTTTAGATTAGAATAGATTCCCTACAGTATTGAAACAGGCCATTTGGCCCTACAAGTCCACATCGACCCTCCAAAGAGTAAATCACCCAGACCCATTCCCCTACCCTATATTTACCCCTGACTAATGCACCTAACTCTATGGGCAATTTAGCATGGCCAATTCAATTGACCTGCACATCTTTGGATTGTGGGAGGAAACCGGAGCACCAGAGGAAACCCATGCAGACACAGGAAGAATGTGCAACCTCCACACAGACACTCGCCCGAGGCAGAACCCGTTGCTGGGATCCGAAACCCATTAAGAAGTATTCAGTCAGAATAATAAGGAAAGACATGTTTGTGTATTTCCTAATTTCAACCAGACTCCTTGCCACCATGGGAGTAATCATATCTTGGAAGGGGGATGGATACACCCAAGACGACCTGGCCTAGCTTAATTGTGTGCTGTGACCCCTGCCCTATGTCCCCATTGGCTGAAGACAGAGAACATCCCAGAAAGGCACAGAAAGGGGTTATAAGAATGGACACCTGATGGCCATTCCCTCAACGACTTGGCCAGTGAGACTCACCTTCATACCAAGGAGATCCGAAGTGCACCAGTCAATAGAGCTCAGTGACTTATAAATAGCAGTACAATCAAGCTTTCCAGTGGGTAGTTTGTGCAGTTTTTATAGCCAGTCAGCTGTTTGGGGAATCTAAATTAACTTAATTTGTTGTGTAACAGTTGTTTAACTTGTGACTGTTTGAACGCAACAAAGTTTGAACCACAGTCGTTTTCAATACTATTGGTCTATGGTAAGTTTGGACCTGTTACAAGAAGATAAGTCAGGCATGGAGAAACCAGTGGAACATATTTTCCCACAAAGCTAAATCTACACCAAACTTTGGGATGGCTATCAGCTTGTTAAATGTGTTGGAGTCACTGGTATGTGCAGATCATAGACTTTGTAGACAAAAAATATCAAAAATCAAAATAGCACAATCTTTTAGTAGAATTTGTTATTACAGCTGAAAATGTATAAAATGTATATTATATTTTGGCATTTGGGCTTCAAAGTAGAGGCCAATGAATTTTGGTACACTCTTAAGTTTTTTAAAAAAAGTCATTTGGGACAGTGGACTCCATATATCAGTTTCAAGAAAGCTTGTAAATGCAACAGAGTATTAACAAAAATCCCTACAATATTAACAATTAAAATGTTTATCCTGTTGGATTATGACAAGCAGAGTAAACTCATTAAGTCAATTAAGTTAGGTTTGACTTCAGAATGGAGTTTTAATTCAGCAGAATCCAGAGATTAAATCAGAGGGTAAAATAATTGCCCTAGAAGGAGAAGCAAGTCAATTCAGGGTAACCAGTTACCTGAACAGAAGTGGTTTCAGAAGTTCATTGGGTACTTTCTTGACTTGTACTTCATAATGATACACATTTGAAAATGGCATTTCAGTTATCAAGGGTAAAGGTATTATGAAGGCTTCAGATTCATGATTTTGAAAGTTATTGAATATTTTAATCTCTCTACGTTGAAGATCCAGTGATAATGAAGCTGATTTGGTTTGGCTTAGTATCCATGTGTACTAACACTACAATTCTTCAAAATGTATACTACAATTTTGAAGAATTGTAGTATTACAACACATAGATAGCAAGCCAAACCAAATTAGCTTCATTATCACTGGATCTTCAACGCAGAGAGATTAAAATATTCAATAACCTTCAAAATTCCTCAGTTGTTCCTAATCAGACTTTATGAATAACAGATCTTGGACACCAAGTTTATAACTTAAAACAACATTAACAATTGATTATTAATAATTTAAATTTATCAGAACCCAGATGAAGATCTACAATCTAAAGCCCAATCTTCTTTGATCATAACCCCACTCATACCCAGACAGACAAAATTAAGGGATAATTTTTTTAAAAATGAAAGAATGATTTACCGGTTGAATAAACCATTTCAAACAGTGGATATCAGAGTTTCATGAAATCCTTGAACTGAGCTTTTCACAGACAAGTAGAACTGTATATCTTGCTTGAATTCCAATGTCACCAGTTATAGAGTCATACAGTATAGAAACAGACTCTTTGGTCCAACCGACCATAAGGCCAAACTAAACTAGTCCCACCTGCCTTCACTTGGCCCATATTCTTCCAAACATTTCTTCTTCATGTACTTATCTAAATGTCTCCTAAACATTATAACTGCACTTGCACCCACCACTTCCTCTGGAAATTCATTCCACACATGAAATACTCCCTGTGTAAGAAAAAAAAAGCCTCTCATATCTTTTTAAATTCTTTCTTCTCTCACCTTAAAAATATGCCCCCTAGTCTTGAAATCCCCCACTCGAGGGAAAAGATACCTGCCATTTACCTTATCCATAGCCCTCATTATTTTATAAACCTCAATAAGGTTACCTCTCAACCTCCTATGCTCCAGTTGAAAAAGTCCCAGCCTAACTAGCCTCTCTTTATAATTCAAAACCTTCCATTCCTGGCAACATCCTGGTAAATCTCTTTTGAACCTTCTCCAGCTTAATAACATCCTTTCTATAATAGGGTGACCAGAAAAGGACACAGTTAATGTAAGCAGTATCAGGAGACATCAAGGAATATTTATTTATTCTTTACACACTGGGATTCTTTTCTCAGAACTATTAACAACTCAATAACTGGAGAGAAAGCAAAACCAAGCAGCACCGTCTCTGGAAGTCTCCAAAAAAAATCACACTGCCTCCTACGAAAATCCAGTCAGAACTGGTACTTCCTTGATTGACCAATTCAACACCCATCAGCTACCAGCTCTGAACATAGCAGCAACTCTGCACTGATTTGCTTCACTATCCTGAGATCAGTAATTAACTTGCATTACTTTTCAGGTCAGTTCCCAGAAAATATCTCTTCATTCTCTTCCGTTTTAAAACAAACTGTTGTTCAAAGTTCAAAATTCAGTTCTTAACTTCAACTTACATTTACAAACCAGAAAATGAGAAAAATAAAAGTAAAATAGTGATGGTCTTCACAGTAGAGAAAAAAAATATTTACTTCAACTCCTGTGGATAGCTGGTTTTCTTTCATTTAGGCCTTGTTGGATATTAGAACATTTTTCTTCACAAATTAATTTTTTTTTGTAAACTTGTGGTTTCAGGTAATTGCTGGACTTGTTTGCTGGAGGTCATATGCCTGGGTTTTATGACTGCCATAAAGATAGTTTCTATTTAGATGACATTTTACATGCAGTTGGACATTGGTTTTTTGGTTTTCAGCTGGGATAATTATGCTGAGGAAAAGGCAGCCTGACTCATCTGTCTCCCATTTCTGCAAACTCCTTGTTGTACATCCATTGTGGAACCTGGAAGACTGATCAAACTGCATGCATGAGAAATTTCTAAGGTAATTTATATTGATATTTCCTAAACATTTGCAACTGCAAAGATCTTAGAGATAATTGTATATGTCTAGTTACCTATCTAGGTGTCCCAGAATACCAGATTGAACAGCCCTTATGTTGTGAGATCACCTTTGGTCTGATGGTCCTTTAGGAAGCTCTACATGCAAATAAGCCAAATACTTTTTGATGTTAACACATGACTACAGTCCATGGGCTCTCTGCCTTGCAGCATTCAAGGCACAGGCTGTGTCTGGAGATTATACTGTATATCATATTTTGGCTGTAAATAAATACCTCAGAGATCTTCATGTAAACAGAATCCATGTAAGTAATGTATTACATTTTGATAACATAAGCATTTTAGTACAATCTGAACAACCCATACCTTATCCTCTTTTCCATCAAGAACTAACTACTATTAGATAAGTGTTTTTTATTCCATCCTAATATGAAACCCCAGAGCAGGAAATCCATTTTTATCCTTTACCTGACATGAACATGAAGTGGATTATTTAAAGGGTAAACATTTATATTTCTATATTAAATTAGATTACAAAGTGAATATTAATCAGATTTGCAATTTTGAAGCTTTGTTTTATAATAAAACAGCAATTATGTGTTTATTCAAGAAATCTAGTTAATGAAACTTTTTATTCTAAACTAAAATAGTAAAAGCACACCCTTGGCCATATTGGGAACTGGGTAAGATGATTAAATTTGTGTTGTATCCATGGCGTACTGGGACTAAAGAGAGATAGAGTGCACTTTTCCTACCTTGGTCAACACAGTATAATACTCAATCCTGAAGGTCACTATTCAGAACCTCATATGTGAAAGTATGTCAGCTCTTGTGTGAATCTTAGGTAAGGACATGTTTGAGTTCTATGGTGAAACTCTTGATCATAAATTAGTTTGCCAATTTTCATTACCCAACATCGAACTTAAAATATAGTTAAGTTTTAACTACCATCAAACTGTTAAAAACCATAGAAGCCATAGTCCACCAAGAAAAGGGAAAGGTGGTAAAAAATTGAAAATGTTGAGAGCAAAAGTACAAAACATCTAATTTATTAAATTATTCATCATTCTAATTTTGTGTGGACATATTGAAAGTTAATTTGACTACTAAGGTTATGTGAAAATACTTCACCTGTAGTTGAGGCTTATGGCGACATAGAACAACCTTCAAATAAGTGAACATATTCATCAAAATACACCAGGCATTTTTCATGCAGAGGTGAGTATGTGTATGAAACAAGCTGCCAGAGGAGGCTGGTACAATTACAACATTATAAAAGCATCTGGATGGGTATATGAATAGGATGGATTTAGAGGAATATGGTCAAATACTGGCAAACGGGACTAGGTCAGATCAGGATGTCTGGTCAGCATGGATAAGTTGGACCGAAGCATCTGTTTCCATGCTGTATGACTCCAAGACTCAATTTGCTGAACCCCTTGTCTTTACCTCACCTTCCAGTAACAACCCAGAATTTACCTTCAAGGCTGCACTTAGGTATCTACTTGAAACCCCAAAGTGGATCTTACAAACCTTCTAATATCAACAGATCCACGTTACCATATGGTCTAGACACAGCATACCTGCATCCCTCCCATGTCCAAATATCTAATTTATTTAATTGGTATAATTTTATTTAATTAGCTAAACGAACAACAAATGACAATCTTTGCAACTACATTCAAACGAAGAATACTTATCAGTGGCTAGAGAAAAAAACCATGAGAATTTCCTCCTTCTTCTCCATCAAATTCCTACTCACACCAACTTCCCATTTGTTTCACAAAGCTGTTCATGATCTCCCAGTCTGTGTGGTATCAAGACATGTCTACTTTTACAGATAGTTTATAAATAAATCCAAGTTGTAATGGTTAAGGCAGTTTCCTATTACAATAATTATTATTTAGGCAACCACTTTCAACTGAATGACAGATAAGCACATTCAATTGTAGCAGCACATAGGCTGATGTAGCTTGCCGAAAGGTACTGTTCTCCTGAAGGTCAGTATACACAGACTTCTCCTGTTGCAAAATGTGCCTGGATTTTTCTGTTGAGCAAGCTTCTTGCTGTTGTATAATAAATTGTATAAACCCGAAATAAATCAGGAACCCCAGAATGGGATCTGGTCATATCAGAGGATTAATGCAGTGCCCTGTAAATGAATCAAGTAGGTACCCATGAGAGTTTGGAGAGGCTGGCAGGTATCAAATGTCAACAGTTTATGGACAGGGTCGTACATAGCTGGTGCCATGGAGTACAAGATATAGCCGCTGGATTTCTAAGATGATTCAAAGAAACTGGCGAGTTGATGTTGGTAGATACCTGCTCTAACTTTCATGGCTGCAAGCTGCACATTGATGAGACAAGATTTTTAGTTTGAGGCTGACAACAAGCAATAATCCCAATGAATAGGCACTCATTACTTTCTAGCCAGAATCATCTCGCTGCTGGAAACTTCGTTTGAAAATGCAACGAATTGCCCCCAATATCAAGGCAGCCCTTGCATTAATTCTCACATGATTCTCCCAGATTTATCACTATAGTCAATGCTGTTCAGGGCCCTAGAAGATTCAGTCCCCATTTCAGCAATTAGATAGGAACTTTTAAGGAGTCACTAATCTTCTTTCTATCCCCAATATTCTGACTCAGTTTATTACAGCTGGAAGATGGAAATGTAAATTAAGCACAAATATTCTGCATGATGTGTGCCAATACTTTGCAGTATATTTATAAAGCAGTCCTATTTATATGATTAAACAATTTCATATCACATTTATATTATTTAATTGTATGCAATAGTCCCCATTGTCTTCTCCTTTTATGGTGATGGATAATCAAAACAATAATTCGTCATCCTCTTATTTGAATTAACATGGAATGTGCTCTTCAACTAGTCGACAGTATACTAAATACAAATTCAAAATACATTATTTTTCTGATTAAATATTTGTTATTCACATTATGTTCCTGAGCAAAGTTAGTTCTAAAACTACTTGAACCAATTATACCAAAGGTTTTCCTTTTTCAGGCCATAGGTGGTGTCAACTAATTTAATGCCCCCACTGCCTGATTGGTGTACAATCAGCTGAGTGGTAAACATCCCAGCATATTGCAGGCCTCAATTGTGGGTGTCTTATGGACACTTGAAGCTACCAGCCAGCCAGGAACTTTTGGGTACTCTTTAAGGTATCCAACAGTGAGCAGCAGATCTTTTATTTCTCTCAGGGTTGGTGATGTGTTGAAGAAATTAAAAGGCATGTACTGTAGTAGGTGCTTTGAGGCCATTCTTTGCCCCCTTCAGCCTACCTGTGTCTCAATTATCCTAGATTGGGGTACATGGTGGCATCCCACTCCAAACGAGCAGGCAGGTCACCTTGATTGTACAGTTAGGAATCCAGCCACTTTTCCTCACCTGCCAGGAAGCCAATTAACTTGGGAAATATCAAGTTGCAGCTAAGTGGTTTATAGTTGGCTACTTAAGGGGGCCTTATTTACTGACAAGTCAAAAACTGCACCTTTACACCAACAGTTAACTCGTGGGGAGGCAAGGAAGGGTATCTCTCCAGGTCTGACTCACCCAATTATTTCCCCTTCTCGCCACCTACAGTGAGGGGAAGATTGCATCTTACTCTTTTGTTAACAACCAGATACACTTCACATGGAAGGTGCTTCTTCTGTTTCATTTAAATTTTTAATCTCTCTTCCAGAATCAACAATAGTTGCTGGCAGATATTACTACAGCTCGTGTAAGCTTCTGACACTTTCAACGCCAACATAACTAACATCTGGTATAAATCCATTTGAAGTACTGAACATTTAATACCAGACAACTGCAAAGGAACAAATAAAAAAAATCCACAGGTACTGTATGAATCGAATTGGCATTGTGTAAATCTAATTGTTAATTCTATACACGTTCCAAAATCTTTAAAGGTTTCACAGGGTAATGAGATATATGCTATGGCCCTAGTATTGGTATAATCACTAGGAAGAATTGATATCAGCAGCTGGAACTCACTAAATCTTAGATTACACTAAAACCATTAAACCTGTGCTAATAATGAGATATAGCCAGTGCAAGGTGATGAAAAGAGTATTTAGAAAGTTGAAATACTTCCTGAATTCTGCCAAGGTTTACTAAAAAAAAATCCAAAAAAGAACATTTTCTTGAGCTTGAACAAGATTGTAACGAGCAAAGGAAAAACAAAACACCTTTTGACCAGAACTTCAAACCTTTGTCAGTTTAAGCTTGATGGGTATGTATCAAGGAGGTTAAGGAGTACCCCATTGATTTGCACAAGAGTTCATCAAAACGTGCTCATGAATGTTTTAAGTATTCAAATAGCAGTTAAAATTGGCATTGAGATATTAAAGTGTGGAAATTGACCTGAAAAGTGCATTTGCATATACAAAATTTGACTTCAAAGTGTAGTAGCTTAAAAATATTGATTTTAATCAACTGTAGACTTTCACAAACAAGATAAATTTACATCTGTATGGCTACAAAGAATAAAAAGTTAGCAAACAGCTTTTCATTATATCCAAATAAAATCCACTTAAATGAGGACAAAACTGGTGGTATGCAATTGGCCATTTGTTATACACCCTGTGTAATTTTCTTTTTCCGGAAAGGAATGTAGTGGTATACACTGGACAGCTTGATTAATACTGCCAAGTTTACTGCCCCCAAATTGAGTTACCTCCATAAATTATACAAATATAGTAGTGCAGAAACACAAATGTACTTTTGAGAAAATACTTAAACATAGAATGGCAATAAATTGAATATAAATTTTAATATGAAGCTGCTTACTCCAAACTGGAGTGTTTTGAAAATACTTTACAACAAATCTAATCTCATATGCAAAAATGGTAGCACTGGGTCAACAAAAGTTATAACAGAAATAAATATGTAACAATAAAGTCAGGAAATGGTACATTTTAAGAGGCCATACCAGCATGTATATGCTGTAACATGTCCACAGCAAAGTTTGAAAGTATGAAGAAAAGTTAATGGAATAGGGAAGGTAGGACTTAGTAAGCCTGCAGATGCTGGAGAGTCACTTGATAAAGTGTGGCACAGGAAAAAGCACAGCAGGTCAGGCAGCATCCAAGGATCAGGACTGTTGAAGGGTCATACCCAAAACACCGACTCTCTTGGTCCTCAGCTGCTGCCTGACCTGCTGTGCTTTTTCCACTGCCACACTTTTTTGACTCGGAATAGGAAAGATGGTGTGTGACTTGCCGCGTTGGGAACCTCGATGGGGCAGCAGCACGTTAGAAAACAAGGTGAATCATGGTGTGAAGAGAAAGTGGGTGCTCTTTTGAATGTTTCTTTCCATTTCAGTGTGGAAGCAAAAGTTGAGACTAAATTGAGTATCTGATGTACACAGTAAGAGACAGTCAAATTTGTGATAGACTACCATTCTATAAATCACAGCTTTTCTATTATATCAAATATATTTTCTTTTAAAAATATGTTCATTACAGACAAATCAGCGCATGCCCAAAAGTTGTCGGCTCTTTAGTTGGTAATTTTTTTCCAATTCACATAATGCTCTGGCTCGGAGATTAGCAGCTTGCAATCTTTTCTTCAGATCCAAATTTTTTGGTTTACATAGGCGCTTTGTTGCATCACTTTCCTTAAAGTGAATGTTTTCTTTACTCTCTCCGGCAAAATGAACTTTCTTCTTCCCTGGAGAGGATTCTGTGTCTACATAATCATCTAGCAGAATGGGAAATTTGAAAAGAAATCAGTTTAATGCATATTCTACAGATTATGAATCCCAAATTTTAAATAACAATGTACAAGAGGTTTGTTAACACAAATGTTTCAACTCTTTTTTTTTTCCCCCCGAAAGGGATCAACCATTTTAATGTTTTGCACAGAAGGAGAATGCTACTGGATGGAAAAATATCCCACTGCAACCACCCTGTCATGGTTCAGATAGCTCCCCTGTAGAGACATTCAATCAAAATTGCAGGTCAGGTCCGGATGACATTATTCAACTAAATCTATATATTGAAAACAGTATCCTGCTCCCATCCCAAGGTGCCTGCTCATCTGACCACTTTCAGCCAGGCAGCGTTGCTTAAAATTTGGGTAAAAATCTTGTTTGGGCAAGTAATGCAGTAAATTGGAATCTACTCCAAAAGTTCACTTTCAAGATGTAATCCTCACTTCTGAGGACCTAATCACATGCCTATATCTGTAATAAAGATGTCTACAAGTGTGTTGTAATTAATTTCCTTGTAATATTAAAAAAAGTTTATTCCACCTGTGAGCAAATTACCTGAGCAATCTTAAAATGTGTTACTTGTGAAGTTAATTTTGATTTCAACACATATTGCTCCTTACACAAGCAATATGATCAGTTTCTCATCAAAGCTTACTGTTTATTTTCATTCACACTATCAAGCAACCCATGAACATAAATCATGTTTCTGCTTTTAAAAAAATATTAAAATCATAGCAGCATAATCAGCAAAAGTACAAACAAAAATATGGATTACGATGGGTCAAACAGAAGGTTTATTTGATTCGGTTAACTGCATTCATTGATGCTGCAACGTTAGGGGGAGAACTTCTCATATGTAAATGGGTCAGTGACATCATAGTAACAGCCATCCTTTATGGATTAGGTAATTGGTTCCCAAAAACTTTAAAGATAAAATAAGAAATAATGTGACATCATTGCAAGAAGCAAGAGTGAAGCGGAATTAAATTTAAAAATAGATAACTAAGTAAAAAAGCCATTTAAAAGAAAATTGTCTTAAAATTTGCTAAAAATCCAGATCAAGACTGCAACACATTTGAGTTGTGATCTCTTAACGAGTTGGTAAAATTAAAAATGTTTTTATTTCATGAAACATTTAAAAAAATCTATTGCTTAACCCATGCTCAAAACTATAACCTTGAAGCTATAGAGTTCCATTATTTATCAACTGAGATTTCTCATATGCTGCCTTTTTTAATTTGTTCAACAATTTTAGATTATGTTAGATTAGATTCCCTACAGTGGGGAAACAACCCTTTCCCATCCAGTCCACACCCACCCTCCAAAGATTAACCCACCCAGACCCATTTCCCTCTGACTAATGCACCTAGCATTATGGGCAATTTAGCACGGCCAATTCACCTAACCTGCACATCTTTGGACTGTGGGAGGAAACCGGAGCACCCGGAGAAAACCCATACAGACACAGGGAGAACTGATTTTCTACCAGAACACCCAACAAATCTGAAGAAATAAATCATTTAAAATCTGAAGTAGACATTCATGTAGCAGTTTTAAACTGCCTGGAACAAGTCCACCAGTTACAACAAAGGTTTGATGATGCTGCAACCGCAGTTCGTGCACTCCCTAACTTTGATCTCACTGCCAAAGACATTTCAAAAAAGGTGACACAGGCCAACTGAGAAACTGCAAAAATATCTTCAATTGGAAATTGCAAACAGTTCAATATCCTCTTCTTCAAGAGGAAAAAAACAAATCACTTCCCTTTAAAATAAACGTGGTTATAACTTAAACAAATTAATTAGGTAATTAATACTTGAGAGTGTGACATATCTGGGCATAACCATTCCAAGATGTGACAATAATTTTCCAGAAAATAGCACTTTGTAATCTAATGGAAATTACCAAGAATTTTGAGAATTTAAATGGATGTGAACTGCAGTTCTATATTTAAACCCTGCTGCATGCTTGCTGGGATTATGTGATGGGGCAATATAGACAGCAGTTTCTTCTGTATCTGTCTGCTGTTGCGACTGTAGGAGAGGGTTGATGAAGGTAGGAGGTTCTGGAGTGGCTGCAGAACAAGGAAAGAAGGTGGTTGGAGCTCAGGCCAGTGGTAGATACTGCTCCCACAAACCAGTATTGATATCAACCAGAAAAGCAAACCAATGACACCAGCGGTGGGAGAAACTACATGCATGCCAGTGGACACAGTGCAAGTCGAGTGCATACGCACAATTCTTCCCTATGTCAATAAATTTAGTCAGCAGATCATGGAAAGTAAAAATACTTATGATCTATATATATTTAAAATATATAAAACCAAGATAAAAATGTTGCAAATTCAGATATTTAATTGAAAACTATAAGAATATCAGATTCATATGTATCAAATTCTAGCCAGAAGGGAATGCCAAGTGCCATTCACAATACCACATACCTAATCGAAGAACTGCTGTCTTCAGTATTTGCTTTTCCTTCATCAAGGTATAGTTCTTTAATATGCTCTCTGCCCTGTTCACAGATCATAAAAATTACATTTTTTACTTGAGCATTAGTAAATGAATAGGAACTCTTGATAAAAAACCTCAAAGACTTAAAACAGAAATATTACTTAATAAAACAATCATGACACAGAGGATGCAATTTTAAGGTTCAGGAAAAAACAAGAGTAGTAGAAGAAAAGAAACACTACTCATTAGTGAGAACCAATTGCTGTTAGTGTGGAGTTCAGTTTCAATCCCAAATTACACAATTTCTTTTAAAAAATACTTCATATTTCATAAATGCAAAACTCATTTCTTTTAAATAAATAGCTTTAGTTTTATTTCAAAATATATATAAATAATTCTAACATACAAATCTATATGAAGAAGATAACTAATGCAATAAAGACTCTAGTTTCTTTGTTGGGATATATAGCACAGTGTGCTACATTATGGACCTAATCCACAATAATTTATAGAAGAGAAGGTTGAGAGGAAATTTGATAGAAGTATTCAAAATTGAGGGATCTAAACAGATCTAACAGACAGAATGAGAATAGAAGGACATGGGTTTAAGGTGATTGGTGAAATTTCAGATAGCAAATTTCAATAGCATAAGCACTCCATAATTAGAACCCTTGAGAGGTTAAATATAAAGTATCACGATATCTATAGATCACCATCTTGATCCACATGCATTAAATTTCAGTCATGACAACAGTTTCTTGGGGGTTTCTTTTTTATTTTGAGGTCATTTCATGGATATTGTAACTACTATTTAATTCTTATTAATTCACTTATTAGGTAATGTAGTCTTTTAGTAACAATACTTTCTGTATTTATGTTGACATATGGGGCATTTGCACTCAGTTAAAAGGATTCATCAATATCCCCAAAATTAATCAACTCTCCATTAAATTGTCACAACATACAATGAAAACATTAATTCCCCAGATACTACAGTAGTTAAATTGGTAAAGATAACAGGTCGAAGTCAGCAAAAAAGTTGATTTTCAAATTATTACTGACACACTTGTAAAACAAAATGCATCACCTCAAAAACACCTTCCATAGCTTAGTGAGGTTAAAGCTAATGTATTCTGAATATATTCATAAAGCTGGAACATTTTAACCAGGCAGTTATTACATTTTTTTTAAACTGCCCCTCACATTTCAATCTCACATATTTAAATGTTGTAATTAATACCCTGTTAGTTACAATTGGGTCCATTACATGTTTTCCAAGTATTGTAGCTACTAAACGTACACAACCATAATCAGGAAATTACACATTTATTTGCAAGGAATTAATTACTTCAGTGAATGTTTTGGATCCCAGTTAGCTGTTGTGACAAGTTTAAAATCAGTTCTCCCTCATATGTAGTCTCCTTCTCCCCCCACAATACTGCAACTCCCTTCTTGCTCTACACACCCTTCAGCTGTCATCGCTCCTCCCCATTTTATCCATGACTTAACAAAAAAACTCAATACAAGTCCCAGTGAACCGCCAGTGTCTATCCCAACCCAAGACAAAAGACATGTCACCTTCCTGGCCACTCTGTCACTTACACAACTGCTTGCTACCCCACCATTCATTTTTTTAATTCATTCAGTGGATGTGGTTGTTGCTGGCTAAGCCAGCATTCATTGCCCCATTCCTAACTGACCAGAGGACAGTTGAGAGTCAACTATATTACTGAGTCTGGAAGTAGGCCAGACCAGGTAAGGTCTGGTGAGACAGTGAACCAGATAGGTTTTTCCTGACAATTGGCTAACAGTTTCATGGTCATCGTTAGATTTTTAAATCCAGATTAATTCAAATTCAAATTCCACCAGTTACCATGGTGGGATTCAAACCCAAATCCCCAGAACATTATCCAGATCCTGAATTGTTTAGCAATAATACTAATAAGTTATCCCCATGGGGGTATTCACAGGATGCTTCACTCCAGTGTTTGTTTTGGATAAACTTGCAACAAAGTATTAAACAGCAAGTGCAGGAGAGAACATGCCTGTGATTTTAGGAGCAGCTTGTCAGGTTTCCTTCTACTCACAGAGACGACATTTTCCCCCATTAGTTGTCATTCAGTGACGGTGCATTGCCTAGGGCAATTTGAAATTTTCAGGACAGTTTTGCCCACCATACCTGTGTATTGAAGTAATGCACCTGAGAAAATTTATTTTAAACATGGAAATTTACTGACTATACTACAATTGATTATCTCAACGGAAATGAAATTCCCCCGCCCTCTGTAGTTGTTAGTGTAATTCCAGGAAGATAAAAGCACTTCAAGTTTTTCAAGGGTGGTTTTTCATGTTGGATAGACAGAATTGAAATTAAATTTTATTGTACAAGTCGCTGCCTCAACTCCTCCATTCAAAAGGTTAAAAATCACACAACACCAGGTTATAGTCCAACAGGTTTAATTGGAAGCACACTAGCTTTCGGAGCAACGCTTCTTCATCAGGTGATTGTCAATCACCTGATGAAGGAGCGTCGCTCCGAAAGCTAGTGTGCTTCCAATTAAACCTGTTGGACTATAACCTGGTGTTGTGTGATTTTTAACTTTGTACACCCCAGTCCAACACCGGCATCTCCAAATCATCCATTCAAAGGCAAACACTAAGTTGGATGTTACCTAGAAAACTTTTCTTCTGCCAGTCTCTCTCGAATGCAAAGCTCTTGCTCACGTTCTGAAGAAAATTAAGTAAAAAGCATTGGTAACAGTACCAAGTACAATTTCCACACACATTTTACTATTTAACACATCTAAAATCTACTTTTTGTATACAAAATAGTTAACTGTGAAAAGGTTGTGAAAAGCTGTTGCCCATGAAGTTCTGCAGAGATCCAACATGAAGGCAAGTTCAAAGGTCTTGAGTCTATAAATGACAATTACTGTGAAAGTAATGCTCACGAATGACAATTGCACCAATGCTTCCTCTTCCAATCACACAACTGAATGGAACTCAGATCTTATGACAGAAAAAACACATTATATAATCACAATAGGCAGAACTTGATCAGTTTGAACCTGCTGCTGCTGAGGTAATAGGAAAATGTATCTGGATGTACGTTTGTTCGCTGAGCTGGAAGGTTCATTTCCAGACGTTTCATCACCCTACATGGCAACATCTTCAGTGGGCCTCAGGTGAAGCAGTGCTTATAAGTCCTGCTTTCTATTTATATGTTTGGGTTTCTTTGGACTGGTGATGTCATTTCCTGTGGTGAAATCACTTCCAGTTCTTTTTCTCAGGGGGTGAGCAAAAGAACCAGAAGTGAATTCACCACAGGCAATGACTTCACCAACCCAAAGAAACCCAAACATATAAATAGAAAGCAGGATTTATCAGCAGTGTTTCGCCTGAGGCCCACTAAAGATGTTACCTAGTAGGGTAACGAAACATCTGGAAATGAACCTTCTAGCTCAGCGAGCAAACCTACATCCAGAACCTCAACCTAAGCTACAAATCTTCTCAAACCTTGCTAGGAAAAAGTATGTATAAAACATGGAATTGTTTGAAAGTGAAGCGTCTTTATTCACATCTTACCTCCAATAAAAGAAACATCATAAAACCATTTTCTTATAACCAACCCGAGTAAGTCATTTATATGAAAGTGCACTTTCAACCAACTGTTGGCTATTTCACAACCCCATATCATCAAATAGAGGAAGAAAACCAAAAGAAATAAAACCTAAGATAAACTTGCTTTATTTTGCTGTGGATTCAATAATGCTAAGAGCCAGATCCCAAACCTATCTAAGATGCAATATGAACATAGACTTTAATTCCATTTCAATATACCATAACTAAAATAAATCAAGCAAACATAATTACGTTCAAGGAACTCTTCTCTCTTTTTTAAGGCCTTCTCCCTGTTCTGAAGCTGTTCTTCTTTAAGTTTCAGCTCAGTCATCATTGGGTCACGGTCCTGGAGATGTTCATTCTCCAAAGATCTTCTCCCTCTTCTTTCAGCTGACATTTTTCGTTGCTCTTCAGCCACCAAATCAGCAATTAAGGTATGCTGCATTAGCTCATCCACAGAAGGCCTTAGATAATCCTAATCATTTTAAAATAATACACTATATATCAATTACGTAAAAATGAGCAATGATTGTGTGTGTCTTCCCCTGCTCCCTCTCCCCAGAAAGAATTTCACTTCACTTAGATCTCTGTACATCATCAATTGTTCACATATTAGGTGGCCCAAGAATGAGTAGAAACCAATAAAGGCACAAGTCAATAGGAACAATGCAGAGTTCCATTTTATAAATAGCATTCATCATATTCCTTAAAAATTGGTTTATCTAATTAAGCTTTCTTTCTTGAATAAAACCGAGAAATGCATCAATGTCACTTGACTTTTGTTTAGTTCAGAACTCAAGATCCCTCAATATTGGGTAGCATGCTGGTTAGCACTGCTGCCTTACAGTGCCAAGGCCCTGGTTTCAATTCCACCCTCGGGCGATTGTCTATGGCTTTTGTATATTCTCCCAGTGTCTGTAAGGGTTTCCTCTCACAGTCTAAGGATGTGCAGGTTAGGTGGATTGACCATAGAAAATGCAGGGTTACAGAGAAAGGGTAGGGGGTGGGTCTGGATGGGATGCTCTTTGGAGGGTCAGTGGACTCGATGAGCTGGATGGCCTTCTTCCACACTGTTGGGATTCTAGGATTATGACCAGTTCACTATATTAGCAACTCAAGAGTTCAAATTCAACCAGTTTAAATCAGGAATGGAATTGACAGGTCTGGTAATTTACTGACTAGCACCAAATGATGACAAATATGAAAACTGATTTTTTGTTTAAACAAAAAAAAATCATATTCAGTGAAGAAACTATTTGGCAATTCCAACCCCCTGCTATATAGTTGACTCTAAATACCCACAGTGAGGCTAGAGATAGACAAAAGAAAATTTGTCTTGCTGCAAAACCATTACATTATTTTCTATTAAGTAGATGTTTTCACTACTGTAATGTTATCAAGCTATCAGTAACATGACCATCTGTTTCAAATTTGCAAGTTATGCACTGCATACATAGCAGCTTCAAATTATGTGATTACATGTCACCAGTCAAATGCAACTCCATCTCCCTTGCTACTGATTGTACAGCTTTTCTTGACCAACATCAGTTAAAATAGTAGTATGAATTGCCGATGCCATCATGCGCTTACAGTTACTAACAAATGAAGCCAAAAAAAGGGAACAAATATTCTGTGTTAGCATCTTCAATTCACACTATTGTTTAATAGATATTGGACAATATAAAATGCATTCACAACTGAAAGGAGTGACTTGAAAGAGTGACTGGTCATACTAAAACAGAATATCAAAGTGAATAATCAGCACATTTCTGAAAATATACAGCTGATGGTCCTATCAATTAATCAACTGGTATTAACACAGTCACAAAAATTTCTTGTAACAACTAGGAAGCAAAATATTAGATCCAATATTGGGATAAATACAAAGAGTGATTTTACTAAGCACTCACGGAGCCATTATGGCACAAAAGAAGTTAATTCAGTCCACTGAGTCTATGCTTGCCCTCAATGGAGCAATCAAATCAACCCATTGCCTGGTTCTATTCACATATTCTTTTTCCTTCAAGTGCCCATCCAATTTTGCTTTCAATTTATAGATTACATTCCCACTCATTGCATAAAAATAATTCTTCCTTACATTCTCTTGCATCTTTGCAAAAAACCTTGTATCTGTGTTTTCTAATCTTTATATTATCAGCTAATGGGAATTGTTTGTCTCTATCCACCTTATTTAAAACCCATCAGAATCTTGTCCACTGGTATCAAATCTATTCCCAAACTCCTTTGCTCCAAGGAGAATCTGTGGCTCCAACCTAACCAGAACGTATCAAGGATTCACCATAATTTCTATCCGAGAATATTATGTACAGTTTTGGTCTCCTTTTCTGAGGAAGGATGCTCTTGCTTTCAAGGGAGTGCAGCGAAGGTTTACCAGGCTGATTCCGAACATGGCAGGATTGATGTATGAGGAGAGATTGACTAGGTTAGGATTGTTTTCACTAGAGTTCAGATGAGTGAGGGGGAATGTCATAGAGACTTATAAAATTCTAACAGGACGAGACAGGGTACTTGCAGGGAGGATGTTCCCAATAGTGGGTGCGTCCAGAACCAGGGGTCACAGACTGAAAATTTAGAATGGAGATGAGGAGACACTTCTTCACCCAAAGAGTGGTGAGACTCTGAAATTCATTTCCACAGGAAGTAGTTGATTCCAAAACATTGACTGTATTCAAGACACAGCTAGATATAGCACTTGGGGCAAATGGGATCAAAGGTTATGGGGAGAAAGCAGGATTAGGCTACTAAGTTCTACAATCAGTCATGATCATGATGAATGGCAGAGCAGGCTTGAAGGGCCAAATGGCCTCCTCCTACTCCTAGCTTCTATATAGCTAGCAATCTTCTACAACTAACATATAATTTAGGCTTCACATTTTTTCTTGATGCAGGGATGGTTTTGTGGGCAATACAGGAGAGTGAATAACAGAAGATGGAAAAGGAATTAAGACATTTAAAAGAGTAAAAAAAAATTTACATCTGACAAAACAAAAACCTGATACTGACCTTAAGGTTTAACATCTTGCCAAGCAGATCATTTAGTTCATCAGAATAGCGATAAGGAATTCGTCTGAACTTGCCCTCTCTTATTTTTTCTGCTAAGTCCTTCTGATTATATGCAGTGAAAGGTGGGCTTTAAAATATAAAATTCAAAATTGAGTCAGGTAATCAAACACAGTTTTAATGACAAAACATGATTAGTCTGACCAATAGCAAAGCTCAATCTGGATGTGGTATCAGCAGAATGTCATCAGATAACACTAAAGCTCCTTAGACAACACCTTCCAAACCCACAACCGCGTGCATCTGGAAGGATAATGGCAACACCATTACTTGCAAGTCCCTCCAAGCCACTCACCATCCTGTCTTAGAAAATGTATCGCCATGCCTTCAATGGTATTTGGTCAAAATCCCAGATTTCCCTAATAGTATGGAGGTCTACTACATCACATGGACTGCAGTGGCTCAAGAAGGCAGCTCACCTCTATCTTCGAAGAGAACGAGGGAAAGGTGATAAACTCTGGCTCAGGCAGCAAAAACCACATCCCACTAGTGAATTAGAACAAAAAAAAAGCTTGACACATTGTAATTCAATCGATGTCAAGGCTTTTCACTTTCAAAATTATTTATTTATCAGTGCAATCTGAAGAACTGTTTTACAAAGATTTAAACTACAATCCAAATGATCTGTTTTGTCTTCAGTACTGTAGAATGGTCACTAGATGTCATTATACTAACATTTACAACACCAGTTTGCATCAGTAGCACAGTTAGAATGCATAATAGGATAGTTTCCCCTTTGGCACAAGAAAAATGTGTAGAAAAATGCATTGATTAGATGGCAGTACAGTTTCTGTTTAAATTTGTTTTGCATAATAACAAACATAAATCATCTCTGAATGGCCACAAATGAGCAGGGTGATGGAATGCAATTGTTTCTTTCCATTATAATGGTTCCCAGATACAGCTAAAAATGAATTTATTACCATAAATTAGTATGTTATAATAATATTCTATCCACCACCTGTAAAATAATTTGATTTTAAAATCACATGAAAAATGCCCATAAAAAAGTATCCTGATACTTTCACTGCTTTCATTGGTATGCACCAATCAGTTTCTTCCAGAGTTATATTCTTTGATATAAAATAATTTTTAAATCTGTCTATTCATGCAAGTCTAAGAAAATTAACACACTTCAAAAATATTCCAAACTGACTCAGTCAACTGAAATGAGCATTTTTGACCTGGAGGTGTGATACCTTTTATGGGTACCTATTAAATGATTGAGTTGTTATGAAGATGTGGGTGTACTGTCCCTTTAAGAGAGTTAAAACCAGCAGAACTACCTGAGAGAACCAAGTGTTCTGAAAAAAAAAGTAACATTTGGTGGAACAACTTGATTAGCTGGTTGCCTGGAAGTGACAAAACAGATTTGAATTAGGCCAATCAGTTTAAATTATACCCCGAAAAAATACCAAACTCCAATCCAATTTGAATTTAGTATACTGACAACCGTAAAAGCAAATGATACATTCCGATGCTTTTGGGGGGGGTGTATAAGACTGGGGAAAATTGAACAGTTGAGAGGAGAATTGCCAAGCCTACGACTTCTGCACACTGCCCAGGAAATAGCGCTCTTAAAAGGTTCCTTTATCGATCAATAACGTATGAAGCAGGATTCCTAAGAAGAAGAAAAGACTGAAATACCAAGAAGAAAGCAAGCTGCCTGATTTTGAGATAAGACGTTTTGATTTGTAAATCGTAATCGGGAGTTTTATCGGACTAATATTATAGAAAGGAAGGTTAAAAAAAAGCTTAGAGTAAGAACTTGTATTTAGTTGTTAGTTAATTATTGTCTAATATACTTTAAGAAATAAAGTTATGGAGTCATAGAGATGTACAGCATGGATACAGACCCTTTGGTCCAACCTGTCCATGCCGACCAGATATCCCAACCCAATCTAGTCCCACTTGCCTTTTTACCTGAAATAGTTCTTGGCCACTCAATTTTTTTTTACAGATTACTGCATGGGATAAATCTTTTCTATACTGCTGGTTTTAGGTTTAAAATTTCCAAATCTTTTATGCTAGTTTGATTAATTACACCTGAATTGAGCGGTTATTATTATTATTAGGTAAACACAACAGCATACCAAACAAATGTTTATTATTTTAAAAAATGCTACCCATCTTAGCTCAGTTAAGACTTAAATGTTCTAGAACACTTCAGAATTGTCAATCATTTTTGATGACTTAAAAAGCTGCAAATTATCAAATGACATTTCTATGCAAAACTAAGGAGGGTATAATAAACCATGTTTCAGACTCAAAACATCAAAATCCAAAATAAGAATCAGTTGAATTAAAAAAAAACTGAATGAAATGATTTGTAACATAAAGGGTTACCATCCTTGGAGAGATCAATGACTTTTAAAAACAAATTCAAAGTTCATGTAACTGACTAAGAGCAAGATTTCAAGTTTTAAGCTTTTTACCATAACCTAAAAGCGACAATGACTAACCATTATTTCAACTGCAACTTGGATCCAAACTATAAAATTCCCCTCAACACTGTTGTAATTTACACTGTCAACTCTCTTGTGGCCTGTCAAAAATCATCCTCAGTGTCCAGCACCTTGTCTCCTTTTAAGCTGAGTTACTCTTGAATCAAGGCTAAGCTAGGCAAAATTTTCAGCATTTGTATCTCTTCAATCAGAGTGTGTGCTTCCACTATATTCTGTGTGGGAAGAATAGAGACTGTCTGTCTCTCTATCTCTTACCTTCATTTCTCTTTCAGGCTGAACCTGGTTGTTGGGCTAAGAATAGCTTAAAAAAAAACGACGTAACCCAACATTACAATGATTTGTTATGGACTTTTCCCCCTTTAAAGCCCATCTTTGTGGCAATGTAAATCACAGCACCTTGTATCAAGCTAGAAATGTTAGTTAGCCACCCCTTAAACCCTCCAACTCCATTCTATCTGGAAATTAAATAAACACAGATTTAAAGCAACAAACATGACATTTCTAAGTTTTCTGTTAAGACTTAATACTGCACTAATCATAGATGCCAAAGTCATTATCCAAAGTTGTGAACATCTTACACTTCCATCCCAATAAAACAACCCGGTGTCCCCCACCTTTAACATCTAAGCCACCAATGTGCTGTCAGGCACAAATCAGAACAGATCACATGACCCTCTTCATATGCCCTTAAAACACTAAAACAAAATTATAAATAGATGGGAGAAAACAGGGCAGGGGATGTGAAAGCAGTTGTCAAGTTAGTTTTTCAATTGACAAAAGAAGTTAAAATGACCGCTCCCAATCCAAAAGAACCAGGAACACTCCAGGCAATGACCAGCCGCTACAACCAAAGAGCACATCCATGAACTAAAAACATTGATCAAGACTTTTGATACAGTCCTTCAGAGTTCCCTACGCATCCTCTCCCATGTATTTCTCACGTAGGCGACTTCTGCTATCTTCCGAAGATACACAAAGCCAACGTTCCATCATACCAGGCAACGGGACCCTGTGTGAGTTATATCGAAGAGATGTTGAAACTTATTGTACAGAGGACCCCCAGTTTCTGTCACGACACTACAGATTTCATACAGAAACTCAGCACCTACGGACCAGTTGAACCTGGAACATTCTTCATCACAATGGATGTTTCAGCATTCCACAATTATGGCCTCATGGCAACAGCCTCAGTACTCAATACCGACAACTGCCAATCTCCAAACAATGTCCTACAACTCATCCGCTTCATCCTCAACCACAACGTTTTCACCTTTGGCAACCAGTTCTTCATCCAGACATGGGGACCAAATGTGCACCCCAATATGCCAAAATTTTCATGCACAGATTCGAACAAGACTTCTTCTCTATGCAGGACCTCTAACCAACACTATACATCAGATATATTGACGACATTTTCCTCCTCGGGACCCATGGCGAAGAGTCACTGAAACAACTACACAGGGACATGAATGAGTTTCATCCCAACATCAAACTCACCATGGACTACTCTCCAGTATCTGTCTCATTCTTGGACATATGCATCGCCATCAGGGATGTGCACCTCACTCTACTGTAAATACACAGATAACCTCACTATGCTACATTTGTCTCGCTTCCACCCTAAATATAATAAAACTGCTATCCTCTATGGAGAAACACTATGCATTCACAGGATCTGTTCAGATGAGGAGGAACGTGACAGACACTTGCAAGTACCACCAGTTCTGACATGCCAAAGCAAGAAACCGTAATGACCTCCTCAGGAGACAGACATGAGCTGCAACAGATATGGTACCCTTTGTTGTCAAGCACTTTCCAGGAGCTGAAAAACTACTTTGCAGCTTGCAACACATTATTGATGAGGATGAGCACCTCACCAAGACCTTCTCCACACCTCCACTTCTTGCCTTTAAACAATCACCAAACCTCAAACAGATCATTGTTCAGAGCTAACAGGTTTGCCTCAGAACAACACCATGCAACCCAGTCACGGTAGATGCTGCAAGACGTGTCACAGTGTTGACACGGATGCCACCATTACACGTGGGGACACAACCCACCAAGTATGCGGCAAGTACTCATGTGACTCAGCCAACATTGTCTACCTCACACGCTGCAGGCAAGAATGCCCAGAGGCACGGTACATTGGCAAGACAGAGCAGAGGCTGCAGCAACAGATAAATGGACACTGCACAACAATCACCAGCCAGGAATGTTCTGTCCCAGTCGAGGAACACTTCAGCAGTCCGGGACATTCCTCCAAGGCGGACTATGGGACAGGCAACAATGCAAGTGGCTGATAGCCATGTTCGGTACCAATGGGGATGGCCTCAACTGGGACATTAGGTTCATGTTGCACTACAGGTGACCCCACTACACTATACACTCTCATGCATGCGGGCACAGAGGCACACACGCCCACACTCTCTCCTACAGACCCACTCACCCATGCAGACCCTCTCTATACAGAAGCTCTCTCTCATTCGCTCAAACATACACTCCCCACACTCACACCAACACATGCACCTTCTCACACACTTATACCCAAACACACATTCACAGACACTCACCCCCACACATGCACACACTCACTCGGTCTCCCCTGCATATACACACACACACAAGTTTGTGGGGCGAATTTGTACTTGCAGAATTACATTTTATTTTGCTCAAAAACTGCATAAATCCATGTAAAATTCTATAAACCCCACTTTAGAAATAGAATCAGTTTGACCTAACATTGGGACACAGACCGACTTTAACCTCACACCTTCACTGCATTATCTGAGCTGAGATGGCACCTATCGTTAAAAGCTATCTTGAGAATGTCTCCAAATAAATCTGTTGGACTATAACCTGGTGTTGTCTGATTTTTAATTTTGTCCAATCCAATCCTTATTGATGATACAGGGCATCCTTTCTTCACCATCTTTAAAAGAAACATTGACAAGGATATTGAGCGGCAGAACACATCCCATAGAAAATAAAATGTGGCTATATCCTCTTACACCTCCACCTTCTTCAACAAAAGAATCATAAAGCAATAGATCAAACAACTCGAGAAAATGAATGCAGACAACACTAGAACTTCTGCTGCCCGTTCCTCCAATCATTTAGATCTTTACAATGATATAAGCACGAATAAAGCAACAACTTGTACTATGAATGTCTGATGAATGGAATCCGCCAATTTTTTTCCTGATTACTCAGATTTCCAGAATTTTCAATATATCCAAACAACCACTCCAACAACTGACAGTGTGCTTAAAAATTGCCTGAAATAGAGTTGTACTTGAATTCATTTCTAGAATTTCAAACATGTGGGTTACACCACGAGTCTTTGACTTTGCAAAGCTTTAAGAGAATCTGTCTGCACAAAACATACCCTTAATGAAAACCATCCACTTATACCAAAAGTTAGAGGGAGAAAGCAAAAAAAATGCATTAAGTCATAAAATGCAAGCTCACAATCAGAGCAGAAGATGCTGTGATTAGAATAGCCTTAGTACGGTACTTACGAAAGTGCACAAAGTTCATACAGCAGACATCCTAAGGACCATATATCAGATTTCTCATTATAGGACATGTGATTAATTTGTTCCTGCAAATTAAATCATGCAAAATGATTAATGGAAACGTACATGGTTAGTCATATCATAATTGCAATCCTTTATTTACCCAAAGTAGGTAGTTACTTTAATGAAGTTGGATAACATTTCAACGTCACTGTGTTCTGAGCCCTGCAACCTGGTTCAACCTGAGGGAGGAATGGAAGTTAGAGATGGAGAGAGACAGTCTCTATTCTTCCTGGACAGAATGTGGTGAAAGCACAAACTCTTAACAAACAGACCAAGTTTGTGAGGATTTAAATAAATCCTGAACATTTTTCTTAGCCTTGACTCAAGGGTAAATCTCAGCTTAATGTTGTGAAATGTTTTGGGGTCTTAAATCTCATTGAGCATCCTGAGATTTTTTTCAGCATTGGATCACTAAACAATGACCTGATCCAATGATGCCATTTTGGTACAAAGTCCTCTGTCTCTCCAACTTGTGGTTGTTGCAAGACTTCCAAGTTTCAGTTTTTCCCACACTGCCCACCAGGTTCACACCACTTGCTGGAGCTGCCATTTGCTTCTGGCAATGCAGGAGCCACCACCAGACAGCATTCAACTGAGAGACTGGCACCATCTCCAAAATCTGTCAGGGCATAACAGAGACATTCCACCCAATAACCTACAGCACATGGACTGCAGCAGTTCAAGAACGCAGCTTCTTGACCTTCTCAAGGCCAACTAAGAATAGGCAATAAATGCTGGCCACCAACAATGCCTATGTCCCACAAGTGAATAAAAAGGATGGGGGTGGTTCTGGAGCATGGCAACCCCAACTCCCTTGCAGCAGACTGGGGCCACAGCTGGTATAACAGAACAGGAAAGCCATTTAATTTCATAGAACCAGAGTGATCATCACTCTCTGCCACACACTAATCCCACCACTCCAAAACTTTCAGGCAACACTTAACAGTTTCACCTTGCTAACCTATTGGCTGCGACTCGTGATCTGCCAATACAATCTTATTTGTCCAGCTCTTTACACCTCTGTGGGCAGGGGAAGAAGGAGGATGGGAATAGGGGATTTAACATTGATGTTGTGTGCACTTTCAAATATTGTATGGAAAGTGTATACTCACTGGAGACATGTAATATGGAGTGCCAACAAATGTTTTGGCAAAACTAGTATCATGTTGCAAAATTCTAGCCAAGCCAAAATCACCTAATTTGACATTATGTTGCGCGTCAAGAAAAACATTTGCTGGTTTGAGATCTCTGTGTAGCACTGTGCGACCACTTTCACTACGTCTGTGACATTCTCGTAAGGCCAAAGCTGTCTGAGCAAGGACACGCAGGGCAAAGTCTTCCTCTAAATATCGCCTGAAAGACAAATTAACGTTTTTTTTAAAAAAGGAACAATATTCCTAAAAGTATTCAATAAGAAACACGACCTAATGAAGAATTCCATAAAATTTCTATGGTTAAGAGATGTTAACACAAAATATGCATCTTTGAAGCTAAACAACATTCAATAAGGGTTACAGGTAGTCCTCAGGTTGCAAGCAGGCAAGTCGCAACACAATGTAAGACAATGTAAAGCAGCTATTCGTTAGTGCAGGAAATGTTTGCATTTTGGGCCTTTCAAATTACATCCTCATTTTGGATCAGGTTCATAAGGGACGAGCTTTCGCAAGTCAGATGTTTGCAAATCGGGGACTCCGTATATCTTCATTACCACCTGCGGCATATTAACTGTTGTCATCATAAGTATTTAACATCTGAGAAGCAATATATCTGAGGATGTTACAATACTTTATTCTTACTATTTTATTTTTGTCCTGCCATTGCCTGCCTGATGATGGGTCATTCTGTTTTGCTACAATTTCACATGCAGTCTCTAATTGCTCACTAAATTCAAAAACACAAACTGAATTAAATAAGTTACTTTATCAAACATCGACTGCATGATTAAACAGGACCAAGTATCCTTGGATCCTTCAGTAACTAACAACTCATATACTGAATAGTTTAGAAAAATACAATAATGACATGATGTATTTTTCTGAAAAAAAAAGACAATGGACAACTTGTGTTTTTGTTCAATGAAAATTAAAAACCCAGACCACATGATGCAATATTTTGCATCATGTAATTTCATCATAAAAATTCAAGATTCAAACAAGAAAGTATTGATAACATGGAATCCTATACTATTTTCAAAAATAGCATATTCAAATAATATTCTCCCATTATAAACAGATGTTACCTTTCTCGAATACACTTGTTAATCAGGCTGGCCAAATCACCTCCTTCACAGAACTCCATTACTATGTATAATGTTGTATTTGTTCTGTCAATAATACGATCATAATATCGAACAATATTTGGATGTTTAAGTTCACGAAGTAAGTTCACCTCTGAGACAAGCATCTGTTTCTCTGCCTCAGACATGGATCCATAATCCATTTCTTTCCAGACCAGAACCTGCAAATGTTAGTGAAAATACCCATTAAGACAGATGGCAGTAATTTGGGTTACAAACATAGGATCAAACATACAGTTTTAAAGTTGAAATTTGAAGATTCTATCAACAATCGGGTTATTCAAGAGATGTTCCTGTATGTTAAAAGTGCATATTTACATGTATGATGTAGAGGTGCTGGTGTTGGACTGGGGTGAACAAAGTCAAAAGTCACACAACATCAGGTTATAGTCTAACAAGTTTATTGCAAGTACCAAATAAATCTGTTGGACAATGACCTGGTGTTGTACTATTTACAAGTCGTCACCATAAGTTCTGTATCAGCTTTCCATTTGCAGGGGCACCCATTGACCATTACCCTTTGTTTTCTGTTACTAAGCCAATTTTGGATATAATTCAACAAATTACCCTATATGTCATGGGATTTTACTATTTGACCAATCTGTCATGTGAGACTCGAACATAAGTTATCAATTCAAAGGCACCTTGTACTAAATTTCAAAAATTTAAGCTGATACCGAACTTATGGTGACTACTTATGGTGATATTCCACAGGGCTTGGTGTTGAGACCCTTGCTGTTTGTTTTATACAATAATGATTTGGACTTGAATGCTGGGAGGTGGGGAGACACACTATTGGGAAATTTACTGACGACACAAAGATTGGCCATGTGTAGAGGTTAGTCGTGAGCTCCAAAATAATAGAGATGGATTAGTGGAGTGGGTAGGAAAGTCGCAGATAGAGTTCAACTCTGATAAGTGGGAGGTAACACATTTAAGGATGTCAAATATTAAAAGAGAGTATACAATAAACAAGAATCTGAGAGGTGTAGGTGGAGTGAGAGATCTTAGTGTGCAAACGTAAGGTTGAGCAAAAGTCCCCAACATCGAAAATAGTGGACAAAACTGAGCTCTTCAAAACTTTAGAAAACCCTGAGTTCTGTTGAAAATATGCAAACATAACTCACAGAAAACATGTCAGTCTGGAATCGTTGTTCAGCCTGGAAATATAATTTACAGTTCCTCTCTACAAGGACCGTTAACTGAAATTAATGATCCCCTTGAGACAGATTTTACACATCGGGCTACGTACATGATGCACAGTATGGGGCCTACAGGAATTTTGGACATTCAGCCTGAATCAAAACCCATTCACACACATACTCTAACCATCGGAATGCTAATTAACTGCAGAAAAGAACATCAAGAGCTTAAAGAAAAGTACTGATTTGAGGGGAGGTCTCAAATCTCACCTGAGAAGAGAGTATTTTTCGAAAACAAGCTTTTGCACAAAAAGTTTCCCCACAGACTCCCACTCCCAACAAGCAGTTTTGGAACGAGAAACCAGAGGCCAAATTGAGAACCAAGAACAGGGAGGCCAAACGAAGGGGCTCATCAGAACAAATACATCTGAGAAAGGGAGGCCAACCAGAACTTCTATGAACGAGAGCTACCAGACACAGACCTGTTATGAACCAGAAGAACCAATGGCAAAAACCTCAGTAAGCGGGCGCACTTCAAAAACGCGTTTGAGTGGTGAGCATAAACTCCCAAGACTCCTACGTTCTGACCAAGCTTGCAGGGAGGGGAAAGAAGGGTGGTGACATTGCATTGGGACCCAGGGTAGGAATTCTGATTAATGACTCTAATTGAAATTGTTTTAGATTAGATTACTTACAGTGTGGAAACAGGCCCTTCGGCCCAACAAGTCCACACCGACTCTCCGAAGAGCAACCCACCCAGACTTAGTCCCCTACATTTACCCCTTCACCTAACACTACGGGCAATTTAGCATGGCCAATTCACCTAACCTGCACATTTTTGGACTGTGAGAGGAAACCTGAGCACCCGGAGGAAATCCACGCAGACACAGGGAGAATGTGCAAACTCCACACAGACAGTCGTCTGAGGCGGGAATTGAACCCAGGTCTCTGGCACTGTGAGGCAGCAGTGCTAACCACTTGCCACCGTGCTGCCCAGTGTCACTAGGGTAAGTTCCCAATTTCAACCTTCCATTTCATGACCTCTCCTACTCATCCATCTACCTTCCCACCTATCCACTCCACCCTCCTCTCTGATCTATCACCATCACCCCCACCTCCATCTACCTATCTATCACACTCTGTGCTACCTTCACGCCAGCCCCAACCCCTCCCATTTATCTCTCCACTTACTCGGCTCACAGCCCATTCCTGATGAAGGGCTTTTGCCTGAAACGTCGACTCTGATGTCCAGCATCTGCAGTCCTCACTTTCTCCTGGGTTTTATAATGAACATGTTACTTTGGGTTGCAGTGCAAATGTGTACGAACGGGTAACTTTGGGAACAAATAAAGCGTTGATCTTTAATTAGTGATTTAGCAGTGAGATATAGACACCACAAGTCTGTGTGCATCAATTATAAAACCATGGAAATGATAAAGCAGAGAAGGGGGGCATTCAGCTCATCTTGTCCATGCTGACCCAAAGACACTCAGATGCCCTTTTTAATCCCACCATCCTGCACATGTCCCATAACCCTGAAGCTTGCAGCACTTAAGGTGCATATCCAGGTACTTTTTTAAAGAAGAGTTTAGGGTTTCTTCATCCACTGCCAACCTAGGTAGCAAATTTCAGACGCCTACCACCCTCTGTGTAAAAAAAACTTTATTCATGTCCACTCTAATCCTTCTGCCATTTAGCTTGAATGTATGACCCCTGGTATTTTTTTTAACTCTGTCAAAGGAAACAGCTTCCACCTGTCTACTCTTTTCTCTATTCCTCACAATTTTGTGTTACCTCAATCTACTCTGTTCAAGGAAAAAACCCAATCTCTCCAATCTTTCCTTGTAACTACGATTCTCCAGACCTGGCAACATTCTAGTAAATTTTATTTGCACTCTTCCAGAACAACTACATCCGTCCTGCAATGAGGCAACCAGAACTGCACACAATACTCCATCTTTGGCCTCAGCAGTTTCATTATTATGTCCCTACTTTTATATTCTATTATTCTGTCAGTGAAGAAGAGCATTCCATTTACTTTCTTTACAGCCCTATCTACTTGTACTGCTACCTTTAGAGACTTGTGTAGGATTCTGGTTTGCAATCAGTTATTTCCTGACTTTTAAATGGTTAAAATACTCAGTTTCCTGGTTCTAGACATGTCTTATTTAGGGAATGTGAAATGAAGAGGCAGTAGACAGGTGTTTCAGGGCAAAAGAATCTCTGCGTTTATTTAAAATACAAAAAGTAAGTATAATACAAGAAAAATAGGTAAATACAATAAATAAGAAACTTGACAATTAATTATACAAAGAACAGTAGTACTGTTAAATACACTATTACTAGATTAATAATAGAAACTTAGGCGAAAGTGAGGACTGCAGATGCTCAAGATTAGAGTCTAGAATGTGGTGCTGGAAAAGCATAGCAGGTCAGGCAGCAACCGAGGAGCAGAAAAATCAATGTTTCGGGCAAAAGCCCTTCATCAGGAATAAAGCTGCCCTGACTCACAAGCCTTATTCCTGATGAAGGGCTTTTTCCCAAAACATCGATTTTCCTGCTCCTCAGATGCTGCCTGACCTGCTGTGCTTTTCCAGCACCACACTCATTATAAAAACCAACCTATCTCATTAAAAAATGGAAGAGTTTATCAATTTTGCTTGCAATTCCATCCTGTTGTCACCTTCACCTGCTCCATTTCTGACTATTCCCTTCCTTTTCCATTTGGTTTCATTTCTAGAGATAAAAGTTAGTCACCAATTTTCATTAAAAACACATCAACTCCCAGTTACCTTGACATATATCCTCACACCACACTTCCTATAAATACTCTGCAACACATTCTCCCAGTTTCTCCATCTCATCTGTTCTGATAATGCCACCTTCCATGGAGGTAGACAAGCAGATGGCTCAAAGAACACAGCAAGCCAGGTTCAACTTATTGCTAACCGCAACCTCCAGTTTACTCCACGATCTAGCATCCAACTCTGGGGTAGTGAATTCCACAGATCCATCTCCCTTTGAGGAGTAATTTTCTTTTCCAAGTCCATTACCCCTTATAAGAAGCTGAGGTTCTGTTGCCCAAAGCCAATCTGTATTGTTAAAATAACCTTCCTGTGACTGTGCCTGCTCTTGACTGCCAATGATTAATGAGTAGTCAGAAATGTTTCTGAAAACCTTACTATATTTAGGCATATAAAAAAACAGAAGATCCTGAAGTAGAGTTGCACCCAAAATGTTGACTTCTCCACTTCCTGATGCTGCCTGGCTTGCTGTGTTTTTCCAGCCTCCTGTTTGTCTACCTTGGATTCCAGCATCTGCAGTTTTTTGGCCTCTAAACTTCCATGGAGGGGCCTCAGAAATATCCACCTTTTCTCAACCAAGAGTTCCCCGCCACTGACGTTGATAGGGCCTTCAACCATATCTGACCCATTTCCTGCACTTCTGCCCTCAGCCCTTCCCACAACGATAGGGTGCCCTGGTGCTCATTTTCTATCCCACTAACCTCCACAGAATATAGAACATGAAAGTGCAGTACAAACCCTTCAGCCCTGGATGTTGCACAGACTATGGAACCAATCTGAAACCTATCGATCCTACACTATTCCATTTTCATCCATATGTTTATCCAATGACCATTTAAATGTCCTTAAAGTTGGTGAGTCTAGTGCTGTTGCAAGCAGGACGTTCCACACTGCTACTACTGAGTAAAGAAACCTCTGACATCCATCCTATATCTATCACCCCTCAATTTAAAGCTACATCCCATCGTGCTAGCCATCACCACCCGAGGAAAAAGGCTCTCACCGTCTACCCTATCTAACCGTTTGATTATCTTATACGTTTCAATTAAATCACCTTTCAACCTTCTTCTCTCTAATAAAAACAGCCTCAAGTTGATCAGCCTTTCCTCATAATACCTTCTCTCCATACCAGGCAACATCCTAGTAAATCGCCTCAGAATCCTTTCCAAAGCTTCTACATCCTTCCTATAACGTGATGACCAGAACAGTACGCAATACTTCAAGTGCAGCCGTACCAGAGTTTTGTATAGCCGCAATATGACCTCGTGGCTCTGAAACTCAGTCCCTCCACCAATAAAAGCTAACACACCGTATGCCTTCTTAACAACCCTATCAACCTGGGTGGCAACTGTCATGGATCTATGTACGTGGACACGGAGATCTCTCCGCTCGTCTACCCTGCCCAGAATCTTACCATTAGCCCAGTACTCTGCATTCCTGATGCTCCTTCCAAAGTGTACAAACAATTTCCACCACCTTAAGAGAGATGCCACCACCAGACACACATTCCTCTCCTTTGTCAGCATTCTTCAAGGACCATTCTTTTTGGCCACCTTAGTCCACACCTCCTCCACTCCCAAAATATCCCCCAGCACTTTCCCATGCAATCACAGAAGGTATAATACATGCCCATTTAACTCCTCACTATGCAATAACCTGCACATACCATCCAGGTGAAGCAGCAATTTATCTGTACCTCATTCAATCTATTATACTGAATTAGCTGCTCACAATGTGGTCTCCTTTAAAACTGGGGAGACAAAAAGCAGATTGGATGACTGTTTTCTTGAACACCTACATCTGGTCCATAGAAATAACCCCAAGCTTCCAGCTGTCCTCCACTACAACTCACCAGGTTCCCACGTCAACATATTTGTCTCAGGTCTGCTGCAGTGCTCCAGCAAGGCTCAATGCAAGCTGGAAAACAACACTTCATCTTCCACCTATGCAACTTATGATCTTCAGGGCTCAACATTAAGATTTAAAATTTCAGAACATGATCATCCTCCTCCATGTAGGTTACCCTTCTCCCACACCCAAATCCTCACTGAACAAGCCGCTGAACAGACAATCCATTATCAAATGTTCAGACTTCTTGTTTGCACTTATCGCTCCTTGGCTTATCATCAGCTATCTCTCTGTCCACCATTCTGTCCACCCTATCTCAACTGCATTATCTATTTATTCCCTCCAGCCCTTCCATCCCCCAACCTGTCATCAGCATAAATACTACCCTTTCCCAGCTTTCTTCAGTTCTGACAAATGATCACTGGACTTGAAATATTCACATGGCTTTTTCTCTACAGATGCTGCCAGACCTGCAGTTTGTGTCCAGTACTCCATATTTTTTCTCTACCTCACCATATTGGATGCATTTACAGATTTAATAACTGCAAACCTCTCCTCATTGACCTCTCATTCTTCATATGATTCAGTTATTCCAAGCTCTCCTGTTATACAAATTCCCCTCACCAAATTCCTGATAAAATCAGAATTCACCCTCCACATGCTGGAATTGTGGGCATGAAATTTCCATGGTTTCAGAAGGCAGTTTCGCATATAAATCAGCTTTATCTACTCATGTGATTTTGGCAATGTAGGTGTCTGTAATCCAAAGTGTGCAGATGATATCTGGTAGGAGCAGATATGAACCACGTGGATTCATTTGGGAAGCCAAAGTATTTTTTTAGAGTGTTAAGTACTCCTTTAACTACGATCTTGGGATGCCTTTAGAAGAAAACTTCGTTTTCAGTCACGGTCCAACTTCATTCTGTTATTAATACCTACAGGCAGCCGTGGGTTATGAATACAGAGAAACCTCGATTATCCAAAAATCAATTATCCGAATATCGGATTATCCGAAGGAGATTGAGGTCCCGATAGAAACATTACATCAAAGAGGTATTTCCAACACTGATCACACCTTTTGTTTACAATGATTAAAAACAATCTCGGCTTAGTGAAAAGCTGCTGAGAACAGTCCTGGATATCAATGGGAGCCCAGGCACTGTCACCAAATGACTGACCTCCCGCCCTCTCTTCCTTTCTCCACACTTTCTCTGGAGTTCTACACAGGGGTGAACCCGAAACCCCCTTTGCCCAGATATTCTTTCTAACATTGTTCTGTACAGGGCAGAGGGGGAACTTTCAAAAAGTTGCAGTATAAAGTTGTGTGTATGCGCACATGGGTGCTATTTGGAGACTTACCCCAGGAAGGCAGCAGCAGTCTTACTGTTGGCGTCCAGTCTGGATGCCCCGCAGGGGGAGGAGAGCACAGTGGGGGCATGGGGGCGGGCGGTGATGGACAGGATTGGGCGGTGGAGTTGAACAGGATTTGAGGGCAGGCAGGGCGTGGCGTTTGGGGGGCAGTGTTGGATGGGATTGGGGCGGGCGTGAGATGGTGTTGGGGGCAATGTTGGACCAGGTTGGGGGTGGCGGTGTTGGACAGGGTTAGGGGCGGGCTGGGGACCGACGGGGTTGGGGACTCATGCAGTGTGCTACTGCCTAGACTCCTGAACAGGGAGCAGACTTAACAGAAAACTGAGCCCCAGAGGAGAGGCATTGAATCGATTAAACAAATAAACAATTATCCAAATGAAATTGTGCCCGCCCATCTCATTTGGATAATTGAGGTTCTTCTGTAGATTCCATTCTTGAGTCCACTTGCAGGTCAGTTTGTAAATTGGAGCGCAAGGCAGGACAATACAAAGCAGGAAGGCAAAAGTACAGGAAATGTGCATGTCTGTTATTTAAAATTATATCAGTGTATAAGTTTGTAAGTATGAGCATTCATAAATCAGATATTTGTAAATTGGAGATCACCTGTACTCTGATCTATAGCTTGTCTTCTCTAAAACTGTGCTACGTTCTTTATCTTGTTCCATGATGCCTTTAATCTCACAATCTCCCTTAATATTTTGCTGACCTGCTCTTCTGATCTTCTTGTTGCTTTCCACTTAACAACATAGTAAAACACACAATTTTCCACCTCACTTCCATTCCAAAAGAGTCAATGGATTTGAAACATAGATGCCAGAATTCATGAGTTTCTCAAGCATCCTTTTTTTTTTAAAGAAAAAGTATGTCATGTTGCCAAACATCTTGCTTTACAAGCAACCTCATATTCAGCAGTCTCGATTATTTTATTTTCTTCCTCATGGACCTCAGAGGTCTTAGCACACTATCACCATGCATGGACTTTCAGAGCAGCTGTGCGCATTTACCGCTTAGAGGGAACATTATTCATAAACTACTTCAATGAAGCCCATCATCACATCCTTTTATTTCTATCTCCCTCAGGTGTTTATCTGACTTTCCCATGGTATCCACTTATCACAATGCATTTGTGCACTTTCTGCATTTTAATCAAACAAAAAAGAAACTTGCCAATTTATTACTAGACTTATTAGTAACAATTTCGGTCTTACCCCAGAAATGGAAGCATCTCTGCATTTACCCTATCAAACCTCTTAATAATCTTAAGAACAGGTAACTTGAGAAAAGATGCTCAGTGCTGCTAAGAGACATTGAGATGTACAGCACGGAAATGTACTCTTCAGTTCAACTCATCCATGCCAACCAGATATCCCAACCTAATCTCGTCTCACTTGCTAGCACCCAGCCCATATCCCTCCATACCCTTCCTATTCATATACCCATCCAGATGCCTTTTAAATGTTGCAATTGTACCAGCCTTCACCACTTCTGCTGGCAGCTCATTCCATAGACGCACCACCCTCTGCATGAAAAAGTTGCTCCTTGGGTCTCTTTTATATTTTTACCCTCTCACCTTGAACCTATGCCCTCTCGGTCTGGACTCACCCACACCAGGGAAAATACCTTGTCTATTTACTCTATCCATGCCTTTCATGATTTTATAAACCTCTATCAGATTACCATTCAGCCTTGTTAAATCCTTCTGTATGATTTATGATCTATCAGGCCACTATCATCCTTCTAAATCGTGCACCTTTAAACATTTCAACTTAGCAACCACAGAAACAATGGCTGACGAGGGAAAATAAGCTTCTGACAGGTAATGAAAGTTATAGAAAGATAGTAACTTAGAACAACATCATTGCAAAGCTACTGAAGGCAGGCAAATCCTTGGATCTGATGCGTTACATCCTATGGTCTTAAAAAAAGTACAAAGGTAGTGAATCTGTAGGCTAGAATATTCCAAAATTCCCTGGATGCAGAAAAGTTTCCAGCGAAGTGGAAAAATGCAAATATAACACACTTTTTTCAAGAAAAGGAAGGGAGGCAGAAAGCAGAAAACTGCATATCAGTTACTAAGGAGGGAGCTCCGAAAGGTTGTGCTTTCAAACAAACTGTTGGACTATAACCCCATCATGTAATTTTTGGCCTGTCATTGGGAACAATTATTAAGAAAGTAACAACAGGATATTTGGAGTCAGCATTGTTTTATGAAGGGTAAATTTAGTTTACTGATTTACTGGAGTTCTTTGAAGATATAAGAAATCTGGATCATGGGGATCCTGTAGATGTAGAATATTTGGACTTCCAGGATATTTGATAAGGAAAAGTTTAGAGGGATATGACCAAATGCTGGTAAATGGGACTAGATTTAATTTAGAATATTTGGTCAGCATGGACAAATTGGACTGAAGGGTCTGTTTCCATTCTATACATTTCTATGATTCTAACGAAGACACTTGATTGAAAAATACAAGATTTACAGTGAGGGCTATATAGAGATATGACTTCCCCTTGTGGGAGAGTCCACAGCCAGATATGATGTCAAAGTAAGGGGTTACCCATTTCAGATAATGAGAAATTTTGTCAGAGGGAGGTGAATCTGTGAATTCTTCACCACAGAGGGATTTTGCAGTGGCTCATTAAGCATATGCAAGGCCGAGATAGATTTTTAATTGGTTAAGTAATTAAAAATTATATGAAAAAGGTAGGAAAATGGAGTCAAGGATTATCAGATTAGTCATAATGGCGTTGCATGGCAGAGCAGACTCAGCTAAATGACAATTTCTGCTTCCACGTTGAGTCTGTGGTGCTAGAAAAGCACAGACAGTCAGGCAGCATCCAAGGAGCAGCAGAATTGATGTTTCGAACATAAACTCTTCATTAGGAATGCGGCTTGTGGGCCAAGGGGGCTGAGAGATAAATCAGAGGGGGGGGGGGGGGGGGGCTGTGGAGGAAAGAGGGCTGAGAATGTGATAGGTAAATGAAGATGGGAGGTGAAGGTGATAGGTCAGAGAGGAGGGTAGAGTAAATAGGTGGGAAGGAAGATGGACAGGTAGGAGAGGTCAAGAGGGTGGTGCCAAGCTGAAAGGTTTGATCTGAGATCCACATTGATCCCAAGTGGTTGGAGGGTCCCAAGGTGGAAGATGTGGTGTTGGATGTTAAGGGTTGGGCAACGGAGGAGGCCCAAAACCTGCATGTCATTGGGGATGTTAAAGTGAAGATAGTGTGGTGCTGGAAAAAACACAGCAGGTCAGGCAGCATCCGAGGAGCAGGAAAATCAACGTTTTCAGTTTTCCTGCTCCTCGGATGCTGCCTGATCTGCTGTGCTTTTCCAGCACCACTCTAACCTTGACTCTAATCCCCAGCATCTGCAGTACCCACTTCCGCCTGAGGGAGTTAAAGTGGTCAGGCCATAGGTGGGGGGTGTTGTTCTCTGAAGCCTTCTGCAAGTACAGGTCCTGTCTCCACAATGTAGAGGGGACCACATCTGGAGCAACAGATACAATAAATGTGTGTGTTAAGGTAACGAAAGTCCAACGGTGAAATTAGGTGTCTTTAACTACATCTGGGAATAGGTTGCGATTGGAGAGAAGATCATGTGATGAAACCTCCAGGAATTGGGGTTGAGGGGGAAGGGAGGTCAGAATCGGCAGTTAGCTTTTCTGCCGCTCTGAGTCGAAATTGTAAATTGAAATCATCCTAGCTAGTGTTTTCAAATTTCCTTAAGACACAAAACAGCTCTTGCCAGTGAGGTGGGAAAACCCAGTTAAAATGCCCAGGGGCATTGTTTAGATGGGAGCTCACCTTTCCGTCCGAGTTCCGTCTGATCTTCTGACATCTGCCATAAGAACCGGAGCCGATGCTCTCCAGCAGCTCATAATCTTCTAGGCGGGAAGGCATTTTTTCAACGCGAGGCGAGCATCGATGTCCGAGATGGAGTTGAGGGGACTCTGCCTCTGACACATCCACTTCCCTGGCTCGATATATATGTGCGAGTTGTCGGGGGAGAGAGACCGATTAGGGGATCGTGGGAGTGGGGTCGGGTGCTATGGCCAGTTCTCGTTGAAGCCGCGCTCAACCGACGAAAGCGCGTGGGCCTTCCCCCCCCCCCCCAAACTGGCTTCCTCAGCTCCATTCCGATTGGTTAGTCAGCCTCGGTGTCCCGTCCTTTGGTTGGCTCTTGCGAATAACAAATAGTTGCCTTGGGAGCGGCTGGAGCGCGGGGGCAGCGCGCGAAATTTAAACGCGATTAGCGTTCGTTCTGGATTTTCATACTATGATGTTTGCGAATTTGTTTTGTCTATAGTTTGTTGTTAGAGACAAAGGCGATCCAATTTCTAAAGTAAGACTTCTTTCAGCGTCCAAGCCAAATGGAATTAGAATGTCACTGTATTTCTGGGAAAATACTGGAATTTATTAGAAATGAGAAATTTAAGTGTCAAAAAACTTCAAAATAACAAGTAACTCTTAAAAAGTGTAAAACAAGGGGCTATTAATTACCGGCATTAATCTTTTTGGTTGTATAGTTATTTGATACAAAATAACCCAGAATGTATGTTGAAGCTCCACCCCTCTCACCAACTGCCTCAACCTCTCCACCCCCTCACCCGCTCCAACCTCTCACCCTCGGAACATGCAGCCCTCCACTCCCACCATTCCAACCCCAACCTCCATCAAACCGGCAGACAAGGGAGGCGTGGTAGTAATCTTCGAGGAGAACGTGAGGACTGCAGATGCTGGAGATCAGAGCTGAAAATGTGTTGCTGGAAAAGCGCAGCAGGTCAGGCAGCATCCAAGGTGGTCGACGATGCCCTCCACCGCATCTCTTCCACTTCCTGCTCCTCCGCCCTTGAGCCCTGCCCCTCCAACCTCCACCAGGACAGAATCCCACTGGTCCTCACCTACCACCCCACCAACCTCCATGTACAGCGTATCATCCGCCGTCATTTCCGCCACCTCCAAATGGACCCCACCACAAGGGATATATTTCCCTCCCCTCCCATATCAGCGTTCCGAAAAGACCACTCCCTCCGTGACTCCCTCGTCAGGTCCACCAACCCAACCTCCACTCCTGTCACCTTCCCCTGCAACCGCAAGAAATGCAAAACTTGCGGCCACACCTCCCCCCTTACTTCCCTCCAAGGCCCCAAGGGATACTTCCATATCCGCCACAAATTCACCTGCAACTCCACACACATCGTCTATTGCATCCGCTGCACCCGATGTGGCCTCCTCTATATTGGGGAGACAGGCCGCCAACTTGCAGAACGTTTCAGAGAACACCTCTGGGACACCCGCACCAACCAACCCAACCACCCCGTGGCTCAACACTTCAACTCCCCCTCCCACTCCACCAAGGACATGCAGGTCCTTGGACTCCTCCATCGCCAGACCATAGCAACATGACGGTTGGAGGAAGAGCGCCTCATCTTCCGCCTAGGAACCCTCCAACCACAAGGGATGAACTCAGATTTCTCCAGTTTCCTCATTTCCCCTCACCTTATCTCAGTCAAATCCCTCGAACTCAGCACCGCCTTCCTAACCTGCAATCTTCTTCCTGACCTCTCCGCCCCCACCCCACTCCGGCCTATCACCCTCACCTTGACTTCCTTCCACCTATCGCATTTCCAACACCCCTCCCCCCAAGTCCCTCCTCCCTATCTTTTATCTTAGCCTGCTGGACACACTTTCCTCATTCCTGAAGAAGGGCTTATGCCCGAAATGTCAATTCTCCTGTTCCTTGGATGCTGCCTGACCTGCTGCGCTTTTCCAGCAACACATTTTCAGGCATGATAGTAGTTTGGTGCACCGACCTTTACACTGCTGAGGCTAAACGTCAGCTTGTGGACACCTCCTCCTACTGCCCCCTTGACCATGACCCCACCTCCCACCACCAAACCATCATCTCCCAGACCATCCATAACCTCATCACCTCAGGGGATCTCCCATCCACCGCCTCCAACCTCATAGTCCCACAAAGCCCACACCGCCCGTTTCTACCTCCTGCCCAAAATCCACAAACCTGACTGCCCCGGCTGACCCATTGTCTCAGCCTGCTCCTGCCCCACCGAACTCATCTCTGCATACTTCGACACGGTCCTGTCCCCCTTAGTCCAAGAACTCCCCACCTATGTTCGGGACACCACCCACGCCCTCCAACTCCTCCATGATTTTTGCTTCCCCGGTCCCCAACACCTTATCTTCACCATGGACATCCAGTCCCTGTACACCTCCATCCTCCAAAGGACTCAAAGCCCTCCGTTTCTTCCTTTCCAGCTGTACCAACCAGTACCCTTCCACTGACACCCTCCTTCGACCGACTGAACTGGTCCTCACCCTGAACAACTTCTCCTTCCAATCCTCCCAATTCCTCCAAACCAAAGGAGTAGCCATGGGCACCCGCATGGGCCCCAGCTATGCCTGCCTCTTCGTAGGATATGTGGAACAGTGCATCTTCCGCAGCCACACTGGCACCACCCCCCATCTTTTCCTCCGCTACATCGATGACCGTATCGGCGCTGCCTCGTGTTCCCACGAGGAGGTTGAACAGTTCATCCACTTTACCAACACCTTCCACCCCGACCTCAAATTTACCTGGTCCGTCTCAGACTCCTCCCTAGACCTCTCCATTTCTATCTCGGGCGACCGAATCAACACTGATATTTACTATAAACTGACCGACTCCCACAGCTACCTAGACTACACCTCCTCCCATCCTGCCCCCTGTAAAAACGCCATCCCATATTCACAAATCCTTCGTCTCCGCCGCATCTGCTCCCCGGAGGACCAGTTCCAATACCGTACAACCCAGTTGGCCTCCTTCAAAGACCGCAATTTCCCCTCAGACGTGATTGACAATGCTCTCCACCGCATCTCCTCCACTTCCCGCTCCTCCGCCCTTGAGCCCCTCCCCTCCAATCGCCACCAAGACAGAACCCCACCTTAACCTCCTTCCACCTGTCGCATTTCCAACACCCCTCCCCCAAGTCCCTCCTCCCTACCTTTTATCTTAGCCTGCTGGACACACTTTCCTCATTCCTGAAGAAGGGCTCATGCCCGAAACGTCGATTCTCCTGTTCCTTGGATGCTGCCTGACCTGCTGCGCTTTTCAAGCTACACATTTTCAGCTCTGATCTCCAGCATCTGCAGTCCTCACGTTCTCCTCGCAAGTTCCTTCTTGCCCAACCTCTCCCAGACTTGACATAATAGATGTCTTGACAGTTTAACTGTTTCGCAATTTACATAACAAACAAAAAAGCATAACCTGGGCAATCTCGAATAGTTAGGTGATACTTCAGCCCAACAAGTCCACACCGACCTGCCGAAGCGCAACCCACCCAGACCCATTCCCCTACATTTCATCCCTTCACCTAACACGACAGGCAACTTTGCATGGCCAATTCACCTAACCTGCACATTTTTGGACTGTGGGAAGAAATCGGAACACCCAGAGGAAACCCACGCAGACATGGGGAGAATGTCAGTCGCCTGAGGCGGGAATTGAACCTGGGTCTCTGGCACTATGAGGCAACAATGCTTACCACTGGGCCACCGTGCCACCTAAACTTGGATATTTCCATGTTCTGTACAATATCTGTCAAAACTTGGCATGGAAGGTAGCAACATTATTTTCTACTATTGTTCTGAAAAATAACAAACATTAACAGAAAGTCAAATTCTGAAAATGGCATTGAGATGTAATTAACTATAGGACTTGGGCAACTTCTAACAATCCCAAATTTCAAGATAAGATTTACATTCAAATTGCACACGAACCTTTTGCAATCAAGTTCAAGGAGAACCTGATCCCTCTTTACTGCAGTTTTGCATTGCTATTCCTCCTGCCAAAGTACAATCCCTACTCAACCATTCTTCATAATTAAGGGCCGCTATATCCAGGATTAACCTACTGAACATTCTCTACTGCCTCTAATGCCACTATCGCTTTCCTTTGATAATGGGACCAAAACCAATTACAATATTCCAGCTGTGGTATGACTAGTGTCTTGTATAGTTTCAGCAAGACCTCTCTATTTTACAGAATCATAGAGATGGAGAGCACAGAAACAGACCCTTTGGTCCAACTCGTCCATGCCGACCAGATTATCCTAACCTTATCTAGTCCCATTTGCCAGCACTTGGCCCATATCCCTCTATTCATATACCCATTCAGATGCCTTTTAAATCTGTGATTGTACAAGCCTCCATCACTTCCTCTGGCAGCTCATTCCATACATGCACCAACTTCTGTGTGAAAAAGTTGTCCCTTAGGTCCCTTTTATATCTTTCCCCTCTCACCCTAAACCTATGCGCTCTAGTTCTGGTATCTCCACCCCAGGGAAAAGACCTTGTCTATTTATCCTATCCATGCCCCTCATGATTTTATAAACCACTATAAGGTCACCCCTCAGCCTCTGACACTCTAGGGAAAACAGCCCCAACCTATTCAGCCTCTCCCGATGGCGCAAATCCTTCAACCTTGGCAACATCTTTGTAAATCGTTTCTGAACCCTTTCAAGTTTCACAACATTCTTCCGATAGGAAGGAGACCAGAATTGCATGCAATATTCCAAAAAGTGGCCTAACCAATGTCCTGTACAGCCACAACATGACCCCCCACCACCTATAAAGGAAAGCATACCAAACACCCTCTTCATATTCTATCTACCTGTGACTCTACTTTCAAAATACTCCATTCTCTTTGAAATAAAGACCAACATTTCATTTGTCTTCCGCATTCCCTTGCATGCTAGCTTTTTGTGATTTGTGTAAAAGGACTTGTGAATGACCGTGATCTTTTCTGTAGGGTGGGGGAGTTCAAAACTGGGAAGCCTATTTTCAAGGTGAGAGGAGAAAGGTTTAAAAAGGACATGGGGTATCTTTTTCACACAGAGTGGTTCATATGTGGAATGAACTGTCAGTGAAAGTGGGATGCTGGTACAGTTACAAAATTTAAAAGACATTTGGATAAGTTCATGAATAGGAAAAGTTTGAAGGGATGTGGGCCAACGCAGGCAGGTGGCACTAGTTTAGTTTGGGAACATGATTGGTGTGGGCTATTTGGACTGAAGGGTCTGTTTCCATGTTGTGAAGCTCTATGACTTTAAATCTCTCTGTGCTGTAGTTTTCTGCAATCTTTTTTATTTAAATAATATTTGGCTCCTCAAATTGCCAAATCTTTGTCCATTGTATAACCAGTCTACTCTTTTAAAACAACTTAAACAAGGTCCTGGTGGGGTACTATAACAAAAACAAGCTAATCAGTCAAAGGAAACTTACAAAACACAAATAGAATCTTATCAAGACCAAATCAAAATATCATTATCAGGGTGATAATATACTCTACCGCCTCGTTGCCTACTGGTCTGTAAAGGCCTCTACCATGCCAGTGGACACCACATGCTCCCTCTTGATGGACAACCAAAGGACATAAACACAGAAGAAGGAGCCAGACAGGTACTGGAAGCCTCTTTCTGGACCTGCTGATCGCCAGTTTGGGCAGGCCGAGGGGACCCTCCAATCTCTGTCACACACTCAAACACGCACAAACTGATACACACACCCAGTGCCTTATCAACCATAAACAAAAAAAAAATTGTAACAGTCCTTTTAAGAAACTAAACAAAGGCTGCAAAGAAACATAAAAGTGAAACAGTTTCCTTCAGACTTTGTGCCATTCTTCCCATTTACCTTTCAACCAATTTTTGTATCATCCTCAAACTTGGCTATAGTACATTCACTTTTCTCATCCAATTCCTTAGTAGATATTATAAAATATCTAGTAGCTGTGACACTCCATTAGTTACAAATTACCATCCTGCAAATGCCCCTCCTTATCACAAATGTCTATCAATAAGCCAATAATCTATCCATGCTAATATACTACCTCCAAATCCAGGGGCTCTTAATTTATTAAAAAGCCTAATGTGTGGTACTTTATCAAATACCTTCTGAAAATCCAAATATATTACATCTGGTTCTTCCCTTTTATCTATGATTCTCATTGCCTCCTGAAAGAATTCTAATTAATTTGTCAGGCATGACATTCTCTTCGTGAAGCTATGGCGACTCTGATTAATCATATTATGTACTCCTAAATATTCTGATTTTATATCCTTTATAATAGACTAATATTTTTCCAATAACAGATGTTGAGCTAACTGACCTATAATTATCTGTATGTTTGTCTCCTTGCTCACTTATCATAGAGTCATGGAACATGGAAACATACCCTTTAGTCCAACTCGTCCATGCTGACCAAGTTTCCCAAACTAAAGTAGTCCCATTTGCCTGTATTTGGCCGATACCTCTCTAAACCTTTCTGGTTCATATACATATCCATGTCTTGGAAATGCTGTAACTGTACCTGCATGTACCATTTCTTCTGGCAGTTCATTCCACATATGAACCACCCTCTGTGTGAAAAAGTTGCCCCTCAGTTCCCTTTTAAATCTTTCTCCTCTTACCTTAAAAATATGCCCTCTAATTATGAACTCCCCTACCTTAAGGAAAAGACATTTGCTATTCACCTTATCTATGCCCGTCATTACTTTATAAATCTCTATAAGATCACCCCTCAACCTCACTTGCTCCAGGATCTTATTTTCTTTTACTTACTTATTTTCCTACCCATCTATTTCGTCAGCAGTTTCTGCTACAATAAAATTCTTGTCCAAATGATTAACATAAGTTGTAATAGTCAAGGGGGCAGCAACACTCGATATATATTTTGCCACCTGAAAATTATCCATTTATTCAGACTCTGTTCTCAATTAGTAAGGCAATCATCTATCCATTCCCAGTAAACTTAGAGATATTCAGAAACATCTTCCTGAAACACATTTGGTGGAATTTTCCTATTTTCATTTAAAGTGTTTTGTCAAATGGGATTCATGGCACCTGCTCAGCTTGGCCTAGGGCACCTTTTCTTGGGAATCTTCCTCTCCTTACTCATTAATTATGGATTCTGGGGGACCTTCTTATTAAATTGCACAGTGGGAGAGGTGGAGTTCACACTACTTATACCCCAGCTGTACACCACATCATATGTTGCAAGCCAGGAACTGTCTCTAATTCTGTAGTCCAGCAAAGTGATCCCCAAAGACATGACACATGAAGACAAGTTAATTACCCACTTTGCACACAAGGACGTTGAGGTGCTGGTGGATGGAGTGATGAAGAGAAGGGCACTTCTTTATCCTTTAGACCATCAAAGGAGGTTATACTGTGAGACACAGTCAGCAGGGATGTTTAACTAGTGTTATAACCTAGTTAAATTGAACACAGCAGTGCAAGAAGGTAAATGATTTTCTGAGCTCCAGAAGGGTAAATGCCACCATTTTCTTTCGGCTCCCAAACACTCAAAGCCACTACTTTAACTCTGCCACTGCAAATATATTTCACCAAATTCACTCTTGCATGTACCCTGTCCGCTCAATGACTCTCACCCATTTTTGAGAAGATTTGTAGCTCGGTTGAGGTTCAGGTTGTAAGTTTGCTCGCTGAGCTGGTAGGCTTGTTCTCAGACATTTCATCACCATGCTTTGTAACATCATCCGTGAGCCTGCGGTGAAGCACTAGTGTTCTGTCCCGCTTTCTATTTATGTGTCTTAAGGTGGGTGATAACATTTCCGGGTCTTTTTCTCAGAGATTGGTAAAGGGGGCCCAAATCAATGCATTTATTGATGGAGTTCCAATTTGAATGCCAGGCCTTTCGGAAATCCTGTGTATGTCTCTGTTTACCCTGTCTTAGGATGGATATGATGTCCCAGTCAAAGTGGTGTCCTTCTTTGTATCGGGGCCATCCATTTTTGTTTAGCAGCAGGAAGAGTGGGAGTGACAACCAGGGGACTGCCAGGAAGTGACTGCTTTAAAAAGTTAACTCGTGAATAGGCAGAGTGCACACTGAGCAGGAGCGGACATGGGACTGCTGAGTAAGCGAAGTAAAATATTTGGGCTGTTGCGTTACCCAAAATACTATTTCGGTGGTGTCTCCCACCCATCCTCGTCTAACCAAAAAAAAAGAGTTCTGTGCATCGGATTGGTAAGGTGACTTTTTCTTTTCTTTATTTTTCAATACTCTCTTTGGGAATTTAGAATAGTGGGAATGGAGGTTAGGGCAGTTGAATGTTCCTCCTACAGAATATGGGAGGTAAGGGTCACCACTAGTTCCCTGCTGACTTCATTTGCTGGAAGTGCACCCAACTCCAGCTCCTCAAAAACCGTGTTAGGAAACTGGAACTGGAGCTGGATGAACTCCAGATCATTCAGGAGGTGGAGGGAGTTACAGAGAGGAGTTGCAGGGAAGTAGTCACACCCTAGGTACAAGAAAAAGGCAGTTGGGTTACAGTCAGGGGCAGAAAGGCAACTGTGCAGGGACCCCGTGTGACCGTTCTCCTCAATAACAAGTGTACCTTTTTGAATCCTGTTTGGGGGGGGCGGGGAGCAACTTACCATGGGTAAGCCATGAGGTACAGATCTCTGGCACAGAGTCTGTCCCTGTTGTTCAGAATGAAAGGGAGGAGAGGAACACAGCATTAGTCATTGGGGACTCCATAATTAGGGGGTCAGATAGGAGGTTCTGTGGGAACGAGAGACACTCATGGTTGGTATGTTGCCTCCCAGGTGTCAGGGTCCGTGATGTCTCGGATCATGTTTTCAGGGCATTTAAGGAGAGGGGGAACAGCCCCAAGTCGTGGTCCACATAGGCACTAACGACATAGATAGGAAAAGGGATGGGGACTTAAGACAGAAATTCAGGGAACTAGGGTGGAAGCCTAGAGCTAGAATAATCAGAGTTGTTTATCTCTGGTTTGTTACCCATGATGCGAGGAATAGGGAGAAAGATCAGTTGAAGACATGGCTACAGGGATGGTGCAGAAGGGAGAGTTTTGGATACCTGGATAATTGGGGAACATTCTGTGGTAGGTGGGACCTCTACAAACAGGATGATCTACACCTGAACCAGAGGGATACCAATATCCTGGGAGGGAAATTTGCTAACGCTCTTCGAGAGGGTTTAAACTAATTCAGCAAGGGGATGGGAACCTAAATTGCAATTCCAATGTTTAGGAGGTTGAGAATATTGAGGTCAGAAATAAGGTTTCAAGGTCGTAAGAGTTCGCCGTAAGCAAGAAGGAGGTTTGAAGTGTGTCTACTTCAACGCCAGGAGCATCCGAAATAAGGTGGGTGAACTGGCAACATGGGCCGTTACCTGGGACCGTGATGTTGTGGCCATTCCGGAGACACGGATAGAGAGGAAATGATTGTTGCAGGTTCCAGGATTTAGATGTTTCAGTAAAAGAGGGGGAGGTGTGGCATTGTAAATTAAGGACAGTATTACGGTGGCAGAAAGGACATTTGAGGACTCGTCTATGAGGTAGAATGGGCTGAGGTTAGAAATAGGAAAGGAGAGATCATCCTGTTGGGAGTTTTCTATAGACCTCCGAATAGTTCCAGAGATATATTGGAAAGGATATCAAAGATGTTTCTGGATAGGAGGGAGAGTAACAGGGTAGTTGTTATGGGGGGACTTTAACTTTCCAAATATTGACTGGAAATACTATAGTTACAGTACTTTAGATGGGTCAGTTTTTGTCCAATATGTGCAGGAGGGTTTCATGACACAGTATGTAGACAGGCTAACAAGGGGTGAGGCTGCAATAGATTTGATACTGGGTCATGAACCCGGCCAGGTGTTAGATTCGGAGGTAGGTGAGCACTTTGGTGATAATGACCACAATTCGGTTATGTTTACTTTAGTGATGGCAAGGGATAGGTATATACCACAGGGCAAGATTTATAGCTGGGGAAAAGGCAATTATGATGCGATTAGGCAAGATTTAGAATGCATTGGATAGGGAAGGAAACTGCAGTGGATGGCGCAATTGAAATGTAGAGCTTATTCACAGAACAGCTACTGTGTGTCCTTGATAAGTACGTACCTGTCAGGCAGGGAGGAAGTGGTCGAGAGAGGGAGCCGTGGTTGACTAAAAAAGTTGAATCTATTGTCAAGAGAAAGAAGAAGGTTTATGGTAGGATGAGAGTTGAAGGCTCAGTTAGGGCACTTGAGAGTTTCAAGTTAACCAGGAAGGACCTAAAGATAGAGCTAAGAAGAGCCAGGAGGGGACATGAGAAGTCATTGGCAGATAGGATCAAGGAAATCCCTAAAGCTTTCTATAGGTATATCATGAATAAAAGAATGACTAGAGTAACATTAGGGCCAATCAAGGACAGTAGTGGGAAGTTGTGTATGGAGTCCAAGGAGATAGGAGAAGTACTAAATGAATATTTTTCATCAGTATTCGCACTAGAAAAAGACAATGTTGTCGAGGAGAATACTGAGATACAGGCTACTAGACCAGATAGGATTGAAGTGTGGCAAGAGTCTCTGGACATGTTGTGTCTTCTTGTTTGAGTACGTTGTTTAAGAATTGGCGGACTCCATTTATCGGGTACCTGCTGTTCTTGAATATGCTGTGTAAGTATTTTTCTTCTGCTGCTCACAGTTCCTGGGTGCTGCAATGTATTGTGGCCCATTTAAATAATGTCCTGATGCAGCTCAGTTTGTGGGGGTTGGGATGATTGCTCTTATAGTTGAGTATCTGGTCTAAGTGTGTTGCTTTCCTATACACGTTGGTCTGTATTTCTCAAATGACTGTTCGTTCCACTGTGGCATCTAGGAAAGGGAGTCTGTTGTTGTTCTCTTCCTTTTTGGTGAAATTTATGCCAGTAAGGATGCTATTGATGACATTGTAGGTTTCCTCTAATTTGTTCCATTTCATGATGACAAAGGTGTCAGCCACATAGCAGACTGAAAGCTTGGGTTGTGGATCATGGGTAGGGCTGTTCGTTCGAGTCCCTGCATGACTGCTTCTGCTAAGAATCTTGATATTGGTGATTCCATGGGTATCCTGTTGTTTTGTTTGTAGGTCTTGTCGTTGAAGATCAAGTGGGTAGTGAGGCACAGATCTACTAGCTTGAGGATTCTGTCCTGGTTGATGCAGTTGGTGCTGTCTGGTGTTTGTGTCCTTGGTTCATCTAGTAGTGAGGTCAGTGTTTTTTTGGCCAGGCTGATGTTAATTGATGTGAATAGAACCAATACATCGAAGGAGACCATGCCTTTGTCCTCTTCTATCTTGGTATCTTTGATGACGTTCAACAATTCTTGGGTGAATGGGTTGAGTGGCATGAGTCTTCTACAAGGTATTTCTGTTTATGGTGAATTTCTTTTGCTAGTTTGTATGTCGGTGTGACAGGGGGTGAGGCAATGAGTCTGAGGGGGGCCCTTGGTTTGTGCATCTTAGGTAATCCATAGAAGCAGGGTATGTTGGATCCTTCAGGTTTCTTTCTTTGGAGATCTGTTTTGTTAATTTTACCTGATGTCTGGAGTTTCTTCGGTTATGCTATGATACAGTTTTCTAGCTGTGGAGTCGGCTCCATCGCCATCTGTTGGTAGGTGTTGGTATCTGTGAGCAGTGGGTTCAGCTTTTCAATGTATTGTGTTCTGTTTAGGATTACGGTCTGCAGGTAGGATTACAATATTTCTGTCTTTTCTGAGTCCTTTTAGGGCTTACCTTTCCTGTGTGTTGAGGGTGTTCTCTTCTTTCTTCCTGCTTAGTGTTGGTGCTGCTGTCTGATGGTGTGCTGGGTTTCTTTCTTGAGTCCATTGTCTTCTAGGGCTGATTCCAATGCTGCTAGGAAGTCCTTTTTGTCCATGTCTGTGTAGTTGTAGTTCATCCCTCTTACTAGGACGGCATTCTCCATGTTTGTTCGTGGTCAATTCAACGGGTTCTTAATCCAAGCTTCTGAATTGTCTGTCTTGTTCTTTTGTGCGAGCTTGTCCAGCTTTTCTTGTAGGGATAGTTTTTTCTTTGTCTTGGTCTGTTGTTGTTTGATGCTGATGGCGCGTTCTAACGTGCTTGTCCATTCCTGGTCAGTCGTGTAGATGTACAAAGTCTTTTGGCGCAAAATTTCCCGTGGAGTCAGTTGTGGGTATTGTTAATCATTTCTCGCAACGTTCTGTGTCTGGTCTGTTCTGATATTCTTCTGGCTTGTGGGAAGTTGAAAGGTGGTTTGTATTTGTCACATTTTGGTAATACCTGCTTCCTGAGGCATTTATGTAGGAAATACAATTGTTCGTGGGTGGCGCTCAGTCGGATAGCATTGGTTTCCCATTTTAGGTGGGTGATATCATTTCCAGTTCTTTTTCTCAGAGGTTGGTAAATGGGGTTCAAATCGATGTGTTTATTGATGGAGTTCTGATATGAATGCCAGGCCTCTCGAAATTCCCATGTGTGTCTCTGTTTAGCTTGTCCTAGATGGATATGTTGTCCTTGTTCGTCTGTATGTGAGGATACTAGTGATAGTTGGTCATGTCTGTTGGTGGTTAGTTGGTGCTCGTGTATCCAGGTGGCTAGTTTCCTGCTTATCTTTCCAATATAATGCTTGTTGCAGTCCTTGCAGGGTATTTTGTAAATGACATTTGTTTTGCTGGTTGTTGCTATAGGGTCCTTTAGGTTCATCAGTAGCTGTTTCAATGTGTTAGTAGGTTTGTGGGCTACCATGATACCAAGGGGTCGGAGTAGTCTGGTAGTCATCTCCGAGATGCTTCTGATGTATGGTAGTGGGTAGAATCTCTGGGTTTATTGTGTCTCCTTGTTTGGGTTTGTTGTTTAAGAATCGGCAGACTGTGTATATCGAGTACCCACTGTTCTTCTGCAGCTCATACTTCCTGGGTGCTGCAATGTGTTGTGGCCCATTTAAATAATGTCCTGATGCAGCTCCGTTCGTGGGTGTTGGGATGATTGCTCCTGTAGTTGAGTATCTGTTGTGTGTGTGTTGCTTTCCTGTAGATGCTGGTCTGTAGTTCTCCACTGACTGTTCATTCCACTGTGACATCTAGGAAGGGGCGTCTGTTGTTGGTCTCTTCCTCATTGATGAAATTTATGCCAGTAAAGATGTTGTTGATGATATTGTAGAATTGCTCTAATTTGTTCCGTTTAGTGATGACACAGGTGCCACCCACATAGCAGACTGAAAGCTTGGGTTGGATCATTGGGAGGGCTATACATTCGAGTCTCTGCATTACTGTTTCTGCTAAGAATATTCATATTGGAGATTCCATGGGTGTCCCGTTGATTTGTTTGTAGGTCTTGTCGTTGAAGGTGATTTGATATCACTGAAAATGATACCATCCACCTTAACAGACCAAGACAAATAAATAGAAAGTGGGACTTAACACCAGCACTTCACCAGAGACTCATTGATGATGTTACCTACCATTGTGACAAAACATCTGAGAACAAACCTACCAGCTCAGCGAGCAAACTTACAATCTGAACCTCAACCTGAGCTACAGATCTTCTCAAAAATCACAAACATCTATGGGCGCAATACGCTCAAACAAGCTCAAAGATGGGGAACCAACGCCATCCGACTGAGTGCCACCCGCGAACAACTGTATTTCCTACATGAATGCCTGAGGAAAGGGGTATTACCAAAATGTGTCAAGTACAAATCACCTCTCAACACCTGACAAGCCAGAAGAATGTCAGGACAGAACAGCCACAAAATGTTGGGAGAAAAGATTAATGATGCCCATAACTCACTCCTTCATTGTCAGCAGTCTTCAGATAATAGTTGTCTGCAGTCAAACGTTACCTCCTCTTTAAAAGTTGCAGACTGTCTTTTTATTTCTTTTCTTGCAAAAATATACTTAATTCATAAAAAAAACTGTAATCAATTATGAAGGGTTAGAATAATAGAATCATAGAGTGCTACAGCAAGGAGACAGGCCCTTTGGCCTAAACCGGTCCATGCCGACCAAAATGTCCACCCACACTAACCCCATTTCTCTGCACTTGGCCGATATCCTTCTAATCCTTTACTTTCCAAGTATTTGTCCACATGCCTTTTAAATGTTACTATACCCACCTCAACAACTTCCACTGGTACCTCATTCCATATGTGTACCACTCTCTGTGTAAAAACATTGCCCTTCAGGATCTCTTTTATTCTTTCCCCTTTAACCTTAAACTAATGCCCTCAAGTCCTCAATTCCCCAGCCCTGAGAAAAAGACTGAGTGCATTCACCCTATCATGCCTTTCATGATATTATACACCTCTATAAGGTCCCACCCCTCAGTCTCCTACACTCTAAAGAAAAAAGACGTAGCTTGTCTCACCTCTCCCTATAAGTCAGATCATTGAGTCCAGGCAACATCCTTGTAAATTTCTTCTGCCCGCTTTCCAGTTTAATAACATCCTTCCTATAACAAAGTAACCAAAATTAAAGACACTCCTCCAAGTGCGACCTCACCAATGTCCTGTATAACTGCAACATAACTTCCCAACTTCTTTACTTAGTGCCCTGACTGAAGGCCAGTGTACCAAAAGCCTTCTTCACTGTCCTGTCTACCTGTGACTCCACTTTCAGAGAACTGTGAACCTGAAGTCTAAGATCCCTCTCTTCCACGACACTCCTACCTTGATTTGACTTTCCAAAATGCAAGACTTCACACTTTTCTACAATAAACTCCATGTGCCATTTCTCAACCCACTTCTCCAGCAGGTCAAGGTCCTGCTGCAATTTCTGATAACCTTCCTCACTGTCCATGATACCTCCTATTTTAGTGCCATCAGCAAACGTACTAATTGTACCTTGTACATTCTCGGTTCTTAATTCATTCCATACAGTTTTTGCAGAGAGAAATACAGAGACACAAATGTCACAGAAATTTGATATCTCTGCGCTACTGTGCAATTGCAAATAAAAAAGGTGTTTTTAACTCATGCAGGAAAGATGTTTATATACATTTGGTAGAAGCAAGTACAATTACAACATTTAAAAGGCATTTAGAAATGGATAGAAAAGGTTTAGAGGGAAATGGGACAAACGCAGGCAAATTGGACGAGTTCAGTTTCAGAAACTTGGTCAGCATGGACAAGTCAGGCTGAAGGGCCTGTTTCAGTGCTATATAACTCTATGACTCTAAGGGGTCTAGGAACTGAAAGGACCCTTCATTATACATTGGCAGAAAGACCTTAGTCGGTGGTCTTTCCCCATGGCACAATGGTGGCAACTTCCCAAGTTTTAGTGCTTCCCTCAGCCCATGGATCTTGGAATGTGCCAGTCCACAAAACTTGTTTGAGGTCAGCAAATTTCAGGCACACAAATGAGCACCTTTCAATGATTTGATAGTCCTCCAGGTGCAGTCATTGTTTGTCTTGCTGTGCCAACCAGAAAAGACAGTAGAGCAATGTCCTGTGTCATGGAACTACTCAGGATGAACCTTGACAAAAACCACTGCATTCTCTCCAAATGATCTTTGCAAAGGCACACTCCAGGAGGAAGTGTGCAAATGTTTGCACCACCCACCCCAATCCCCTGCAGCTGCTTCAAGGGCAGCATTCAGTGCCCGAGAGAGTCTGGATGTGCATGAAAGATCTGACAGGTAGTGCCCTTCTCATCACCAGCCAAGATTTGTCTTGGTGGTTGTCAGAAAGTTCTGGTGATCAGGCATTCTGCCAAACAACATTGACAGTCTGCTCAGAGCACCACCTTTAAATAGAATACGCATAGTGATCTATTATTATCTCCCTATACCCTGTCCTTAGGCGAACTGCCAATAAATAATAACACTGACAAACCACTTTAATTTAACTAATCAAGATTCTTATTTGGATCCATGCAATTGAGTGTGCATTCCAAATACAATGGCCATTCTTTACCTGAAAACAGGCTTAAACCAATTTCTATCCTCTAGTGTAAACTAATTGGTTTGATGTCCTAATTATGTAAATAAGTACAACATTTACAAGCCTTGGAATATAATTTGCTGTTTTGTGTTAGAGGAAATGCATCCGAGAATGCATAGAATTCAGAGATTAAAATAATGTCTATCTAGGTGTAACCAACAGAACTATTATCTGCTGTTTCCTAGTTCTTTGCCGAAGAAGATGATGCCACAGTTGGTGTGCAAGCATACATAAAGGTAGCTAAAATAACCTTTACTGAGGAAGTTTCTGTCTTTTTTTCATTTGTCTGGATGTAATTATTTAATACTTTGAAATATATATCCATATTTGATTACCATATATCCTAGAGTAACAGTCGATCTCACGTAAAAGTCGACCCCCTATTTTTGGCCAAAGAAATCTGGAATTTTCCATATATCTTGTGTAAAAGTCAACCCTAGTTCTTCACAGATAACAGATCAACATTTGTGAGTCAAGGTGTTATCTTGTACATAAATGTTATGGTGAGGAAATTAATTTTTTTTCATGCTACTATATGTTTTGATGTACAATTCACACCAATTTGGCATGAAAGTTTAAGACGCATCAGGTCAGAGTCAGGTGACAACCTCCCTTTTTTGTGTTTCTGAGAAACTTGTGAGAGACTAGAGAAAGATATCGAGCCAACTTCAGACAATGCTAAAACAAAAGTGTTCCAACAGAGGTAAACCTAGCAAGTGGCACAATTGGAGAAAAAAGTTGTTGAGCGGGTACTTGAAAATGATTAAACTGGAAAATGTGTTAATCGTGAAGCTACCTGAATCCACGCACGAACCAAATCAAAGAATGATGGAATTTCAGATTTTAAGGCAAATGCTGGATGGTGCACAAGGTTCATGAGAAGGCATGACTTAGTATTTCAGCAGAGGACCAAGATTGCACAAAAGCTGCCTGCTGAACTAGATAAGAGTTTCACCAGTTAGTTATCAGAAATCGGCAAAAGGAAGGCTTCTGCTAATCAGTATTTTGGACTAAAGCCTGAATTTCAGCCCCTCAAAAGTAGCATCCATGTAATAGTCCATAAACTTAACCTTAAAAAATGTCAAAACATTTTGACTTTTACACGATTATAGACGGTACTTCATGCCTGGGCCTCATTACGGATTTATTTTGGCAAGTGCATAATTAAATTAGGAACCCCTGTGAAAACTTCTTTTTGTTGCCTACAATACTTTTTTTTTAAACAATTACAGTTTGAAAAAATGTTTACTTTTATTACCCAGATCCTGTGCATCACCTCAACAACCCCTCTAGGTCAACTGTTGCCAAACATTTTCCAAACTTTGCTACAGAAGATAGCAGGAGAAGAAACAAATGCATATGTAATTGAACACAAAGTGTTTTGCATATACCCTTCCCATTCTTCTGCACCTGTTAATAAGGCCCATTAAAAAATTAATGTTTTTGAATTGTGTAAGTAGTACAGTATTTAGCTTTACTATGTCTTGTTGTTTTTGAGTCACTTGCTTGTTTTTAAGGTCCAGCAATTATAGGTGTTCCAATCTTTCCAGATATCGTTGCTTGCAGCCCAGTAGCTCCATATTCTTTAAATTTCTCATAGAACAGCAACTCCCATCCTTAGATCTTTGACATCAACAGGTGCTGCTACACAGAAGCCTTCATCTCAGAGATTCATACCATCCCTATTGGTCTCAAAAGACAGGGCTGGTTGTGCCAGAACCAATCAAGTGAGGAACTGCACAGTACAGGCAGTCAAATGGGAATGGGGAGAGCAAGAAAGGGTGACCAGGGGATCAGGTAGGCACAAGCCAGCATCTATTGGAGAGGTGGAAGCAACAGTAGAACCAGTACAGCACACAAGTGGGCCATTCAGCCTATTTGTCCCTTTGTATGTACAGAAATCTAACCAGTTCTATTTTCCCACTGTGTCCCTGTAAGGTTATTTTGCTCAAATGCTTTGAAATCATTCTTAATCCCCATTTCCTTGGGCAGTAACCTCCAGGTCCCACTCTCTGCATGAAAATGATTTTGCTCTTACCACTACTTCCTTCACCAGAAAAGGTTCAAAGAGATAAGGGCAAAAAATAAAAGTGTGAGAGCAAGATTATGATGAGTAAATAGTGAAAGATGATTTTCAATGATAGTGAGAATTGAGATTGAAAGAACTACAGAGGAAGGGAAATGTTCTTGATGTGAAGACTATTAAACTATTAGACATGTCACAAGTTGCCATTGAGGTAAATGTTAAAACATTGCTTATATAGGAGTGGGCTAATTATTTGAAATGGAGAACTAAATGATCCATAGGAAAAGGAGGCAATATTTGAGATCCTCTTGTGCTGTACTTTTTAACATGCTATGAAAACTCCAACTTATTAAATCTGAGCTCAGAAACTGGCTTACAAATGTTAGAGAGAAAAATAAGACTGACAATTATTGTATTTTTCAGAATGTAAGGTGTCCCAAAGAATTAATTTAAAATCTTTAAAGGACTTGTGAAGTGTAATCATCATTGTCATTTAAGAAACAAGGCAGTCAAGTTACAAGCAACAAGTTCACAAACAGTAGAATCATAGAACCTCTACAGTGCAGAAAGAGGCCATTCAGCCCATTGAGTCTGCACCAACCCTACAAGTCTGCAGCGCCCCCCCCAGACCCAGTCCCCTATCGTATTCTGTCACCCCACATTTACCATGGTTGATCGAACTAGCCTATGCATCCGTGAGCACTACGGACAATTTCAGTATGACCATTCCATCTAACCTGCACACCTTTGGACTGACTAAAACATTTATGACTAAAGCAATGGCAAATAATTTATTTTAATGGCGTGAGTATAATATTACCATGCAAATCAAAGAGAACTCCCACACTTTTCCCTCAAATAATGTAATGGAATTTTTTATCCCCACCTGCAAAGGTGTTTTAATGTCTTATCTGAAAGGCAATTCTTCCTCAGTATAGAACTGGAGTGTTAGTCTATACTTTTGTGCTCAACTCTGGAACTGAGACTTGAGCACAAAATTTTCTGATTCCAAGACAAGTGAGTCACACCTGACAAAAAAAACTAATAATGTCTGGACAGACAGACTTCATCTTGTGAGTATAGGGAGATTTTTTCTGTATTTTTCAAAATATGTACCAACAGGTAACATTATTACAAATTACAGATAGGCTATCAGGAGTACAAGTTATTCATAGACCAACAATGAATTGTTGGTTTACTATTGGTTATGAAGGGAATTGGAATGTTATCATTTTCTATTCTTTATCAGTGCAATGCTTTACAATTAGATAACTTAGTTTTAAAGTTCAATTCACCCTCAGTATCTCTCTTTACCTTATCACAAGTAATCTGCTTCTCTGAACATTACAGCTTTAAAGCTGGGCTCTAAAGTCACAAAGATCCTCAGTTATAGGAACCTAAACTTCTAAGGTAAGTATCAATGATACATGATTAATGCTGACTGAAGAAGGATTTGCAATTTTATTTTCACAACCATTAGACATTCTAAAATCCTTTACAGAAAAAAATAGTAATCGTGAATTGCAGCCTCTGTCCTCAAGTGTTAAACTATCAGCTAATTTGCACTCAGCAAGTTCTCACGAAGAATAATAAACTAAAGACCAGGTAATCTGTTTTGAACATGTTAGTCATGAAATTAACGTTGGCTAGAACAGTGAAAGAGATTAGGCCTGATAAGAAAAGGTAATCAATTTAAAACATTAACTCTCTTTCTTTCCACAGATGCTGACGAACCTGTTGAACATTTCTTGCATTTTCTGCTTGTATATCACTTGGAGAGCCTGCCTACTCTTTAGCTTGAAATAGTGCTTTGGGAATCTTTTGTCTCCATCTGAAGGGCCTTGTAGGGTACATCTAACCGTACATTTGATGCATCAGCCTAGATTTAGAGGGTTTTTTCCAATGGGTGAAAATAAATCACAAACGAATTAATAAAGCCTGCTTGCTTGAAAGTCTACATTCAGCACATAATTTTGATTCTGATTACTAATTACCGTAATGTTTGAACTTGCCTGGAGTGGCTAAATCTGTAGGTTTAGCTCACAAGTGCTTACATAATGCACTATGGAGCGGCATATGTCAGCACCTTACCCCCATTTCTATTGAAGGCATTTTCAAAATTAATTTATGGGATTTCGTCATCGCTAGTTTAGCCAGCATTTATTATCCGTCTCAATTCTCTCTTCATAAAATGGTGAGGAGCTACCTTCTTGAACTTTAATAGTGTTTGGAGTATATGTACATTTGCACTATTTAGGGAAGGATGTCTTGGATATTGATCCAGCAACGGTGGCACGGCACGGTGGCACAGTGGTTAGCACTGCTGCCTCACAGCGCCAGAGACCCGGGTTCAATTCCTGCCTCAGGCGACTGACTGTGTGGAGTTTGCACGTTCTCCCCGTGTCTGTGTGGGTTTCCTCCGGGTGCTCCGGTTTCCTCCCACAGTCCAAAGATGTGCAGGTCAGGTGAATTGGCCATGCTAAATTGCCCGTAGTGCTGGGTAAGGGGTAAATGTAGGGGTATGGGTGGGTTGTGCTTCGGCGGGTCGGTGTGGACTTGTTGGGCTGAAGGGCCTGTTTCCACACTGTAATCTAATCTAATCAACAGCAAAGGAACACTGATACAGTTCCTAAACCGGATGGTGTGTGGCTTGCTGGGAATCTTTCAGGTGGTCGTACTCTACTGCATCAGTAGCCCTTGCCATTTGAGGTGACAGAGGTAATTTGTTTGAGAGACACTGTCAGACGAGTCTTAGTGAATTACTGCAGTACATCTTATAGATGATACACACTGCTGCCACTGTGCATGGGAGTGAATGGGGAAAATGTGAATAAAGTGCCAATCAAGTATTCACTTTGTCTTGGACAGTGTTGAGATTCTTGAGTATTATTGAGTATTCAGTCAAGTAAAGAATATTCCAACATACTCCTGAATTGTAGATGGTGGGCAGAGAGTGAGTTACATGCAACAGAATTCCAAGCCTCTATCCCTCTCTTGTGGACAGTCTATATGGCTGATCTAGTTAATTTTCTAGTCAATGGTAATCCCCAGAATATTGATAATGGGGGATTCAGCAATGGTAATGCTATTAAATATATATGGCAAAAGTTAGATTCTCCCTCTTTGGAGAGTCATTGCTGGCACTTGAGTGACATGAATTTTGCTTGCCATTTATCAAACCAAACCTGGATATTGTCTAGGTCTTGTTGCACATGAGCATAAGTTGCTTCAGTGTCTGATGAGGAACTATGAATAGTAATGCGCAATCATCAGTAAATATCCACACTTCTGATCTTATAATGGAAGGAAGCTGCTTGACAATTTGGCCGAAGATGATTGGGCCGATAACACTTCCCTGAGGAACTCTTGCAGCAATGTCCTGGGACTGAACTAATTGACTTCCAAAGCCACAATCACCTTCCTTTGTCCTAGAATTGACTCTAATCAATTGATTCTCACTGATTCCAATTTTGCTATGGTTTCTTGATTCCATACATGGTCAAAAGCTGCCTTTATGTCAAGAGCAGTCACTCTTAGTTCACCTCTGGGAAATTCAGCTTTTTGTCTGTGTGGATGAAGGTTATAATGAAATATGGAATGGAGTGTCCTGGCAGAACCCAAACTGAGCAGCATGGAGTAGGTTAGTGCTGAGGAAGTGCTACATGATAGTACTGTTGATAACTCTTCCATCACTTTGCTGAAAATTGATGTTAAGACTGAACAACTGGAAATTGGTGTAGATTTATCTTACATTTTGTGCACAGGACATACCTGGGCAATTTTCCATATTTCTGGGTGAATACCAATATTATAGCTATACTGGAAGAATCTTTGAGAAGATGTATAGCTCAGGTTGACAGTCAGTTTGTAAGTTTGCTCTATAAGCTGCAAGGTTTGTTTTCAGACGTTTCATCACCATGCTAGGTAACATCATCAGTGAACCTCTGGTGAAGCACTGGTGTTCTGTCTCATTTGCTATTTATGTGTCTTGGTCTCTTAAGATGGCTGATATAATTTCTGTTTCTTTTTCTCAGAAGTTGGTAAATGGGGTCCAAATCTAAGTGTTTATTGATAGAGTTCCAATTTGAATGCCAAGCCTCTTGGAATTCCCGTGCGTGTCGCTGTTTGCCCTGTCCTAGGATCAATGTGTTGTCCCAGTCAAAGTGGTGTCCTTCTTCTCCTGCATGTTAGGATACTAGTGATAGTGGGTCATGTCTTTTAGTGGCTAGTTAGTGTTTGTGTATCCTGGTGCTAGTTTTCTGCCTGTCTGTCTGATGTAGTGTTTCTTGCAGTCCTTTCATGGTATTTTGTAAATGACATTCGTTTTGCTGGTTATGGGTATAGGGTCCTTCAGGTTCATCAGCCTTTGTTTAAGTGTGTTGGTAGGTTTGTGGGCTGTCATGATGCTAAGGGGTCAGATTATGTCTGCTAGTCACTTCAGAGATGTCTTTGATGTATAGTAATGTGACTCGAGTTTCTGGTCATGTTGTGTTTGCTTGTTTGGTTTTGTTGTTTAGGAATCGATGGACTGTGTTTATGGGGTACCCGTACGCTGTATAGGTATTTTTCTTCTGCTGCTCGTAGTTCCTGGGTGCTGCAGCGTATTGTGGCCTGATGCAGCTCCATTTGTGGGTATTGGGATGATTGCTTCCGTAGTTAAGTTTCTGGTCTGTGTGTGATCTGGTCATCGCTGGTTTAGTCAACATTTATCATTCATCTCAATTCTCTCTTCACAACATACAGACCAAATACTTAACTACCCACTATCACTAATATCCTTACATACACACAAAGAAGACACCACTTCGACTGGGTCAACACATCCATCCGAGGTAGGCTAAAAAGAGATATGCATGGGAATTCCTAGAGACCTGGCATTCAAACCGGAACACCATCAATAAACACATCGATTTGGATCCCATTTACCAAGTTCTGAGAAAAAGAACCAGAAATCACAACACCCACCTTAAGAGACCAAGACACATTCATAAAAAGCGGGACAGAAAACCAGCTCTTTACTGGAAGCTCACAGATGATGTTACCTAGCATGGTGATGAAACGTCTGAAAATGTACCTCCAGGAGTAAACTTACAACCGGATACTGGAACAACTTGGCTAGGGGCGCAGCAAGTTCTGGAGCACAAGTCTGTAGAATTATTGCTGAAAATGTTGCCTGAGCCCATAGTCTTTTCAACATCCAGTGGCTCAGCCTTTTCTATAACCCGGAAGACTGTTGATATATTTGACAGAAACCTTGACAGATTCCTAGATACTAAGGACATAAGAAATGGGGATAGTGTGGGAAGATGCCATTGAAGTAGATGATCAGCCATGAACCAGAATTGCAGAGCGGGCCTAAATCAACCTCACACATAAGTATAATATGATTTAGAAGTTTGAAGATGAAGAGTGTATGAAATTATGAAGGAGCTATTTCTCTTAAAAGAGAGCGCAATAATCAAGGGCATAGATTTAAAGTAATTGCAGAAGGGATGGAGGGGATTATTTTTACCAAGAGACAACGGAGGTGGAAACAAGAAGCTTAACATTACTTAGATATGAACTCTGTCTCTTCCAGGACAGAGGATGGAGCATTTGCTATATGGAACAAGCTGCCAGAGGAAGTGGTAGAGACAATAAAAACTGCAGATTCTGGAACCCAAGGTAGACATGCAGGAGGCTGGAAGAACACAGCAACCCAGGCAGCATCAGGAGGTGGAGAAGTCAACGTTTCAAGTGTAACCCTTTTTCAGGACCAAGTGGTAGAGACAGGTACAATTATTATTATTGTTATTTGGTCTATTATTTCCTTCCTTGTTTTAAACAATGCAACATGCGAGCAATCTGCAGCTAGTGAGGATTGGATGGTAATGGTCTGAGCCTTTACTGTTTCTTTTCACACTTAGTCTGAGATGCATTTTGAGGTTTGGTAGGGGCGTGGCAGAGTTCAAAATTAGGGGCCATTTGTTTAAGGTGAGGGGGAAAGATTTAAAGGGGTCCTGAGGGACAAATCTTTCACAAAGAGGGTGGTTCGTGTGTGAAATGAACTGCCTGAGGAAATGGTAGATGCAGATATAGCCAAAACATTTAAAAGTTATTTGGACAGGTACACAAACTGGAAAGGTTTAGAGGGATAGTGACCAAATGGAACTGATTTAGTTTGGGAAACTTGGTCGGCATGGACGAGTGGAACCAAAGGATTTGTTTCCGTGCTGTACGACTCTATGACTAATAGCCTTTGGCTGGCACGAACAGGATCATGGCTCCGTTTGTGCGGTGACATTTCCGTCTATCCCCCCCTTCCACTTCTATTTGAAGGTAATTGACCCGAAACACTGAACCCGCTTTTAACTCAGTAAAACTTACGCTGAGTTAAAATCGGACCCACGAACGCTGTCTGATTTCCAACAGCTGGTATCCAGGATACTGATGTCAGTGATTATATTTTAGCTGGAGTGCTAGCAGCATTCGTTAGGGTTTTAGAAAGAGCCCGGCACCGCTCGCTTTGCTCCCGCGTTCTCTTCCATTGTTCGGCAGCGCGTCACCGGCGCGGTGCGTCGTTCGTACGTACGTGGGAGGGGGTGGGCGCGGTCCGGGGCCGGTTTACGTGAAGGCCGGAGATTGTAAATGGGGAGACAAGAAGGTTGTCGGAGCGGAATGTACCGGGCTCCCGGGTTGTGGAAGGGCGCGCGGTGAATGCGCAGCACCCGGCCCCGCCCCGCGCTGAGCCGCGAGCCTGCTGCAGCGAGCGCCTGGAGCCATGTGAGAGCGACAGTATGTGTGTCAGTTGTTCAGCCGGGCTGCTTACTTCTCCTTCATGGTCGAGGTTTGCTTCAGAGAGGACGGGGCTACAATCCTCTCGACACTAAAACAGCCAGGTCCTTTTTTTCTCTTTCCAGAGGGTTTAATTCTGCTTGTTGGTTTGTATCGAGAAACCAACTAAGCAGTTTATATCTTTACACGAAGGGACAGGGAGGATTAAGATCGGGAGATTACTTGTATTTTTTAATAAAGGCGGGCGGTTGAGGAAGGAGACAACATCTAATGTTGTAGTTGATTGGCTTGAAAGTGAATATCATAGGTTTAAAGTCTCCTTCCTATACGAGCATGGCACCAAGTAAGGGCTGGGTTAGCACTATCACTGGTCAAGTGCCGATGTCGTGAACGGTATCAAATACCGATTGTTTTATTTGTATTTTTGTCAGATCAGTAAGGAAGCAAGCTTATTCTTGGCCCAGTGGCTTCAGGCAGCTGATGCTCATCCCCGACATATCTTTGAGTAACCGCCCAGCCGATCAGTCCATGACCTCTCAGCTGCCACTATAGTAACCGTCCAGTGTTCTCTCGTTGTTCTCTTCATTTTGGTCTTATATCCGTTTCTACACACTGGGCCACAAACAGCATAGGTAAGACTGTGTTTGTTACTTCTGTTTGGGAAAGGGTTCGGATATTTTAGTTCTGTTCGATTGTTTCGTTTCTTTCCCCCCCCCCCCCCCAAATCGCGGGTGTGGAAGTCATAAGCAAATATATTAGACGTTATTCAAGCAACAGGAAAACTAAGTCACCTGCCTTTTGACAGTCGTGATCAGAGTAAATGAACGATCAGGACGAGATGTTAAGCAAGATAAAGTGTACCTTTCACGCAAGTATTCTACAGGATTGATTGCGTAGGATTCCCAAATGTGGATAATCTGCATTTAGCCTAGAATCGTAAACTTTGTCTGGGACTAGTTTTTAATTTTGCCTTTTTAGAATCCAAAGTCATTGTTTATTTTTGTTAAACCGATTAAAGGAAGTTGATGTAAAATGACGCAAGTGGGTGTACAATAATTGAGTGTCATCCTGCTGATAGTCTCGTTCGAAATGCCTGTTGAAATGCAGTTTTCAAAGTTGACATTTGACACTTTTTTTTCTGTTGAATATGTTGAGGTTTTCTTTTCATTTTCTTTCAATTTTTGTTCTTATCGTACGAAAATGTTAATTGAATCCTTAGTCCAAATTTCCCTGAATTTCTTTGGTGTAGCGCTATGAGAGATCAATGCTAGCTTTAAGGTAAATGTATAGTGAATGGCGAAGACAAATACAATTTCCACATTTCAGATTTGTTCAGTAAAGAAGGGTTAACTTTGAGGTATTTGTATGTTTATAACTTAATCATTTTCTTTCTAGCAAAGCTTCCCAATATAAAATTGCTTTTGTGATTGCAATTTTGAAACAACTTTGGCTTTTGGACCAAATTAGTACAAATAATAGTGGCTTCATGATTGCACTTCAGTTTTTTATATGTACTGTGTTGTGCTCTCAAATGTAGGATACAGCTTTTTAAAGCTGAAAATGTGTTGCTGGAAAAGCGCAGTAGGTCAGGCTGCATCCAAGGAACAGGAGAATCGACGTTTTGGGCATAAGCCCTTCTTCAGGAATGAGGAAAGTGTCCCCAGGAGGCTAAGATAAAAGATAGGGAGGAGGGACTTGGGGGGAGGGGTGTTGGAAATGCGATAGGTGGAAGGAAGTCAAGGTGAGGGTGATAGGCCGGAGTGGGGTGGGGATGGAGAGGTCAGGAAGAAGATTGCAGGTTAGGAAGGCGGTGCTGAGTTCGAGGGATTTGACTGAGACAAGGTGAGGGGAGGGGAGGGGAAATGAGGAAACTGGAGAAATCTGAGTTCATCCCCTGTGGTTGGAGGGTTCCTAGGCGGAAGATGAGGCGCTCTTCCTCCAACCGTCGTGTTGCTATGGTCTGGCGATGGAGGAGTCCAAGGACCTGCATGTCCTTGGTGGAGTGGGAGGGGGAGTTGAAGTGTTGAGCTACGGGGTGGTTGGGTTGGTTGGTGCGGGTGTCCCAGAGGTGTTCTCTGAAACGTTCCGCAAGTTGGTGGCCTGTCTCCCCAATATAGAGGAGGCCACATCGGGTGCAGCGGATGCAATAGATGATGTGTGTGGAGGTGCAGGTGAATTTGTGGCGGATATGGAAGTATCCCTTGGGGCCTTGGAGGGAAGTAAGGGGGGAGGTGTGGGCGCAAGTTTTGCATTTCTTGCGGTTGCAGGGGAAGGTGCCGGGAGTGGAGTTTGGGTTGGTGGGGGGTGTGGACCTGACGAGGGAGTCACAGAGGGAGTGGTCTTTTCGGTCCGTTTGGAGGTAGTGGAAATGACTGCGACTGATACCCCAATTTCCCCCCAGGCGTGGTCAACAATGCCCTCCACCGCACTGCAATTTCCCCCAGACGTGGTCGACGATGCCCTCCACCGCATCTCTTCCACTTCCCGTTCCTCCGCCCTTGAGCCCCGCCCCTCCATCCGCCACCAGGACAGAACCCCGCTGGTCCTCACCTACCACCCCACCAACCTCCATGTACAGCGTATCATCTGCCGTCATTTCCGCCACCTCCAAACTGACCCCACCACCAGGGATATATTTCCCTCCCCTCCCCTATCAGCGTTCCGAAAAGACCACTCCCTCCGTGACTCCCTCGTCAGGTCCACACCCCCCACCAACCCAACCTCCACTCCCGGCACCTTCCCCTGCAACTGCAAGAAATGCAAAACTTGCGGCCACACCTCCCCCCTTACTTCCCTCCAAGGCCCCAAGGGATACTTCCATATCTGCCACAAATTCACCTGCATCTCCACACACATCATCTATTGCATCCGCTGCACCTGATGTGGCCTCCTCTATATTGGGGAGACAGGCCACCAACTTGCGGAACGTTTCAGAGAACACCTCTGGGACACCCGCACCAACCAACCCAACCACCCCGTGGCTCAACACTTCAACTCCCCCTCCCACTCCACCAAGGACATGCAGGTCCTTGGACTCCTCCATCGCCAGACCATAGCAACACGACGGCTGGAGGAAGAGTGCCTCATCTTCCGCCTAGGAACCCTCCAACCACAAGGGATGAACTCAGATTTCTCCAGTTTCCTCATTTTCCCCCCCCCCCCCACCTCGTCTCAGTCAAATCCCTCGAACTCAGCACCGCCTTCCTAACCTGCAATATTCTTCCTGACCTCTCCGCCCCCACCCAACTTCAGCCAATCACCCTCACCTCGACCTCCTTCCACCTATTGCATTTCCAACGCCCCTCCCTCAAGTCCCTCCTCCCTATCTTTTATCTTAGCCTGCTGGACACACTTTCCTCAATCCTGAAGAAGGGCTTATGCCCAAAACGTCGATTCTCCTGTTCCTTGGATGCTGCCTGACCTGCGCTTTTCCAGCAACACATTTTCAGCTCTGATCTCCAGCATCTGCAGTCCTCACTTTGTCCTACAGCTTTTTAAAGTTAATTGTAAATAATGTAGATTAGTAGCACAGTTACACTCTTAATAATTCTGCTGTCTTGCTCAAGATGTCTCCAATCAGATCTCAACCTGGCGTGAGTATGCAGTGGCTCAAGTAAGAGACTCCAGATGTGTTTAGGTTCTCCACTGAGGGAGGTATAATCTAGTGCAGTGTCAGTTTAAAAAGTGTTCAGATGATGTAATTTTAAGGATTTTGTAATTTTAAAAAGTGTTTTGAAAAAAGCAAATGCTTGCACTTGTGCTCAAAATAATTGTTTCGTTGAAGTTGGAAAGCTTATTCCTGGCAGCAGGTCTACAATTCAGAGTATTCAGCTGCAAATCCTCCTCCAGAAATGGAACATAACAACTGCAGATTTAGTATAGCTGAATTTTGTCCACTACCACACTTTTTATATAGGTTTTCATGATAAACGTGTCCAACTTGTGACTGATTCAGTTTTGTACAGTTCATTTCATTAGTTACATTTTGCACTTGGTTTACTTATACACAATGACCTTGACAGCTACTGCCCTTTGGGCAATAGCTGATTTGCTCCCTAGACATTTCTCAAGCTTCATTGCAAGCTGTGCAGTTGCTGAGTTCTACTTCATAGTATGACCTTTCAATGCTGAATACTATCATAAGATTCAGACACCAATACTTTTCTTTGTGTTCCTTTAGCTCCCTGTCACCAGTATTTTTGAACAATGATCTGCAAGGTTATAACACATTTAGGACTTCTTCAGTACCAATTAAGTGATGACAAGAAATAACTATATCACTTTTATGTCATTACGTAGAACAAACATTAATCGCAACATGTTTGCCAAATGAAGTACAATTTACTATGTTATAGAACTTGCATGTATGTGTTAATCTTATTGTGTTTATTTTTCCCTCTTTTTTTTTCATTTTGTGCAATAATCTATCATTGTTTCTGCAGGGCTCAGTCGAGGCATGGCAATGAACAGAAAGGAAATACAGCATGGTAGCTGGGTTTTCGTGAAAGGCACAATCCGATTTCTTTTTATGGTCGTCAACAACCTGGTTGCGATTCCATCTTATGTTTTGTATCTCATAGTTCTTCAGCCATTGAAATTGATTGATAGTAAGCTGTTCTGGCACATTGAAGGAATAATGTTCAAATGGCTGCTGGCTATGGTGTCTTCATGGGGTTGGACAGCAGGCTATACAGGTAAGAATTTAAGAGGAGTTGATTATAGATTTTCATATTGCCAAATGAAGTACAATTTACTATGTTATAGTACTTGCATGTATGTGTTAATCTTATTTTAGCAATCAATAAGCTATCATCAATGTGGTTTTTCTTTGTTTCTCGAGCACTTGATCCATAGTTATTCTGTTGTGTTGGTAGGTAACCTGGTCCAACAATTTCAGTGTCTCACTTATAATTGTACAGTAATAATATTTATACAAGTCTTGTCCTATGGCACTTTTAAAATGATTTTTATTTGTTCTTCTTTGTAGATAGTATTAAATGCTATTTAGGTTCCTGAATGAATAGAAACACTTGTGATTTTCATTTTTTTTTTAAAAGAAAGTTTTTTTGTAAAAAGGCATGTTTCAAAGAGGAAACCTATACTTGCTAATATTTGGTGCTAACTAGCACTAGTTTACATCCAATAACTTTCCTTGTGGCTTGATGGTGTCAGATTGGCTCAAACGTTTTTACCTCCAGTCACAAATTTTTGGGATCAAATCCCAAAGTAGAGTTTGAGCCAAAAAATCAGATCTAACACTCCCATGGAGTACCGACTGAGTGCTGGAGGAGCTGTCTTTCAGCTGGAATGTTAAGTCCATTTCTCATCTTCCTACTGAATCAAATGTAACAATCTCTTGAAACTATTTTGAAGAAGAGCTGGGGAGTTATCCCTGGTATAAAACAAAAAGTTTTGGAGAAATTAAGCACATCTGAGAGCATCTGTGGAGAGAGAAACAGAATTAATATTGATTCCTAACTCAAAATAGTCAAGGGCCTCAACATTAACTCTGTTTCGCTCTCCACAGATGCTAACCTGTGGAGTTCTCCAGCATTTCCTGTTATTATTTCAGATCTCCAGCAGCTGCAGTATTTTGTTTTTATTTGAGTTTTTCATAGCATTCTGGATGATATTTAAGCATCTCCAACATCACATTGTGATCATTATCACAGTGATGTTTGTGGAAGCTTGCTGTATGTAAATTGGCTGACTGTAATTAGTTTGCTGTAAAGGACTTTGAAATATCTGATGGTCTTGAAAAACATAAATGAAAGTTTTTTTTTTAGAATTATTGAATATACTTTTATTAAGGAATAAAATCAGCACAAGTATAAAACATCCATTCAAAATGTACATTTTTGATCACATTCATTCATCTTCTGTAACCCACTATTCCTCACTAGAATTGTTTTGTGCATACTATTGGATCTTTTAGTGTGTTTAAAAAAAACTCTACAAGTTGTTGATGTTCATGCTGTTGTTAGAATTGGTGATGAGATTAAAAAATACAGAATTCTGTGGGATAGTACACTACTGAGAATTCCTGTCCTCGATGTTTTGTTGAACGATTTTACCCTCATCTGTGTTTTCTTTTCATTGTACTCTATGATGCAGCTCTCCTTTGGCAAGTGTCTTAAATCAGGATTTCTACCCTCATACAAGACATAATATAAGACAATGTATTTGTGGGAAGATCCTGCATGACCTGCCAGCTCCCTAATGGAAGCGAGTTGGTGCTAAATTTACTCAAAATATTTAATGACATTATATTATGCTGAGAGCTGTGATTCAAATGATTTGCCCAGCAACCCATTGGATGCTGAAGTAAAATATCTAACGACATTAAATAGATACACTTAACAAATATCAGTATTTAGTAAAGAATGTATGTGGGGATATTATATACATCATTAATGCAATGGAAATGAAAGATATTGAAGAGCTTCAAAGTCTGTGAAACACCTGATTTTCTTTGTCACCAAAGTACAGTGAGGCCATCTTTTAAAAGCTGCTCCTACCTCTACCATCCTCTTACCCATCAAACTAATTCCCATCTCCCTAGTTTTGAATGCTCATCTTCCACCCATCTACACTCTAGCAAAATGATGCCATTCTAGAGGCCCATCTTATGCTCCTTTGGCTGTGTTCTCTCTAGATTGCTGATGTCCCAACAAAGTAATTGATACTCTTTTTCTTTCAAGACCTCCATCATCTACCTCAACTTCTTACTCTTCTGTTCTTTCACGCTACTGCTGTGTTTCCACCTTCCTTCCTTCCTTCACCCATCTCAGCACAAGGCTTGATCGTGTTGTGACCTGATCAATGCTTATTTCTCCCTCGACCTTCTGTTGAAATCCTTGCAATCAGATTTCATCCCTCCCATAGCAGAAAGAGGCTAAGCAATGACAGATTGGTTCCAATTTTACGTGAACAGAATGTTTCTGCCAGTAGTTTTTTTTTCCTCAGTGCACATTGTCTCCTCCAAAATTCTTTGGGGATTTATCATTGGTCCTAACTGCTTCTAGATTTTTGCCCTTTAGTGACATCATTTGCAGAAATTGAATTATTAGACACTTGACAGTACAGATTTTGAATACTGCTGAAAAGATGGATATGTTGCTGAAGCTTTTCACTTTGTATTCATCAATATAAATTCGAGTGCTAAATTTCAAACTATTGTAACAATTTGTACTATAGGAGAGAAGAGAAAATGCTAATTATTTAGCAGCTTGACTGACTGCTTCATTTAGGAGGAAGTGAGGACTGCAGATACTGGAGATCAGAGCCCTGATTCCTGTTGAAGGGCATATGCCCGAGACATCGATTCTCCTGCTCTCCTCGGATGCTGTCTAACCTGCTGTGCTTCTCTAGCACCGCATTCTCTACTCTGCCTCATTTGAGGAATTGAACATTCTGCAGTCATCAGAAAATACCGCCTCTAACCTTATGATCAAGGCAAGGTCAGGGAGGCTTACGCTGCAGTTTAGAGTCCTACCTCATGAATAGAAGGCCTGGATTCCAGAGTTAGTGATATTTTAGGAGGTCTAGTGTTGCAGTGGTAATTGTTCGACGTTTCTTGATTCGAAAAAGTCTACCTTAAAAATATCTTTGGAGTGATGTCTTGGAGCTATTGATTGGTCTCCAGTAGCCATAAGTTTCTTGTGTATGTTTAATTTCCATGCACTTATTTGACTGAATTTTTGTCTACCCCTCCTACCTAACCTTTAGTTCAATCTCCCCTTCTTTTCACTTGCGTCGCTATGAAACATCTTAGGCCTAGGAAATTATTGTTGGTTTAAAAGCATTGAATACAAGCAATTAATGAGACTAGGCACATTTCCAAAGACCGGCAAGTTGCTCTGAGTCTCCTGACAACTTACTAGTGACCATTTCATAGGCCATTAGACTTTGGACATATACCAGCAATTTGATTGGAATAGGATGTAAGGGGGGAAAAAAAAGAGAGAATTTTGAAGTAAGAACAGTGTGTCTGTATTTCAGAGAACAAGGCTGAGAGCAGCTTAATGTTTTTTAAAAAGACATTTGAATGTTATTATTTTAATTGAGATATATTGTCAGTATGCATTATTGGAGAAATGTTCCCTGTTCATACCGAGCCACTTTGGACATGAAGTATCTGAGCACTATTTTACATATCTTTGAACATACTGTGACTTGATGTTGAACTAATCCAGTAAGTAGCTATTGTTTGCTGGATGTGATCCTACATTACACCACCATGTTTTAGTCGTGTTATTTGTAGGGGGCGGGAGGGGTTGTTGCAGTGTAGACTTCTAAATTACAAGCAATGTATAATTGCAATAGTAATTGGCATTATGTAGTAATATGTAGTTAAGTTGTTAATTGTGAACATTTTGATGTGGTCTTGTGCAGATTTGCTACAATTTGTCCTATTCAGGATTTCTCAGATTTTGTTCTTGCACAGTAACCTACTGCTGGGGTCAGCATTCCACTCTGTTTCCATGGCATTGCTGTGTGAGTGCTGGATGGCAATATTCCATGATGGCCTAATAAATATATGTGCACTTCCTGTTTGTCTCCCACGTTAATGGTGCCTTTTATTAACCATGATTGGTGAAACTAATGAAGTTGAACCCATAATTTCTTGTCCTTTTCACAGAGCACCTGTGAGCTTGAACAGAATCTATTTATTTAAAAAATAAGCCTGAAGAAAATTACAAATAACATCAAAAGATTAACAGAATGTAATGGAAGTTGTATTGACTTGGACTGTCATTTACATGTCAGCTCTAATCGGAGTGAAGGTCTGACAGTAATAGAAGCTACTAGTACTCAGAGTTGAAGTGGTTCAACTGGAGGACTGTGTCACAGCCATGGAATTTCTATTATCAGCAAGTCCTAAGGACTTGCAAGTTTGTTAAGCATGATCACACTCTCATAATTCCCAGGCAACATGAGTGAAAAGAGAAACAGTTATGCTTTGAATCAAACATGACATAAATTGTCATGTCTTATTTCCTGGAATTCCATACTGACTCTTGATTTCCTTACTGTGCTTATTTAGATATTTGATTAGTGCCTCCTTAAGTATCTGTTCCAGAGCAAGCCCACAACAAATGTCAGGCTCCCTCGATCTTTGCTTTCCTGGATTGCCCTTGTACTTTTCAAAAAAAACTATTCATTTTATCTTTTATCTACTTTCCAATCATTAAGGAACTGCTCCCATTTCTAACAATTTCCCAATAATAGTGCTGTGCTCATGACCAGTTTCATGGATCACTTGTAGGAAGTTCAACTTGGCCTGATGCCTTGTTTCCCTTTACTAACTAAGGTTGAGTTTCAGACTCTACTCCTTTCTCAGTAATGCTGGAAATACAATCACTTTTCTGGATGTCTCTGTGAACACAAAGTATAATCGATTTAATATTTTCTGTCATGGCGTTATTTCCTTTTCTGTGCAGTTGTGCTTAACTGTTTGCTGAGAGTATATATTTGCCATTTATTTTATTATTCCCTGCCATACTATACTCCATTCCCAGTTTCTTTTTTGATGTCAGTTTTTTTTTCTTTTCAATCCATTGTGCAACTTGTGACTTTAGAGAGATCCACCCTCTAACATTTTTCAAAGATAACTTTTATTGCTGGCAATGTTGCTCGCTGCTTTCTGTTACTCTAATTTCTAACAGCAAGTGTGAATTTTTTTCAATGATTGTATATTGTATTCTTTTTATTGTTGGTTACAGCACATGCTTGATTATAGTTTGTTACTAATAATTGCCACTCCAGGCTGCAGAGAACGTAGAGCCCACACTGGGGGCTTTATACACCTTGGGGCAAAGTAAAACTGAAGTCAAGTCAGGATAGCCTTTTTATGATGGACTGACTTTTGTCATTGTTTTTAGGTGAGGATGCATCTCGCATTCCAAGTTTTAGAATCAATGGGTCAGAAAATGTCAGTTACATTTCTTAGGGCTGTTTACAGCATGTGTATATATTCGGCAATTGCAGTTTACTAGGTAAAGTTACATTTAGAATCCTGTGTATGTTAGTTAATTTCTCCATGCTAGATAAACTATGAGAGATGCAATTATAATGTGCATTATTCAGGAATACGGTAGAACCTCGATTATCCGAATGAGGCAGGCGCGAAGTATTTTGTTCGGATAACTGGAAACAAATGGTAATTTGAGTGCCGATTATCAAAAATTTCTTGGTTATCCAGCAATGCACACCATAATGCCGTTTAACTGATAACTGCTGAGTTGCCTAATGCCGAGACCTTGAGATCTTGTTCAGATAATCTGAAATTTGGATACTTGAAGTTCTAATGTATTTTAAAAGTACCAAGAGCTGTGCTGTGGGCCGTATCACAGAATCACAATGCTGAGAAAGACCATTTGGCTCAGATGATCCATACCAGTGTTTATGCACTACATATGCCTCTTTCTCACTGCAGAGGCATCAGTTATTTTTAAATCACTGATGTCGGGGATCAGCATGTGATTTTTGATATCAAAGACTTTTGCCATTTGAGGAACATGAGTAAAGTGTATAATTATTAATATCCATTTTGTATTGAATTTTATTCTGTGACCAATTATACCGGGACCCTCAACTGGCAGGTCCAAACCCCGTTTGATCAGAAATTCTTACATATTCCTTTGTTTTAAAAAAAACATGTATCATCCCAGTATCCATCAAAGCACACTGACATTTATGCAAAGCATGGACCAGAAGTATTAGACCGTCGTCAGTTATTGGCATTCTACTAATCCAAGAGAATCAAAATCCCCACAAAACACTTGTACTGGTCTGATGCAGTGCATAACATCAATTGGAAATGTCAGATTGGGGAAAAATATGTTCTAAATCTAATTGTAGGCCTGGTGTCCTTAAGCATGTATTGTTTAAGAAGCAATAGCAATTGTGCCAGGTTAACATAGTACTCTTTAATGCTTACTCCTACAGAACAAAATCCAACCACCAAATCAAACTACGCTGCAGAAATTCACCCCCAAATTCTCATTCCCTCATTGAATATGAACTACTCTTCTTCCATCCCCACCTCTGGTTAAGACATCCTATGTTTTCATCCAGAACTTGAGGGCAATTTACGCTTGTCTTGGCATCCAAATGAGCACAAATTTTATCCACCCATTAGGTTGAACTTGCCAATCTTATGATCTCCTAAATGTTTCAAAATGACCATTTAACAATTTTTTACATTTTGTCATTCTATTTATTCTAGAGAAACTTTGGATGATGCTTTTGCAAGACTAGTTTCTTGTTCTTATGCTGATTATTGACTCATGAATGAGCTTGACTGTCAGAAATGGATGGATATTTTTGTTTAAAACAAAGAAGCCTTTCCACCAAAAGAAGAACAAATCTGGTTGTTTTGCCACTTGAAGTGAGAAAAAAAAATTATTGCAGCTACGTTACAAACTTCATGAATTTTATTGCTTTTGTCTTTGTTGCATGGTATTCTTGGACTTGCGCATGGTATTCTTGAATTGGCTTTTTCTCAGGTTATGCTGAAGCCCAATTTATTCTGGGCAAAAGTGAGGTCAGTTTCCAGTCAGTACCGTGTTAAATTATTGTGGCTAGATTCCAATAAAAGAGTTTTGACTGGGTAGAAAGTGCACATATGAACAGTCACACAAATAACTTAGTTATTTCACTAGCTGGTCTTGCTGATCAGCACATATTCAGTTGATCACACTGTGATCTTTCCCAGAAACTTGCAGACACTTGCTGTTCATGTGAAAAAGGATCACTTCATTGAGGTTAGGACAGAAAATTCTGGCCGTATATGGGACTTTGCTGCGTTGCTGTGAAGCATCAGTTTCATAAATTCTCAATCACTTTGAAATGCTGGACTGTCATAGGCAAACTGCTGCCATTTCCTCATAGATATTTGTAATCAATCTATTCGGAGAAGTTATTATACGACTCTGGTTGAGGAAGGTCTTGAACCCAGGGTTGCTGGCTCAGAAGTGGGGGCATGACCATTACTCCACGAAAACCACCCTTTCTTATAACAAAGCCTCACTAACATTAACCGGATGGGTGATCTTTTTGTAGTTGAGGGAGAAATAATGGCAAGATACTAGAGGGACTTGTTGGCCCTCTTTCAGTAGTGCCTTGAGGTAACTAGTTGAATAAGTGGAATATCTGATTGACACCATCAAAACTAAGTGGAAGTCAACCAAAACTACCTTTTTAAGTAATAGGGAGACTTAAATCTGCAGTCTTTGTATTCCATGACTGAGTCATCTGAATGTGGCTACCAAAGTGCAGCTGTAGTGGATCTGAAATTTTAAATGCCTGTGGGAATAAACAAAAAGACAAAGTTGGATAGCTTTCACTCTGGTGATATAAGTGCTTGTTTCCAAGATCATGTTTGTGTTGTTCTAATTTTTGGTTATGTCCTTGACCAGTACTTCATATGTGATTTCTAATGTTTTGATTCCTAACATTGTGGACACTAATAACTTAGTCATTTCACTAGCAAATATTCAGTTGTCTCTAGGAATTCATTGAAACCATATTTTGTAAGGCCAGAATGCTCATAATATAACGATGTTTAACAGCCAAAAAAAAAGTAGTAGTAATGTTATAATATTTTACCCATGTAAACTATTTTTTGTATATTTGTATTTCTTATTGCTACAGATTTGTTGATAGTGATGAGGGAACTTGGTTAAAAACAATCTTGTAGTTCACCAAAAGTACGCAGAACATACTGAATTTGCTCTGGTGTGTTGATACCAAGAAACCAAATATATCTGTTAACAGCACTGCCTTACTATAATTGGCGAGCTATGAGCAGCATTGATAATCACAGTAAAGAAATTTCAAGGTGGTGCATTCACACTATGCCTGCATGGTGAAGGAAAACATCTAGCAACCTGGATCACCTGTGAGAATTGTGTAATGAAATTTAGTTCATAAGTAGTGTGTTTCTGCAGACTTCAGACAGAAAACCTTGTTAGTTGTACTGTAATGTGAAAATAAAGAACCAAGGGAAGGAGAATTGAAAATACTTGGACAATTCAAAGTGCGTTAATATCTTAAATTAGTGCTATTTTACCTTGAGGGGAAATTTTTTACAAAGTCTTTTTTTTTTTAAGGATTTCTTCATTGATGGTGTTGTATTCTGATACACTATTCAGATATAGAGGAAATTCTATCATTTTTTTTGTTGTAAACTGGACTGAAACATTTTCTTAACAGCTAGTAACAGACAGATGTCAATTGTTTCTTTTCAATTTAAAGGTCATCAGATTACATCCACTATGCTGGGCTCCTGCTTTGCATGGAGCTTTTCTTGTATTGTGTAATGTACTTAAATTGTGATTTGACATAAGTAATCTAATTGCAAGTACCTTAATCATTTTGGATATTTCTTGGGTCTGACCAGTAGGCATAACTACTCTTTGCTTCTTTGTTTATTTAATTGTGCCATAGTTGTCGATTTGGTTACACTTTCCTTTTGCCACTGTCTGCTTGGAAAGCATTCCATACTGGTCACTGTCTGTAATGTGAGATACACTATGGTAGGCCTTTCAGAAGTATACTTAGGAGCTACACTATGCACTGATGAAAACAAAGATGAAGCATTTGTTGTACTGAGCTGGCTTGTTACAAGTATGTATTGTATTCCCTAACTTTGAGAGTTGAAAACACAGTGGAATAGTTTGGGTAAGGTAATGTAGTTGTGTACGATGCATTAAAGGTCAGGATTAACCTGATATATCATAATTCCTTTTATTGGTGGTTTGACATCTCTCTTTGCAAATTATGTTGATATTATAGCTTTAAGTAGAACTCTATTAATTTCAGTAACAACAAACTTAATTGATTATAGTGCATTTAATATAGCTAAACTTCCAAAGGCACTTAAAAACAATATTAAAAGAAATGACACTGAACCATAGAATGACGTAAAAGGAGAGATGACTAAAAGTTGGTTAAAGCTGTGTAAGTATCAGGAGTATCCTGAGAGGCGGGGAGATTTAGGAGAGGAATTCCAAAGCATAGAACCAAAGCAGTTAAAAACAGTTGCCGCGAACTGCAACACCCTGTTGAGATTTGGGATTCCAAGCTCCAAGACAGCAATGGCTGCTGTGAGATCCGACCAAGTGTGAACAACTGCAAGGCCTTTTATTTATTTATCTATTTATTAATGATGGATGTGTTTTAACAGATGAATGTTTGAGGTCTGATTCCTGTTCCGAAAAGAGAAGTTAAAAGGTTGGTTAATTTTTTTTTTAAATCCCTGAAAATTAACCACTTTGGGCAAAATCTTAATGCTTTGAAGCATAAGACTATAAGATGTCAGAGCAGAAGTAGGCCATCAGCCCATTGATTCTGCTATGCCATTCAATGAGATCATGGTTGATCTGCTAAACTTTATCTCTGCTTTCCTGCCTTTTCCACATCAACATGGGAATGGTGAAAAATCTGGGAGAATTGCATGAGAAGTTCAGCAAGGCCTTTTTGTATGCTGTGAGCAGTTGACATGAGATAGCTTTGGCAAATAGGGTTAAGGAGGATCCTAAGAGATTCTGCAAGTACATTCAGAAAAAAGGCATAACTAGGGGGAAAATAGGGCCCCTTAAAAATCAATAAGGCTGTCTGTGTAGAACTGTAGGAAATGGGTGAGATACTAAATGAGTATGTTGTGTCAGTATTTACAGTGGAAGCTAGAAAACTTGAATAAATAAATAGTGACATCATGAAGCATGTCGATATTACAGAGGAAGTGGTGCTGGATGTCTTAAAATGCATAAAGGTGAATAAATCCTCAGTACCTGATCAGGTGTGCCCTAGAAGTTTGCGGGAAGCTAAGGAAGTGATTGCTGGGCCCAATGCTGAGATATTGATGTCATCTATAGCCACTGGTGAGGTGCCGGAAGTCTGAATGGTGGCTAATGTGGTGTATTATTAAAGAAAGGTGGTAAGGAAGACCCATAAAACTACAGATTGGTGAACCTGACATAAGTGCTGGGTAAGTTGAAGGTGATTCTGAGAGACAGGATTTGTATATATTTGGAAAGGTCTGATTAGGGATAGTCAACATGGCTTAGTGATTTCCCATGCACAAACTTGACTGAGTTTTTTGAAGAAGTGACAAAGAAGATTGAAGGCAGAGCAGTATACGTTCTGTATGAGCTTCAAGGTATTTGACGATGTTTAGTAAGATTAGATCACATGGAATCTAGGGGGAGCTAGCCATTTGTATACAAAATTAGCTTGAAGGTACAAGACTGTGGGTGGTGGTGGAAGGTTGTTTTTCCAGACTGGAGACCTATGGCTAGCAGTGTGTCACAAGGATCTGTGCTGGGTCCGCTACTTTTTATCATTTCTATAAGTGATTTGGATATGAATATCGGAGGAATAGTTAGTAAGTTTTCAGATGACACCAAAATTGATGGTGTAGTGAAGAATGAAGAATGTTACGTCAGTACAATGGGACCTTGATTGGAGAGCCAATGGGTCCAGGAATGGCAGATGGAGTTTAATTTAGATAAATATGTGGTGCTGCATTTTGGAAAGGCAAATCCGGGCAGGACTTATACATTTACTCCTGGAGAGTCTTGCTGAACAAAGAGACTTTGAAGTATAGATTTGCAGTTCCTTGAAAGTAGAGTCTCATGTAGAAATGATAGTGAAGAAAGGTGTTTGGTATGCTTGCCTTTGGTCAGTGCATTGAATTTGGAGTTGGGATGTGACGTTGCAGGTGTACAGGACATTGGTTAGGACACTTTTGAAATACAGCATTCAATTCTGGCCTCCCTCCTCTAGGAAAGATTATGTTAAACTTGAATGGGTTCAGGAAATGTTTACAAGGATGATGCTAGGGTTGGAGGTTTGAGCTGTAGGGAGAGACTGAATAGGCTGGGACTGTTTTCACTGAAGCATTGGAGGCTGAGGGCTGAATTTTATAGAGATTTATAAAATCATAATGGGCATGTAGAGGGTGAACAGCCAAGGTCTCTTTTTTTTTCAGGGTATGGGAATCCAAAGCTAGAGAGCATAGTTTTAAGTTGAGAGGGGAAAGATTTAAAAGGGACCTAAGGGACACCTTTTTCAAGTAGAGTGTGGTGTATGTATAGAATAAACTGTCAAAGGAAGGGGTGGAACCAGGTGCCATTAACATTAAAAAGGCATCTTGATGGGCACATGAATAGGAAGAATTTAGAGGGATCGAGACCAAATGTTGGCAAATAAGACTGGATTAATTTAGGATGCTGATCGGCATGGACGAGTTGGACTGAAGGGTCTGTTTCTGTCGCTGCATAACTGTATGACTCTAGTTGCATTTTCTATCAGACTCAGTCGTCAAGATAAGATTCTGTTTGGGGAGTGGTGAGAAACCTATCAATGGGGATTTTTTTTTCTTATCACCCTCCTCAACTTCCAATCCCACCTCATTAATTTTAAGCTTCCTATCAAATAGGATACTGAGAATTCCAGATGTGAAAGTCTGAGTGTGTTTCTAACGTCTCCAGCTCACCATTTGCTCCTGTAACTACCATTTGAGGTATCTCGCACTAATTTCTCAGACACTCCTGAGCACATCTCACATCTGTGGTGCCAACTTCCCCAAGTCATCGTGGATCATCTCCAATGCACTTGCTTTGGAGCAAACTAGCAACTATCATTGTGCTGCTGGAAGGGCACTTTGTACACAGGGCCAGGCATCCAGCTCATGTTTTGGATCAAGCTGTATCTTTTGCACTTGCCCACTCAGCCAGTATTTAAATATTCATAGCATTTATTGTATTCCCTTGCTATTTATTACTTGTGTATTAGCAAGTTTTGAGAAGAATTGTAGCTCAGGTAGAGGTTTTGGATGTAGGTTTGCTCGCTGAGCTGAAAGGTTCATTTCCAGACCTTTCGTTACCTTACTAGGTAACATCTTCAGTGGACTTCACGCAAAGCAATGCAGAAAATTCCTGCTTTCTATTTATATGTTTGGGTTTCTTTGGGTTGGTGATGTCACTTCCGGCTCCTTTTTCTCGGGGTTGTAGATGGTTCTAACTTGATGTGTTTGTTGATAGAGTTCCGGTTGGAATGCCATGCTTCGAGGAATTCTCATGCGTGATTTTGTTTGGCTTTTCCTAGGATGGATGTATTGTCCCAGTCGAAGTGGTGTCCTTCCTCATCCATATGTGAGAATACGAGAGAGAGATGTTATGTCATTTTGTGGCTAGTTGGTGTTCATGTATCCTGGTGGCTAGTTTTCTGCCTGTTTGTTCAATGTAGTGTTTGTTACCTTGCGTGGTATTTTGTAAATGACGTTGCTCATTGTCCGAGTAGGGTCTTTCAAGTTCATTAGCTGCTGTTTTAGTGGGTTTGTGGGCTACCATCAATTATGCATAGCCAGGCAGCTCTTAACAGGTGGGTTAGCATGTTGTTATATGGTACATTGCAATGTCACACCCACTCTTTCATAATGTACTGGCATCGTACCAGCTTGACGTATACATCAAGCAAACTACCATGTCTCAAATTTTTAATCCTCATTGTCCACAGAGGCACCAGTCAGGGGAGTCTGGTACACTAAATTTAATGGCAGTTTTCCATATCCGTCAAAGGCTTTCGACATGGCCAGACATTTGATCGGGGCACACATGGTCAACGAGTTGTACCTCTTCAGTCTTGCAAGTGCATCACAGTCCTATGGGTCCAGTGCAACCTATCCAGCAAATCATGGGAACACCGCTGGGAGTTGTAGAACTATCAGATCAGTCAGAGGTGTGGTCACTCATTCTTTGGGGTTATTCTTTGGCTAAGTTACTCAGTGTCTAGCCACAGTCAGCCTGATGATTCCATACACTAAATGCTGGGTTGAACAGGGAGTAGCAGTAGGTTTTTGGGGCTGGTGCTGTGGAAGATGGAGGAAGAGTGCTGGGAAGCAGTGGGGATGAAGGCAGTGTAGAGGAAAGTTGACACTGGAGGGAGGGGAGCGTAGAAGGGCGAATGGTTATGCAGGAGAAGTGTGCTCAATGGTGAGCAGCACCCTAACTTTTGTGACAGAAGACAGCTACTGTTGGCTTCCATCATTCTGTAAAATCATAAGTATATATTGGAATGAAACTAGCTGCAACTACAATGAGTGGGTGGGGTAAATGTTGTTATCTGCGAGAGAGGGTCCTACAAGTTAGATCTATGTAGAACATTCAGAGGGAAACATGTATAGTGAAGGTGACACACTGGCAAACTCAACATTCCTTATGACCTTGAGCATTAGCCTACTGTGTGCAGTCCAACTCCTTCCTTCGTTCAAGGATTCCTCACCATTTCGTGCAAGCCAACAGCTCTACTCCACTAGTGCCTGTGCTTTTAATCCCTTTTTAAAAGATAAATCCCTGTTGTCAAAGTTGCAGGCACCTGCGATTCACTCATTGTATGTTCATGGTACACCCAGCTGTTGCTTCCATACCTTGGTCCAGGAAACAACATGTAGGGATAAGACTTCAAGTTTGCAAGAGTGGGAGTGGATGTTGCATGTGAAAGTGAGGGGTGCAGCATGGGTCTTGGTGGGACTGAGTATAATGGCAGAATTGGACTGCAAGTGAAGTGGCAGAGAGAAGATGATGGCACTTACCCTGATGGATGCAGAAAGTCATTGACATGCTTCCTGCATTGCTGGGTGTTTCTCCGGGCAGTTGAAACTTCACTGACTCCGAGAGCGACCTTGACTCAGACTGACAAGATCTGTTGTTGTGGCATTCTCTGGCAGTGCTGGGCAATATCACCAGATCTCCTCTGCACCACTCCATCCATCGGAACAGCAAGGTCCTTTGTTACCTATTGCAGCATTAATTTCCCTTTAACTGCCATGCCCTCCAAGTTGTGTGTGTGTAGCAGTTCAGAGCAAAATTGCTACTGGCAAATTTTTTCCCACTCTGGCAAGTGAGCGAATTCAGCCAGAATTGGACAGTTGAGTGCTACAGGTGCAAAGTAAGTAGCTTACAATAAATTTTTCTTTGGTGTCTTGATAAACTGAATGGTTTTTGGTCTTACATAAGAGATGTATAATAGTAAAAGGTACATTAGAGCTTCATAGGCTCATAAAATGCTGCGCATTTTAATTAAGCAAGAATAAGGTTCAACAAAATGTGTAATCGTGCATTCAAAAAAAATTAAAGGAAAGGCAAAAAGATAGCATTGTAACAAATGCTGAAATATGGTTGGTCCAGTAATTAAATTTATGACATAACCCATAGCTTAAGGATAACTATGGATTTGACCCAAGCCACTTACACCTACTTCGTCCACCCTCCCAGAAAAGAAATCAAGCATTGTCAGAATGTGGAGAATGTAGGACTAATGCCTTTGCACACAATTTTGTGCAAGCTTCTCTAAATTCTAAAAACAAATGAAAAAAAGTTGAATGAAAGTGGAGGGACAATTTGGCTCCTGATACAAGAAAGAAATGTGACCCAAAATTTGGACTGACAACATTATGGAAAGCAGATATGAAGAGAAACAAACATATGTTTAATAACTTACAAGAAACTGAAGTGTGAAGTACAAATCCAGGACAACCGAAACCTTTTTTCCCTATACCCCATTTCTTCCTTGAAAATTGCAATGATCCCTCAGCAAGAACCGTGTGGGAATACTTACCTTGCCTTTTACTATTACACATCTCTAATGTAAGACAAAAAACCATTCAGTTTACCAATACACCAAAGAAAAATGTATTGTAAGCTACTGTTTTGTAAAAGGTCAGTAGCTGAAAATGGCATCTCTTTCATAACATGTCTTTCCTTACATGATGAGTCTTTATCCTAGAGTATAAAAAAGGAAACTTAGACCTTAGTATTTAGTTATAAGACCTTATGTTACAAGTCCAGGTTGCCACACTTCCTGCTACTTGTTACTTTCATGAAGTAATGGAATTTCTGAAATGGCAAAACTTTTTTTAAAACTTAAATTGCTGTTTTAATATTGTAAAATGTTTCATGGGAGTGTGATCAGGCAAAATTGACAGGATGCAGAGATTAAACAAAGAAACCTCATGTTTCACTTTGTAGCCTCGGTACAATAGCATTGATTAGGAGATCAATAATGGTGTCTTTCTCATTCACTTCAAGAGGGGGAGGAAACCAGGCTCAGATAATTTTCAGACAAATTCTTGATAAGACCATAACAAATCTTTATTTTGAAATATTTCTTTGTTCCATTATGGTTACTTCTCACAAATGCTCAGATAAAGTATGGCCTTCAACTTGAAGTATGTTAGTTATGAAGAAAAGTTTGAAAAATGTATTTTCTGTAATCTAGAGCTCAATGGAGCACTTTTATTATTTTGGATCCATTACTGAATCTCTTCAATATTTAGTAGTTTTGAGTTAGATTGAGGAACAGGAGCTATTAGTTTATACTTAGTTATTGATGTGGCCAAGAATGAGTCTGAAGACACTTAACTATTGTCTAATGACTTCAGCTGTATTAAAACAAAGGCATTGTAAATGGGTTTTTTTCAAACCCAGGAAAATAGAGTGAAATAAAAGTCTATTTACAAGTATCTGATCGTCAAAGAAGGAGAAGCAAGCATCCAATGTGATAATGCAGGGATTGTTTGACCCACTTTCTAGCTGTTTGTGCAGAATTTGTCTTTAGGAACAAAATATACTTTAAAATGAAAAAAGCAGTTCTTTGTAGAATTTAAAGGGCTGTCAATTGAATCTTGATAATGCACTTCAGTCTACTTTTAAAGCAGTCTTCAGGCTTTTTTAACATCAATTGCCGAGACAATAAACTTCTGATACAGGTGTCTTATCTGTTGCAAAAGCAGTCTGGTTTGTATTTCTACAATGAAAATATAAAACATGCGATGTCTATATTGGATGGTGATCTCCCCCCAAGATTTGCTGCCTAAACCATGATTGCAAAAATATCCCCTTTGCCATTTCCACTTCTGTTCATTTAATCCTTATTTATTAAGAGTATGAACTAACCTGCATTTATAGAACGTATTTCACAGCCACAAGTCTTCCATAAATGCTACTAAACCAGTGGAGTACTTCAAATTGTTGTTAGTGTTGTGATATGGGAAAATGTGGCAGCCTATCTCTGGAGACTAAGGTCTCACAAAGAGTCATAGATTCTGTCAGATATAGCAATTGTTTTTTAGTAATCTTAATTGACAGCCAATACACAGTAAAATTTCCTATTCTTTATATATCCCATATTGTCTTTTATGCCCACTTGTGAGAGCAGGCAGTGAGTCTGCTTAACATCTAAATGAATTACCCCACTAGGCACGATATTGAGGGAATGTCACATTACCATCTAGTGTGGCATTCCCTCAATACCACACTTGGTGAATAATGTGGATTATTTCTTCAAGATAGTGGAGTGGGGTTTGAAGCCATGACTATTTGACTCAGTTGAGTATGCTGCCACATTGATGCATTTCTAGTACTTCAAATCTGTAGACCTTCTGTGAAAAAAATATCCTAGTCTCTAGGCTAGTTTCCCCATCCGGTTCCCATGTCATGCACATCTTGTTTGAGACTAATAAATATATCATCGAAATAAAATATCTAAAAAATGCTTGGGAGAGACTACATTTTTGAAATGATTCTCCAAATTAAATGCTCTACTTTGTTTTTATATTAAACTGATTCTACAGAGTGAGTGTGCATATTCTATCTTGGCCAAATAAATACCCAGCAGTTGGTGTTGATCACTCCATACCTTGATCTAGATATTAAATTGGCACTGGTTTCCATGTCGGTCAGACAGCCCCTAAACTATACTGTCTTTTTATTACATCATCAAAGGCTAATGGAATGTTGGCCACTATCTCTAAAAAGGATAGAATACAAAGGGGTGAAAGTTATTACTACTATATAAAGTTCTGGCTAGACTCCATTTAAAATGTAATGTTCACTCTGGCTGTTGCACCTTGGGAACAATATACAGTAGTAGCAGTAGAAGTACTCCGTGAGATGCAGCTGAATAATACTGATGCTTAAAGGTTTCTAAAATCTAAATCTTATTTATCTTGTAGTCCAAGTCTCCGTTGCATTGGTTTCTCCTCATATTCTGCACCATAGGCTTTGATCTCTTCCCACCTCCAGCCACCACCACTCCTCCCCAGCCTCAAAATCTATCCTTTACCCATCCTCTTTCTCATCGACAAGCTAATCCTCAACATAATAATGTGCAATCATATTCCACTTCTACATAAGCAGCATTCAGATTCTCCTAGCCACAACACTTTGACAGCAGCAATGTCAACCATTGCCAGCTGAGCAGAAATTTTCACCAACAAAATAACGTAAAGATTGAAGTCGCTGCCATCAACTCCATTCTCTACCTAGAGAAGTTCTGTCACTCACTCTAACAACTGTTTGAAGTTTTACCAGCTGTTCTCAAACTTGGCATCAGCTTAACCACTGAGCTTCTGAATCCAGAGTCGTCTTATCACTAAGACTGTGTCTATTTTCACTCCTCTAACATGTTCTGAGTTTACCCTATCTCGGGTTATCTGCTGCTGGAACTCTCCTTTTTTTTTTAATCAATAGGCTTGACCATTACAATGGTCAATCAGTCATGTGTTACCCTCCATAAACTTAAACATCATCCAAAGTTCTGCTGCTCGTGTCCTTGCTCAATGCAAATGCTGTTTATCTCTCACCCCTGTACTCACTGAAGTATATAGCTCCTGACTAGGAACACTTTGATTTTAAATTGTCCGTCCTTGATTTTCATGACCATCCCTGATGCTTTCTTTTTTTTTGTTTCCCCCACCATTTTTGGCCATGCTTTCAAGTGCTAAGGCCCAGAGTTTGCATGTTCTCCCTGTGTCTGCATGGGATTGCCATCTGCTCTTGTTTCCTCCCCCAGTCCAAAGGTGTGCAGGTTAAGTAGATTGGCCATGTTAAATTGCCCCATTGTGTATAGGCATGTGCAGGCTAGGTAGATTAGCCATAGTAAATGTGGGTTTAAGGATAGAGTGAGGGACTAAGTCTGGGTGCGGTGTTCTTTGGAGGATTGGTGCAGACTCTCTAGGCTGAATGACCTCTTTCTGCACTTCTATGATCCTAGTAGTAATAGGACACAGCATGGTAAAGGGAATAGATACTGTTTTATACAGCAAAGACTGCATTGCCTCCCCGTGCCAAGGTTCAGGAGATCTCTACTGACCTGGTGAGGAACTTTGAGTGGGAGGTGGAAGGATCCAGTTGTCATTGTCCACATTCTTACCAATGACAGTGGTAAGACTAGCAAAGAGGTTCTAATTGGGGATGATGAGCAGCTCGGGGCTAAACTAAATTGTAGAACCAGAAATGTAGTAATCTTCTGATTGCTACTTAAGTCATATGCAGATTGGTGTTAGGTAAATAAAATTGGAGAGGTCAATGTGTGCTCTCAAAAATTCATGTGGGAGAATTGGAGTCTGATTCATGGGGCACTGGTACCATTATAGGGGAAAGGAAAAGCTTTTCTGTTTATACAAGTTTGCTTTGAAATGTGCTGGGACCGGTGTCCTGGACCAAATTTGATGTAATTTCAACTGTAGTCCACAGCACCATTCAAGCAGAAGGAGGAAAAAGAAATGTAATGTAGAAATATGGGCAGCATAGTGGCTCAGTGGTTAGCACTGCTGCTGCAAGCTCCAGGGACCCAGGTTCAATTCCAGCCAACTGTTGCAAGGGCTTATGCCCAAAATGTCAATTCTCCTGCTCCACAGAGCACCACACTTTGACTCTTATCTCCAGCATCAACAGTCCTCACTTTCTCCTTTTTAAATAGTTAGTAAGGGGAAGGATTCAATTATACCATCCAAAAAGAAAGAGCAGTGATGCAGTGTAGTGAGAGGCAAACAGTTTTCAAGTGTGACAGGAAGGGATAGAAAGTACATGCAGAAAAGTGCAGTAGAAATTAGATTCAGAAGTTAAGGCAAAGCTGACAGCATGCGAGTTGGCCGCACAAATAAAAATAAATATATGTCTTGATAAATCCACAATGGAGGATGAGGGATAAATTGTGGCTGTAAAAGCTGCTCCTTTTTGAGGCATTTTAGGTCTTGGAGGTGATTTCCTCAAATTCCAGGAGCAGCTTTTGCATTGTTTTGGAACTTTGGGGGGAGGAAAATCAAAACGACGGTACTTTAAAAAGGGTGAAAGACAGACAAAAGGCACTGAGCGCATGGTCAGGAGGGGGTGAGAGAGAAAGAAACTACACTGCTAACTGACACAGCAGTGAACCTGTACAGTTACTGCCTTTGCTGTTTGAGTTCATGTATTGCTGGACATCGGAGTGCATCTAGAAAAAAGTTAACAAGGAGCGAAATTCACAGCTAACCTTGGAGGAACCTGTGTGGGAGAGCTCACAGCACAGGAACAGATAAGCGCATAATGTGTAATCTTGCTATAAGTCTGCAGTAGTAAGTAGCTTGGGTTCTTTCTTGATTATATGTTTTATTGAAATCTGTCTCTCTATTAAATTTAAAAAAATATAAACTATAAGTGCTAAGTTAGCCTGGAGCACTTTTTTAGAGCAAAAAGATGGTGCTATTTTCTGGGTCTGTACATTGTGAAGGAGCAGAGATGGCTTTGAGTAGAGTGATGCACTCTTCTTGTCAGATGTGGGAGTTTAGGGAGAGTTTCCATTTTACTGATAATTATGTTTGCAGTAAGTGTGTTTGGTTGTCAAACCTATCAGATCACCTGTATCAGTTGGAGCGACAGTTAGAGGCAATGAGGAATTTACAAGAACTAGGGGGTGTGATGCATGGCAGATAGAGGAAGGGAGAAAAATGCAAATACAGTCTGGTAGATAGGTTAACTCCAGGAATGATAGGCAGGTAGTGTAGGAGTCCTCTGTGGCTATCCCCATTTCAAACAAGAATGCTGTTTTGGAAAATGTAGGGAGTGATGGACTCTAAGGGGAATGTAGCATGAACAGCCAAATTTCTGGTAGCAAGACAGGCTCTATCACAATGAGCGGTACATCAGGTTCCAAGCGATCGATTGTGATAGGGGATCTCTAGTCAGAGGCACAGATAGACATTTCTGCAGCCAATGGTGAAAAATCGGAATGGTGTGTGCCTCCCTGGTGTCAGGCTCCAGGATGTCTCGGAGGGTGCAGAATATTGTCAAAGGGGAGAGGGACCAGCAGGAGGTCATTATACATATTGGAACAAACGACAAGAAGGGAAAAGGGTAAGATTCTGAAGAGAGAATATAGAAGGTTAGGCAGGAATTTAAAAATGAGATGCTCGAGGGTAGTAATATCTGATTGCTCCCAGTGCTGTGAGCTAGTGAGGGCAGAAATAGGAAGATACAGTAGATGAATGCGTGGCTGAAGAGCAGGTGTATGGGAGAAGGTTGCACATTTTTGGATCATTGGAATCTCTTCTGGGGTAGAAGTGACCTGTACAAGAAGGATGGATTGCACCTGCATTGGAAGGGGCTCATACTGCAAGGGAGATTTGCTAGAGCTGCTCGTGAAGATTTAAACTAGTAAGGAGTGGGGGTGAAACCTAGGAAAACTGAGGAAGGAGATCAATCTGAGACTGGTACAGTTAAGAAAGGAAGCGCGTCAAACAGTCAGGGCAGGCAGGAACAAAGCAGAGGACAAGGTAGGAGTGATAAATTACACTGCTTTTATTTCAGTGTAAGAGACCTAACAGGGAAGGCAGATCAACTCCGGGCATGGTTAGGAACCTGGGGCTGGGATATCATAGCGATTACAGAAATGTGGCTCGGTTATGGATGGGACTGTCAGCTTAATGTTCGAGGATAAATGCTATAGGAAGGATAGAAAGGGGGGCAAGAGAGGAGGGGAAGTGTTGTTTGTGATAAGGGATAGATTACCGGGCTTGTACTTCCCTGGATGTATTCCCAAGAATATCCTCCCGAAGTTATTTGAGTGGAACTGTGAAATAAGAAAGGGATGATCACCTTATTGGGATTGTATTATAGACCCCCCCAATAGTCAGCGGGAAATTGAGAAACAAGTTTGTAAGGAGATCTCAGTTATCTGTAAGAATAATAGGGTGTTTATGGTAGAGGATTTTAACTTTCCAAACATAGATTGAAACTGCCATGGTGTTAAAGGTTTAGATGGAGAGGAATTTAACTGTGTACAAGAAAATTTTGTGATTCAATATGTGGATGTACCTACTACAGAAGGTGCAAAACCTGACCTACTCTTGGGAAAAACGGCAGGGCAGATGACGGAGTGACAGTGGGGGAGCACTTTGGGGTCAGTGACCATAATTCTAGTAGATTTAAAGTAGTGATGGGAACGGATAGATCGGATCTAAAAGTTGAAGGTCTAAATTGGGGCAAGGCCAATTTTGACTGTATTAGGCAAAAACTTTCAAAAGCTGACTGGTAGCAGATGTTCACCGGTAAAGGGACAGCTGGAAAATGGGAAGTCTTCAGAAATGAGATAACGAGAGTCCAGAGACATGTATTCCTGTTAGGGTGAAAGGAAAGGCTAGTAGGTGTAGAAAATGCTGGATGACTAGAGAAATTGAGGGTTTGTTTAAGAAAAAGAAGGAAGTGTATATCAGGTATAGACATGAGAAATCGAGTGAATCCTTAGAGTATAAAGGCAGTAGGAGTATACTGAAGTGGGAAATCAGGAAGGCAGAAAGAGGACATGAGATAGCTTTAGCAAATAGGGTTAAGGAAATTAAGGATAAAAGGGTAGCTAGGGAGAGAATAGGGCCCCTCAAAGATCAGCTCGGCAGTCTGTGTGGAGCCACAGGAGATGGGGGACATGCTAAACGAGTGTTTTGCATCAGTGTTTATTGTGGAGAATGACATGGAAGATATAGAATGTTGGGAAATAGATGGTGACAACCTAAAAAATGTCCATATTACAGAAGAGGAAGTGCTGGATGTTTTGAAGTGCATAAAAGTGATAAATCCCTAGTACCTGATCCGGTGTACCCTAGAATTCCATGGGAAGGTAGGGAAGTGATTGCTGGACCCCTTGCTGAGATAGTTGTATCATGGATAGTTGCAGGTGAGAATCCAGAAGACTGGAGGTTGGCTAACATGGTGCCTCTATTTTTAAAAATGTGGCAAGAAAAAGCCAGGGAATTATAGACCAGTGAGCTTGACATCGGTGGGTGGGCATGTTGTTGGAGGGAATCCTGAGAGACAGGATTTACATGTATTTGGAAAGGCAAGGACTGATTAGGGATAATCAGCATGGCGTGAGAGATAATGTCTTATTCACTTGATGATAGAGTTTTTTTAAAGAGGTAATAAAGTGGATTGATGAGGGCAGAACGATGGACGTGATCTATATGGATTTCGGTAAGGCGTTTGACAAGGTTCCTCGTGGCAGATTCATTAGTAAGGTTAGACTTCGTGAAATAGAGGGAGAATTAGGCATTTGGATACAGAAGTAGCTTGAAAGTAGAAGACAGAAGGTGGTGGTGGAGGGTTGCTTTTCAGACTGGAGGCCTGTGATCAGTGATGTCCCACAAGGATCGGTGCTGGGTCCACTACTTATCTTCATTTATATAAATGACTTGGATATGAACATTGGAGGTATAGTTAGTAAGTTTGCAGATGACACCAAAATTGTGGACAGCGAAGGAGGTTACCTCAGATTACAACAGGATTTTGATCAGATGGGCCAATGGGCTGAGAAGTGGCAGATGGAGTTTAATTTAGGTAAATGTAAGGTGCTGCATTTTGGAAAAGCAAATCCTAGTAGGATTTACATTTACTAGTAAGGTCCTGGGGAGTATTGCTGAACAAAGGTTCATAGCTCATTGAAAGTGGAGTCACAGGTAGATAGGATGGTGAAGGTGTTTGGAACACTTTCCTTTATTGGTCAGAGCACTGATTATAGGAGTTGGGGGGGTCATTTTGTAGCTGTACAGGACATTTGTTAGGCCATTGTTGGAATATTGAATGCAATTCTGGTCTCCTTCCTATCGGAAGGATGTTGTGAAACTTAAAATGGTTCAGAAAAGATTTACAAGCATGTTGCCACATTTGGAGGACTTGAGCTATAGAGACAGGCTGAATCGGCTGGGGCTGTTTTCCCTGGAGCGTTGACGGCTGAGGGGTGACCTTAGAGGTTTATAAAATCATGAGGGGCAAAGTCTTTTCCCTGGGGTGGGGAGTCCAGACCTAGAGGACGTAGGTTCAAAGTGAAAGGGGAAAGATACAAAAGAGATCGAAGGGGCAACACTTTCATGTAGAGGGTGGGTGTGTGTATGGAATGAGCGGCTGGTACAATTGCAGCATTTAAAAGGCATCTGGATGTGTATATGATAGGAAGGGCTGAGAGGGATATGGGCCAAGTGCTGGCAAATGGTACTAGATTAGGTCAGGATAATTGGCTGGCTTGGGTGAGTTGGACTGAAGGTTCTGTTTCCGTGTTGTACATCTCTATGATTCTATGACTTTTAAATATTGAAATGATTGCAGGGTGACTGGGAACTCAGTATTCAAGGATATTTGACGTTCCAGATGATTAGGCAAGAAATAAATGGACTTGGGGTAACTTTATTAACAAGGAAAGATATCGCTGCAATCTGAGTGGTGATATAAGTACTTGATCATGATGTGGAATTCGTTTGCATTGAAATAAGGAATGGCAAGGTTATGTAGTGATGCTTTGGAGCTGTCTATAAGACTCTAAGGAGTTGTCTCATTTTTGGACAAAGTATAAAGCAAGAAATAATGAAGGCATGTGAGAAGGGCACTACAATTGTCTTTGGTGATTTTAATCTGCTTATTGACTGGACAAATCAGATGTGCAAAGTAACATTAGATTAGATTAGATTACTTACAGTGTGGAAACAGGCCCTTCGGCCCAACAAGTCCACACCGACCCTCCGAAGCGCAACCCACCCATACCCTTACGTTTACCCCTTACCTAACACTACGGGCAATTTAGCATGGCCAATTCACCAGACCTGCACATCTTTGGACTGTGGGAGGAAACCGGAGCACCCGGAGGAAACCCACGCAGACACGGGGAGAACGTGCAAACTCCACACAGTCAGTCGCCCGAGGTGGGAATTGAACCCGGGTCTCTGGCGCTGTGAGGCAGCAGTGCTAACCACTGTGCCACCGTGCCGCCCGTGATCGGTGATTGATTTCGAGAGCACATCAGGGATTGTTTCTTAGGTTCTGCAATGCATTACCTTATCAGGAACAGGCTGTTTTAGGTCCAGTAATTTGTAATGAGGTAAGATTAATAAGACATCTTATGGTTAAGGTCCCTCTCAGGAGGGGTGGCATGGTGGCTTAGTGGTTAGCACTGCTGCCTCTCAACACTAGACACCCGGGTTCGATTCCAGCCTCAGGCGACTGTCTGTATGGAATTTGCATGTTCTCCCCATGTCTGCATGGGTTTCCTCCTGGTGCTCCAATTTCCTCCCACAATCCAAAGATGTGCAGGTTAGGTGAATTAGCTATGCTAAATTGCCCATAGTGTTCAGGGTATGTGCATTAGTCAGGGGTAAATGTAGAGCCGTAGTTTTGGGCATAGGGTCTGGGAAGGTCAGTATGGACTTGTTGGGCCGAAGGGACTGTTTCTACACTTTTTAGGGATTCTTTAAATAAAATTTTTCTAGCGATCACAACACGGTAGAATTTTCAGTTCATTTGAGTGAGTGCAACTTGAATCTCAAACCACAGGTCTCCGGTTAGGTAAGGGCAAATGCAAAGTATAAGGGAAAGAGTTGCCAGAGCAGTGGCAGGCATTTAAGCACTTGCATTATAATTCTCTGCAAAATTCCAATCAAGTCAAAAAGAAAGTTTTGATGAGAAGGATAAACCATCTGTGGTTAGCAACAGTGGTTAAGGAGAACATTCAATCAAAAGTGAAGGCACACAAAGCAGTTAAGAACTAATGATAGGCTAGTGGATTAGCATAAGCCAGACCAAACTCCCTCAAACTGTTCAGAAGCTAATCTAGACCCTAGCCTTTTCTTATTTTAAAGGTAAATGTAAGATGTTGCATTCCAAATGCAATTAGATTGGTCAAATTACCCAATTTAAAACAAAACAATTTTATTCATTCACTGTAGATAAAATACAAAAGAAAGAAGGAATTGGAAAAGGTTAACTCAATTGGAAAGTGTAACAGAATAGTAAATACAATATTAATTACTAATTAACTAACTGTTCCAATATAGCAACATCCCATAAACACTGCCTTGGTAAAAGGCAAATTCAGAAAACAGATTGTCTCACGTGCACATCTCCAATCCAGAATGAGAAAACATCAAAATACAATTGAGAGAGAGAGAATTTGTAGCAAGGAGAGAAGTGGCAGTTTTTCACAGCCCTAGTAGCTTCTGAATGCTAAACTAAAGATCCTGGTTCTGTGGGAATTTGATCACATCGCTTCATGCTGCTTTTATTGTTCTAACGTTAAATAAAAACCCCAAGGCCTCACAAGCTGTTTACTCTAGTGGCTCTGGTAGACTGCTCCTTGCCTCTACCTTTAAACTGCTCTTCAAAAAAAAAGGACAAAATAGACTCTTAAAGCCATGGCATTGTCTTAGAACCAGCACCAGATGACTTAAATAATAGAAAGTGAGAAAATAGTTTATGGAAGTAAATTGGCAAGAAATAAGAAAATAAATAACAAAGTTCAAAGTTTGTGCGAAGATTTGTAGCTCGGGTGCTCGTTGTTGTGGTTCTGTTCGCCGAGCTGGAAGTTTTTGTTGCAAACGTTTCATCCCCTGGCTAGATGACATCATCAGTGCTTGGGAGCCTCCTGCGAAGCGCTTCTTTGATGTTTCCTCCGGTGTTTGTAGTGGTCTGTCCCTGCCGCTTCCGGTTGTCAGTTTCAGCTGTCCGCTGTAGTGGTTGGTATATTGGGTCCAGGTCGATGTGTTTGATGGAGTTAACAACATTGGGCATGGCATTCATCCACAAACTCCATCAACAAACACATCGACCTGGACCCAATATACCAACCACTACAGCGGACAGCTGAAACTGACAACCGGAAGCGGCAGGGACAGACCACTATAAACACTGGAGGAAACATCAAAGAAGCGCTTCGCAGGAGGCTCCCAAGCACTGATGATGTCATCTAGCCAGGGGATGAAACGTTTGCAACAAAAACTTCCAGCTCGGCGAACAGAATCGCAACAAATAACAACGTTTCTATGGGCATCTAAAATGAAAGAGTAACTATAAGTGTGGGACCTTTGAAGGGTTCAACTGGGACAAAAAGGAAATTGGCAGATAATTTAAATGAATATTTTGCACCAGTCTTCATGGTGGGGTGCACTAATACACCCCAAAGATAACAGCTAAGCAAGGTGCTAATGAAAGGAAAGATCATTTAACAGTCTGTATCACAAAGGGCAAAGTATTTGACTATGGGATGAGTCCCAAAGCCTAAAGGGCCTAGCATTGGAATAAAGAAATGCTAGTTTAGGACTCAGATGAGGAGAAATTTCTTCTTGAGGGTTGTGCAGGTGGAGTCCTTGTGTACATTCATATACACGTGTATATGAATTTAGAAAGGCAAGGACTGATTATGGATGGTCAACATGGCTTTATGCATGGGAGATCATGTCTCATTAACTTGACTGGGTTTTTTGAATAGAAGGTAAAGAAGGTTGATGAAGGCAGAGTGGTGAGCATTGTCTATATGGGCTTCAGCACGGCAGTCGACCAAGGTTCCACGTGGTAGACTTGTTAGCAAGGTTAAATCTCATGTAATTCAGGGGGTGCAAGCCAATTGGATACAAAATTGACTTGAAGGTAGGAGACAGAGGGTGGTGTTTGAGAGTTGTTTTTCAGACTGGAGGTCTGTGACTGGTGGTATGCCTCGAGGATTGGTGCTGGGTCTGCTACTTTCAATCATTTATATAAAAGATTTGGATGCAAACATAGAAGGTATGGTTCGTACTTTACAGATGACACCAGAATCGGTGGTGCAGTGGATAGTGAAGTGTGTTATCTCAGTGTACAAAGGGACTTTGATCAGATGGGCCAGTGGGCTGAAGAATGTTGTATTGGAGTTTAATTTAGAGAAGTGTGAAGTGTTGCATTTTGGTAATGCAAATCAGGGCAAGACTTAACACAGTCATAGAATCATGCCATCTCTACAGTGTGGAAGCAGACCATTCAGCCCATTGAGTCCACAATGACCCTCCGAAAGCCCTATCCCTGTGACCTTGCAGTTTCCATGGCTGGTCCATCTGGACTGTGCAATGCAGGGGCAGTTTCTGCCTGGTCGATTCATCTGGTCCCCATACTTTTGGACTATGGGAGGAGGCTGGGGCATCTGGGGGAGGGACACAGACAGGGGTAGAATCTGCTGACTCCACACAGATGGTCGCCCAGGACTGGAGTCGAGCCCAGGTTGCTGGTGCTGTGAAGTGGCCGATGCTAGCTACTGAGCTACCATGCCACCCTCATTGTTGGACCATGGGGAATGTAGTAGAACAAAGACCTAAGGGTGAAGGTGCATGCTTCCTTGAAAATGAAATTGCAGGTAGACAGGGTGGTGAAGGTGTTTAGTACACTTGCCTTTATTGGTTGATGCATTGAGTTTTGGAGTTGGGATGTCATGTTGCAATTGCATAGAACATTGGTTAGGCCATTTGTAGAATACTGCATTCTCTTCTGGTCTACCTGCTATAGGAAGGATGTTGTTAAACTTGAGGGGGTTCAGAAAAGATTTACAAGGATGTTGCCAGGATTGGAGGGTTTGAGCTCTAGGGAGAGGCTGAGTCGGCTGAGGCTTTTTTCCTGGATTTTGGAGGCTGAGGGGTGACCTTTTGGAGGTTTATAAAATAATGATGGACATGCATAGGATGAATAGACAAGGTCTTTTTCACAGGGTAAGGGAATCCAAAACTAGAGGGCATAGATTTAAGGTGAGAGGGGAAAGATTTAACAGGGGCCTAAGGGGCAACTTTATTGCCCAGATGGTGATGCTAGAACAAACTGCCAAAGGAGTGTTGGAGGTGTGTGCAATTGCAACATGGGAAAAAGCACCTGGATGGGTACATGAATAGGAATGTAAATGAGCCAAATCTTAGCAACTGGATTAGATCTACTTAGGATAACTAGTCTGCATGGATGAGTTGAACCGAAAGGTCTTTTTCCGTGTTGTATAACTCTGACTCTAAATAAGAGAGACTAACTGCACCACAGTATTATCTCTCATTTATACTTATAATAGCTCTTCTATATTTTTATTAAAAACATATTCTATACATCCATTTTAATTCCTCATGCTGCTCTTCTTTCTAAATCGTGTATTGTGTGTTGTGTATCCTGTGCTCCTATTTCCATGAGTGTTGCTTAGATGCGAGCTAGAGCAATAGAGGAACAACTGTTATCCTCTTGTGGCAATTGAGGCAATTATACATTGAGATAGGTATAAATTGTAACGCTGAATTAATAATGTGTACAATTTCCTAATATACAAAATATGTTTTATTTGATGCTGGGTGTTGACTGTTGACTAATCTTTGGTGTGAAATCATTTTTGTTCAGGATATTCTGTTATAAAGATCTAGCATGTGTCTTGTTCCGGCTGTCTTTCGACCCCCCCCCCCCCACAACTAACAGCTTTAAAAATCCTCCAAAGAAACTTCCTTGAGTGACTGTTAAATAGGCTTTAAGTAGAATTATAGTGGCTAACATTGTGACCAACCTATTAATTATATATAAAAGTAGCTTGATTATCGTCCTTTTTTACATCTGTCTCCAGTTTATTTGATCAAGTAAAGACAGTACAGGCAGTTTGGGGATATCTAGTGGCTAAATTACCCAGTTTTATCAGCCATGGCTCAGTGGTAACATTCTTAACTGAGACCGATCATAGCTTCAGATCCTATTCCACAGACTTGAGCATGCAACTTGGATTAATACTTCAGTACAATACTGAAGAAGTGCTGTGTTGATAAAGATGCCATCTTTAGAATGTCAGCTCTGAAAAATGACTGACTCTTTCTGTGAAAAACACTGAATTTTAATATGGTGGATTGGAGCAAGGGAGAATGATGTGAGATTGGCATTAATATAAAGCTTTCCTCAAATCATTATGCCGTCAATGAAACATTTATGAAATGTATTCACTGTTCTAGGAAGTGCAACATTCTCCCACAAAAACCATTGATAATGATTAGATCTTTGTTCATGTTGATTGAGGGATAAATATTGACTAGGACACTAGGATAACTGGTGCTCTTCTTTGAAATAGTGCCCTTGGATCTCTCATGCCCAGCTGAGACAACTGATGCAAGCTTGGTTTTAGCACCTCAGTTAAAAGATTTAACCTCCAAAAATGCAGCACCCTCTGTGTTGCATGAGAATGCCAGCCTAGGTTTGGTTTTGTGGTTTAGTCAAGGAGTGAGACTTGAACCCATAATCTTCTGATTCAGTTACAAGATTGCTGCTGACTGGCTTCCAGCAGACATTTAAATGAAGTAACACACAAAATCATGGTGGAATATTGAACTTCTAGTTATGCACCCCTTCTCTACCATGAAGATTTTGTTACATTTTGTGTGTTTTCACAAGTTTGTTTTATGAACTGCTGGTGATGAGATTTCTGCTGTATCTACGTAGCTCCCTTCAGCAACATCCGTTTCTTCACTTTCCTTATTCATTCATGGAATATGAGCATCATTGGCAACATTTATTGCCCATCCCTAATTGCACTAGAGTTGGTCATGCTGAGCTGCCATCTTGAAGTGCAGCAGTCCTTTGGTTATAGGGGCATCCATGCTGTTTGTTAGGAATGGAGTTCCTTGGATTTTGAGCTTGTGGCACTGACAGTGATGATACTGTTCCAAGTCAGGATGGTGTGGCTTGGAGGGGAGCTTGCAGACTATGGTGTTCCCATGCAACTTACTACCTCTGTCCGCCTAGGTACTATAGGTTGCAGGTTTGGACTGAGCCATGGGGAGTTATTCCATTACATCTTGTAGATTGTGGACACTGCTGTCACTGTTTTGGTGATGAAGGGAATAGATGTTGAAGGTAGTGCAATATTGGATGGTGTCAAACTTCAACGGTTGTTGGAGTTGCCCTCATTCAAGAAAATTAAGATTGTTCCATCACATTGCTGTTCTGCACTTTATATATAAGGTATGTGCGCTAAGGAGACAAGAAATGAGTGGAGCCACAGTACTTACACTGCTCGCATAGTTTAGTTTCTGGTCAGAGTAACTCCCAGGATGATGATAGCGGGGATTTCAGCAATGGAAATGGCACCGAATTTCCAGAGGCAATGGTTAGATTCTCTCTTACTGGAGATGGTCATGGCCTGACACTTAAGTAGTATTTATCAGTCCAAGCCTGACAACATCCAGCATATCTCAGTAAAACTTCTTTTAATCCCTCCATGTCTATATGTTAAATTACTTTTCTGAAATTTACTACTGGATGAGTTTCCTTAAGCTAATGCTATGAAGACCAAAGCTATTGTTTTCACCACATCACTAACTCCATTTCTAGCTACCAACTATGTTCCTCTACCTTGCAGTTGATTGAAGTTGCTCACAACTTTGATGCCATATTGGACCCCAAGATGTGTTTTCACCATGTATCCATCTCATGATTTTAAAAAATTCCCTTCTTCCACTGTTATGTTACCTGACCCAATTTCAACTCATTGTTGTTGAAACTTTCAACAATGCCTTCGATACCTCTGAACTTGACTTTTCCTATATGCCCTTCCAGACTCCCATGTTCTGTCTTCTGTAAACTTGATGTCAACCAGAACTGTCGTTAGTACTATCTCACTAACTGTTGTTCCCCATCACCTAATCAATGTTAGCTTCTGTGTTAGCAGCAGCCTGTTTTAAAAATATCAACCTTGTTTTAAAATTCTCCCACAACCTTGGACCTTTATATCCTTCAAGATATGTGTTCTTCTGCTTTTGGCCTTGTGTACCTCAGTTTTATTTGTTTTCTCAGTCTGCAAGTGGCCTTGAATTCCTGAATTCCTTTCCAAATCTTTCCTCCCTCCTTTTTAGAAGCTCATTAATGTCCAAATGCATTTATTTAAAATTATGGCTAACCAATCTGCGACTTGACTAAAAGCTTATTTTTTGCTAGAGCTCCTGTGAAGCCCCTTGGGAGGTATCATTTTTCATATAGCTCCTCTGACAATTTTGTGTTGTTTCCATCGTTGTGATAGGAAGTTGTTTTTATATTGGCTGGTGGTACCTTGCTGCAAATGCTTTTTCTTTTCTAGTGGTTGAATGGGGAGATGACGTAAAAGCAATTACTGAAGATGAAGCCATGGTCTTGGTGAATCATCAAGCAACAGGTGATGTCTGCACCCTCATGATGTGTCTGCAAGACAAAGGAATGGTAGGCTCTGCAATTTTCTGACAGTTTGTCTTTTTGTACAAGTCCAAAGTAGATGCAGCAGATACCTTTTGAGTATTTGTAACAATTCTAGTTCACACATTTAATGTGTCCTACCAATATGAATTCACTGCTTACAGAATTATGCCATTTCTAGTACTGTATGTTATTTGAAGAAATACACTGTATAAGCATACAATTTGTGTTGCCCTTTGTACCACATTCTGGGCAAATAATAATTAAAGCATGCACTCCCCTTGCATTTCATGTTTATTTTGTGGTAATGTTGCTGGATCATTCTGAAGAGCAAAGGTGAAATTTTAAAGTAGTTTATATCAATCTTGACAAATAAATCATTTTGCCAAGTATGTGAATGCCATGCTTCATGAATTGCTTTCCCCCACAGCTTGCCAGTGGTTGAATGGGGAGATTATGTACCTTATGATATGAATTTTTGTGCATCTGTTACTGATTCATACTTTGTAAAACAGATTCTGGTAATAGTAATGGACCTAAGGTCTGCAAAAAGATACTAAATATGATACCAAAGGGTAATTTAAGTCTGTGAATACAGTGCCTCCTTAATTCATCATTTTGGCCATAATTTTAGTAATCTGTATGAATTCTTCTACAGTATCCCTCAATCCATTCCTTTTTACATTTGTTTTCCTTGTATTTCTTTGGCTCATTTTTCTATGTTTGAGGAGACTATATTAATACAATTCATTATGATTTTGTAGTAAGTTTCCTACTTTAAAAAGCTATTTTGTTAGTTTATGTCAAGATTTGGAGTTTTTTTATATGTTGTAATCTGGTGATATACTTGTAGGAGCCCTGGTAATTTAGCAACCAGCTACGTAAATTTACTAATGTAGTGACCAGTCGGTCATGGGTATTATATGCATCAGTAGGTTGTGGGGGGAAAAAAAAGCAGTGAGCTTAGTTAGACATTGCCTCGTCAGTGAACTACTTTGTTGCTTCATTGTCATATAAATGTATGATAGAATGACTGTGTAAAAAAAACTTGCAATATCGATAGCCCACAGACAGTAACTTGAAAATAAAAGTATTTTTCATGGGTACTGAGCTGACAAATACATTGCAACTGACCTAAGTGCAGTTTCAGTTTATATACTGCGCTGTGCTGATGTTCAAACTCCAAACTGTGACTGGTTTTCATCAAATTATTATCTGAAAGTATTATTTCCAGCAAATGTTACCAGCATTTTTAAGTGAATGCATTGATTTTCACCATTTTGCCTGAACAAAAATAAGATCCTATTAATCATTGAATTAATGAAATATTATTTTATGAAAATCATTTTTTTAAAAAAACAATCTGAACACAAAGTTGATAAGAAAATGCTTTAACTTTATAAATTGCAGTTTATTTCTGTAACGCATTTGCTTTTTATACTCATTTAGCATTGCAGCAAGTTACAAGAAGCTATTTGTAAAGTTCTTTTCTGTGACAGACACATCTGCTTATTCTGAGATTTTTCATTTCAGTAGATGGTTGAGGTTGCTGCTTGGAATCCTTGACTGCATACATTAACTAAGATTGGTTAGTTCTTACTACTAATGGATTTCATGTTATTTCCATTGGTTAAGAAAATAATTACAATTTCTTGTAGAGTGGACATAAATTTTAAAGGAAAAAGTTGTCCTTTTAAAATTAGAAAGGAAAAATGGTTGCATTTATGTACTGCCTTTCATGTTTTCAGGAGCAGGTTACAGCCTGATATAAGAAGTTTATTTGATGTATTGTCATTCTATTGGAGAAAATGTAGCAAATAATTTGCATACAGCAAACTCCCGCAAAAGCGAATGTGATAAAGAGCAAATAATCTTGAAGTGATTTTAATGTTTTTTTTAAAAAATGTTTGTTTGTGGGAATTGAACATTGTTGGCTAAACCAGTATTTATCCCTAATTTCTCTAAGTGGTTGTAATCTGGTTTCTTGAACTGTTGTACCACATCCACTGTGTTGTGAGGAAGACAGGTCCAGGATTGTGTCCAGTGGTGGTGATAGAATGCTGATTGTAGTTCCAAATCAGGATGGCATATGGCTTGCAAGGGAGCTTGCACAAGGTGATGTTCTCTTGTATATGCTGCCCTAGAAGGAGGTAGTGGTTGCGGGTTTGGAAGGTATCATTGAAGGCGCCTTGTTGAGTTAATGCAGTTTATTTTGTAGGTAGTATGCACATCTACCATTGTGCATTAATGTTGAAGGTGGTGGACAGGATGGTCATCAAGCGGACTGCTTGTTCTAGCTAGTCTCAAGCTTTTTGCATGGTATTGGAGCTGCACACATCCAGGTAAGTGGAGAATATCCCATCACATTCCTGATTTCTGCCATGTAGATGGTTAACAAGGTATTGGGAGTCAGCAGCTGGATTATTCACTTAGGAATATAAAGCCTGTGACCTATAGTTGTAACCACAGTACTTATATGGCTGGTCTAATTTAGTTTCTGGTCAGTGGTAACCCTGTCGTAAGGATGGTGGAGAATTTAGCAATGCTGAAGCCATTGAATTTCAAGGGGCAATCTTTTAAGTTTTCTTACATTATGACTGGGACAGAAGTACTGTGCTGTTAATAAAACCCTATTATACTGCAAGTTGTTTTTGATTCAGTCTTTAAAATGGCCAATTGTTTCCCTTTATCAAGAAAAAAAAATTCTTTCACTAAGTTTCTTTAATGAATTCCAAGATTATCTATTTATTATAAAACAAAACTAATTTCTAAAGAAAAGGCAAAACTAATCTAACTTGATTGAGTTTTTTGAAGAAGTAATGAAGAGGATTGAGGGCAGAGCGGTGGATGTGCCCTATATGGACTTTAGTAAGGCGTGCGACAAGGTTCCTTAGGTAGACTAGTTAGCAAGGTTAGATCACATGGAATAGAGGGGGAACTAGCTATTTGGATACAAAACTGGGTCGAACATAGGCAGAGGGTGGTGGTGGAGGGTTGCTTTTCAGACTGGAAGCCTGTGACCAGTGGTGTGCCACAAGGATCGGTACTGGGTCTACTGCTTTATATCATATTTTCTATAAATTATTTGGATGTGAACATAGGGGGTAAGGTTGATAAGTTTGCAGATGACACTATAATTGGAGATGTAGCGGACAGTGAAGAAAGCTACCTCAGAGTACAATGGTACCTTGCTCAGATGGACCAATGAGCTGAGGAGTGGCAGATGGAGTTAAACTGAGATATATGTGAAGTGCTGCATTTTGGAAAGACAAATCGGGTCAGAACGTATACACACAACAGTAAGGTCCTTTGGAGTGTTGCTGAAGAAAGAGACCTTGGAGTGCATGTTCATAGCTTCTTGAAAGTGGAGTTGCAGGTAGATAGGATAGTGAAGAAGGCGTTTGGAATGCTTTCCTTGATTGGTCAGAGTATTGAGTACAGGAGTTGGGAGGTCATGTTGTGGCTGTACAGGACATTGGTTCGGCCACTGTTGGAATATTGCGTGCAATTCTGGTCTCGTTCCTATCGGAAAGATGCTGTGAAACTTGAAAGGGTTTAGAAAAGATTTATAAGGATGTTGCCAGGTTTGGAGGATCTCTGGTACAAGGAGAGGCTGAACAGGCTGGGGCTGTTTTCCCTGGAGCATCGGAGGCTGAGGGGAGACCTTAGAGGTTTACAAAATTATGAGGGGCATGGATAGGATAAATAGACAAAGTCATTTCCCTGGGGTGGGGGAGTCCAGAACTAGAGGGCACGGGTTTAGGGTGAGAAGGGAAAGATATAAAAGAGACCTAAGGGGCAACTTTTTCACGCAGAGGGTGGTACGTGCATGGAATGAGCTGCCAGAGGATGTGGTGGAGGCTGGTACAATTGCAACATTTAAGAGGCATTTGGATGGGTATATGAATAGGAAGGGTTTGGAGGGATATAGGCTGGGTGCTGGCAGGTGGGACTAGATTGGGTTGGGATATCTGGTCGGCATGGACTGGTTGGACCGAAGGGTCTGTTTCCATGCTATACATCTCTATGACTATGTCTCTATGACTATGACTCTCTCATTATCTTGAAACCGAATACAAGGGCTAGAAAGGATTGCTAGGCAACCATAGTTTCATAGATTTCAGGTTTTCTAGCAATTATGGGCAAACCTCATCTTGTATCTACCAAAAATCTTTGCTTGGCAACTTAGAGTTATTTTGTTTTCTGTAATAAGTACATTGCCTACTGCCCATGTAAACCTGTTTAACTGAATTCCTTGTTAAAACCCTATTTAATCCAGAATGAATCCAAACAATTCAAGGTTTTGCTCTTGCTCAGCAAAAACCAGATCCATGATGCTTAATTTAGGTTTTACCAGGGCCATTCAGTTCCTGAGCTGAACTGTGATCGCTTTCCAAGAACTTGAAACAAGCTAGCTTCCATCAAAAGAGAAACTTTGTTTGCAAGATCTTCTATCAATTTACAGCTGTCAGCAATTTAATTTGGGCAACAAGAAAACAGTGGACTTTGAGAATTAATAAGTCTGATGATTGTCATGAAATGTGCATTCATATTTAATGTCTTAAGCATTACTATTGCATTGTTACATCTTCACATTGACAGTTTCAGACCCATACTCTAACTCTGACGCAATATAACCTCACCATCTGCAATTCAAGTTCCAAGGGATAAAGTTTAGCATGCTTTTTTTAAAAGAAAGTGGAAACATTCCAATCAGAATGCCTTTTGGGGTAAAGTGATACATACAATTTTAAAAACTAAATTATTTTATATTGTGATGTCATTTCATTGCAAAGTTGTTATTAAGGCGTGAACATGCACGGAGTTGAGACTTTAGAAGTATTACAACTATGCTGCTAAAAGACTTACTGCAAAAATTCAAGCTTTTGAATCTTTTGGCAATTAGCAGAATGCTAAACCAAAGCATTGCCTTAGCTACATTGTATTTTTAAAATGATAATGTTTATTAAGCCATCCTTCTTTGAGCAAGAGTCTCTTGTCAGTTTGCCAGTTTTATCTGTTAAATAGACTGACAGCATTAACAAAGGGTGGGGACTATAAAAAGATCTAAAGATAAAATGAAAGTATTTTCTAAACACTAAGAACAAAAAACGAAGGGTACTGACTGATGTGATTGAATGAAGGGCTAATGTTCATGTGCAGACAAAAGAATAATGAAGCAAAGATTTTGCATTCAGATTATCATTTGTATTTGTTACTGTATTTGGAATTAATTTATGCGACCATAAATGGCTTTGTGGTGGGCAAAGAGTCAATTATTTTTTGAGGTACACAAGTTGCTTTCACATTTTAAGATTCGGTTGAATTTCCAGTGGTCCTCAATCAGTTGACTGTTTTCTCATGCTGATAGCATGTCAATTAAATTTTTCTTTGTTTTGTCCAACAGGTAGTTCGCCATATGATGTGGCTAATGGAATACATTTTCAAATTTACAAACTTCGGTGTTGTCTCTCTCATCCATGGAGATTTCTTCATTCGACAGGTGAGGGAAATGTTTTGCTAATTAGCACCATATATTTTCAGAATAGCCACATAAACAATAGAAGGCATTACTGTTTACAGTGAAGCATAATGCTTGTATGGTTTCCAGACAATTCTGGAGTTTTTGTCAGGGGATTGGAAAATAAACTAGGGCATGTTATAATCATGCTTGTAACTGCACTATGCACCAAATAATAACGATAAGCATTCTTCTGTTGAATATAAAACATTTTCTAATGTAATGTGAGCCCTTCTTTTACATGATCTGATCAGTGTCTTTGAGTTTTTCATTGCATCATGGTGAGTTTCCCATTTCTCTCTCACATCCTCTGTGAATTGAAGCATTTGTGTCACTTATTGTTGGCATTAAGGTCTGCTTTGTGTTGTGGATGTTCTCCATTGAAATTGAAGTGCAGTCATCCATGCTACTTACTTTGTTTTTTAAAAACTGCAGATTCTAAAAAGATGTCTGCATCGACATATCTGCCTGTATCCTATTCTCCTGCCTGACCTATTTACTGCAGTCTCTCTTTGATACTTGTATTCATACTTGTACATCATCATGTTTATATTTCACTAAAATGTTGTAGTTTTGGGGTAACCTGGATACCTACCTTCAGCTTATTTGTTTACTTACTTCATTGTAAACCATACCTGGAGACTTGCTTTGAGTTTGCTACCTGTAGCTAATTCATTTTTAACAAAAAAATTGAAATACTGATTCTTTTGTTCTTGTGATTGGAACAGATATGTGAGCTTAACATGACTATTTTACGTAGTAACACGCAATACGACCAATGTTTGGGCACTAGCTTGATTTTAAAATACTAGTTCTTTTCCTGAGTGATGGGATTCCTGGGAAACTTGGTTTCCTCTTTGTAGCTGGAAACATTTTCAAAAATATGTTGCATTGTTTTATCACCCATATCAGTGGTAGAATTACTGACTTGCATTTTGCAACAGTAAAGTATAACTTGGATGGCCTTGAGCAGGATTTACTGAGGCAGAGATGAAAAATTGCTTCAAGACTTTTCATTTTCTACATTAATTATTTCATAGAATGTCAGTTATCAACATGTTTATAACATTTTCATCCTGTGTTGTCTCCATTAAATAGTGATGTATTGATGGTAACCTTGGTCTATTGCAGAGGGTGTGAGACAGAAAGCAGGAAATCGTAGGCTACTTAGCTTGACGTTTGTTCTGGGGAAGATTTTAGAATTAAGCAATTATTTAAGGCAGTTCAAGCTGCACACTTTTTTTTTATATATAAAAAAAGTGAGCTCATTGTGACAAGCCAACATGTTTTATTAAAGGCTGATCATGTTTATTGGAGTTGTTTGATGGAGTAACATCAACTGTGGACCAGAAATAGTCTATTGACATACTGTATTTGTAGGATGTCTTCTGCCAATCCAAGGTGTCACAAAGACTTATTGTGTAAACTAGGAGTTCATGGCATCCATGCTAACATCCTAGTATGGATAGAATACTGGTTGACGAGAAACAGAGCATGCATTAGATTAGATTAGATTAGATTAGATTAGATTAGATTAGATTAGATTAGATTACAGTGTGGAAACAGGCCCTTCAGCCCTACAAGTCCACACCGACCCGCCGAAGCGAAACCCACCCATACCCCTACATTTACCCCTTACCTAACACGACGGGCAATTTAGTATGGCCAATTCACCTGACCCTGCACATCTTTGGACTGTGGGAGGAAACCGGAGCACCCGGAGGAAACCCACGCAGACACGGGGAGAATGTGCAAACTCCACACAGTCAGTCGCCTGAGGTGGGAATTGAACCCGGGTCTCTAGCGCTGTGAGGCAGCAGTGCTAACCACTGTGCCACCGTGCCGCCCACAAATGGGCATTAATGGGTATTTTTCTGGTTGGCAGAAATTTCTGTACTGCGGCATCAACATTTTGAAGATTTATATTAAAAAATTAGATAAAGGGAACAAATGCATGTTAACTGCATTTGGAAGTGATACAAGAAGAGTAGGAAAATATGTAGTGAAGATGATATAATGAGTTTGTAATCTTGATAGGTTGAATGGGCAAAATTCTGATAGATGGAGTATAATGTGGAAAAATATAAAATAGTTCACTTTGGCAGGAAGAATAAAGAAACAGAGTATTACTTAAGTACCAAATGACTGAAAAATTCCAAACTGCAGAGAGATCTATGTGTGCTACTGCAAGAGTCCTAAAGAGTTAGCATGCATGCACAGCAACATAAAATTAAGCATGTTATTAGTGAGACCACATCTTGAATACTGTATGCAGATTTGGTCACCTTATTTAGGGAGAATGCAAGTATGTTGGAGATGGCTTGGAGGTGGTTTACTAGTTTGAAGCTTGGACTGACCAGTTCAGCTTAAAAGGGAAGATTAAACAGACTGGGCTTGTTTTCAGTGGAGTTCAGAAGATGGGTGACCTCCTACCAGCTGCAAATTCCCCTCCAAGGGTAACTAGGAATGGGCAGTAAATGCTGGCCAGTCAGCAATGCCCACTTCCCAAGAATGAATAAAAAAACTTGATTGAAGTGCATAAAGGGTGTTGTTCTAAAATTAGTGGATATCCTTTTAGGACAAAGATAAAAATTTCTTTTGAGAGTTGTGCATCTTTGGAATACTCTGCCTCAGAAACGGTGGAGATGGTCTCGTTGAATATGCTTAAGGCAGAGGTAGATTAATTCTTGTTAGGCAAAGGAATCAGAAGAGGTAGATGGAAATATTGAATTTCGAATTCAAATAGTTCAGACATGATCTTATTGAATGGCAGAGCAGGCTGAAGGGACCTGATGGCCCTAATTCGTATGTGTGCATACATAAGTTACTAAATAGGCAGGGCATGTCTAGAAAGTGATTTAATCAAGTATATAGTATCTTTGGCTTTATTAATAGGAACATAGAGTACAAGTGTAGTGAGGTGCTGGACCTGTGAGGTGCTGGACCTGGACATCAGCCAGACCTCAGCTGGAGTAATGTGTACAGATTTGGGCACCGCACTTCAGGAAGGATGTGAACATGTTAGAGTGAGTGCAGAAGAGGTTTATAAGGATAGTTCCAAGGATAAGAAACTTCAGTTATAAAGATGCATTGGAGAAGTTGTGACTATTTTCATTGGAGAGGATAAGCTAAAACGAAATTCGATTGAAATTTTCAAATCATGAGTGGCCTGGACAGAGTAGATGCGAATAAACTGTTTTTGCTTGATAAAAGGGTTGCACTGAGTGATTTTCAAAATTAGTAGTAGTCCATTCATTCCATCAAGCCTGCTTTGGCATTTAATACATGGTTGATTGAACACTTAGTGCAGGTAAAAGGCATTATCTCCATAACCCTTTGTCATTCATATTCAGAAATCTATCAATCTCTACCTTTTTAAATGTTCTCAAAGACTGAACTTCAGAAGCTGTTTGTGGTAGAGAATTCCAATAACTTTCATCCCTTTAAATAATTATCAACTCGTTCCTAAGTGGCATCCCCATTTTTAAATTGATGCATTGCCTATCCACAAAATCGTGTAACTTTGTCTGTTTACCTTGGTAAAATGTCAAGTGCTAGACTATAACATCTTTACTCATGGCTTCTGCCATCTTCCTTTGTGACAACTGTTAAGCTTATTGGCCTATAGTCTCCTGTGTTCTATCTCCCTCCCCCTTTAAATAAAGGAGTCACCTTTGCTATTTTTCACATCAAGGAACCATGCTGAATCAACCTAAGTACTGGAAGCTATAGTGGCAACACTTGCAAAGTTTTCCTTACTGACATCTGTAAGTTAGAGCTAAAACTGAGAGAGCTGCTTTACCAATCAGTCAAGCAACAGCCTGATGTTGTCTTTAAAGTACAATTCTGTGAATATGACTATGTCTCAGACACTGCCCTCACCATCCCTGGGTGGGAGACTTCCATCCCCATCACCAGGGGTTGCTCATCAAGTTTGTAGCCTGGGATTGCAGTTGTTGGAGAGGGAACCAATAAAAGAGAAAAGTGACTTGTGTTGAAGACTTGTGCTGCAGAGCTTGGACCAGCTTACCCCTAGCTAATGTGGAAAGATGCCAGATGTCCTGTACAGAAGATGGATGACACATTTAACTTGGCTAGTTACCACCCTATCGTTCTTCTGTCTCTCTCATCAATGTTTTTGAACATGCTTTCACACCTCACTAGCAAAGGAATAACCTGCACTGACACTCCGTTTGGGTTCCAGAAGGCCTATTCAGCTGTCTTTGTTAGAGGCTTGTTCCAAACATGGACAAAAGAACTGAACTCCAGAGATGAGGTGAGAATGCCTGGCCTTGACAGAAAAGCAACATTTAACAGAATATGACATCAAGAAACTCTTGCAAAACTGAGTTGATTGGAGTCAAGGGAATTTTCTCAGTGTCTGCATCATGTATAGTGGGTTTTGTAGGTCAGTCATCTTGGCTCCAGGAAATCACTGCAAGAGGTTATAGAATGTAGAACAGTATAGTGCAGAATAGTCCCTTCAGCCCTCGATGTTGCGCTGACCTGTGAACTAATCTAAGCCTCATCCATCTACACTATCCCATCATCACCCACGTGCTTATCCAACAAATGTTTAAATTTCCTTAATGTGGCTAAGTTAACTACATTGGCAGGCAGGGCATTCCACGCCCTTACCATTGAGTAAAGAACCTGACATCTGTCTTAAATCTATCACCCATCAATTTGTGGTTATGCCCCCTCGTACAAGCTGATGTTATCATCCTCGGAAAAAGACTTTCACTGTCTACCCTATCTAATCCTCTGATCATCTTGTATGTCTCTATCAAATCTCCTCTTAGCTGCCTTCTTTCCAATGAGAACAGACCCAAGTCACTCAGCCTTTCCTTGTAAGACCTTCGCTCCAGACCAGGCAATATCCTGGTAAATCTCCTCTGCAACTTTTCCAATGCTTCCACGTCCTTCCTGTAATGGGGTGACCAGAACTGTACACAATATTCCAAGTGTGGCTCCACTAGCGTTTTGTATAGTTGCAGCATGACATTACGTCTCCGGAATGCAATCCCTCCACCAATAAAACCCAACACACCATATGCCTTCTTAACAGCACTATCAACCTGGGTGGCAACTTTCAAGGATCTATGTACATGGTCTCCAAGATCCCTCTTCACATCCACAGAATCTTTTCATTGACCAAGTATTCTGCCTTCCTGTTACTCTTTGCAAATTGAATCACCTCACAATAATCTGCATTGAACTCCATTTGCCACCTCTTAGCCCAATTCTGCAGTTTATCCAAGTCCCCCTGCAACCTGTAACATTCTTCCACACTGACCACTACTTCACCGCCTTTAGTGTCATCTGCAAACTTACTAACCCATCCACCTATGCCTGCGTCTAAGTTATTTATAAAAATAACAAACGGCAGTGGTCCCAAAACAGATCCTTGTGGCACACCACTGGTAACCAGATTCCAGGCTGAATATTTTCCATCAACCACCACTTGCTGCCTTCTTACAAAAAGCCAGTTTCTAATCCACAATGCTAAATCACCCTCCATCCCATGCCTCTGCATTTTCTCCAACAGTCTACCACGTGGAACCTTATCAAAGGCTTTACTGAAATCCAAGTACAACACGTCAACTGCATCCACACGTCTCATTGCATCCAACCCTCATCCACATGCTTGGTCACCTTCTCAAAAAAACTGAGGTTTGTGAGACATGACCTGTCCTTGATGAAACTATGTTGACTATTTGCAATCAAATTATTGCTTGTTAGATGATTATAAATCCTATCTCTTATTATTCTTTCCAAAACTTTTCCTACAACAGACGTAAGGCTCACTGGCCTGTAATTACCTGGGTCATTTCTACTGTTCTTCTTGAACAAGGGCACAACATTTGCAATCTTCCAGTCCTCTGGTACTAAACCTGTAGACAATAACGACTCAAAGATCAAACCTGAAGGCTCCAACACCACCACCCTAGCTTCCCAGAGAATCTTCGGATAAATCCCATCTGGCCTGGGGACTTGTCTACTTTTACTCCTTCTAGAATTGATAACACCTCTTCCTTACTAACCTCAATCCTTTCTAGTCTAATATCTCATATCTCATTCTTCTCCTTTTCCTGGGGAAAACTGATGAGAAATATTTGTTCAGCACCTCTCCGATCTCCACATGGTCCACACACAACTTCCCACTTCTGTCTTTGACTGGCCCTATTCCAATCTAGTCATCCTTTTATTCCTCATATACCTATAGAAAGCTTTAGGGTTCTCCTTTATTCTACCTGCTAAAGACTGCTCCCGTCCCCTCTTTGCTCTTGACTCTTTTTAAATCCTTCCTAGCTCATCTGTTACTCTCCGCCTCATCGGCACCATCTTGTCTCGTCATCACATAAGCCTCCTCCTTTTGTTAACAAGAGATGCAATTTCTGTAGTAAACCACGGTTCCCTTACCTTATCACTTCCTCCCTACCTAACAAGGACACATCTATCAAGGACACGCAACATCTGTTCCTTAAACCTGCTCCACATTTCGATTATCCCCATCCCCTGCATTTTGCTACTCCACTCTATGCATCATAAGTCTTGCCTAAACTCATTATAATTGCCCTTGCCCTATCGATAACTCTTCCCCTGTGGAATGTACCTATCTCTTTCCATCGTTCAACTAAACATAACCGAATTATGGTTACTTTATCCAAAGTGTTCACCTTGCCACTAAATCAAACACCTGGCCTAGTTCATTACCAAGCACCACATCTGTAGTGTGGCCTCCCCTCTTGTCGACGCTTCGTCATACTGTGTCAGGAACACTCCTGCACACATTGGACAAAAACTGATCCATCCAACGTACTAAAGTTTTAACATTTCCAGACAATGTTGGGGAAGTTAAAGTCCCCCACAATGACGACCCTGTTCCTTTCACTCCTACCCAGAATTTGCCAATCCTGTCCTTTACATCCCTGGAACTCTGCGGAGGCCTATGTTTAAAAAAAACTCACAGCAGTGTGACCTCTCCTCTCCTGTTTCTAACCTCCGCCCATACTACCTCAGTAGACGAGCCCTTGTCAAATGTTCTTTCAGCCACCATTAAACTGTCCTTGACTAACGAGGCCACACCTCCCCCTCTTTTACCGCCTTGCCTGTTTTTAATGAAAGATCCAAACCCTGGAAACTGCAACATCCATTCCTGACCATGGCCTATCCATGTCTCCGAAATGGCCACAACATCGAAGTCCCAGGTACCTATCTATGCAGTAAGCTCACCTACCTTATTTCGGATACTTCTGATGTTGAAGTAGATAGTTCATACCAGCTTGCTGTCTGTCAACACATTCCTGTGACCTTAATCCTGTCCATGCCCTCCCTATTCTCATCCTCCTGTGCACTGGAACCACACCTCAGGTTCCTATCCCCCTGCTGAGCTAGTTTAAACCCACCTGAATAGCACCAGCAAATTTCCCACTCAGGATATTAGTACCCCTCTTGTTCAAGTGAAGACCGTCCTGCTTGTAGAGGTCTTAGCAGCCCTAGAATGAGCCCCAATTATCCATGTACCTGAAACCCTCCCTCCTGCAGCCATGTGTTCAGATGATATTTCTCCCTGTTCCTTGCCTTGCTATCATGTGGCATGGGTAACAAACCAGAGAGAACAACTCTGTTTTAGCTCTCCGCTTCCACCCTAGCTCCCAGGAATCCTGCCTTAATTCCCTATCTTTCTTCCCTATTCCTCTTTCTACCCTTAGTAAGTAGTTTCTGCTTCCCCCCCCAAAATCAGTATCCAAAATGATATACTTGTTTTTCAGGGGAACGACCACAGGGGATCCCTGCAAGGTTCTCAAGGTACTGTCCCAGACCCAACCATCTTCAGTTACTTCATCACTGACCTTCCCTCCATCATGTCAGAAGTGGGGATGTTTGTTGTTGATTGTCATCTCAGCAAAATTTGTGACTCCACTGAAAATTAAACAGGATTTATCCATTTGCAGCAAGATTTGGAGAAAATGGAGGTTTGGGCAGATAAATGATAAGTAACTTTTGTGCCACACAAGTGTCAGGCAATGACCATTTCCAACAACAGAATGTAACCATCAACCCTTGATATTTAATGGCATTATCACTATCAATAACCTGGGGAGAGCTTACAATTGACCAGAAAATGAACTGTACCATTCACATAAGTACTGTGACTACAAGATCAGGTCAGAGATCATAAATTCTGCAGCATTTAACTTGCCTTCAGTTTTACCAATACATGTCCATCATTTCCAAGGCACACGTCAGGAGTGTGATGGGATACTCTCCACTTACCTGGCTAAGTGCAACTCCAACAACACAAAAGCTTTACAACATCCAAGATGAAGCAGCTGCTTGGTTGGCAAACCAATCACCATCTAACACCTTCAACATTCCCTTTCTTCACCTGTGATGTTCAGTGGCAGTATTATTTGCAAATGTACTGCAGTAACTCTCCAAAGCTCCTTTAATTCTATTTTCCAAACTTGAAACTCTCCTACCGACAAGGACAAAGGGCAGCAGGTTCCAGGTGCAACATCACCTACAAGTTCCCTCCCAAATCACACCATCTGACTTTGAACTATAATATCCTTCCTCCAATATTGCTGGGTCAAAACCCCATGAACAAGTTTGAAAAGAAGGTACTGGTGACTTGTTACTCCACGGCTTCAGCAGTTTGTTCAGTACTGATTTGAAAATATTTAACATTCTTATTAGTCATTAAATATTTACATTTAAAAATTTCAGTACCATGTATTCTTTAAAAATTCCTAGAACTTTATCAATGTACACAATTATATTTTTACTGCAACTTTTTCATGTTTCTTATTCCCTCACAGTCACTATCCCTTTCTGATCAAAATATATTATGCCAAATGGGTCTTCTCTTTGTCAGTTTTCAGCTAGGTGAATAGTTGTTTCTTTTTCCTTCCACTCTCACCTTGCATCTTGTTCATGGTTAGATTCTTTGGTGTGGGGACTATAGAACTAAAGTTCCCTGATTTTGACTCCTACTTGTGGTCCCTTCAGTTGAACGAAGAGTCCACTGATACAAACATCCATCATCTGATCTGATTAGTACCCAACAAGTATTATTGGGCCTCACATAGATTTAGCATTGGTGTCAACTGCTTCAATACAGTTTCGGAAAGCAAAGGTAATGCTTGGCTTCTGAACTATGTTTCCTTAAACCGCTTCCTTCTTTATCCTTCCCCATTGCATATTGTAGCAAACATGAGGTTCTCTTGGACAACTTTGTCAATAAAATTCAGATTGACTGCTAACCCATCATTTTTGCTTCCCCTTGTAGTCTTTATCACCAAGCCAATCTTTCCCCAGAGCAACCCAACCTAAAATCTTAAGGTCTTTTTCCCAATTTTTCAGTCTGCTAGTTCTCCTCAAATGCTCTTCTAGTTCATGTTGTCAGAGATTCAACTCCAGTTCCTGCTAGGTTGTTGGCCACTCAACCTCCTGTACTGGGCTTATGCTAGTTAGCATTGTAGGTTATTTTGAAATTTTGAGCCACCAATTTCCTTTTTTCAAATTACCATATATCCCTGTACTGTATAAGCAATCCCCATCTCGAACCTTTTTCTCAATGAAGCCCTCAAATGTGTTGTCTTTAATTCCTGCCCATCTGTCATTTCATGCAATTTCTATGTTTGAATCTCTGTATCTTCAGTCACCCTAAAGATTGTCCCCCATCTACAAGGCACAATTAAGGATTATGATAGAATGCTCCCTACTTACCCAGATGAGTGCAGCTGCAACAATACTCCAGTTTTAGACATTCCAAGATGAAGTAGCCTGCTTAATTGGCACCACATCTGCAAGTATTTAGTCCCTTCACCACTGATGCTTAGTAGCAGTATATAATGTCCTTAGAACCTTCCAAACCCATAACCACTACCATCTAGAATGATGAGGGCAGCAGACCCCTCTGAACACCACCACCATCATCGTGACTTGGAAATATATTACCGTTCCTTCAATGTCACCAAATGGGCTGCAGAGATTCCAGAAGACCACTCACTGCCATCTTTTCAAAGGCAACTAGGGAGAGACAACAACATCCAAACTCCATGAAAGAATTTTGTTAAAATTGTGTTTCTATCTCTTCTGCAGCACCAAAACATTGCTACAGGTAATAGCCTCTGTAACTGACTGGACGATGATGTATTTTCCCTTCTCCTTTCTGCATCGCTTAACATCATAGAATATGCATACCATCCTCAAAACCACCTCAGCATCTCCGTGGTCAGGCTGTTTTACTGGTATCCAGCCTTTACTGATATTAACTCTGGCACATTAAAGCTTCAGATAATCCAAATAATTGTTTAAGGCCCTTGCCACAAGCTGCAAACCATGATTCCATTTCGCTTCCATTCTGCAGTCTTGGGCTGAAACAGATAATTCAGAATCTACCTATTTAACTCCAATTTGTGTATCTGACCTTGCATTCCATCTATTACGGATACCATTAACATCCCCCATTAACATTGGTCACCTATAGTGAGGAGCTCATTTCTTTCTTCTATCTAAATTGCTGCTACCTATAGCATATTCCATGTCATTCCTATCTCTCAACATCACCAATTTAAAATGCATAGTCATTTTTAAAAACTGCTCATTCATTGCCCCTCCCTTTCTGTAGCTTCCTCAATCCAACAACTCAGTTCAACTTTTTTCCTTTTGTTTAGGAGTGGGGAAAAATGAGGATTGAGATTTAAGTGAAGTGAATTGCCTCTGGGATCTGTTTAGGATTACAACATTTTCTAAGTTATTGTAAGTGCAATCATCTGTTATGAAGTTGAAGGCATGTACTATACTTTTTAAGAGAGTGAATGCTGCTCTGAACTGAGATATTACAAGCACCTGTGTATTTGACTATATGGCAGTCCCAGAGTGTATGGGAAAATTGAAAATACGTAATATTTGACTGAAATGGATACCTGAGTTTTGATTGCTGTTTTGACAACAATTCGAATTTAACCAATAAGTTTAAATTATGCCCCAGGATTCCAAAACCCAATAGAGTTTGGTTAGATTTTGACAAAACGATAAATTCAATGAAACAATTCGATTTTTGGGTGATATAAAATGTGGGCATCTTGAAAATTGGCCAGAGAATAACTGCCGTGGAGAAAGAAACTTGTGGAAAGCTAATTACCCATCTCACGTCTTGCTTTCAAAGAAATTAGAAAAACACACTCTCTACGAAAAGGTACCTTTTCATATGAAACCTACTTGTAGTAAAAAGAAAGGAGACGATCCAGGCAAATCAGCAGCCAGAAGAGTGAAGACAGAAGAAGACGGCGACTGTGTGGTTTTGAAATTATGTTGATATAACTTTAGTAAATGTCTGATTGGAACGGCATATTGTAATAGAGTTGTGGGCAGGTAGTAAGCAGTTAAGAGAAAGGGGAGAGCTTAGAGTTGTGAATAGTTATTGTTTAATGTTCACTTTGAGTTAAAAATTTAAATTCATGTTGTTTTCTTTAAATTGTGGAATTTGGGAGTTCTCGGTCACTCATATTTTAACAGAAGGCAAGGTGAGCTTTTGTGAGTGTTTGGTTTACTTAACAAAGGAGTTCACCTCTGTGTTGTAACACAAATTTATTGACTATATTGAGTTAACAGGGAGAAGTCAAATCTGAATAGAAACTAAGTCTATAAAATAAGCTAGCTAAAGTAAGTAACAGATGAAATTCACTCAAACTGTTGTGAAATGTTGTTGATGCAGAGAAAAGTAGTTGGCATAAGTGTTCTATGCATGTTCTGAAAATAGTTGAATGCCAGTAAGAGATTGGTTGACTCATCATTCCACAGCAGTCAAAACGTTGATTACTAGATTAAGTAGCAAAAACTGGGGATGCCATACTCTAACAGTTCGGCTCACTAGTCAGACCACAGTTTTGAGTGTTGTTGCAGTTTTAATCGAGAAGGAGAACCATGGAGGTGGTGTGCAGAAGAACCAAGAAGGTTGTTTCAACCTTTCAAAGCATTAGCCTTTTGAGCAAAAATTCAAGATTTTGGAATCCTGAATGGAAGCAACTACTAAAGGATATTGTCAGTGAAATAGAAGTGCAATGGTGTTGAGCAAGTATGAACATTAAGTTAAATTTGTAACAAAGACAAAGGAGGGCATTGGTTCAAACAAGGAATGGGTAATTTTAAGACAATATCAAAAGTATCCTGACGTCAGTGATCAACAGAGAGGTTCTCTAGATTATTTAGTAAATATAAAACCCTGGATTTAATTTGAATGGTATAGAAATTTTAGGATTGTTTTGTGGAAGGTTAATGGACTTGCTATCTATATTTACATTGTGATCGTATCACTGCATATTTGCTGGTATTGAGAAATCTGAATTTTTTTTTTAAGAGGATAAAAGTCATCTTTATGCAGCGCCAAATTGTAATGTCAATCAACTTTGTCCATTGTAAACAATTACATTTTTATACTTTAATTTTCAGGGTAAAGCTCATCGTGACCAGCAGCTGATTCTTCTCAGAAAACATTTAGAAAAATACTACAGGAGTCGGGATCGGAAGTGGATTGTTTTGTTTCCTGAAGGAGGTTTCCTGAGAAAGAGGCGAGAAACCAGCCAGTCATTTGCAAAAAAAAACAACTTACCATTTCTAAAACATGTAACTCTACCACGGCAGGGGGCCACTGAAGTTATCCTGCAAACACTTTGTGCACAGCATGAAAATGGAGCTGTTGGAGATGCTAATGGAGCAGGTAGGTTTCAGTCTGATGATGCCAGTAGCCACTGAAAACTTGCTCTTTGGCTGGTGGCTGGATTCATATTATTTGCAGAAATTTCAAAGTAGTGTATCATGATGAAGTTAATAATTTCTTGTTTGGTTAGAAGTCTTGCAAAGATAGCTGTTTGTCATCTGGGAGCCAAAGAGACACTCTTCTTTCAAATTTTGAAGTACATTTCAGCCCTATTGTGTAACTCATGGGAATTTCTTGAGTGGGTTAAATACATGGTACTTCCCTGTACAGTTAAGAGGAAATGTGAGCATTTATCCTCTAATGTTACCATTTTGTATATGGGGTGACCTGAAGTAGGCAGGTAATGCACCTTAAAGGCACTACTGGTAGACAACCCTTTATCCGAAATCCAAACAGCTCCAAAATCCAAAGGGTTTTTTTGTGAAGTTTTTATCTCATTAACAAGATTGTTTGTTTGGCGTGCAAACGGTTAACCCAACTCCACATTCACTGGATGCGTGTCACTTATGCGACGTGGAATGGGGGAGCATGGCCCAGCACTGGCAGGCCTCAATTTTGTCTCCGGGCCTGTTTTACTCCGGTAAGATTTTTAAAAATGTCACCATTGAACTGTAACTTATTCCGAAATTCGAAACATTCCGAATTCCGAAAACCAGCTGGTCCCAAGTGTTTTGGATAAGGGATTGTGTACCTGTACCAAAGAGTGCAAGGTTTCAGACTTCAATCCTCCCATTCCACTGTGATCCTAGATTGAATTATATTGCCTGCAGAGATGTACAAAGTGACAGGAACAATTGTGCAGGGTGTAGATCAGCAAAAGTGGTTGACTGAGGTATAGACCAGAGTTTTCTGTCATCTGGGCATAAATACAAACCTAAGGCAGACATTGCAATAGAAAACTGAGACTATTTGGCATTTCAAGTTATAATTCGTTTTTTTATTTTAAAACGAACAAACGAGTAATCTATTTTTCCTACTGCCAGCCAGAGTTATTAAAAATTGGTTGATGCATTTCTCGAACTCAAGTTTCAGTTCAGGTTAATGGGTGAAATGTAGTTTTCATTTCATCCAGTTGTAAGAATCATTTTTGAAATTGTTACTTTTGTTATCTATTTATTTGTTCTTGTGATAGTGGTAAGACTATATCCATCCTGTTGCCTAGTTTCTTGGGGCCAGTTAATTTAGTTCTGTGAAAGATGCTTGGTCCCTGATAACCTTTCACCTCTTCTTATCAAGTATCCATCTACTTCAGTCTTAAAAATACTCAAGTACAAGCATCTGCTTAAGAATAGCCACTTAACAAATATTAACTTGTAAGCCTGTCAGGCCTACACAACGTTCTAACATGCAAAATGTATGAAATAAGACAAGTCCATTTGTTGTAAATACCAGTGTTGCTAAATCAGCGTTGTCCAAAGTGAGAGTCTCCAGACAGGTATTATGCATTGCAAGCCAGCACTATTCAGTTGTCCACAGCTTACCAGAAGCCTTGCAGCCCAACTCATTTGCCTGTAATGACCACTGGAAAAGGGTTTTTTTTTTCATTGGCAGAGTCATGTGTGCTTCCATCAGCTTCAAAACCAACGACTGTGCAACATTATGCTTGTACAATTTGCTTTAAATTTTAAGTTGTACCTCTTTTTGCAGGCATGCTGCAATGCCACTCAATGTAGAATTTCAGAGTACAAGCACCTTGTGCAGAAACACCGATCTCCTCAGCAGCAATCATAAAGTGGATCCATTGCTTATATACACTACTGGAGTTATATCTTAAGTTTCTTGTTTCTTTACTTCTGCATCACGCTTTTTTTGTCCCATCCCCTCTACCCTTGCCAAAAATTGCTAATTGTTTCTGTTCTCCATTTGAAGGTGTCTAAATTTATCCATGATGGGAAGTCCTTCTTTAATTAGTGTCATCCTTTTCTCATTTGAGTTGCCTGAAATGTTTTGCTTCCACAAGTATATAGAATATCAATAACTGGAACTTTGCAAATGAGCTGAACTCAATATTGAGTGAAAACAGCTCACATTCATTTCAGGATGTAAAAATGGCACACAGTGTAAACAATGGCATTGTTTAAAAAATGCAGATTGAAGCATACAATTTTTTGCCATTTTCTTGGGAGGATAAATTTAGCTTTTGAAAAAGAGCATTGTTCAAATCTAAAAGACAGAAGCAAATAACAGTGCCGTAGGGGGACATACACGAATAGATAGTTATTATAGCTCATTGAATATTTTGCTATTCATCTCCCAACCGGCAAAGTCCTGTTCACGCATACTTGCTGTTTACATTACTTCTTGATTCAGATATGTTATTACACATTTCCAGAGCAGGTGGGACTTGAACCCAGAACTCTTACCTCAGAGACCAGGACATTACCACTGTGCCACAAACACCCTCTCTGACTTGTGTATCCCAATTCCCTGGCCACTTCCTCTGGGTGTTTTAAACCATGTCGGCCCAAGTTCAGGAGTACCTTCTCTGAACCAATTTGTTTCTTCCCCCTTGCTCTGCTGCTCTAAGAGGATCTTTGAAATGTTATTTGTATCTTTTCTTGCCAAACATGAGTGCAAGGTTTTGTTGTCTTACACTTCTGTGAAGCACATTTTGCATGATTGAAACAGTTTCTAGATTGTGGATCCCAGACTTTTTTGCCTCATTCTCAAGCCACAGGCTTTATATGATCTCAGCTGAAATTTTTTGGGGATCTTGAAAACATGTTGAGTGGCACAGCTTACTCATTCTCTCAATCTCTCATTCTCCTTTTCCCCAACCTCTTCCCCTGGGGCATTAGGTGACAGAATCATAGAATCTCTACGGTGCAGAAAGAGGCCATTGAGACCATACAATCTCTGAAGAGCATCCCACCCAGACACAGCCACCCAACCCCAGAACCCACATTAACCATCGCTCATCCATCTAACCTGCGCATCTTTTGACTGTGGGAGGGAAGCAGGGCATCCAGCAGAAACTCATGTGGACAGGGGGACAACATGCAAACTGCACACAGTCACCTAAGATTGGAATCAAACTCTGATGCCTGGTACTGAGGTCGTAGTGCTAACTACTGAGCCACCATGCTACCACAAAGTCTGGTGGGTAGGAGTGTGAGGGGCATGGAGTTGGCACGGCTGAGCTGAGGGGCATAGATTAGGAGTGAAGAGTGAGCTTCCATGGACCTTTAAGCAATATTGGAAGCTGGTCTGCTGTGATGGAATACAGAGATTGATCTACTTCTGCAGTTTTTCTAGCATAAAATCATTAGACTTGGGAGCAGGCATAGGCTGTTCAACCCATTGAGTCTACTCTGCTGTTTGGCTGATTTGGTAACCCTCAACTCTGGTTTCCTGCCTTTATCCTAAACCCTTGATTTCTTTGAATATATTAAACGACCCAGCCTCAATAGCTTTCTTTGGTTTTAAAAAAAATTCCACCAATTCATCTCCCTCTGACAAAAGATTGCTTCTCATCTCTGACCTAAATGGGAGAGTCCTTATTCTGAGAATATGCCTCTAGTTATTGACTCTCCGTCAATGGAAAATCACGTTTCCGCATCTATCCTGTCACACCCCTTAAGAATCTTGCATGTTTCAAAAAGGTTGCCTGTCATCTAAATTCCTTCAACTACAGGCCCAACCTGTTGTATCACCTTGTAAGAGACTCCTTTCATAGAAGTATCAGCCTAGTGAACCTTTATTGGGAAGCACAGCATTCCAGTTGTGGTTTAACTTGTATAGTTTTAGCAAAACCTCCCTAATTTTATACTCCATTCCAGTTTTAAAATTTCAGCATTGCATTTCTCTTAATATATTTCATTACACTTTCAGAACCAACTCGAAAATAGCCTGGTCTCTGGTTGGATTCACAACATAGTATTCAGGACAATTTCCGAGAACAATATCACTGTTTTCTTCCTCAACTTCCTCTGCCAATCTTGCTATCCCAATTTACATAATGTTTAATGATGACAGTTTATTTTTATTTCTTTGCCTTTTTATTTCTTAGCTATACTCCAATGGAATCTACAGCTTCCAATCTGAGATCATTTCTTACTATCATTCTACTTCCATCCCATTACCAACAAAGCCACCCTATCACACTTCCCTTTCTTTCTGTCCTTTCAAAAAATCTCAGTCCTGAATATTTAGTTCCTAGCTTTGACCTCCTTGCAACCATTTCTCCAGTCATCTTATTCTGAATGTTACACGTATTCAACTAAAGAGTCATTCATTTTGCCTTTTACAATTTGTCCCCTTTTGACTTGACTTATTGCCATTTTTCTATGTTTGTGTTCTCTATCCCTTCCTGTCCTACTCTGGAATTGTCATCCAAATGGCTGTCCTGTAATGCTGCCATATCTTATGGTACTCCTCGTGAACAGCATCATGGCTTGCAAAATGCACTGCAGACCCAAATGCTGTGCAGAAAGATAAAATTCATAGTTGTTCTAGGTCAGTGTGCATTTTTGTGCACAAAAGTGAAAGGTGGGATTTTCCTAAACCCACAGACTGTCTGTTTAGCCCCATGTATTATTCTAAATTATGTTCACTCCCATTGAGGCCAATATTCTAAGATGCAACGCCCAGAATTACCCATCTTTCTGAAAGTGAGATCTACGTAGGATGTTTGTGTAGCCTTTGCCCCTAGATATAAAGTCCAGTATTCCATCAGCCTTTGAGATTATTTTATTTGCCAGGTGACGTAAATTTAATGATCTATGTACTTTGACCCATGGATCTCTGCCTCCATTGTTTCTACCTTTACACGATTATAAAGTTTAAAGGCTGACTCTGATTTTTACCTCCTCCTGGATTATTTGCTGATGAAGTGTCAATTCTTACAAACGATATGATTTTTGTTATTAAGGAGGATAATGCTAAATGAATAAAGAGATATCTTGGGTTGGAAAGTAAAATGTAGATGTAATCTAATAGAACTATTGTAGAACTATTGGGATGTGGAAAGAATCATTGTTTGGCACTTATATGCAAATACAGACAGACATGTTTGTTATTACAGCTCACTTGCACAAAATTGGGGCCAGAATGAAAATAAGGATACAACAAATTACAGTCTGATGCAAGTTAGCAAGTCGTGTGCTAGATGCAGTTCAATGGGAGAAAAACTGAAGTAGACAACTTTTGGAGGATGGAGATGAGAAATAGTTAAACGAAATACCTTGAAATATTAAGGCTCTTGTTTGATTGCCACTTGTGTGCCTACATCTTTGACAGTACCTGTATTTTTATATTATTATCAAGAAATAGGAAAAATCTTGAAGTTCTAATAAATGAAATGCTTCAACCAATTTGCACACAACAAGCTTTGTCCATTTGTTCACAGTAAAAACAGCAAAGAATGACTAAAAAAAATTAATAAGGAGAGGAAAAGTAAAGTATGAGAGAAATCTGACCAGAAATATAGCCAGGTAATATGTTCTATAAATATTTTTAAATAAATAAAATCAGTATTGGTCCTGTAAAAGGCACAGCTGGAGAACTAATAATGAAAATTAAGGAAATGGCTGATGAATTGAAGAGGTCTTGCATTGGTCTTCACTATGGAGAGTACAAATAATACCTTATATGTATCAATAAATCAGGAAATGAAAGGGAAGAAAACACAAGAAATTCATCTTCACTAAGGTCTAGTCTACCTGTAACTCCAGACCAGAGCAATATAGTCAACTCTTAACTGCCCCCTGAAATGGCAAACAAGTTAATTTAGTTTGAATGATTAGATGTTGGGCAACAAAAACAAATTGCTATTGATACATTGTGTTTTTAATTTTCAACAAATCCATTGATTGGGAATGGTTCCATTAGAATGGAAGCTATTGAGCATAACTCTTTTAGTCAAAAAGAGACCGAGACAGAAAACCGGAAAATATAGGCCTGTTAGCATCTGTCATGGGACAATGTTAGCAACAATTATTAAAAAGGTTGTTGCAGGACACTTGGTAATCAGGTATAATCAACAACATGTTTTATTTTGAAAGACAGATACTGTTTGAACAATTCTTTGACTTTCTTTGAAGAGGTGACATGTCATAGTCATGCCGTATAGAAACAGGCCTTTGGCCCATCATGTCTGTGTTGACTAGCAAACACCAAACTGCACTAACCCCATTTACCTACATTTGGTCCATAGCTTACTATACCCTTGCATTTTAAATAGTAATCCAGATGCTTCTTAAGTGTTGCTGGAATACCTGCCTCCACTACCCCATAAGGCAGCATGTTCCATATATCTATCACCCTCTGAGTGAAAAAAAACTTTCTCGGATCTCCTCTCCATTTGCTCCTCACTTTAAAACTTCTGTCTTCGGATCTTAGATACATCTGCCTTGGGAAGAGATTCTCATGATCTAATCTTATCTATGCCTTTCAATTTTGTGTACCTCAATCAGATCTAAGTCTTGTCAGCTCTAAAGGAAACAAACCTAGCCTATTCAATCTTCTCTTATAATTGGGACTTTTCATCCCAGGCAACATCCAGGGACCAGCTTTCCATGTGGGACCTTGTCAAAGGCCTTACTGAAGTCCAGGTAAATCACATCGACTTTTTTGAAACAGTCAATTAAATTAGTCAGACAGGATCTCCCAGTAACAAATCTGTGCTGACTGTCCTTGATTAATCCCTGTCTTTCCAAGTGTTGATTAATCCTGTCCTTCAGAATATTTTCCAATAATTTCCCTACCACTAATGTTGGAGTAACTGATCTGTCATTACCTGCCCTATCTCTGCTGCTGTTTTTGATCAAAAGAACCACATTGGCTATCGTCCACTCATCTGGCAGTTTGCCAGTGGCCAGTGAAGTATTAGATATATCTGTCATAGCCCCAACAATCTCCACCCTTGCCTTTCACAGTAACCTGGAATATATCTCACTAGAATTTAGGGATTTATATGTCTGTGTGCATGCTAAAACATCTAATACCTCCTCCTTATTAATCTTAACATGTTCCAAAATCTCTCCTTCCAACAAAAATCCTCTGAATAGAGTTGAGAAGTGTTAATTTAATATCTCAACCATATCCACTGGCTCCATGCACAGGTTGCCCTTTGGTTCATAGGTTATCCCACTCTCTTTCAGTGGTTATCCTCTTACTCTTAATATATTTGGGCTATTCCTTGATCCCATTTGCCAAAGATATTTCATGGCCCCTCTTTACCCTCCTAATTTCTTTTTTGAGCAGCCTTCTACCCTTTAAACGTTTGAACAGCCTCTCCTGCTGAATCTGACATACGCTTCCTCCTTTTTCTTTGTAAAACTCTCCATACCTCTTGACATCCAGGGTTCCCTGGACTTGCTGCCCTTGCTCTTCACTCGTAGAGGTACATGTTGGCCCTGCATTAATTCCCACTGTACTACCTGTAAAAGAGTCCCATTTTCCAAATGTAGACTTACCTGCAAGTAGCTGCTGCCAGTCTATCTTTGCCAGCCCCTATCTAATGATCTTGAAATCCACCTGCCCCCAGTTTAGACACTTAACTCCCATGTTATACTTTTCCATAATGACTTTGAAACTTGTAGTGATGGTCATTATCCTCAAAATGCTCACATGCTGGTACTTCAACCACTTGACCAGCGTCATTTGCTAGGATTATGTCTAGCACTGCCCCAACTCTAGTAGGACTATCTGCAGACTGATACAAAAAGATCTCCTGGATGCACTCAAAAAAAAACTTCATCCAATCTAGTCCTTTCACACTAAGGCTAATCCAACTAAATTCCTGAAGAAGGGCCTGTGCCCGAAACGTCGAATCTCCTGTTCCCTGGATGCTGCCTGACCTGCTGTGCTGTTCCAGCAATAAAGTTTCAACTAACCCAACTAAAGCAAAGTTGAAGTTAAAAATCAAATTAAGAACTGAGCAATTAAACACACAGATGCTATCTAGGCACTGTATTTAACTGCATGATGTAGAAGCTAGTGGACCCTATTCCAGTTCATCGTGACCATTTGTGTTGTAATTGTTGGTTGCTTGACAAACTCTGACTCCGGGTTGATGAGATGGAGTCTGAGTTTTGAACACTGACACACTAGGGAGGGGGACAATTACCTGGACATTGTTTCAAGAGGCAGTCACACTCCTTTGATTAACTACTACAAATTTGGAGTATGTGACTAAGAGCAAGATAGGTAGAGGAGTCCAGGAGGTAGTACTGAAGGAGCCTCAAACCTTGAGTTTGTCTAACAAGTTTGAGATTCTTGATCTCTGTGGATTAGTGTGAGGCTGGAGAATGAGCAAACTGACCATAGCTTCATGGTTCAAGGAGCTGTACAGGAGGGGAGGGATCAAAGAGAAATATTGTTGAAATGGGGGATAATAGGCAGTCAGGGGAATTGACACTGTTCTCTCAGGCTAGGATCACAAGAGTCCAAAGACTCTGTTGCCTCCCTGGTGCCTAGGTTTGGGATATCTCATCTGGGCTACAGAGGAACTTGGAGCAGGAGGAGAAAGAACCAGTTGTCATGGTCCATGAAGTTACCAATGATATAGGTAGAAAGACGAAAAAAGGTTTTGCTGAGGGAATATGAAAGGCTAGGTGCTAAATTTTAAAAATGTACCAAAAAGGTAGTACCAGATTACTAGCTGCACCACAAGCTAATGGCACAAAGTCAATAAGATTTAAAGAGAAATGCCTGTCTCAAAGATTGATGTGGGCAAAACTGGTTTGTAGTCATGGGATATTGGCACCAGTTTTTGGGGAAGGAGAGAGTTGTTCCAATGGGATGGGCTCCACCTGAATCATGCTGGGACCAGAGTCTGGTGTTTAGCATAACTATGGCTGTGGATAGTGCTTTAAACTAATGTGAGGTATGGTAGTTTCAGTTGTATGGAAAATTAAGGAAAAATTTAAAATGGAGGCGGGCTCTGCAGAGGGTATTAAAGTTTCTATAATAAGTAATAGGACAGAGAGTAGGACGGGGGCGGGGGGGAGACGGGTGACTCGTGGGGGCAGTCAATACAGGACTGAGGGTGTTGTTATTAAATGCACATAATATAAAAAACAAAGTAAATGAACTTGAGTGCAAATTGAAATTGGCACTTATGATGTTGAGAGTATCATGAGACGTGGCTTCAGGGAGATCATACCTGGAATTAAATCTCCAAGGGTGTATACCCTATCAAAAGGAGAGGCAGATGAGCAGAGGGGGTGGGGTTGCCTTGTCCTAAGAAATGAAATTAAATGGAAAGCCATAAGAGTCAGAAGGCATAGATTCTGTGTGGGTAGAGTTGAGGAACTCTAAGGCATCAAAGGAAAATTGACCTGATGAGAGTTGTGTACAGGCCTCCTGGCAGTAGTCTGGATATGGGAAGGAAATAGATCAGGAAGTTGAAAAGGAATGAAAGGGAGGCACTATTACAATAATCATGTGGGCTTCAGTGTGCAGATGGACTGGGAAAATCAAGTTGGTAGCAGATTTCAAGAAAAGGAATTTGCGGAAAGTCTCAGATGGTTTTTAGAACGATTTGTGGTAAAGCCCACTAGGAAGCAGACAGTTCTGGATTTGATGATGCTTAATGAGGGAGATTTGTTTAGGGAGCTTAAGGAGAAGGAACCCTTTGGGGACAGTGTCCACAATAGAATGTGCCCTTTGATTTGAGGTGTTACGGCATTACAATTGAGTAAAGGTAACTACAAAGACATGACAGAGGAGCTGGCCAGATTTGAGAAAGAGGAGCATAGCAGTGAAGATAGTGAAGCAGCAGTGTCAGGAGTTTCTAAGGTGTAATTCATGTGGCACAACAGAAATTCATGCCAAAACAAAAATACTAAGGGGAGGATCAGACAACCACGGCTGGCAAGGGAAGTCAGAGAATATAAAAGCAAAAGAAAAAGCATACAATGCAGTGGGAACGTAGAGAATTGGGAAGCCTTTAAAAACCTGTAGAGGATAACTAAAAAAACGTGAGGGGAGAAGATTAAATATGGGAATAAGCTAACTAGTAATATAAAAGAAGATTAAGAGTTGTTTTCGGTACCTGAAAGGTAAGAGAAAGTCAAGAGTGGATATTAGACTGCTGGAAAATGAGGCTGAAAAAGTAGTAATGGGGAACAAAGAAGTGGTGGAAGAACTGAATAAGCATTTTGCATCAGATTCACTGTGGAAGACACCAGCCACATACCAGAGCTGGAAGAGTCAAGGAGGCAGAAGTGTTTGTGGTGACCATCACTGAGGAGAAGATGCTGGGGAAGCTGAAAGGTCTGAAGGTGGATAAGTCACCCAGACCAGGTGGAGTACACCCCAAATTTCCAAAGCTGATAGCTGAAGAGATTGTGAAGGCATTGGTTGGAATCTTTCAGGAAACAGTGGAAAATGACTAACGTAACACACCTGTTTAAGAAGAGAGGAAGGCAAAAGACAGGAAATTATAGGCTGGTTAGTCTGGCCTCCGTAGTTGGTCAGATTTTAGAGTCCGCGAATAAAGATGAGATTGCAGAGTACTTAGCCTTGCATGATAAAACAGGGTTGAGTCAGCACAGCTTTGTCAAGGGGAGGTTATGCCTCTTAAATCCGTTAGAATTCTTTGAGGTAATGAACAGTTAGACAAAAGAAAGCCAGTGGATATGGTGTTTTTGGATTTCCAGAAGGCCTTTGATATGGTGCCACACAGGAAGCTGCTAAATAAGATAAGAGCCATGGTGTTAGGGGCAAGATACACGCATGGATAGAAGATTGGCTGACTGGCAGAAGGCACAGAATTGGGATAAGGGGGTCTTTTTCAAGATGGCAGTCTGTGACTAGTGGAGTTCTGTAAGGGTTCATGTTGAGACCACAAATATTAATGTTATACATTAATAATCTAGACGAAGGAACTAAGGGCATTGTTGCTGAATTTGCAAATGAGACAAAGGTGGAAGGACAGGTAGTGTTGAAGAAGCAGGGTGGCTGCAGAAAGACTTGGACAGGCTAGGAGAGTGGGCAAAGAAATGGCTTATGTAATACAATGTGGGAAAGTGACATTATGTACTTCGGTAGGAAGAATAGAGGTGTAGACCGTTTTCTAAATGGGAAATGACCTTGGAAATTTGAAATCTGAATGTTAAATGTTTTTTCACAGATTCTGCCAGAATCTGTTGCCAGCATTTTCTGTTTTCATTTCATAATTCCAGTAATTGCAGTATTTTGCTATTGTGTTTTCAAAATCTCCTTTTGAACCTTAATTGTTTGCACAGAATTATCTGAGAATTGGAAGGGTTAAATAGCAAATTACTTTTGCTTCAATTTCAAATTAATAGCCAATACCCATCTGGAAAGATAATTATTGTCTGCATTTACTTCTCTTTGAAAATCATTCAAATTTAAAGTAAGTTGAATGCCTTTCTGTCTCAGGTCAGAAAAGTTCACTGATGAAAGAACATCTATACTAATGTTTATAATGAGACTGAATTAATATAGTTTTTAAAGCCTCTAATCTCTCCACCTCGCTACCTTTGTGACTTTCTGATGTTTACATGAACAGAACTGATTATGCATTTCAGATTAAACTATTGCTTATTGCAATTAAAATTTATGTAATTAGTTTACTCAAATAATCCTCAAAAAGCTTCACCTGTGGATAATTTACCGAGTGCAGCATTCCAAAATGAAAGCACAATTTCAGCTATTTCTTTTTGTATTTTTCCCCTGGGGATTTGTCAAATATTTTCATTATTCTAAATGTTTCACACAGTTGAAGCTATAAACATTAAAGAATTATTCTCTTGTGGGTGTGGGCATCAATGGAAAGTCCAGCATTTATTGCCCATTCCTAATTTGTTCTTTTGAATAGTTCAGATCAACAGCAATGTGGTTAATTCTTAGGTCATGTGTAAGCTAGATTCAATAAGGATGGCAGCTTTACTTCCCTAAAATGTATTAGTGAACCAGATAAGGTTTTTTTTTTACAGTTCTTCTGTGATAGCTTCATGGCCATTATTACTGAGACTAGCTTTCAATTTCAGATTTTATTATTTAAGTTCCACCAATTCCAAACTGGGGATTTTAAGAAATGCTATGATAGGATTTCAACTTGTGTCTCCTGAGTATTAACCTGCACTTGCATTTTTCTAGCCCAGTGACATGAACGTATACCATCATTTGGTTAAATAATGAGCATTTTCTGACGATCATTTCAGGTTCTGAATCAGCCAATGAAGGTCTCAACATGAATACCGTATTGTAAACAAATGATCAAAATTAGAAATGTTTACATTGACTCCCTTGCTTTTTAAGTCCTGTGATCTGACATCAGTTTTGATTTTCACGTAGTTTATTAGTTACAGTAGGATCGTGATTATATAACTGGATGAATAATCCAGTAATTTGATGTAATGATCAGAAAACATTAATTCAAATCCAATGCTGGCAGTTGGGGAATTTAAATTTGATGTTAAATGGAAACAAAATTATCATAAAAATGTTAGTACCAGTTATAATAGCCATGAAACTATTGAGCTGTCATTTAAAAAAAAAATAATCTGGAAATTAATGAGCCGTTAGGAAGGAAATCTGGTGTATATTTTCAATCTTGCCTATGTGTGACTGTGCCTACAGCAATATGGTTGACTCGCAATTATCTCAGGAAGTGGCCTAGCAAGCAACATAGATGAATTAAATCTGAAAATGGATATAAATCAGAAATTGAAAGGGAGGGAAAAACTCAAGAAAATTACAATTACCAGGGAATTAATACTGAGTAAATTGTTAGAATTACAAGTTAATAAGTCCCTTGGGCAGGACAAACCAGGTTAGGAATACATGAATGGTAGGGCCCAGAGAAGCACGAAGAATTAAAGGGATCTTGATGTGCTTGTCCGCTGTTCTCTTAATGTAACAAGGCAGGTAGATGAAGTGGTTAAGAAGGTATATGGGATTCTTGCCTTTATTAGGTGAGGCATAGAGTTTAAGAACAGTGAAGTTATTCTGTAACTGTATAAAAAGTTTGATTAGGCAATGGCTGGAGTGCTGTGTCTAATTCTGGACTCCACATTGTAGGAGGAATGTGATTACATTGGAGCGGGTGCCAAGGAGATTTACCAGGATGGTGCATGGGCTGGAGAGTTTTAATTATGATAAGTTTAGATTGTGGTTGTTTTCCTTGGAGCAGAGGAGACTGAGAGGAGCCATTGCTGATGTGTATACAATTAAGGGGACGTAGACATAGTAGACAGGTAGGAGTTTTTTTTTTAGTGGGGGGGGGGGTATCAGTGACCAGGGGGTCATTGATTTAAGGTAAGGGGCAGGAGGTTTGGAGGGAATGTGGGAAAATTATTTTTCATTCAGAGGGTGATAGAAATCTGGAACTCACTATCTGTAAGCGTGGTAGAGGCCGGAACCCTCCATAACTTTTAAATGTTTAGATGAACATTTGTAATGCCAAAGCAAATAGGGCTTTGGGCCAATAGCTATGAAGGAGTTTAGAATAGTTAGGTGCTTGCTTTTGACTTGCATAGACTTGACAGGCTGAAGGTCATTTTTTTGTGCAGTAGGCCTCTGACAGACAAACCAGAGATGGTTTACAGTGATATACGGTCAGAACAAAGTTGCTCTAGGAATCAACATCCTTGACTTCAGACTCCATGAAGTCTCATGCTGTAAGATTAGACATAGATGAGTAAACCTCCTACTGATTATCTCCTATAACCCTCCCTCAGCTAATGAATCTGTACTCCCCTCTATTGAACACCACCTGGAAGCACTGAGAGTAGCAGGGGCATGGAATGATAGGGCTTCAGTGCCCATTGCCAAGCTTGGCTTGATAGCACCCCTGCTGACTGACGTGCTGAATGCTGAAGGACATATTTGCCAAACTGGGCCTGTAACAGGTAATAAGAAAGCCAGCAAGGAGAAACCTACGAATTCTATTTTGTCTGTGAATCACAACTCCACCCATCCATGACAGTGTTAGTAGGAATGATCTCTCTAGCTAGTCCTCTGACTTTCGCACTCACTGTGTGATAATTCAGTTATACTATATATTGTAACAAATAGGTAGCTATGGGCATAATTCAGCAGATGTTTGAAATGATGCTCTTTTAGTGTTATTATGTATGTTCAACAAATCTTTTATTATTAGCTGAGAGAAATGTTGACAGTCATTTCCTGGATCTTGTCACTTGCACACCAGGAATCTCAACATCAGATGTGGGATAAAGGATGAATTGTTCTTTTTGATCACTTACCACCAAGTTGCTGACCGTTTGCATTGTGTGAGATGCAAAGTACAACAACATAAACTTGAAAGGAATAATTTCCTCTTCAGACCTCATTTAACCAAAAATGTGATGGAAAATGTCTGTTTGCATTCCCACGTCAGTAATTTGAAGAGGGTAGGGCAATGGAGTAGTGGTAATGTAATTGGACTTGTAATCCAGATAATGTTCTGGGAACGCTGGTTCAAATCTCTTAGAAATTGGTGAATTTTGAATTCAGTAAAAAATAATCTGGAAGAATAATCTGAACTAACGGCGACAATGTAACCTGTTGATTTGTCATAAAAATCTATCTTGTTCACTATTGCCTTAAGAGAAGGGCATCCTTATCTGATCTGACCTACATGTAACTCCAGACACGCAGCCATATTGGTTGAGTCTTAACTGCATTCTGGACAATTGGGAATCGACAGGAATGCTCCAGTCAGTGACATCTATGTCCCATGAATTAACTTGAAAAGGTTATTATAATTGGAAACTTCTATGAACACAATTCTATGTGAAAAGCCCTCAGTAGTGGAAATAGATTGTAATATTGAAACCAAGAATTTTCTGAAGAAAAAGTAAGTTTTAGTCATCTAAGTGAGCTTATTTAGTCTTTAACAGAAAACATTACAACTAGCAAAGTATTTTTTTCACTCCATGTTACTGTCCAAGATCTGAATACACTTCAGAAGTTCCCCTGCCTTAGTAGTGTTGCTGCCTGAATTTATATTAAAATAATTTTTAGTACAATAATTGAAGCTCCCACTTTCACTAGTTGAAGGAGACAGTTAGGTATACAGAGGAATCTTGATTATCCGACATTCGATTAACCGAATTTTGGATGATCCGAACAAGATCGCAAGGTCCCAGTGCATGGCTGATTGTTAGCTGGCATTCGATTAACCAAACAAAATTCTCCCCACCTGTGTCCTTTGGATAACTGAGGTTCCTCTATAATCAGCAAGAATTATCTTGCATGTTTGATCTGGAGTCAATGTCCAGGGGTCCTGGGGTCACTCTCTCTCAGCTTAGTCATGACATGAGCATCACAACTGGGTCTTTCCTGTCTTTGGGGCAGGATACACTCAGAATAGTGATGAAGGCATCTGGGATGTTGATTTAATTGTTTCATTCTGAGAGCATGCCTACATCAGGGCATTGTTTGATTGCTCCCCCAATTTTGACATGAAACCACAGATGCAAGGAGGAATTTGACTGGTAGACTGGGTATGTTTTTGTCACATCTGAATCCATTGCCCCTCAATCCAGTTTTATTGATTTTGTTTTAATAGCAGTTTTATACAACTGATTGGCTTGGTAGGCCATTTCAGTTGATTTTGCTGAGCGTCTGGAGTCACAGGGTCAAATTTGGTAGATTTTCTTTCCTATTGGATAATAGTGAACGAAGTTTCTTTTAAACAACAGATCATAACTTTGTAGTTGTCTTGTCTTAATGGCATGTGAGATATAAAGGCATGTGTTTCTGTTCATTTCTATAGCTAGAATTTTCCTGGAACAGATCACTAACCTGTCAACAGAGGCTATATATTGAGCTGCACACTCTACATCAAGCTTGGCTGACCAAGACACACTCCTACTGTCACTGCCTACATAGTCTATTTGTAGGTTGATAACCTGGAAACTTGTTAATGTTACCTGGTCAGGCCAGTATGCAACTCTAGCACATGTTGTCTTTTAACCACCCTCTGGCTTCACAATCCTCTCAGTTGGATCCAAACCCCTCATTTTCTCAGGGCAACTCAGTATAGGCAATAAATGGCAGTTTTGCCATAAATATCACCTTCCACAAAGTGACTTAATGAGAAAGAGACTTCAGGTGCTGAAAGTACTCAGTGTTCATTAAAAAAAACACTGGGGAACTTGTTCCTATTATCTTACTGAATGCCTGCAACCTGGAATGAAGATCGTCTGGTTTTTACACTCCTCAGCCAGTGGATTTGAAGGCAGGAGGCAAGGGCAAAGGACAATTCAGTAGGTGGTCCATATAATATGCGCATAGGGGTAGAATTAGACTATTTGGCCCATGTCTCTGCCCCACCCTTTCATCCCGTTACTAATCAAGAACCTATCTATCACTATCTATCACTATCTTAAATAAGCTCATAACTTGGCTTCCATAGCCTTCTGTGTCAGAGTTCCACAGATTCACCACACTGGAGAGGGTCACCTCTTCACACTGAGGCTGTGCTGTCATTTCCTAGTCTCTCCTACAAGTAGAAACATTTTCTCTATGTCCACTGCATCCAGGTCTGTCAGTGTTCAGTTCATTTCAAAGAGATTCCACCCCTCTTTTTCCCCACCCCCCCAAAATCCCCATCCTTCTAAACTTTGATACAGACCCCCAGTGTCATCAACTGTTCCTCATATAACAAACTCTTCATCCTGGGAACATTCTTGTAAACTTCTTCTGGAGCTCCTCCAACGCAAGCAATCCTTTCATAAGTACAGGTCCCAAAACTGCTCAATATTCTGAATGGAGTCCAACCAGATTCGTATATAGCCTTAACAGGAGATCCATGATCTTGTATTCTAGCTCTCAAATTAATGCTAACATTGCATTTGCCTTCCTAAGTGCCAACTGAACCTGCATGTTAACCTTGACAGAATTCTGAATTAGCGCTGGAAATGTGTTGCTGGAAAAGCGCAGCAGGTCAGGCAGCATCCAGGGAACAGGAGAATCGACGTTTCGGGCATAAGCCCTTCTTCAGGAATGAGGGAAGTTTGTCCAGCAGGCTAAGATAAAAGGTAGGGAGGAGGGACTTGGGGGAGGGGCGTCGGAAATGTGATAGGTGGAAAGAGGTCAAGGTGAGGGTGATGGGTCAGACTGGGGTGGGGGCGGAGAGGTCGGGAAGAAGATCTCAGGTTAGGAAGGTGGTGCTGAATTTGATGGATTTGACTGAGACAGGGTGGGGGGAGGGGAAATGAGGAAACTGGTGAAATCCGAGTTCATCCCTTGTGGTTGGAGGGTTCCTAGCCGGAAGATGAGGCGTTCTTCCTCCAACCGTCGTTTTGTTGTGGTCTGACGATGGAGGAGTCCAAAGACCTGCATATCCTTGGTGGAGTGGGAGGGGGAATTGAAATGTTGAGCTACAGGGTGGTTGGGTTGGTTGGTCCGGGTGTCCCAGAGGTGTTCTCTGAAACGCTCCGCAAGTAGCCGGCCTGTCTCCCCAATATAGAGGAGGCCGCATCGGGTGCAGAGGATGCAATAGATGATATGTGTGGAGGTGCAGGTGAATCTGTGGCGGATATGGAAGTTTCCTTTGGGGCCTTGGAGGGAGGTGAGGGGGGAGGTGTGGGCGCAAGTCTTGCACCTCCTGCGGTTGCAGGGGAAGGTGCCGGGAGTGGAGGTTGGGTTGGTGGGGGGTGTGGATCTGACGAGGGAGTCACGGAGGGAGTGGTCTTTACGGAATGCTGATAGGGGAGGGGAGGGAAATATATCCTTGGTGGTGGGGTCCGTTTGGAGGTAGCGGAAATGACGGCGGATGATGCGCTGTACATGGAGATTGGTGGGGTGGTAGGTGAGGACCAGTGGGGTTCTGTCCTGGTGGCGGTTGGAGGGGCGGGGTTCAAGTGCGGAGGAGCGGGAAGTGGAAGAGATGCGGTGGAGGGCATCGTCGACCACGTCGGGGGGGGAAATTGCGGTCCTTGAAGAAGGAGGCCATCTGGGTTGTGCGTTTTTGGAACTGGTCCTCCTGGGAGTAGATGCGGCGGAGTCGAAGGAATTGGGAGAATGGGATGGCGTTTTTACAGGGGACAGGATGGGAGGAGGTGTAGTACAGGTAGCTGTGGGAGTCGGTCGGTTTGTAGTAGATGTCCGTGTTGATTCGGTCGCCTGAGATAGAAATAGAAAAGTCGAGGAAGGGGAGGGAGGAATCTGAGACTGTCCCCGTGCTGGCCTCCTACCTGCCCTTGACCTCTTCATAGCCAACTGCCGCCGCGATATTAACCGCCACCTGAACTCCCCCACCCCACTCCAACCTCTCATCCTCGGAACGCGCAGCGCTCCACTCACTCCGTTGCAACCCCAACCTCACTATCAAACCAGCAGACAAGGGAGGCGCGGTAGTAGTTTGGCGCACCGACCTCTACACCGCTGAGGCCAAACGCCAGCTCGCAGATACCTCCTCCTATTGCCCCCTTGACCATGACCCCACCCCCCCACCACCAAACCATCATCTCCCAGACCGTCCATAACCTCATCACCTTGGGGGATCTCCCATCCACCGCCTCCAACCTCATAGTCCCACAACCCCGCACCTCCCGCTTTTACCTCCTGCCCAAAATCCACAAACCTAACTGCCCAGGCCGACCCATTGTCTCCGCCTGCTCCTGCCCCACCGAACTCATCTCTGCGTACCTTGACACCGTCCTGTCCCCCTTAGTCCAAGAACACCCCACCTACGTTCGGGACACCACCCATGCCCTCCACCTGCTCCATGATTTTCGCTTCCCCGGTCCCCAACGCCTTATTTTCACCATGGACATCTAGTCCCTGTACACCTCCATCCCCCATCACGAAGGACTCAAAGCCCTCCGCTTCTTTCTTTCCCGCCGTACCAACCAGTACCCTTCCACTGACACCCTCTTTCGACAGACTGAACTGGCCCTCACCCTGAACAACTTCTCTTTCCAATCCTCCCACTTCCTCCAAACGAAAGGAGTAGCCATGGGCACCCGCATGGGCCCCAGCTATGCCTGTCTCTTCGTAGGATATGTGGAACAATCCATCTTCCGCAACTACACTGGCCCCACCCCCCATCTTTTCCTCCGCTACATCGATGACTGTATCGGCGCCGCCTCGTGCTCCCACGAGGAGGTTGAACAGTTCATCCACTTCACCAACACCTTCCACCCCGACCTCAAATTCACCTGGACAGTCTCAGATTCCTCCCTCCCCTTCCTCGACCTTTCTATTTCTATCTCAGGCGACCGAATCAACACGGCCATCTACTACAAACCGACCGACTCCCACAGCTACCTGGAGTACACCTCCTCCCATCCTGTCCCCTGTAAAAACGCCATCCCATTCTCCAATTCCTTCGACTCCGCCGCATCTGCTCCCAGGAGGACCAATTCCAAAAACACACAACCCAGATGGCCTCCTTCTTCAAGGACCGCAATTTCCCCCCCGACGTGGTCGACGATGCCCTCCACCGCATCTCTTCCACTTCCCGCTCCTCCGCCCTTGAACCCCACCCCTCCAACCGCCACCAGGACAGAACCCCACTGGTCCTCACCTACCACCCCACCAATCTCCATGTACAGCGCATCATCCGCCGTCATTTCCGCTACCTCCAAACGGACCCCACCACCAAGGATATATTTCCCTCCCCTCCCCTATCAGCATTCCGTAAAGACCACTCCCTCCGTGACTCCCTCATCAGATCCACACCCCCCACCAACCCAACCTCCACTCCCGGCACCTTCCCCTGCAACCGCAGGAGGTGCAAGACTTGCGCCCACACCTCCCCCCTCACCTCCCTCCAAGGCCCCAAAGGAAACTTCCATATCCGCCACAGATTCACCTGCACCTCCACACATATCATCTATTGCATCCTCTGCACCCGATGCGGCCTCCTCTATATTGGGGAGACAGGCCGGCTACTTGCGGAGCGTTTCGGAGAACACCTCTGGGACACCCGGACCAACCAACCCAACCACCCTGTAGCTCAACATTTCAATTCCCCCTCCCACTCCACCAAGGATATGCAGGTCTTTGGACTCCTCCATCGTCAGACCACAACAAAACGACGGTTGGAGGAAGAACGCCTCATCTTCCGGCTAGGAACCCTCCAACCACAAGGGATGAACTCGGATTTCACCAGTTTCCTCATTTCCCCTCCCCCCCACCCTGTCTCAGTCAAATCCATCAAATTCAGCACCGCCTTCCTAACCTGAGATCTTCTTCCCGACCTCTCCGCCCCCACCCCAGTCTGACCTATCACCCTCACCTTGACCTCTTTCCACCTATCACATTTCCGACGCCCCTCCCCCAAGTCCCTCCTCCCTACCTTTTATCTTAGCCTGTTGGACAAACTTTCCTCATTCCTGAAGAAGGGCTTATGCCCGAAACGTCGATTCTCCTGTTCCCTGGATGCTGCCTGACCTGCGCTTTTCCAGCAACACATTTCCAGCTCTGATCTCCAGCATCTGCAGACCTTACTTTCTCCTCAAATAATTCTGAATTAGTACTCCAAAGTCCCTTTGTGCTTCAGATTTTTGATGCCTTTCCCCATTTAGAAAATAGTCTGTATTCTTCCTATCCAAATGCATAACCTCACTTTCCCACACTGTGTGTGTATTCCATTTGCTACTTCCTTGCCCACTCTCCTGGCTTGTCCCAGTACTTCTACAGCCTCCCCACCTCCTGCATTCTACCTGCCCCTCCACCTGTTTGTGTCATGTGCAAACTTAACAATACCATCTCTGTTCCTTTGTCCAGATCACTAATGGACAACATGAATAGTTGTGGTCTCTGCAGAACACCATTAGTCACTGGCTGCCATCCTGAAAAAACTCCTTTATCCCCACTCTCTACCTTCTGCCAGTCAGTCAATCTTCCATCCATGCCAGTATCTTGTCACTAACACTATGGGCTTTTATCTTATTTAGCTGACTTCTTTGTTGCACCTTTCAGAGGCTTTCTGGAAATCCAAATAGATCATGTCCACTGGCTGTCCTTGCTCTAACTTGCTCATTAACTTCTTCAAGAATTCTACCAGACTTGTCAGGCATGTTTTTCCCTTGATTAAGTCAGGCTGACTCAACTGTATTTTATCGTCCACTCCCAAGTATTCCACACTCTTATCCTTACTAATGGACTCTAAACTCTGAACAATGACAGAAGTCAGGCTAAATGACTGATAATTTCCTATCTTCTGCATCCCTCATTGCTTAAACAGGTGTTTATACTAGCCATTTTCCAGTCATCTGGGAGACTCTCTGACTCCAGTGACTTCTGAAAGATAACCATCAATGCCTGTACAATCCCCTCAGGTATTTCCTTCAGATGTAGTCCATCTGGTTTTGGGTGACATATCCACCTTCATATCTTTTGCTTTCCCTAGCACTTTCTGATGGCCAGCACATTCACATCTACCCCTTGATTCTCATGAAGTTCTGTTATACTGCTAGTGTCTTCAACCATGAAGATTGATGCAAAGTACCTCTTCAGTACCTGTTTCCCATTATTACTTCTCCAGCCTCATTTTCCAACAATACAATGTTCATTCTTGTCTCTTACCTTTCATAGAGCTAAAAGAAAAGTCTTGTAATCTTCTTTTATATTACTAGCTAGCTTAATCTCTTATTTCATCATCTCCCTCCCCTATTGCTTTCTTAGTTGTCCTTTGTTGGCTTTTAAAGTCTTTCCAGCCCTCTGGCTTCCCACTAATCTTCACTACATTTTTTGCGTTTTTTCTTTTGCTTTCAATTCCTGCCTCAGGTGACTGACTGTGTGGAGTTTGCACGTTCTCCCCGTGTCTGCATGGGTTTCCTCCGGGTGCTCCGGTTTCCTCCCACAGTCCAAAGCTATGCAGGTCAGGTGAATTGGCCATGCTAAATTGCCCGTAGTGTTAGGTAAGGGGTACATGTAGGGGTATGGGTGGGTTGCGCTTCGGCGGGGCTTGTGGACTTGTTGGGCCGAAGGGCCTGTTTCCACACTGTAAGTAATCTAATCTAATCTAAGTGGTCCTTGACTTCCCTTGTCAGCCATAGTTGCCTTGTCCTCCGGTTATGTTCCCTCCCTTGGGATAATTTCTGTTGTGCGTCCTAAATTACCCCCAGAAACTTCTGTCATTGCTACATCACTGTCTTCCCTGCTAGGCTCCCCTTGCTCAACTTTGGTCAGCTCTTCCGGCAAGTCTTTGCCATTACTTTACTCAATTGAAATGCAGTTACATCTGATTTCTTTTCCAGTTTCTTTTCCTCAAGCTTGCAGGGTGAATTCTATCATTTTATAGTCCTGAATCAGTTCTGTCTCATTACACATCACTAAATGCAGAATTTCTGTTCCCAAGTGGGTTCTATCAGAAGTTGCTCCTAAAAGTTGTCTCCTAGACATGCCTTGAATTCCTTTTCTTGGGATCCAGTACCAATTGAATTTACCAGTCCATCTGTATATTGAAGACCCCTTAAATAAGTCCCATCAGGGTTTTTGTGTGTATAAGACCATAAGACATAGGAGCGGAAGTAAGGCCATTCGGCCCATCAAGTCCACTCCGCCATTCAATCATGGCTGATGGGCATTTCAACTCCACTTACCCACATTCTCCCCGTAGCCCTTAATTCCTTGTGACATCAAGAATTTATCAATTTCTGCCTTGAAGACATTTAGTGTCCCAGCCTCCACTGCACTCTGTGGCAATGAATTCCACAGGCCCACCACTCTCTGGCTGAAGAAATGTCTCCGCATTTCTGTTCTGAATTTACCCCCTCTAATTCTAAGGCTGTGTCCACGGGTCCTCATCTCCTCGCCTAATGGGAACAATTTCCTAGCGTCCACCCTCTCCAAGCCATGTATTATCTTGTAAGTTTCTATTAGATCTCCCCTTAATCTTCTAAACTCCAATGAATACACTCCCAGGATCCTCAGCCGTTCCTCATATATGTTAGACCTACCATTCCAGGGATCATCCGTGTGAATCTCTGCTGGACACGCTCCAGTGCCAGTATGTCCTTCCTGAGGTGTGGGGACCAAAACTGGACACAGTACTCCAAATGGGGCCTAACCAGAGCTTTATAAAGTCTCAGTAGCACAATGATGCTTTTATATTCCAACCCTCTTGAGATAATTGACAACATTGCATTCGCTTTCTTAATCACGGACTCAACCTGCATGTGTGATTCCTCCACTCCACCCACATTTTTCTATGTCTTCTGATCCTATTTTTCTTCCTGCTATTGGTTTAATTTCATTTCTTACAATTAAGGCAACCCTGCTGTCTCTGCCCATCTGCCTGTCCTTTTGATAGGACAAGTATCCTTGGATATGTAGTTCCCAGCCCTCATCCCTTTTCAGCAATGTTTCTGCGATGCCCATAACATTGTACCTCAATTTCCATCTGCAGGACAAGCTCATTTGCCTTAGTTCACATACTGCGTGCATTTAAGTACAACACCTTCAGTCCTGTGTTGATTGCCCCCCTCCCCCTTCTCATAGCTGTTCCCTTAACAGCTATGCCTGAAGTTAGATTCCTGACCATTTCTATACGGTGTCCTGTTACTTTTTCTGGAAGCTTTATTGTTTCCTGAGACTGCCTTCCGTTTTAACTAGTTTAAAGTTCTTATGACCACCTTACTTGGTCTTTCAGCTCGAATCCTGGTTCCCAGATCAGTGGAGGTGGTCTGATCAGGTGAAGCCCATCCCTCCTGTCCCAACACTGGTACTAGTGCCCCATTGAATGGAAACAGTCTCTCCCGCACCACTGCTTTAGCCATCCGTTGACTTTACTAATCTTCTTATCTTTGTCAATTTTCGTGTGTTTTGGATAATAATCTGGAGATTCTGAGAGGTCCTATTCTTTAAATTTGTTTCCAAGTTTCTGGTATTCCCCAACCTCTTGCCGCCTTTTTCCTCTGTTGTTAGTTCCAACATGGACCACAACAACTGGATTGTCCCTCTCCCACTCAAATATCCGTTCAAGCCTGTTCAAGATGACCCTTACCTTGACGTGAATGGCCTGATCTGCATGGTGCTTTGCCTGCCGGGACTCTTGATCCTGCTTATAAATGATGCTGTCTAAACTCATAAATATTGAATCTCTTAACACTATCATGCTTATTTTTGCTTCCCTGCTTGAATAGTCTCTTGTACCTTGGTGATCAGTTTTCCCACCTTCCCTACAGTCCTTTTCCTCATCCACACAGTACCTCGGACCTGTTGGACAAGCTGAGGCTCTTGTAATGCTAAATTCAGGATCTTTCCACCTGCCTCACTTATAAAATGGTCCAAATGTGATTACCCATCTGACTTCCACCCCACTGCTACCTCATTGCTTGAGTGTCTGGAGTCACATAAAGACCAGGATAATAGATTTTTGTTTCCAATAACAAAAGTATCAGGTGGTCAATCCACAATTGAAGCTCTTACATGCCTACTTAAGGACCTCATCCAAGTGCCATTGAGTTAACCAACAGTGGGAAAGTTCTGTGCCAAATGGCTAAGCCAACAGATTTTCCTCGGTTGGTGGCAGCTGGAATGCTTCCTTCCTTTATGTCTTCCCTGAACCACAACGGAGCAGCCATTCTCCTGACCTCCTTCTCCACATCCAACTTGTTAGGCAGCAGTAGAGACTGCAGTGCTACATAAAATCAAAGTCGATGTTTTTTTGAGTGATTGTAAGGATAAGGGAAAGTGTAAGAGAGCGGGACTCAGAGTTGCTCTTTCAGAAAAGTGGCATAGACACTGTCAAATGGCACCTTCTGTGCTATAACAATTCTATGAATTGTAAAATTGGTGTTAATATATGAAATTATGAACAAGTTGATAATTGATGAATTTTGCCAGATGACAGTGATTTGGTGAAGTCGTAACCATTTTTGGTCAGAACAAATTATCTGCAATGTACATGCACCTTTCCCACCTCAGTAATTATATCAAGGACTAAATATCTCAAAAAAGAAAGTTGCTTATTTTTTTAATCTCTGTTCTATGTAGTGGAAAAACAAAGTGGCCTCCAGTGGGTTATAGATATTACCATCGCGTATCACAAAGCAAAGCCAATAGACATTCAGACTTGGATAATTGGTTACAGAAAACCAACAGTCACACATGTGCACTACAGGTAAGTCCTGTTGTTCTGTTAAATCTTTAACTGAATTCATGTATTCTTTAACCGGCTGCCAATTGGGATAATGTACTTGTTTAGTATAGCACAAGAGGGATTTGTTTTGATCGCATTCCCTTGTCACTATAAGCTATTGCTTTCTCTTCCCCGATTTAATTCTCTATCATTGTACCAAACTTGTCATTTTCTTTCAAAGAGACAAAGGGAATTATTCCAAAATGCACACAGCATTTGCAACAAGGTAGATAATTTAAAGGCAAAAGTAATTGAAAATGGGTATGATCTAATTGCCATTATAATAACATGGCTGAGGGTGACCAAGGAATATTTGATTATTAGAAAGGATAGGCATAAAGGAAGAGGAGATGGTGGTAAACTAATGATAAAGGATGGGATCGGTCCATTAGAGAGGAAGGATCTCCAATCAAAAGAACAAAATGCGGAACCTGTTAGAATGGAGCTAAGGAGCAGCAAGGGATAGCAAACGTTGGTAGGAGTTATTTGTAGGCCATCAAATAATTGTGGTAGTGTGGGTCATGGCTTTAATAAGGAGATTGGAGACTCATGTAGCATGAGTAATACAGTAATCATGGGTGACTTCAATCTGTGCATAGATTTGGTAAACATAATGAGCACTTACGATGTTGAGAATGAGTTTCTGGAGTGTGTAGGGACTGTTTGTAGAGCAGTATGTTCTGAAAAATATCAGAATGCAGGCTATTTTAGATTTAGTATTAAGAAATGTAAAAGCCTAACTAATAATTATGTTGCAAAAGAGCCTTTATAGAATCATGGAATCATATAGTGCAGAAGAGGTCCTTCAAGACATTGAGTCTGCACTGACACGTGAGAAACACCTGACCTTCAACCTAATCCCATTTAGCAACACATTGCCTGTAGCTTTGAATGTTACGATGTTCCAAGGGCATGAGTGGGCATAATATGATAGAATTTTACATTGTGATTGGGAGTGAGTTCATTTATCTTGAAGCTAGGGGATTACATTTGCACAGAGGAAATTATGAATGTATGAGGAGTAAATTGATTGAAGTGGATTCAATAAATACATTAAAAATATGACCGTACATTGGCAATGATTCTTTAAAGAATGATTGTATAGTTTACAGCAACTTTACATTCCTTCAAAGCACAAAACCCCAAAAAACACAGTCTTGGGGTTTGTGGTGATGTCATTTCCTGTTTGTTTTCTGAGGGGTAGTAGACTAAGCAAAGACATGCCAGAGAATTCCTAGAGGCTTAGCACTCCCAACCACAATGCCATAAACAAACACATAGATCTAAATGCCATCTATCAACCCCTCAGAAAAATGAACAGGAAATGACATCACCACAAAACCCAGGAACCCCATCCAGGAGAAAGATATAAATAGAAAGCAGGAGACAACAGCTTCGCTTCACTTGGAGGTCGCCCCTGATGATGTTACCTAGCCAGGTAATGAAACGTCTGGATATCAAACCTACAGCTCAGCAAACAAACCTACACCCTAAACCTCAACCTGAGCTACAAACCTTGCAAAAACATATATTAATGACTTGGACAAAATAAGTGAATGTACTGTAGTCAAATTTGCAAATGTCCCAAAAATAGATGGGAAGTCAAGTTGTGGGACGGATAAAAAGAGTTTGCAGAGGGAGATATCAATAAGCGGGCAAAAAATTGGCAAATGGACAGTAATGTGGGAAAATGTGAAGTTTTACATTTTTAGATTAGGTTAGATTACTTACAGGTTGGGAACAGGCCCTTCGGCCCAACAAGTCCACACCGACTCTCTGAAGAGCAACCCACCCAGACCCATTCCCCTACATTTACCCCTTCACCTAACACTACGGGCAATTTAGCATGGCCAATTCACCTAACCTGCACGTTTTTGGACTGTGGGAGGAAACTGGAGCACCCGGAGAAAACCCATGCAGACACTGTGATCAGGTAGGCTAATGGAATGTTGGCTCTTATCTCACGGTGGCTGTACAAGATGCTGGTGAGACCACATCTGGAATACTGAGAGCAGTTTTGGTCCCCTTATTTTAGCAAAGATATCATTTAATTGGAGCCTGTTCAGAGAAGGTCACTAGGGTGATCCCTAGTATGGAGGGATTGTCTTATAAGCAAAGGTGAAACAGTTGGCACTGTACTCACTGGAGTTCAAAATAATGAGAAGTGATCTCATCAAAACATATAGGATTCTTAGTGGGCTTAACAGGATGAATGCAGAGAGGATGTTTCCCCTCATGGGAGATTTAAGGACCAGAGGGCATAGTCTCAGAATAAAGGGCTGCAAATTAAGACTGAGATGGTGAGGAATTTATTCTGTCAGAGCTTGTCTTTAGAATTCCATAGAGAGCTGTGGGGGCTGAGTCCTTGTATACATAAGATTGAGATAGATTCTTGAATCAGTAAAGGAATCCAGGATTATGAAGAAAAGGCAGGAAAATGGATGTGAGGACTATCAGCTCAGCTATGATACTATTGAATGGCAGTGCAGGCTGATTGGGCCAAATGGCCTATTCCCGTTCCTATTTCTTATGGTCTTATGGGCTTGTTCCTGGGATGGTGGGACTATGCTAAGAAGAGAATTTGGACCTGTATTCTTTGGAGTTTCGAAGAATGAGATGTGATCTCATTGAAATCTATAAAATGTTTAAAGGAACAGATGGTGTTTCCCCTGGTTGGGAATCAACAACCAAGGAACACCATTTCAAAATAAGGGGGAAATTGCTTTAGACATGAATGAGAATTGTTTCTCACTCAAAGGACTGTGATTCTTTTAGAATTCACTACATCAGAGCACTGAGGAACCTCGGTCAATGAGAATGTGTAGAAGTGAATAGATTTTTAAATACTACTGATATAAAGGGATATCGATATAATGATGGAAAAAGGCACTGAAGTGGATTATCAGCCACGATTGTATTGAATGGGGGAGCAGACTTATCTGGCTGAATGGCCTACACCTGTTCCTGTGTTCAGCATCAAACTCATTACAAAGATGATTTGTCACTTCTAATTCTGCATTTCGTATTGGCTTTGTGTTCATCTCTCTATAATCCATTCGAGAGTACAGATAGGTCTCAGACTTCAATAGACTTTATGGATGGTTTTGACTTCAAGCCTTTAATTCTCAGATAATGAAGTAGTCTGTTCCTGCATGCAGCAAGACCTGGATAACTCTCAGGCCAGGTAAAAACAAGGACTTCAGATGCTGGAATCTAGATTTTGGATTAGTGGTGCTGGAAAAGCACAGCAGTTCAGGCAGCATCCGAGGAGTAGTAAAATCGACATTTTGGGCAAAAGCCCTTCATCAGGAATACAGGCAGAGTGCCTGAAGCGTGGAGAGATAAATGAGAGGAGGGTGGGGAGAAAGTAGCATTGAGTACAATAGGTGAGTGGGGATGGGGATGAAGGTGACAGGTCAGAGAGGAGGGTGGAGTGGATAGATGAAAAAGTGGATAGGTAAAAAAGAAGATAGGCAGGTAGGACAAGTCATGGGGACAGTGAGCTGGAAGTTTGGAATTGGGGTGAGGTAGGGAGAAGGGGAAATGAGGAAACTGGTGAAGTCCACATTGATGTCCTGGGGTTGAAGTGTTCCAAGGCGAAAGATGGGGCGTTCTTCCTCCTGGTGTCGGGTGGTGAGGGAGCAGCGGTGAAGGAGGCCCAGGACCTCCATTTCCTCTGCAGAGTGGGGAGGGGGTGTTGAAATGTTGGGCCACAGGGTGATGCGGTTTATTGGTGCGGGTGTCCCAGAGATGTTCCCTAAAACGCTCTGCTAGGAGGCATCCAGTCTCCCCAGTGTAGAGGAGACCGCATCGGGAGCAACGGATACAATAAATGATATTGGTGGATGTGCAGGTAAAATTTTGGATGTGGAAGGCTCCTTTAAGGCTTTGGATGGAGGTGAGGGAGGAGGTGTGGGCGCAGGTTTCGCAATTCCTGCGGTGGAAGGGGAAGGTGCCAGGACTGGAGGAGGGTTGTTGGGGGGGCGTGGACTTGACCAGGTAGTCACAGAGGGAACGGTTTTTGCGGAAGGCGGAAAGGGATGGGTCGAGAAATATATCCAGTGGTGGGGTCCGTTTGGAGGTGGCAGAAATGTCAGCGGATGATTTGGTTTATGTGAAGGTTGGTAGGGTGGAAGGTGAGCACCGGGGGGTTCTGTCCTTGTTATGGTTGGAGGGGTGGGGTTTGAGGGCGGAGGTGCGGATGTGATGAGATGCATTGGAGGGCATCTTTAACCACATGGGAAGGGAAATTGCAGTCTCTAAGAAGGAGGCCATCTGGTGTGTTCTGTGGTGGAACTGGTCCTCCTTGGAGCAGATATGGCAGAGGCAGAGGAATTGGGAATACGGGATGGGAAGAGGTGTAATCCAGGTAGCTGTGGGAGTCGGTGGGTTTGTTTAAAAAAAAATATCTTTGTAAAGTCGGTCATCATTAATGGAGTTGGAGAGATCCAGGAAGGCGAGGGAGGTGTCAGAGATGGTCCAGGTAAATTTAAGGTCAGGTTAGAATGTGTGGAATTTAATGGCAAGTAACACTTGCAACACGCAAAGCAAGGCAGTGTTCATCTTGAACAAAAGCAAATCTAACCATATTCCTTTTGTCATTGACTGGCTTTACCATCAGAATCCTGGAGGTGACTATTGAGCACAAAACAGCAGGACAAGCCACACAAATACAATGGTTAGGAACAGATCAGAACTGGTTATTCAAAAGCTAGTAACTCATCTCTTGACTCTTCAAACTCTTTTTCTCTCATCTGTATGATGTAGTTCTCTTGCCTGCTGTACTCCCTTACACAGTCTGCAATGATTCACAAAACATCTTGCCTTAATTTAAGATTTGGCAATGACTGCTGGCCTTGTCTCAATCACCTACATCCCATGAACAGATTAAAGAAGAATTCCAGAATGTTGAACGTTTTTTGTCTTTGAGATATAAATTGATACCATATAGTTGTTATCAACTGATCTTTTTTTTTCTCTCCAGATAAACCAAATTCACAAATATATTAGGTTTGTATAATCTGGAGAGATTTGCTACTACTTAAATTTTGCAATTTAACAATCGGTTTTGTCAGTAAATAAATTGTTTCAGTCACAACTATATTAATTACTTGACCGTATTATTCCTGTACTTTTGATCTTGAATGAACATTTGGAAACTAATCATTGATTTTAAGTCCAAATTACACACACAATCTCATATGTTTTGTTTCTTTTTGAGTATAAATTGATAAAGCAGATTATGATTAAAATAGTGGGATCAACAGTTATTGCATGAAGTAATTTCAGATGTCAAGGTTGCTAAGATTTTCCTGACATTTTAGGTCTAAGTTCATGTACTTTCATAAATGATATGTGTATAATATTGGTTGGTCAAAATTACATTTGGCTTGATGTATGGAACGTTTCTTAGGGTTTCACCAGAAAATGTGACCAAAATGTAGGCCTGTGCATTCAGAATGAACAATCATTTGCAGTTACATCGAACTAATTCTTCTCACAAAGGATTCTGTCTTATTTCTATATAGTATGGAGGAAAGGGAGGCAGTGGACATCAAGAAGATTAATGGACTAGGGTAGGGAGCCTGACGCACAACTGAAAAGATAGAACTTGAAGTATTTAACAATGGTGAAATAAGCAAAGAGGAGGGAATGGAGTGGAGAATTCCAGAGGACAGACATATAGTAGTGTACAAACAGCCAACGATGGTAGAGGAACATCAGTGTTGGAGGAACAGTAGGTATTTACAACAATGTAAGTGGGTAGGTGCTTGTGTTAAGGTATTGTCCAATTTATATAAACTCTCCATTGGAGCTCTCGCCTCCTTCCAACTACATCTTATTATCTGTATCGTTTGGGCCATGTAGGAGTATGTGGCTGAGGAGAAGGTAGATGCTGATAATTTTGCTGCTGCAGTAGTTGCCTGGATATGGTCTGTGATTTTAGCAGAGATACATCAGAGGTAGAGCTACATTAGTTGCTCCCATGCCATGGTGGAAGCAAGGCGTACAGCTCAAGGTTACTTGAGTGCTTTCTAAGCAGTTATCAATCATTTAAAAAGCAGTGAAAGTACTGCCTGAAAGAGTGCTTTGTACAGCAGTCTCTTAATTAACTTGGCCTGAACTTTTTTGTGAAAGAGGCGAATGCCATACATGTGGTGAAAGTGACTGTTCAATACTCTTTGGATGGAGAAAATCAGATCGTATTTTGATTTCATGTTGGACATTTGATCAAATTTGATGCCAAATTTAAAACTCATGTCAGTGAGAGTCAGGATAGAAAATTTGAGCCAAAGTTGTAGCTGGCCACCAATGAATATGGTTGTGTTAGAGGCCAATCCTCTGAATCCCAAGATATTACTGCGGGAATTCCCCAACTGCCAAGCAACTGTTTCATCAATGAACAGTCTTCCAGCACAGGATATGATGTGCGAATATAGTTTTATGCACACTGTTCAGTTCCATTTGCAGCTACACAGATAATGAATCCATCCTTGTCCACGTGCAGTAGGACCTGGATAACACTTAGGTTTGTTTTAATAACTGACAAATAACATTCCTGCCTTCTTTCATGCCTGCTTCTTATCTTGCATAGACCCCGATAAACATAGCCTCATAGTTTCCACATTCAAACATGTCCTGGAGGCAGGTTTCGGAAGTTTAGAACAAGATTTTGCTGAATTTTTTAAAATAAAAAACTTATTATTTGCAAGTTTAAATGAGGGTAGAGTGATGATGGTAAATCTAGTTTTTAGTCCGGAATCCTCATTCCAGGCCGAGGTGCACCCATAGTCAAATTGTTCCACTACAGGTAGTTCTCCTTTAACAAACATTTATTAAACATGCATTGTCTGTAATGTGGCTTGTGAATTGCTGACTTTTTTTGTAATAAAGCGAACATTCGTTCGCTTTTATTCAATTCTCATCGTTGGCACTAGGTATCACGGTGCACCGAGGCGTGGACTCTGCATCAGCGTCACGTGATCAGTCGGTTTGTGCACTTTCTTGCGAAGAGCTTCGTGAAAGGTATTGTGAAGTATTTGTGCTAGTGGACTTTGAAAAGTATCGTGAAAAATGTCTCTTCAGCCTGAAGGCAAGAAGCTGGGAACAATCTTAATTTAAAAACTGAAAGTTGAGATAAGAATGAAATTTCACTGGAATTGGCCAGCCATAAAAGGACAGTGTTGAGATGCAGTTTGAAACTTGGCTTTGTTGTTTGTATTAAGAGCTTTTTACTCTTTTTGTTTAAAAAATTTCTTTTACATGCTAAAGAACATCTGCAGACTCCTGTGAATCTGTTTCAGTGACTAATCACTATGGTGATTAACTGCAAAGAAAAACCAGTACAGGGACTAGGATGTGGTCAGAGTCAGTAAACTCTGCCTATGGTGAGAAAGATAAAGGTGGCAAACATACTGCTACTTTTGGTGCATGTGTGGAGTTGTCCTGAGGGGGTGACGAGGCTGTACAGAAGAGATTCCAGGTTAGTCCGAGTCAGATATTAGCGATGATGAGGGTAAGTGTGGAAGATGTTGCAGGAAAATGGTGGGTACAGTAACAGAGAGAGAGTGAGTATGAGATATTATCCTGAAGATGGTGGTACTTTCACTGGCTGAATGGAAAAGGTCATTGATCTTCTTCCAACATTCTGAGTATTCCTTCAGATGATTGAGACTGCACAAGCCTGGATTGTAACCCTGGTCCAGGTTGGTATGGTTCCAGGGTGTCACATGAAAACGCAACTCTGGCGTTTTATAGGAGAACTAATGACACTGTACAACAAGCATCTATTCAATAATGTGGAAAATTGTTTGGTATATCCTGGCCATACAAAGCAGGACAAATCCAACTGGTAGTTAAAGCCCTATCAGTCTGTTTTCTGATGTAAACTGATGGTCTGGGTTGATAATGCTATCAAAACAAGGCTTGCTCAGAAATAGTCAGCTCACTGATATTCACTTTGGATTCTGCCAGAGCCACTCAACTTCTGACCTATATTGTCTTGGTCAAGCATTTACAAAAGAGCTGAACTCAAGAGGTGAGGTGAGAGAGATTGTTCTTGACATCAAGGCAGCATTTGACCAAGTCCAGTATCAAGGAGTCCCAGCAAAACTGGAATGGGTACATATTAGAGCAAAAGTATTCTGGTAGTTGGAAACATACTTAACACAAAAGAAGATGCTAGTACAGCACTTAATTAGGAAGACTAATGGAACACTAACCTTTATTACAAGAGGAATTGAACATAAAAACAAGAGTGTTATTTGTCAGTGAAATAGGGCATTGGTGAGACCAAATAGCGACCACCCTTTTCGGGCAAAGAAGAAGGGAATTGTTTTGTGGCTGTGAGACTATAAAACACTCTGCCTCAAAAGTTGGTGGAGCTGAGATTATTGCATATTTTAAGCAAAGGTACACTCTTGCTTGGCAAGAAAATCAAAAGTTATGGGTGACCATAGAGTCATAAATGAAAGGGTTTACTATTAGTGTAGAGTTCAGCAGTATTGAGATGACTGATGCTGAAGTAGTCCACATCTAAAATGCAGCATAATCTGGACAACATCCAAGCTTTGGCTGACAAGTGACAAGTAACATTCAAGCCACTCAAATGCTAGGCAACTGCCATCTGAAACAGAAGAGAATTATAACAATCTCCACTTACCATTCAATAGCATCATCATCAC